>NC_045610.1:22922977-23547977 GCF_009762305.2 Zalophus californianus
CTCAGGAAAGAAACTGAGTGTTACTGGAGTGGTTGGGGGTGGGAGGGATGGGGTGGCTGGGTGATAGACATTGGGGAGGGTTTGTGCTATGGTGAGCACTGTGAATTGTGCAAGACTGTTGAATCACAGATCTGTACTTCTGAAACAAATAACGCAACATATTTTAAGAAAAAAGAAAAAGAAGAAGATAACAGGAGAGGAAGAAAAGGGGAGTATGTCAGAGGGGGAGACGAACCATGAGAGATGATGGACTCTGAAAAACAAACTGAGGGTTCTAGAGGGGAGGGGGGTAGGGGGATGGGTTAGCCTGGTGATGGGTATTGAGGAGGGCACGTTCTGCATGGAGCACTGGGTGTTATGAACAAACAATGAATCATGGAACACTGCACCAAAAACTAATGATGTAATATATGGTGATTAACATAACAATAAAAAAATTAAAAAAAAAATCCGCTGCAAAAAAAAATTTTTTTTCTTAGAAAAAAAGACGAGATAGCATACATCACTATGCTAACAGTTTGTAGGTGATAAAATCTATGTTTCCTCCTCTTGTTTTTCCAGAATTAAAAAAAAAAAGAACATTGACTGTAGGTTTACCAGTGGGAGAAAGTAAACCGGAAAATGTAGGACACCAAATGTTAAAAACCTTTTGATTTTGAACTAATTTAGACCGAAAAGAGTTATAAAAATAGTACCAAGCTCCTTAGGTCCCTCACTCTGTTTCCCCTAATATGAACATCATAAAATCATAGTAGAATGAGTCAGAATAGGACATGAACATCGGTACGCTATTATTAATTAAATTATAGACATTATTGAAATGTCACCAATTTTTCCACTAATGTCCTGGTGGGAGTGTGTGTGTGTGTGTGTGTGTGTGAAGGAAAGGAAAAAGTGGCGGGGGAAAGATGGTGCCTGGGTGGCTTAGTTAGTGTTAAGCATCTGACTCTTCATCTTAGCTCGGGTCTTGAACTCAGGGTCCTGAGTTCAAGCCTGGTGTTGGCCTCCATGCAGGTTTGGAGCCTACTTAAAAAAAAAAAAAGGAAAAAGTGGGACTGTGGAGGGGAGTGGTTTGCTCTCCACCTGGGACTAATATTATCTGGATGATCCCCCCTTTTTTTTTAAGGATTTTATTTATTTGACAGAGAGAGCGTGAGCGAGAGCACAAGCAGGGGGAGCAGCAAGTAGAGAGAGAAGCAGGCTCCCTGCTGAGCAGGGAGCCGAATGAGGGGCTCGATCCCAGGACACTGAGCCAAAGGCAGATGCTTAGCCAACAGAGTCACCCAGGCACCCCCCACCACCCTTTGTAAGATTTATTTATTTCAGAAAGAGAGAGAGCACGCAGCAGGGGAGGGGCAGAGGGCGAGGGAGAGTCCCAAGCGCACTCCGACTGAGTGAGGAGCCTGACGTGGGGCTCGCTCACAATCCTGAGATCATGACCTGAGCTGAAACCAAGAGTCCGGTGCTCAACAGACTTCACCACCCAGGTGCTCCCAGATGAGGCTTCTTTACCTACTCTCTATATCTTTGAACCTTGCTTTATATTTTCTAGTTCTTTATCCTTTCCAGCTTCTTTCTGTAAGAGGTCCTCGATCTGATGACCTAACTCAGGAATCAGTGTTTTCTCTCTCCATTCTGTGATTGATCTCATCTCTTATGTTCTTTGTCTATTATATTTTCCCTACCTGATGGTTCCACTTGGTTCTTATTATTTCCATTCTCATTTCATATTTCTAATGTCTTCTTATCTCTTGTACTCTATTTATTACATTTATTTCAAATTCTTGGTCCGACTCTTCTAATAACTGCCTCCAATGATACCCAACCCATTTTGTTGACTTTCTCGGTAAATAGTCTGGTACAAGGGGCTGTTGTGATTTTGGTGAGGGGCCTCAGGTTCCCCTGGAGATACCAGACACTCTGTGCTGGGCCAATGCCAAGAGCCAGATCCTAGTTCACATCAGCTGGATGAACTCAAAGAGAGTGAAGGAAAGCAGCATTAGTGTGAACAGAATCAGACACCTGGAAATCATGGTTAAACACTTCGGTTTAGTATAACTCTCCCAAGCAAAGCCACTCCTCAGGGCAGGGCTTTTATCTTCAGTACCCCAGAAAGATTTTGGAAGGGGGCACTTCCTATTTAGTAAATCATTCTCTCTGAGGGTTTGGAGAAGGGAGGGTGGGGTGATGGAGGGCTGAGGCTACACACTCCCTAACTCATCGTCCTTACTGCCCTGGTTTTATCTCTATGGACTCCTGCACCATTGCTCCTGGCAATCATGTGTATGGGGTGGGGTAGAGGAGGCAGAGTAGAACCCAATTCTCCTCTCTCTCTCTCTCTCTGTCCCTCTCTCCTATCATCTATCTATCTATCTATCTATCTATCTATCTATCTATCTAACCTTTTTTCCTCCTAATTACCTTCTACAGTTATTCTAGGCCCCTTGGCCTCAGGCTGCAGCTACCTCTACACACACACACACACACACACACACACACACACACACACACACACACAGAGGTTCAAAATAGCCTTCTCCCAGGGGTTGCTCTCAGACTTTTCCTGGTCAATTCTAGCATCCATGATATTTCTATAATTCCTCCAGGGTTGATCTTGATGATAGGAGCCAGAAGCCGGCGCTAAATTACCATCTCGCAAAGAACTCTAGAAATTATATGATATTTTGAAGAGTTTGAAAAGTTCTCTTCTAACCCCGAAAGGGCCAATGCTCCTAAAAAATACTTTGGTGAGTTTCCTGATTTTTTTTTTCTTTCTTTCTGCGCAGGTTCATCTGAGTACTTGATTTTTTATGAAATTAATTTTGGTTTTGTTCATACTTTGAAAATCTCTCCACTCCATTTAGTTTCTCAAACTTCTTGGTTTATACTTAGATAGAACAAAATCTCTAACTCTTTATTTTTAGAAAAAAAAATTTACTTATCACTAAATTAGTAATTTTCCTTTAGGCCTAAAAGGATAAGAGATGGTGATAGAATCTGCTGAGGTTCTTCTGACAAATGACTCAAGACCTTTTACACATGGAGGAGAGTTTCCAGTTTGCATATAGTGTCTTTGACAATGAACTAACATGAAATGTGCTTAAATTCGAGGCTCCAATACACCACGAAAAATTTAAAGCTTTGAAGCCTAGATGTCTCAACTGAGACTTTTTCTAAAGAATCTTCAAACATCCTTAGTATACAAGATGGTCACAAATATAACTTCACGAAGGGGGTCTCTATCAGACAAGGGTATGATTGTGAATGTTCTGGCCTTCATTTTCATGTAGACTCTGAGAATTCACCCACCATGATATCCTGACACCCACTACCCTCTTCCTCCAGCCTGGCCAGGGTCACTGATGATGCACCGTGTACTGTATACAATTTACCAGTGAACATTCTTTAGTCATTACTTTGTTGTACTCCTTTGATACTGTTGACTCATTCCACCCTGAAACACACCTACTTGCCTGGACTTCCTCGATAGGACTCTCTCTCTGTCTCTGTCTCTCCCCCCGCCCCGTTCCATGTTCCATTCGTTCTCAATCTTCTTTGAAGGCTATCTTGAAATTCTCACTCATTTCCTTTTCCTGTGATGGGAGTATTCTTCAGCCCTTGTTCTAAAGAGGATATTCTCTTCTCATTTTTCCACACGGTCTTTCTGGGTGATCTCTTCTATCTCCATTTCTCCAGGTTGGTTGTGTACCTGTATCTCCATCCTAGGCTTTCCTCTCGAAATTTAGACCCATCGTGTGTAAGTCTTCCTGTTTCCCCTTCTAGCCCATCCACTCAATCACAGTTCCTGTTCATTTTTTTTTATTGTGGTAAAAAAAAAAAAAACCACACAACATAACACTTACCATTTTTAAATCTACAGTTCAGTAGTGGTAAATATATTCACATTATTGTGAAATAGATCACAGCTTTTCCATCTTGCAAAACTGAAACCCTGTGCCCTTAAACAGCTACTCCTCGTTCCTCCCTCCCCCAGCCCCTGGCAACCATCATTCTGCTCTTTGGCTCTATGAATTTGACTACTCTATGTTATCTTGTGTAAGTGGAATTGTGCCGTATTTGTCTTTCTGTGACTAGCTTATTTCACTTAAGGTAATGTCCTTAAGGTTCATCATGTTATATATAGCGTGTGACACAATTTTCTTCCTTTTTAAGGCTGAACAGTGTTCCATGGTATGTGTGTATACCACATTTTGTTTATCTGTTCATCTGTTGAGGGATACGTGGGTTGCTTCCATCTCCTGGCTATTGTTCATAGTGCCACTATGCTCATGCGTGTGCAAATATCTCTTCAGGATTCTGCTTTCAATTCTTATGGATGTATATTCAAAAGTGGGATTGCTGGATCATATGATAGTTCTATTTTCAACTTTTTGTGGAACCTCCACACTGTTTTCCACATAGTTGTACCATTTTACAATCCCATACACTGCAGAAGGGTTCTGATTTCTCCCGGTCCTCACCAATGCTTGTTTTATTTTCTGGTTTTTGTTGCTGTTTTTCTTTTTTTTTTTTTAAGATTTTATTTATTTATTTGACAGAGAAGACACAGCAAGAGAGGGAACACAAGCAGGGGGAGTGGGAGAGGGAGAAGCAGGCTTCCTGCAGAGCAGGGAGCCCGATGCGGGGCTCCATCCCAGGACCCTGGGATCATGACCTGAGCCGAAGGCAGTCGCCCAACCAACTGAGCCACCCAGGTGCCCCTGTTGTTGTTTTTCTTACAGTAGTTACCCTAATGGGTGTGAAGTGAGACCTCATTGTGGTTGTGATTTGCATTTCTCTGATAATTAGTGATACTGAACATCTTTTCATATGCTTGTTGGTAATTTGTATGTCATGCAAATAAAATGCTTTGCCCATTTTTGAACCGGGTTATTTGATTTTCTGGTGGCTGAGTTGTAGACATTCCCTGTATGTTCTAGGTATCAACCCCTTATCAGATCTGTGAGTTGCAAACATTTCCTCCCGTTCTGCAACCTGCTTTTTCACTCTGGTGATTGTGTCCTCTGATGTTTTCAAGTTTGTTGCAGTCCCATGTGTCCATCTTTGCTTCTGTTTCTGTTCTGTTCATTTTATTCCCTAAATATCTCCCACATCCGTGCAAGTCTCTTCCTCCCCACAGCCTCTCCTCTAGCCCAGACCACCATCTCACAGTTGCATGGTTGCAACACGCTCAAATGCTTTCTGTGCCTTCAGTCTTCCTTTCCCACATCTTTCCCCATCCCTGAGTTAATAATATGACACTTAAAAACCTTAAAACCTCCATAAAAACCTTCCTTACCTAAAAACCTTTATAAAGGCGTAAACCATGGCCTTCAGGACCTGTTGGTCTAAAAAACAGGTGAACTTAAATCAAGGATAGAGAACTCCATCTTGAAAAAATGAATTATTTTTACATTTATATTCTCTGAATACTGTTAGATCTCTGATGACAGAATCAGGCATGGCTTATGTAGCTAGTCAATAGATTCCTGTTGAATGACTTGAGTGAATGAGAACATGTTTGTTGAACATTCCTGAGATTGTTGTCATTAGGTCAGCAATTATGTACTGAATTGTATGTGCAGAGCCCTGTGCTGGGATACAAAGCTTCCGTTCCCAAGAACCTCACAGTCTGTTCAACAAATATTCAGTGAGCACCTGCTGCATGCCAGGTGCTGTGGTATTGACGGCAATACGGTGTTGTACAATACAGACGTGATACTTGGCCTCATGGAGCTTTTGATTGAGTAGGGAAGACACCCATAAAAGCAACGATGTAAATAATGATTCAACCAGAGTTGTTATAAGGACTATGAATGAAAAGCACAGGAATCTGTGAGAACATAGGGTTAGGGATAGTGGAGGTAGAGAGGGGCAGGGTGAGGGAATAAGATATATACACAGATACAAGTATGGCCAAAGAATGTGCTCTGTTCCACGAGAACCTCAAGCAAAGCACTAACGAGACTGAGAGAAAAGAGAATCCTACTGACCAGAGAAATGTGTTTACTATTCAAAGGAACCATTCTTTAATAGGGAATTTCTGGGCAGGCAGCAAAGGCAGTAGTCTAGGCAAGGAAGGGGATGCATGTTTGCCAAACGTTCTCTAAATTCTCCAGGCATGAAGGGGCTTCTCAGAAATGCAGAATCTCAGACCTATCTCCGAAACTACTTAATCAGAATCTACATTATAAACAAGATCCCTAGGTGATTCATACAGACTTTACAGATACCAGAATAAATGAAGACATCCTGTCAGGGGGACCGTAACACATTTTGCACCCCCACCAATAAGAGGAAATTCTGCAGTTGAGCACTAGACCACCAAGATAATTTAGTCCTTAATGGGTACAGCACAATCAGGAAGTGTATTGGCTAAGTAAAGTCAGTTACCTTATTACTATTGTTTTTTGTATGTGCCTCCCTTTTAAAAATTTATTTTCAAATGAGTATACCTTATTTTTAGACTAGTTTTAAGTTAATGGCAAGATTGAGCAGAAAATACAGAGTTCCCATATACCTCCCATCACCATGCACACACAACCTCTCCCACTGTGGGCATTCCACGCCACAGTGCACATTTGTCACAACTGATGAACCTACACATACACATCATTACCACCCAAAGTCCACAGTTTGCATCAGGGTTCTCTCTCGGTGTCCTAGCGTGCATGGGTCTGGACAAATGTATAATGACCTGTGTCCACCATTGTGGTATCATACAAAGTAGTTTCACTGCCCTAGGAATCTTCTGGGTCGTTTCTCTATCTTGAATGGGTACAGCACATGCAGGAAGTCATTCTTTTGGTCAAGTCAGTTCCTATTTCAGAGAAAATTCAAAAGCTTCTCCAGCTGTTGCAGGGACTGTCCTTGTTTTGTTTTGTTTCAAAACCTCAGAATAGGGGTGCCTGGCTGGCTCAATGCAGGGTGTGTGTGACTCTTGATCTCAGGGTCATGAGTCTAAGCCTACTTAAAAAAAAAGAGCTTACTAAAAATAACAATAATAAACACTAAATGGAAAATAATTTATGTATATTTAAAAACCAACAAACCTCAGAATGAAAGGAAGTATGTGAGTTCAGAGCAAAGAAAGGGCCAGGGAAGGGAGAATCCACTTCAGACTCAACTTCATGTGTCCCCCTATAAGCCTGGTCCTCTTTGCTCGTTGACTTCCTCCCACTGGTGTTTCAAATTTGATACTACCTTGGACTTAGTTTCTTCTCCTTGAAACAATTCATAATTAAAAGCCCCAGACACCTTTAATCCGATCTTAGATCTAATCTAGTTCATTTGCTTTGGCTTTTTAAAAATCATTTTAAAAATGAAGACTTCCCTGCTGAGTGAATTTCTTCACACTTGATATGGTGCGAGTGGAATCACCTTATAATGTATTTTCTACAAACGCTCATTATATGCTCTGAGAGGTGGGTCTGTGTTGTTTACACTGAACAGAGTGAAACTCAAAGAAGTCAAATAACTTCCCCAGGGCTTCAGTGCCTGAAACAGTCTGACTCCAGGGATCCTGGTTTTTCCACTGCCCCAAGCTCTTTAGTGCTTACAGATCCCATTTTAAAGAGCTCCCAGGTAGACCTGCAAACCATATTGGCTGAAGACACTAACTGCCATAATGTCTTTCTTTCCTTTGCAGAGAGAACGCTGTGGTAGACAACCTATCAGCCCCAAATGCTATCTAGCCATTTTAGGGCAGAACAACTCTAATGGTTAGTTACAAGTAGATTTAAGAGAATAAAAATAATACACAACTCAAGGCCTCAAGCAGGAAACTAATATACATTGTTTATGTTGACTAATAATATTCTGAACCAATTTTCTACTAAAACCTCTGCTGCAACAGACCATTAAAACTTATTTACAGTTTCCACTGTAGCTGAGTCTAGTTCTAGCTCAATTGCTTTTAAAATTTCAGCATGAGGATGAGCTCACAAATACCAAAATTCATCAAGTTTATACTTTAAAATCAAGGGAATATATACTTCACAACTCTCTGAGACAACAGTAACCAATATTTTTCCCCACTAAAAAAAGGAATAAAATTTGTGTAGTCCTGACTTGAAGCATCTCTCTACCTTCATGGAAACATACGACTAGAAAATAATGTTTTTATTTATTTACTTATTTATTTATTTTGAGAGAGAGAGCAAGCAGTGGGAGGGGCAGAGGCAGAGAGAGAGAGAATCTCAAGCAGACTCCATGCTGAGATCAGAGCCCCATGTG
This sequence comes from Zalophus californianus, assembly GCF_009762305.2. Lineage (NCBI taxonomy): Eukaryota > Metazoa > Chordata > Mammalia > Carnivora > Otariidae > Zalophus > Zalophus californianus. The sequence goes on from NC_045610.1 coordinate 22,931,213, forward strand.
GGGCTGGATCCCACGACCCTGAGATCATGACCTGAGCCGAATTCAAGAGTTGGACGCTTAACCAGTTGAGCCACCTAGGCACCCCTTCTAAATAATTTTAAAGCAAATCCTAGTCAGCATTTCATTTTACTTATAAATGTTTCAGCATATATCTCTATCAGGGAAAGACCTTTAAAAATGTATAAGCACCATGCCATTATCACATTTAACAAAATTGCTAATCATTTTTTATTATAATCTAATACCCAGTCAGTCACAGTCCAAGTTCCCTAATTGTCACAAGTTTTTGTTTCATTGGATTTTTTGGTTTTTTACACTTTTATGTTTGGTTTTTACAGTTTGTTGTTGTGGTTGTTGAAATCAGGGACCAAACAAGGTCCACACCTTGCATTTATTTATTTATTTATTTATTTATTTAATTTGTCAGAGAGAGAGAGAGAGAGAGACAGAGAGCACAAGCAGGGGAGCGACAGAGGGAGAGGGAGAAGCAGACTCCCTGCTGAGCAGGCAGACTGATGCGGGACTTGATCCCAGGTCCCTGGGATCATGACCTGAGCCAAAGGCAGACACTTAACCGACAGAGACACCCAGGCGTCCCCACACCTTGCATTTAGTTGATAGGTAACTTAAGTCTGTCTTAATCTATAGCATGAGCCGTCTCTTTCCTCCCCAGTTATTTGTTAAAAAATCCAGTTCATTTATCCCATTGAACTTCTCACATTCATGGTTCAGTTGATTGCCTCTTTGTGGTGCCATTTGATTTTTCCCCCTATGCCGTGTTATGTCTAAAATGGCAATTAGAAGGATGGCAGAGGAGTAGGAGACCTGGATTTCATGTGGTCTCAGGAATTCAGCTGGATAGGGATCAAACCATTCTGAACACCTACAAACTCAACAGGAGATCGAAGAAAAGAATAGCAACAATTCTATGAACAGAGAAACGACCACTTTCTGGAAGGTAGGTTGTGCAGAGAAGTGAATCTGAGGTGATATTCGGGAGGATAGACAGCGGGGGAGGGGGCCTCCGTCGGCCGCTTCTGGCAAGTGCTAGAGCCGCGGTGCACAAAATCGGAACTTTTAGAAGCCGGCTCCGCTGAGGGACGTCGCTCCAGTGGCTAAGCGGGGGGTGGAACCCTCGCTGGACAGTGTGGTCTCAGGACCCTCAGGGTCACAGAAAGACCAGGGGTGCCTGAGTGCGGCAGAGCTCCCAGGTATCGGAGCGGGGAAGCCGGCTGCAGAGACAGAGCCAAGGCGTGGGCTCTCAGCTCGGGGTTGCCATAAACTGTGATCCGCGGCCCAGTCGGGCCACTGCTCCTCCAGCAGGGACCCAACAAGCGGCAGAGCCAGGGAGACTCCCCTTTCTCCCCCAGGAGGAGCGGCGCGGAAGCGCACCGCAGGGATCTGCTGGGTTTGGAGACTCCACACGGGGTCAGGTGCCAGAGATAGAAACGCTCGGTCACAGGCCGGGTGAGCACGGAGTGCGGCCGGAGACCGGGGAGACGGGAGTGACTGCTTTTCTCTGGGGGCGCACTGAGGAGTGGGGCCCTGAGTTCTCAGCTCCTCCGGGCGGAGATTGGGAGGCCACCATTTTCACTCTCATCCTCCAAAGCTGTAAGGAAAACTTGCAGGGAACAAAAGCTCCCGAGAGCAAACCCGAGCAGATTGCTTAGCCTGGACCAACAAGGGCAGGGCAATTCAGCCTCCGGCAAAGACATTTGGGAACCAGAGCAAAAGGCCCCCATCCCCCAGAAGATCAGCACAAACGGCCAGCCAAGACCAAGTTTACTGATCAAGGAGAACGGCAGAACTCCAGCGCTAGGGGAATACTGCACATAGAATTCATGGCTTTTTTTTTTTTTTTTTTTTTTTACCATGATTCATTAGTTTTTCAAAGTTAATTTTATTTAACTGGTTTTTTTTTGAATTTTTCTTTTTCCCTTTTTCAACCAACATCTTAACAATCCCTTTTTAAAAAAATTTTTTTTTCATTTTTAGAGTCATATTCTATCCCTTCAGAGTAGTTACCCTTATTTTTGGCATATATATATATATAACTTGTTCTCTCTTTAAACTTTTGAGATACAGATTCTTCTAACAGATCAAAATATACCCTAAATCACTAGTGTATGGGTTTGTTCTAGTCTCCTGCCTGATCACAGTCTCTCCCTTTTTTTTTCTTTTTCTTTTTTTTTAAATCATCTTTCTTTTCTCAAACAACTTCTTATCTTACCAATTCCTTTTATAAATTCTTTTATAATTTTCATCTTTACAGTCATATTCCATCCCTTCATTGTATCAACCCTTATTTTAGACATATATAAGTCTTTCTTTCTTTAAAATTTTAGGAAGCACTGTCTTCTAACAGACCAAAATACACCCAAAATCTAGTGTGTGGCACTGATCTATGCAGTAGCCTGATCATATTTGATCATGTTCTGTTTTTTTGTTTTGTTCTGTTTTTGTTTGTTTTTATCTTTTTCTTTTTCTTTTTTTCTCTCTCTCTTTCTTTTTTCTTTCTTTCCCTTTCTTTTCCCCTGGTTTCAGGTCTTTTCTGATTTGTTTAGAGTATATTTGCTGGGGACGTTGTTAACCTGTTACCATTTTGTTCTCTCATTCATCTATTCTCCTCTGGACAAAATGACAACACGAAAAAATCACCTCAACAAAAAGAACAAGAGATTGTACCATCTGCCAGGGACCCACTCAATCCGGACATTAGTGTGATGTCGGACCTAGAGTTCAGAATCATGATTTTAAAGATACTAGCTGGGCTTGAAAAAAGCATGGAAATTATTAGAGACACCCTTTCTGGAGAAATAAAAGAACTAAAATCTAACCAAATCGAAATAAAAAAAGCTATTAAGGAGGTGCATTAAAAAATGGGGGCACTAACTGCTAGGATAAGTGAGGCAGAAGAGAGAATCAGCGATATAGAAGACCAAATGGTGGAAAATAAAGAAGCTGAGAAAAAGAGATAAACAACTACAGGATCACGAGGGCAGAATTCGAGAGATAAGCCATATGATAAGATGAAACAACATTAGAATAATTGGGATCCCAGAAGAAGAAGAAAGAGAGAGGGGCAGAAGGTATATTGGAACAAATTATAGCAGAGAACTCCCCTAATGTGGGGAAGAAAACAGGCATCAAAATCCAGGAGGCACAGAGAACCCCTCTCAAAATCAATAAAAATAGGTCAACACCCCGACATCTAATAGTAAAACTTACGAGTCTCAGAGACAAAGAGGAAATCCTGAAAGCAGCTCGGGAGAAGAGAAATGTAACCTACAATGGTAGAAACATTAGGCTGGCAACAGACCTATCCACAGAGACCTGGCAGGCCAGAAAGGACTGGCATGATATCTTCAGAGCACTAAACGAGAAAAATATGCAGCCAAGAATACTATATCCAGCTAGGCTGTCATTGAAAATAGAAGGAGAGATAAAAAGCTTCCAGGACAAACAAAAACTAAAGGAATTTGCAAACACGAAACCAGCCCTCCAAGAAATATTGAAAGGGGTCCTCTAAGCAAAGAGAGAGCCTAAAAGCAGCATAGACCAGAAAGGAACACAGACAATATACAGTAACAGTCACCTTACAGGCAATACAATGGCACTAAATTCCTACCTTTCAATAGTTACCCTGAATGTAAATGGGCTAAATGCCCCAATCAAAAGACACAGGCTATCAGATTGGATTAAAAACCAAGACGCATCGATATACTATCTGCAAGAGACCCATTTTAGACCCAAAGACACCCCCACATTGAAAGTGAGGGGGTGGAAAACCATTTACCATGCTAATGGACACCAAAAGAAAGCTGGGGTGGCAATCCTTATATCAGGCAAATTAGATTTTATACCAAAGACTGTAATAAGAGATGAGGAAGGACACTATATCCTACCTAAAGGGTCTATCCAACAAGAAGATCTAACAATTGTAAATATCTCTGCCCCTAACATGGGAGCAGCCAATTATATAAGGCAATTAATAACAAAAGCAAAGAAACACATTGACAACAATACAATAATAGTGGGGGACGTTAACACCCCCCTGACTGAAATGGACAGATCATCTAAGCAAAAGATCAACAAGGAAATAAAGACTTTAAATGACACACTGGACCAAATGGACTTCACAGACATATTCAGAACATTCCATCCCAAAGCAATGGAATACACATTCTTCTCTAGTGCCCATGGAACATTCTGCAGAATAGATCACATCCTAGGTCACAAATCAGGTCTCCACTGGTACCAAAAGATTGGGATTATTCCCTGCATATTTTCAGACCACAATGCTTTGAAACTAGAACTCAATCACAAGAGGAAAGTCAGAAAGAACTCAAATACATGGAGGCTAAAGAACATCCTACTAAAGAATGAATGGGTTGGGTGCCTGGGTGGCTCAGTTGGTTAAGCGACTGCCTTCGGCTCAGGTCATGATCCTGGAGTCCCTGGACCAAGTCCTGCATCGGGCTACCTGCTTGGCGGAGAGTCTGCTTCTCCCTCGGACCCTCCCCCAATCTCATGTGCTTTCTCTCTCTCTCATTCTCTCTCTCAAATAAATAAAATCTTAAGAAAGAAAGAAAGAAAGAAAGAAAGAAAGAAAGAAAGAAAGAAAGAAAGAAAGAACGAAAGAAAGAAAGGGTCAACCAGGAAATTAAAGAAGAATTTTAAAAAATTCAGGGAAACCAATGAAAATGAAAACACAACTGTTCAAAATCTTTGGGATGCAGCAAAGGCAGTCCTAAGAGGAAAGTATATAGCAATACAAGCCTTTCTCAAGGAACAAGAAAGGTCTCAAATACACAACCTAACCCTACACCTAAAGGAGCTAGAGAAAAAAGAGCAAATGAAGCCTAAACCCAGCAGGAGAAGAGAAATAATAAAGATCAGAACAGAAATCAATGAAATAGAAACCAAAAGAACAGTAGAACAGATCAATGAAGCTAGGAGCTGGTTCTTTGAAAGAATTAACAAGATTGATAAACCCCTGGCCAGACTTATCAAAAGAAAAGAGAAATGACCCAAATTAACAAAATCATGAATGAAAGAGGAGAGATCACAACCAGCACCAAAGAAATACAAACAATTATAAGAACATATTATGAGCAACTCTATGCCAGCAAATTAGATAACCTGGAAGAAACAGATGCATTCCTAGAGATGTATCAACTGCCAAAACTGAACCAGGAAGAAATAGAAAACCTCAAAAGACCTATAACCACTAAGGAAATTGAAGCAGTCATCAAAAATCTCCCAACAAACAAAAGCCCAGGGCCAGATGGCTTCCCAGGGGAATTCTATCAGACATTTCAAGAAGAATTAATACCTATTCTCCTGAAACTGTTCCAAAAAATAGAAATGGAAGGAAAACTTCCAAACTCGTTTTATGAGGCCACCATTACCTTGATCCCCAAACCAGACAAAGACCCCATCAAAAAGGAGAATTACAGACCAATATCCTTGATGTGTACATGGATGCAAAAATTCTCACCAAAATACTAGCCAAGAGGATCCAACAGTACATTAAAAGGATTATTCACTACAACGAAGTGGGATTTATTCCTGGGCTGCAAGGTTGGTTCAACATCCGCAAATCAATCAACGTGATACAATACATTAACAAAAGAAAGAACAAGAATCATATGATCCTCTCAAGAGATGCAGAAAAAGCATGTGACAAAGTACAGCATCCTTTCTTGCTCAAAACTTTTCAGAGTATAGGGATAGAGGCTACATACCTCAGTATCATAAAAGCCATCTATGAAAAACCTACAGCGAATATCATTGTCAATGGGGAAAAGCTCAGAGCTTTCCCCCTAAGGTCAGGAACGCGGAAGGGATGTCCACTATCACCACTGCTATTCAACATAGTATTAGAAGTCCTAGCCTCAGCAATCAGACAACAAAAAGAAATCAAAGGCATCCAAATCGGCAAAGAGGAAGTCAAACTCTCACTCTTTGCAGATGATATGATACTTTATGTGGAAAAGCCAAAAGACTCCACCCCAAAACTGCTAGAACTCATACAGAAATTCAGTCAAGTGGCAGGATATAAAATCAATGCACAGAAATCAGTGGCATTCCTATACACCAACAACAAGACAGAAGAGAGACAAATGAAGGAGTCAATCCCATTTACAATTGCACCCAAATCCATAAGATACCTAGGAATAAATCTAACCAAAAAGGCAAAGGATCTGTACTCAGAAAACTATAAAATATTCATGAAAGAAATTGAGGAAGACACAAAGAAATGGAAACACGTTCCATGCTCATGGATTGGAAGAACAAACATTGTGAAGATGTCAATGCCATCTAGAGCAATCTACACATTCAATGCAATCCCCATCAAAATACCATCCACTTTTTTCAAAGAAATGGAACAAATAATCCTAAAATTTGTATGGAACCAGAAGAGACCCCGAATAGCTAGAGGAATGTTGAAAAAGAAAAGCAAAGCTGGCGGCATTACAATTCCAGACTTCCAGCTCTATTACAAAGCTGTCATCATCAAGACAGTATGGTACGGGAACAAAAACAGACACATAGATCAATGGAACAGAATAGAGAGCCCAGAAATGGACCCTGAACTCTATGGTTAACTACTCTTCGACGAAGCAGGAAAGAATGTCCAATGGAAAAAAGACAGTTTCTTCAACAAATGGTGTTGGGAAAATTGGACAGCCATGCGCAGAAGAATGAAACTGGACCATTTCCTTACACCACACACAAAAATAGACTCAAAATGGTTGAAAGCCTAAACGTGAGACCAGAGTCCATCAAAACCCTAAAGGAGAACACAGGCAGCAACCTCTTCGACCTCAGCCGCAGCAACTTCTTCCCAGAAATATTGCCAAAGACAAGGGAGGCAAGGGCAAAAATGAACTATTGGGATTTCAGGAAGATAAAAAGCTTTTGCACAGCAACAGGAACAGTTAACAAAACCAAAAGACAGTCGACAGAATGGGAGAAGATATTTGCAAATGACATATCAGATAAAGGGCTAGTATCCAAAATCTATAAAGAACTTATCAAACTCAACACCCAAAGAACAAATAATCCAATTAAGAAATGGGCAGAAGACATGAACAGACATTTTTCCAAAGAAGACATCCAAATGGCCAACAGACACATGAAAACATGCTCAACATCGCTCGGCATCAGGGAAATCCAAATCAAAACTTCAATGAGATACCACCTCACACCAGTCAGAATGGCTAAAACTAACAAGTCAGGAAACGACAGATGTTGGCGGGGATGTGGAGAAAGGGGAACCCTCCTACACTGTTGGTGGGAATGGAAACTGGTGCAACCCCTTTGGAAAACAGTATGGAGGTTCCTCAAACAGTTGAAAATAGAGCTACCATACGATCCAGCAATTGCACTACTGGGTATTTACCCCAAAGATACAAATGTAGGGATCCGAAGGGGTACGTGCACCCCGATGTTTATAGCATCAATGTCCACAATAGCCAAAATGTGGAAAGAGCCAAGATGTCCATCGACAGATGAATGGATAAAGAAGAAGTGGTATATATACACAATGGAATATTATGCAACCATCAAAAGGAATGAGATCTTGCCATTTGCAACGACGTGGGTGGAACTGGAGGGTGTTATGCTGAGTGAAATAAGTCAATCAGAGAAAGACATGTATCATATGACCTCACTGATATGAGGAATTCTTAATCTCAGGAAACAAACTGAGTGTTGCTGAAGTGGTGGGGGTGGGAAGGATGGGGTGGCTGGGTGATAGACATTGGGGAGGGTATGTGCTATGGTGAGCGCTGTGAATTGTGCAAGCCTGTTGAATCACAGATCTGTACTTCTGAAACAAATAATGCAATATATGTTAAGGAAAAAAAAAGAAGAAGATAGCAGGAGGGGAAGAATGAAGGGGAGTAAATCGGAGGGGGAGATGAACCATGAGAGAGGATGGAGTCTGAAAAACAAACTGAGGGTTCTAGAGGGGAGGGGGGTGGGGGGATGGGTTAGCCTGGTGATGGGTATTAAAGAGGGCACGTTCTGCATGGAGCACTGGGCGTTATTGCACAAACAATGAATCATGGAACACTACATCAAAAACTAATGATGTAATGTATGGTGATTAACATAACAATAAAAAGATTTAAAAAATGGCTATTAGGGGATTGAACATTTCGGTTCAATGACGTGTGTGTGTGTGTGTGTGTGTGTGTGTGTGTGTGTGTGTGTGTGTGTTGGCAGGAAGAGGTGATTTGCTAGAATACCTCAGGTGGTGTTGCATATTTGCTACTGTACATAATGTCTGATTATAACATTTAGATTGGTGAGCAGGTTGGGTCTCACTGGGCCAAAATCAACGTGTAAAGAGGACTGCCTTCCTTTCTGGAGGTCTAGGGCAGAATCTGTTTTCTGGCTTTTTCAGCTCCGAGAGTCTGCCAGCATTCCCTGACTCATGACCCCCTTACATCTTCAAAACCAGCAGTGGCTGGTCAAGTCTCTCTCACCTTGCACACCACTCTGACAATGACCCTTCTGTTTCCTTCTTCCACACGGAAGGCCCCTTGTGATTACAGACTCAGATGATCCAGGATAATCTCTTTATTTTAAGGTCAGTTGATTAGCATCCTTAATTATCTCTGTAATCTTAATTCCCCATGGCTTGTAACAACATCTCTCACAGGTTCTGGGGATTAGGGTGTGGGCATCTTTGGGAGGCCATTATTCTGCCTCCCACACTCATTCTCAGTGATCTAAAGATCTGAGGGAGGGTACAGAGAGAATATTCTGAGCCACTTTCCTATACCTGCAAAAGCAAGTAGAGCATTGGACACATACCAACTGGGCTCCTTCAGGGAGAGTATAATCACCCACTGGGACAACCTCAGGATGCTCTTGGATCTCAGTGTTGGTGCTGAGGGCCAGAGAACTGAGATTCTCCCCACCATCTTCTCTCATGTGTGTGATTTGTATAAACACTTGTTAAGGATGCCTCATCCCTCCTCTGAATAAAGTTGTTGTGGTGAGGTTTCACCACACTTTGTCAAATGGCAAACATTGTTCTTAAAAAATCATAAGAATATTTATGTAAGATTTATTTTTTAAATATGTTTTTATTGAGGGGCACCTGGGTGGCACAGTCAGTTAAGCAGCTGACAGCTGACTCTTGATTTTTACCTCAGGTCATGATTTCAGGGTCATGAGATAGAGCCCTGCATTGGGCTTGGGACTCAGCTCGGACAGAGTCTCTTTAAGACGGACTCTCTCTCTCTCTCTCTCTCTCTCTCTCTCTCTCTCTCTCTCTCTCTCTCTCTCGGCGCCTGGGTGGCTGTCAGTTAAGCGTCTGCCTTCACTGCCTTCAGCTCAGGTCATGATCCCAGGGTCCTGGGATGGAGCCCCGCATCGGGCTCCCTGCTCAGCTGGGAGTCTGCTTCTCCATCTGCCCCTCCCCCCACTCATGCTCTCTCTCAAATAAATAAATAAAATCTTAAAAAAAAGATTCTCTCCTTCTGCCCCTCCCTCCTAAAATAAATAAATAAATCTTAAAAGTTTTTTAAAGAATCTGTTGTTATTGCAAAAAGTAAAAAAGAAGAAGATGGAAATGGGTTTTTGCCTGAAAAGTGAATATTATAAACAAGTTACTCAGGTTTGAAAAAAAGACTGTGGCAGCACTGATAAGGCTCTGTGCTAAAACTATAGCTCTCAGTTGCCTAGGAAAAGTCTGACCAGCCACAATGTCACTGAGCATGGAGCCCAGCGTCAGTCTCCCCGGATCTCTCATGGGGAGATGAATTGGGTTTTCTATGGACTACGATCTACAGACCATGGCATGCAGCCTCCAACCTGACTGTGACTTCAGCCTCATGTGCTGGCAGTTGTCACCCACACATGGCAGTGATTCTCTTTAATACAGCATTTCTCTTTCCATGAGACACTGCCTGAACCTTCCAAGGTGTCACATCCCTTTATTTATTTATTTATTTATTTATTTACTTACTTACTTACTTTTTAAAAAGTTTTTATTTATTTATTTGAGAGAGAGAGAGGGAGAGTGCACGAGAGAGCACAAGCAGGGGGAGCAGCAGAAGGAGAGGGAGAAGCAGGCTCCCAGCTGAGCAGGGAGCCGGATGCGGGGCTGGGTCCCAGGACCCTGGGATCATGACCTGAGCCGAAGGCAGACACTTAACCAACTGAGCCACCCAGGCGCCTTGTGATATGTCTCTTTAATCTCTTCTAAGGTGATATGTTCCTTCTCTTTAGCTTGCTCCCTGCTTAGCTTGTTGAAGGAAAAAAGATGTAAAGATTGCATTAACCGTGTGTGTGTGTGTGTGTGTGTGTGTGTGTGTGTGTGTGTGACACCAATAGTGGCTCTTGGCATTTCCTACTCTTGGACAGAGCAAACCCAAGAGTTTTACTTTTAATCTTGAGTAAATATGAAGAATAAATCACTTTCTGCCCTTACTTACCTCCTACCCTAGACAAACAAAGGGATAAAGATTAAAACTTAGTAGAGGGACAACATATCACCAAAGCATTACTCCCCTTTTCCAGGCCTTCCAGAATCTCAAGATCAGGAAGGGGGAATGGGAGAGTAGGGCTGGAACCAGAAATGAAGATGTAGTGCTGTGGTAATTATGACTCCAAAGTGCGTGGAAGCTGAAGTCTTTTCTAGAAAAAGTTGAGGAGACCTGGATAACTTGGGCACCAAAGGGGGTGGATAGAAAGGTGAGAAGGAAAGATCCGGTTCATACAGCAGTGAAATGAAAGGTCTAGATGCATGGGTAAAATTTAGAAAGATCTAGGTAAGTCTTTAAAACAAAACGTTAAGGAGTTGGAAGCAAGTTCTGCCAACTACATACAATACGATACTGTTTACATATGGCTCAAGTGTACGGAAATGTGTGAGACTCATGTATGAGTGACATCTACATATGTCATAAAAGTATACAGAATTCTATGAGGATTGTAACTTAGAATTTAGAAAATTGTATTGGTTATCAGGTGAGGAGGGCACAGGTGGGGTGAGGGAATGAGACCAGTGGGAGGTACACAAAAGTATGGCTAATGTTTTATCATTTAGCTGGGTGGTGAATACATGGGAGTTCAATGAATCATTATTTTCGTACTTTCCATACACCTCAGATATTTGACAATACATTTAAAAATTAGGGGTTGCTTGGGTGGCTCAGTCGGTTAAGTGTCTGCCTTCCGCTCAGGTCATGATCCCCGGGTCCTGGGATCAAGCCACAGATCTGCTCAGCGGGGAGTCTGCTTCTCCCTCTCCCTCTGCCTTTCCCCCTGCTCTCAATCTCTCTCTCTCTCTACCTTGCAAATAAGTAAATAAAATCTTAAAGAAAAAAAAAAGCAGGACCCCAGAGATGACCACAGATTGTGTCCTCCAGACTGGTCCCTCCTCTTTGATTTTCTGGTAACTGGCCAGCCTCCTTGTCTCTCTGGCTTGTCCTGGGTCTACAGAGTACCCTGCTGAGAGTGACCGAATCCTTTCTGGGCATAGATTTGAATGCTCTTGGGCAGCAAGGTAGACTCACCAGAGACCTGTAGTCCTACAATGACTTTCCTCCAGCCCCTTATCTCAAAGCTTCGGACTCTCCCCATGCCCAAAGGGTCTGGATGGGCCTGATCCCTAACCCGGTCTTGAGAAGTGAGCGAAACAGCAAGCGCCCCGGGGGGCCAGACTGTGGTAGCCCAGGTCCCCGCCTGACCCAGGCATCATAGGCAGCCCAAGAGACCTCTAGCTCCTGGCGAGAAGGTGGGAGAGTGTTTGCTGGGAGGGTTCATGCGGTCCTTCAGGCTGGATTCGGGAGTTGGGAGTGAAGAGATGGAGAAACAAACATTTGCCAGAATTTTAAGAGGGCGGAGGAAGACAGAAGGAGGTCCCTCCCGGAGAAGGGCAGCTGGAGTCAGGACGGGGCTGAATGCTTCAGGGGCCTCCAAGTGCTACTTCGGCCCCTGGGGGCGCGGGCTCGGATCAATCTCCCGCATCCGACTCCTCGCCCCCCTGGGCCGGCTGCGCGCTTCCTTGGGTGCCCCGCGCCGCAGTGCGCACCCTGGAGTCCAGAGAGTCCCGCGCGAAGCCAGACCTTTCGAGAGCTCCCAGAACATGTTCGGGAATAAAATTAGGACGAATGAACTGAAAACTGACGGTGTTGCACAAGACCTGGGTCTTGTCTGCAGGGACAGACGAATCGAAAGGACAATTTCTTATTTCTTTCACCAAAATACTATCGTCGGAGGCTGCTTGGGTCTCCCCCAAGCGGCGACACCCGCGGCCGTTCTCGGGGTCCGGTCATCACCCCTTTACGAAGTAAAGCATCCGCAAGAGGAGGCGGAATCAAACTTCTCGAATTGAGGTGGGGAAGCGGGACGCGAGAAAGCGGAGGCTTAATTTTCTGCCCACCGCTCGACCCAACGCTCCCACCCCCGCACTTCCCGGAAGCAGATCCCCGGCCGCGGATGCCGCAAGTCGAGCGGGAATTCAGGGGCGGGAGGTGTTGGGAGGAGACAACTGCGGAGCGCGCCGGGGGAGGCTGGGCCGCCGGGGAAGGGCTGGAGTCCCGCTGGGGAGGACTGAAAGCCGTAGGGTTGCGTTCGGATCTCCCTCCCTGAGAGTGTGTGTGTGTGGGCGGGGTGAGAACTGTAAGCTTCAAAAAATTAATCGAACAGAGAAACGATAAATAAGATCCCCCTTGGGGCGCCGGGGTGGCTGAGTCGGTTAAGCGGCTGCCTTCGGCTCCGGTTATAATCCCAGGATCCTGGAATCGAGCCCCGCGTTGGGCTCCCTGCTCAGGGGGGGAGCCTGCTTCTCTCTCTCCTTCCAGTTCATGCTCTCTATCTCTCTCGCTATCTCTGTCTCTCTGTCTCTCTCTCTCAAATAAATAAATAAAATCTTAAAAAAAGATCCCCCCCCCTCCAAAAAAACCCCACCTCTATCCACCAAATGTAACCAAAGCTGTTGTCCTTGCAGAACTGGGTTTCCGGGTCTGCAGAAACCATACTGGTGGGCTGTCCCACTGTTTCCCGCGCGGTGCCCCGCCCTGTGAGATATCGCTCAGTTCAGCGGATATAAGGCCCGGGGCACCGCAGTCAAGGTCTCGGTTGTGGACTTGGGAGGCTCCGTCGCCTACTTCCGAAGTGAGGAGGTCTGCATAGTAGAAACCTCGGCGGGTAAGGAGTTCCCCCGCGCTCGTTTGCACAGATCCTCTAAAAGCTCGGCTTCTTTCCCTTCTTAGGTCTGCGCGGGTTCCATGAGCTCACCTGAGCTCCTTTCCGCTCCGGACGTTTGGTCTGCTGTCGGTGGAAACTTCCAACGACAGGGGAGCAGTGGGGGATCCGCAAGCTAGGAGGCTGCGAAGGCCAGGTGCGCAGGGGAGGAGGGTGAGGCGCGCGGCCTCACAGCCTAGATATTTCCAAACCGAGCTCGGTAATATTTCCCCATTGTTTAAGAGCGCGAAGAACTTTCGAGGAAAGAACCAAATCAGTTTCCGGGGCCCCTGAAGGTGAAGCCAGTGAGGCTGTAGCCTGCGGATAAATAGGGTCAGTGTCCATTTTATTACGAGAGACTGTGTTCCGAGGATGCCTGTGAGGCCCTGGCTTGCAACGTCGGTCTTGAAACAACAGCATCGGGCAGGGTGGGAAGACTCCCGCAACGGTTGGGGAAGCCCTGTATCCCCCATTAAGTGGCCAGTAGGACCCCCGTGGATTCTGTCCACAGAGGCTAGGCTGCTGTGAGTGACTCCATTCCCCCTTTTGCACACGACTGTGGTAGGACCCAGAAGGGAATCCTTGAGAACGAGTGATGGTGGGAGGGGATGCCCGGACACGGTGGCCCCTCACTGATGGCAGATCTCAGAGCGAAGCTTCTACAAGGAGGTGGGGGCCCTGGCTAATGTTGGCGAGGCTATGCCTGCCTTACAAGGAAAGAGAAACTGATTCCTCTTCAGTCTGCGCGGGGCAGAAGCGGAAGGAAGTTCCTGTAGCCACAGGAGCAGCTAAGCCTGAGCGTCCCGCGTCCGACGTGTTCCTTAAAATGTCACAAAACTTTTCAACTCTTTTGTTTAAATAAGAAAACTAACAATCACAAGTTTTAGTACCTACTTGCAAATCAAAGAAGAGTGAAATATGATGGTCGGTTCCTGGCCTGATTATGAAAATGCACAAATGTTTATGCCTATCAGAAAACAGAAATCAATTTCAGTATTATTATCATAGCGACAAGACATTAAGTATATAACCATTCATAGTTATAGTATCTCTTCAGGCTAATGGACATGACCATACGCCAGAGCAACAGTCTCTGAAGACCAGGTTCTTTAGAGGATTCCCCTGCTAGGACAAAAAAAAAAAAAAAAAAAAAAAATCTACAAGGGCAACTTTATGAAATTCAGTACTTCCTGCTTTTATGCACCTGTATTGGAAGGGAGAGCATTTTCTCTCGTTTTGCTGAGGTCATTTTCACTGGCAGTTAGGAGGCCCTGCTGATTGCCACTGAGAGGGGACTTGGCAGGCCTGGTAAGTGCAAATCCACAATTTGCAAGGGAAAAGACAGGGTGGGATGGTTGTTACTAGCAACTGAGCATGGGACATACCAAGGTGTCCATCTGGAGTGTAGCACAATTTGGGATGCTGATACATAATTCTATCAAAGATATAGTATCTATGGAAGAATTTCAGTAATAGAAGGCACATCAATCTCCCACTGGTTTTTGAGCTAATTATATATATTATAAAAATACATTTTACTTATCTTTTCACCATCATTCATGTAATTTTTAATAGCTTTATTGGGTTATTAATGACATAAAATAAACTGCACATATATTTCTTTAAGTAAGCTCTATGCCCAACATCGGGCTTGAACTCAGACCCCAAGAACAAGAGTCACATGCGCTACCAACTGAGCCAGCCAGGCACCCCTAAACTGCACATATTTAAAGTGTACAAGCTGAAGCCAGCACTGCAGTTGAGATAGTGAACATAGCTTATCAGCCCCAAAGTGCCCTTTTATAACCCCCACCTCCCACCACCCTGAGCCACGGTTTTCTGTCACTATAGATTAGTTTGCATTTTCTAGAAATTTATACAAATGGATGTGCTCCCCTTATACAAGTAGCTATGATATGTACTGTCTTTTTGTCTGGCTTTTTCCACTCAGAATAATTATTTTGAGATTCATTCATGTTGTGGGTACCCATAGTTCTCTCCTTTTCCTTGCTGAGTAGGCTTCCATTATATGGACAACCCAAATTTGTTTCTGTTGGTGGGCATTTGGGTTCTTTCTAATTTGTGGCTTCTACCAATCACATTAAGGTATAGGTCTTTGTAGGGACTTATGTTTTCATTTTTCATGGGGAAATACTTAGGTGTGAAATGGCTGAGTCATATGGTAAGTGTTTGAAACTACGAAACTCTTTTCTAAAATGGTTGTATTTATGTTTCTGCCAGGAGCCTATGAGAGTTCCCTTTTCTCCGTATCCTCACCAATAGCTGGTATAGTTAGCCACATTAGCCATTAAAATAAGTGTGTAGTGCTATCTCATTGTCGTTTTAATTGGCATTTCCCTAATGACTTATGATGTTGAATAATATTTCATGTACTTACTTGCTCTCCATATGTCTTCTTTGGTGAAATATCTGTCCAAATCTTTTATCCATTTTTAAATTGGGTTTTCTGTTTTCTTATTCTCCCCTTCCAAGAGTCCTATATCTAATCTAGATACAAATTACTTATCAGATATATCATTTGCAAATATTTTCTTCTGGTCGCGACTTGTATTTGAAAATACAAAAGAATGAATTCTTTTAACGGGTGTCTTTCAAAAAGATGTTCTTAAAATCCATTGTATATTATTTTTTTTCTTTTATGTAGTGTACATTTAGTAACATCTCTAAAAAAATGTTTGCCAAACCCAAGGTAAAAATATTTTCTCCTATGTTTGCCTCTAGAAGTTTTGAGGTTGAGAGGCTGAATATATAAATGGACACTGGTCAGACCATATGTAAGCACAGAACTCTTTTTTTTTTTTAAGGAGAGAGAGGTCATGTGAAGGGGTGGGGAGAGAGAGAATCTTAAGTAGGCTCCGCCCCCAGCACAGAGCCCCACAAGGGGCTGGATCTCACAACCCTGAGATAGTGACCTGAGCTGAAATCAAGAGTTGGTCACTTAACTGAACCACCCAGGAGCCCCTAAACACAGAACTCTTGACCCACAACATGGCAGCAACCACCTCTGGAAGCAAAACTACAACCCTCGCAGCAAAAGTGGTCAGGACTTGATTTTTTTTCTTTTTAATTTTAAGATTGATTTATTTATTTGAGAGAGAGCGCGCGCACAAGGTTGGAGGTGGAGCCGAGGGAGAGAGAAACTCAAGCAGACCCTGCACTGAGCACAGAGCTGACGAGGGGCTCCAACTCAGGACCCTATCATGACCTGAGCTGAAACCAAGAGTGGGTAGCTTAACTGGCTGTACCATCCAGGCGCCCTAGGACTTAGTTAATAAATTCCAGCTTTTCTGATATTTGTCTCCACTTCCAACTCAAAACAAAACAAAGAAAGCTAAACAGGCTCCCAAACCGTCACAGAAGATGTACCACTTCTAGTAAGCTCACTTCCAGTTTCCCTAGAAGACCAATCTCAGATCAGAGCATCTCTGAACCTCCTCTCTCTCTCTGTCCCTCTCTCTGTCTCTCTCACTATAAAGCTTTCCCATTCCTCTGCCTGCTTTTGAGTCTCTGCCATCACAAGTGATGGTGGCTGACTCCCTTGTTACAGTGAGCTCTCCATAAATAGCCTCTCATTATTGTATTTGGGCAGTATTCACTTAGTTCCACATAGTCTTAGGTTTTACATTTAGGTCTGTAACACATTTTAAATACATTTTTGTAAATGGTGTCAAATATGAATTCATTTCTTTCCCTATGTGGATATCAAATTGTGTCAATCCTATTTGTTGAAAAAAATTAACACTTCCTATCCGTATGTATGTGGGTCTATTTCCAGACTCTTTATTCCATGAATCTATTTATTTGTCTTTATACTGGTTCTACACTATCTTGGTTACTGTAACTGTATAATAAGTTAATTAATTGAAATCAGTTGATGTTAGTATTCCAGTTTTATTCTTTGAGAGCGTTAAATCTTTAAAATATCTTATCTATTTACCCTTGTAGTTACCATTTCCAGTGGTCTTCCTTGCCTTGTGTATATTCATTTTCCAACTAGTATCATTTTCCACTTGACTGAAGACTTTCTTCACCATTTCTTACATTGCATTCTTTTTTTTTTTAAAGATTTTATTTATTTTTTGACAGAGAGAGAGACAGCGAGAGAGGGAACACAAGCAGGGGGAGTGGGAGAGGGAGATGCAAGCTTCCCGCGATGCAGGGAGCCCAAGCTGAAGGCAGACGCTTAACTACTGTGTCACCCAGGCGCCCCTTACACTGCATTCTTAATAAATTCTTTCAGCTTTTATATGTCTGAGAAAGTTTTTATTTCCCTTTTTTTGATTAATTTTTAAAATTGAGATGAAACTCACATAACAAAAATTAACCATTTTAAAGTGAACAAATCAGCAGCATTTAGTACATCCACAATATTGTACAACCACCACCTCCATCAAGCTTCAAAACATTTTCATCACACCCGGATAAAACCCAACTTAGCAGCTACTTACCATTCCCCTGTTCTCCTAGTCTTTGGCAATCAACCATCTTCTTTGTTTCAATGATATTATCCATTCTGAATATTTCTCATAAATGAAATTTTATAATATTTAACTGTCTTAGTTCAGGCTGCTATGACAAAAATACCATAGACTGGGAGATTTACACAACAAACGTTTATTTATCACAGTTCTGGAGGCTAGGAAGTCCAAGATCAAGGTGCTGGCAGATGTGGTATCTGGTGAGGAAACTCTTCCTGGTTTGCAGACAGCTGCCATGGTGGAAAGAGCAGAGAGAGAGGAAGCAAGCTCTCTTCGGTCTCTTCTTACAATGACACTAATCTCATCATGAGGGAGCCACTCTAATTACCTCTAGTTACCCACCTGCTAATCCATCTCAATAGGGGTTAGGGTTTCTTTTCTTTTCTTTTTTTTTTTTTTTTTTTAAGATTTTTAATTTATTTGACAGAGAGAGACACAGCAAGAGAGGGAACACAAGCAGGGGGAGTGGGAGAGGGAGAAGCAGGCCTCTCGTGGAGCAGGGAGACCCATGAGGGGCTCGATCCCAGGACCCTGGGATCATGACCTGAGCCGAAGGCAGATGTTTAATGACTGAGCCACCCAGGCGCCCCGGGGTTAGGGTTTCAACATATGAATTCTAGGGGGACATTAATATACAGTCCATAACAGTGATCTTTGTGTCTGGCTTCTTTCACTTAGCATAATGTTTTCAAGGTTCATCCGTGTTGAAGCATGTATCAGTAACTCATTCCTTTTTTTTATGTTATGTTAATCACGATTATCGTTAGTTTTTGATGTAGTGTTCCATGATTCATTGTTTGCTTATAACACCCAGTGCTCCATGCAGAATGTGCCCTCTTTAATCCCCATCACCAGGCTGACCCATCCCCCCACCCCCCTCCCCTCTAGAACCCTCAGTTTGTTATTCAGAGTCCATAGTCTCTCATGGTTCGTCTCCCCCTCTGATTCCCCCCCTTCATTCTTCTCCTCCTGCTATCTTTTTTTTTTTTTAACATATAATGTATTATTTGTTTCAGAGGTACAGGTCTGTCTGTGGTTCAGCAGTCTTGCACAATTCACAGCACTCACCATAGCACATACCCTCCCCAATGTCCATCACCCAGCCGCCCCATCCCTCCCACCCCCCACCACTCCAGCAACCCTCAGTTTGTTTCCTGAGATTAAGAATTCTTCATTATCACTGAGATCATATGATACATGTCTTTCTCTGACTGACTTATTTCACTCAGCCTCATTCCTTTTTATGGCAGAAAAATATTCTATTGAATGGATTGTAGAATATTTTGTTTATCCGTTCATCTGCTGATAGACATTTGAGTTATTTCCACCTGTTGGCTATTGTGAATAGTTCTGCTATGAACATTCATGACCTATTTGAATCTGGCGGATTTGAGTACCTGTTTTCTTTTCTTTAAATTTTTTATTGTTATGTTAATCACCATACATTACATCATTAGTTTTTGATGTAGTGTTCCATGATTCATTGTTTGTGCATAACACCCAGTGCTCCACGCAGAACATGCCCTCTTTAATACCCATCACCAGGCTAACCCATCCCCCACCCCCTCCCCCTTTAGAACCCTCAGTTTGTTTCTCAGAGTCCATCGTCTCTCATGGTTCGTCTCCCCCTCCGATTTCCTCCCCTTCATTCTTCCCCTCCTGCTATCTTCTTCTTCTTTTTTTTTCTTACCATATATTGCATTATTTGTTTCAGAAGTACAGATCTGTGAGTCAACAGTCTTGCACAATTCACAGCGCTCACCATAACACATACCCTCCCCAGTACCTATCACCCAGCCACCCCATCCACTGGGGAGGGTATGTGCTATAGTGAGCGCTGTGAATTGTGCAAGACTGTTGACTCACAGATCTGTACCTCTGAAACAAATAATACAATATATGTTAAAAAGAAGAAGAAGAAGAAGAAGATAGCAGGAGGGAAGAATGAAGATGGGGAAATCGGAGGGGGAGACAAACCATGAGAGATGATGGACTCTGAAAAACAAACTGAGGGTTCTAAAGGGGGAGAGGGGTGGGGGATGGGTTAGCCTGGTGATGGGTATTAAAGAGGGCACGTTCTGCGTGGAGCACTGGGTGTTATGCACAAACAATGAATAATGGAACATTACATCAAAAACTAATGATGTAATGTATGGTGATTAACATAACAATAAAAAATAAAAAAAATTCCTCATATTGGTGAGGTGATATGATACATGTCTTTCTCTGATTGACTACTTCACTGAGCATAACACCCTCCAGTTCTATCCACGTCGTTGCAAATGGCAAGATCTCATTCCTTTTGACAGCTGCATAATATTCCATTGTATATATATACCACTTCTTCTTATCCATTCATCTGTCAATGGACATCTTGGCTCTTTCCACAGTTTGGCTATTGTGGACATTGCTGCTATAAACATCGGGGTGCACATACCCTTTGGATCACTACATTTGTAACTTTGGGGTAAATACCCAGTAGTGCAATTGCTGGATCGTATGGTAGCTCTATTTTCAACTTTTTGAGGAACCTCCATACTGTTTTCCAGAGTGGTTGCACCAGCTTGCATTCCCACCAACAGTGTAGGAGGGTTCCCCTTTCTCCGCATCCCTGCCAACATCTGTCTTTTCCTGACTTGTTAGTTTTAGCCATTCTGACGGGTGTGAGGTGGTATCTCATTGAGGTTTTGATTTGGATTTCCCTGATGCCGAGCGATGTTCAGCACTTTTTCATGTGTCTGTTCGCCGTTTGGATGTTTTCTTTGGAAAAAAGTCTGTTCATGTCTTCTGCCCATTTCTTGATCGGATTATTTGTTCTTTGGGTGTTGAGTTTGATAAGTTCTTTATAGATTTTGGATACTAGCCCTTTATCTGATATGTCATTTGCAAATATCTTCTCCCATTCTGTCGGCTGTCTTTTGGTTTTGTTAACTGTTCCTTTTGCTGTGCAAAAGCTTTTTATCTTCCTGAAATCCCAATAGCTCATTTTTGCCCTTGCCTCTCTTGTCTTTGGCAATGTTTCTGGGAAGAAGTTGCTGCGGCTGAGGTCGAAGAGGTTACTGCCTGTGTTCTCCTTTCGGATTTTGATGGACTCTGGTCTCACGTTTAGGCTTTCAACCATTTGGAGTCTATTTTTGTGTGTGGTGTAAGGAAATGGTCCAGTTTCATTCTTCTGCACATGGCTGTCCAATTTTTCCAACACCATTTGTTGAAGAGACTGTCTTTTTTCCATTGGACATTCTTTCCTGCTTTGTCGAAGAGTAGTTAACCATAGAGTTGAGGGTCCATTTTCTGGGCTCTCTATTCTGTTCCATTGATCTATGTGTCTGTTTTTGTGCCAGTACCATACTGTCTTGAGGATGACAGCTTTGTAATAGAGCTTAAAGTCCGGAATTGTGATGCTGCCAGCTTTGCTTTTCTTTTTCAACATTCCTCTGGCTATTCGGGGTCTCTTCTGGTTCCATACAAATTTTAGGATTATTTGTTCCATTTCTTTGAGAAAAGTGGATGGTATTTTGATGGGGATTGCATTGAATGTGTAGATTGCTCTAGGTAGCATTGACATCTTCACAATGTTTGTTCTTCCAATCCATGAGCATGGAACGTGTTTCCATTTCTTTGTGTCTTCCTCAATTTCTTTCATGAATATTTTATAGTTTTCTGAGTACAGATCCTTTGCCTCTTTGGTTACATTTATTCCTAGGTATCTTATGGTTTTGGGTGCAATTGTAAATGGGATCGACTCCTTGATTTGTCTCTCTTCTGTCTTGTTGTTGGTGTATAGGAATGCCACTGATTTCTGTCTACCACTTGACTGAATTCCTGTATGAGTTCTAGCAGTTTTGGGGTGGAGTCTTTTGGCTTTTCCACATAAAGTATCATATCATCTGCAAAGAGTGAGAGTTTGACTTCCTCTTTGCCGATTTGGATGCCTTTGATTTCTTTTTGTTGTCTGATTGCTGAGGCTAGGACTTCTACTACTAAGTTGAATAGCAGTGGTGATAGTGGACATCCCTTCCGCGTTCCTGACCTTAGGGGGAAAGCTCTCAGTTTTTCCCCATTGAGAATGATATTCGCTGTAGGTTTTTCATAGATGGGTTTTATGATCTTGAGGTATATAACCTCTATCCCTATACTCTGAAGAGTTTTGATCAAGAAAGGATGCTGTACTTTTTCACATGCTTTTTCTGCATCTATTGAGAGGATCATATGATTCTTGTTCTTTCTTTTGTTAATGTATTGTATTCACGTTGATTGATTTGTGGATCTTGAACCAACCTTGCAACCCAGGGATAAATCCCACTTGGTCATGGTGAATAATCCTTTTAATGTACTGTTGGATCCTCTTGGCTAGTATTTTGGTGAGAATTTTTGCATCCATGTACACATCAAGGATATTGGTCTGTAATTCTCCTTTTTGATGGGGTCTTTGTCTGGTTTGGGGATCAAGGTAATGGTGGCCTCATAAAATGAGTTTGGAAGTTTTCCTTCCATTTCTATTTTTTGAAACAGTTTCAGAAGAATAGGTATTAATTCTTCTTTAAATGTCTGATAGAATTCCCCTGGGAAGCCATCTGGTCCTGGGCTTTTGTTTGTTGGGAGATTTTTGATGACTGCTTCAATTTCCTTAGTGGTTATAGGTCTGTTCAGGTTTTCTATTTCTTCCTGGTTCAATTTTGGTAGTTGATACATCTCTAGGAATGCACCCATTTCTGCCAGGTTATCTAATTTGCTGGCATAGAGTAGCTCATAATATGTTCTTATAATTGTTTGTATTTCTTTGGTGTTGGTTGTGATCGCTCCTCTTTCATTCATGATTTTGTTAATTTGGGTCATTTCTCTTTTCTTTTTGATAGGTCTGGCCAGGGGTTTATCAATCTTGCTAATTCTTTCAAAGAACCATCTCCTAGTTTCATTGATCTGTTCTACTATTCTTTTGGTTTCTAGTTCATTGATTTCTGCTCTGATCTTTATTATTTTTCTTCTCTTGCTGGGTTTAGGCTTTATTTGCTGTTCTTTCTCCAGCTCCTTTAGGTGTAGGGTTAGGTTGTGTATTTGAGACCTTTCTTGTTTCTTGAGAAAGGCTTGTATTGCTATATACTTTCCTCTCAGGACTGCCTTTGCTGTATCCCAAAGATTTTGAACAGTTGTGTTTTCATTTTCATTGGTTTCCATGAATTTCTTAAATTCTTCTTTAATTTCCTGGTTGACCCATTCATTCTTTACTAGGATGCTCTTTAGCCTCCATGTATTTGAGTTCTTTCTGACTTTCCTCTTGTGATTGAGTTCTAGTTTCAAAGCACTGTGGTCTGAAAATATGCAGGGAATAATCCCCATCTTTTGGTACTGGTTGAGACCTGATTTGTGACCTAGGATGTGATCAATTCTGCAGAATGTTCCATGGGCACTAGAGAAGAATGTGTATTCCATTGCTTTGGGATGGAATGTTCTGAATATGTCTGTGAAGTCCATTTGGTCCAGTGTGTCATTTAAAGTCTTTATTTCCTTGTTGATCTTTTGCTTAGATGATCTGTCCATTTCAGTCAGGGGGGTGTTAATGTCCCCCACTATTATTGTATTGTTGTCAATGTGTTTCTTCACTTTTGTTATTAATTGCCTTATAAAATTCGCTGCTCCCATGTTAGGGGCATAGATTTACAATTGTTAGATCTTCTTGTTGGATAGACCCTTTAGGTAGGATATAGTGTCCTTCTTCATCTCTTATTACAGTCTTTGTTTTAAAATCTAATTTGTCTGATATAAGGATTGCCACCCCAGCTTTCTTTTGGTGTCCATTAGCACGGTAAATGGTTTTCCACCCCCTCACTTTCAATGTGGGGGTGTCTTTGGGTCTAAAATGAGTCTCCTGCAGACAGCATATTGATGGGTCTTGGTTTTTAATCCAATCTGATAGCCTGTGTCTTTTGATTTAGCCCATTTACATCCAGGGTAACTAATGAAAGGTATGAAAATAGTGCCACTGTATTGTCTGTAGGTGACTGTTACTGTATATTGTCTGTGTTCCTTTCTGATCTATGCTGCTTTTAGGCTCTCTCTTTGCTTAGAGGATCCCTTTCAGTATTTCTTGGAGGGCTGGTTTTGTGTTTGCAAATTCCTTTAGTTTTGGTTTGTCCTGGAAGCTTTTTATCTCTCCTTCTATTTTCAATGACAGCCTAGCTGGATATAGTATTCTTGGCTGCATATTTTTCTCGTTTAGTGCTCTGAAGATATCATGCCAGTCCTTTCTGGCCTGCCAGGTCTCTGTGGATAGGTCTGTTGCCAATCTAATATTTCTACCATTATAGGTTACATATCTCTTCTCCTGAGCTGCTTTCCGGATTTCCTCTTTGTCTCTGAGACTCGTAAGTTTTACTTTTAGATGTCGGGGTGTTGACCTATTTTTATTGATTTTGAGAGGGGTTCTCTGTGCCTCCTGGATTTTGATGCCTGTTTCCTTCCCCACATTAGGGAAGTTCTCTGTTATAATTTGCTCCAATATACCTTCTGCCCCTCTCTCTCTTTCTTCTTCTTCTGGGATCCCAATTATTCTAATGTTGTTTCGTCTTATGGTATCGCTTATCTCTTGAATTCTGCCCTCGTGATCCAGTAGTTGTTTCTCTCTCTTTTTCTCAACTTCTTTATTTTCCATCATTTGGTCTTCTATATCGCTGATTCTCTCTTCTGCCTCATTTATCCTAGCAGTTAGTGCCCCCATTTTTTATTGCACCTCCTTAATAGCCTTTTTGATTTCGATTTGGTTAGATTTTAGTTTTTTATTTCTCCAGAAAGGGTTTCTCTAATAACTTCCATGCTTTTTTCAGGCCCAGCTAATAGTATCTTTAAAATCATGATTCTGAACTCTAGGTCCGACATCGTACTAATGTCCGTATTGAGTAGGTCCCTGGCAGACGGTACTACCTCTTGTTCTTTTTCTTGAGGTGATTTTTTTTGTCTTTTCATTTTATCCAGAGGAGAATAGATGAATGACAGAACAAAACGCTAACAGGGTAACAACGTCCTCAGAAAATATACTCTAGACAAATCAGAAAAGACCTGAAACCAGGGGGAAAGAAAGGGAAAGAAAGAGAAAAAAAAAGAAAAAGATAAAAACAAACAAAAGCAGAAGAAAACAATAAAAAACAGAATATGATCAAATATGATCAGGCTGGTGAATAGGTCAGTGCCACACACTAGATTTTGGGTGTATTTTGGTCTGTTAGAAGAATGTGCCTCCCAAATTTTAAAGAAAGAAAGACTTACATATGTATAAAATAACGGTTCTTACAATGAAGGGATGGAATATGACTCTAAAGATGAAAATTATAAAATTTTCATAAAAGGAATTGATAAGAAGTTGTTTGAAAAAAGAAAGAAGAGGATTTAAGAAAGAAAGAAAGAAAGAAAGAAAGAAAGAAAGAAAGAAAGAAAGAAAGAAAGAAAGAAAGAAAGAAAAAAGTGGGAGAGAATATGATCAGGCAGGAGACTAAAACAAAGCCATACACTAGAGATTTAGGGTATATTTTGATCTGTTAGAAGAAACTGTATCTCAAAATTTTAAAGAGAGAATAACTTATATATATATATATATATGCCAAAAATAAGGGTAACTACTATGAAGGGATAGGATATGACTCTAAAAATGAAAAATAATTTTTTTTTAAAAAAGGGATTAATAAGATGTTGGTTGAAAAAGGGAAAAAGAAAAATTAAAAAAAACAGTTAAAAAATTAACTTTGAAAAACTAATGAATTATGGTAAGAAAGCCATGAATTCTATGTGCAGTATTCCCCTAGCGCTGGAGTTCTCCCGTTCTCCTGGATCGGTAAACTTGGTCTTGGCTTGCTGGCTGTTCGTGCTGATCTTCTGGGGGAGGGGCCTGTTGCCGTGGTTTCCAAATGTCTTTGCCGGAGGCTGAAGTGCCCCGCCCTTGTCGGTCTGGGCTAAGCAAGCTGCTCGGGTTTGCTCTCCAGAGATTTTGTTCCCTGCAAGCTCTCAGTACAGCTTTAGAGGATGAGAGTGAAAATGGCTGCCTCCCAATCTCGCCCCAGAGGAAGCAAGAACTCGGGGCTCCGCTCCTCGGTGTGCCCCCAAAGAAAAGCAGTCACTCCTGTCTCCCTGGTCTCCAGCCGCACTCCGTGCTCACCCGGCCTGTGACCGAGCGTTTCTATCTCTGGCTCCCGACCCCGTGTGCAGTCTCCAAACCCAGCAGATCCCTGCGGTGCGTTCCCGCGCCGCTCCTCCCCGGGAAGGAAGGGGAGTCTCCCTGGATCTGCCGCTTGTTGGGTCCCTGCTGGAGGAGGAGTGGCCCGACTGGGCCGCGGATCACAGTTTATGGCCACCCCGAGCTGCGAGCCCGCGCCTCGGCTCCGTCTCTGCAGCTGGCTTCCCCGCTCCGATACCTGGGAGCTCTGCCGCACTCAGGCACCCCCGGTCTTTCTGTGACCCCGAAAGTCCTGAGACCACACTGTCCCGCAAGGGTTCCACCCCCCACTTAGCCACTGGAGCAACGTCCCTCCGCGGAGCCAACTTCTAAAAGTTCCGATTTTGTGCTCCGCGGCTCTAGCACTTGCCAGAAGTGGCCAACGGAGGCCCCCTCCCCCGCCGTCTATCCTCCCGAATATCGCCTCGGATTCACTTCTCCGCACGTCCTACCTTCCAGTAAGTGGTCGCTTCTCTGTTCAGAGAGTTGTTGCTATTCTTTTCTTTGATCTCCTGTTGAGTTCGTAGGCGTTCAGAATGGTTTGATCCCTATCCAGCTGAATTCCTGAGACCAGACGAAATCCAGGTCTCCTATTCCTCCACCATTTTGTGCCGCCTCCCTGAGTAACTGTTTTTAATTCTGTTTGGTATGTACTTTAGAGTAGAATTGCTGGGTCTTATGGTAATTCTTTGTTTAACTTTTTGAAGAATCTCCAAACTACTTTCCACAATGGTTGCATCATTTTGCATTCTTACCAGCGGTGTATGCTGATCCCAATTTCTCTAAATCCTCACTGACTCTTATTTTCATTTTCTCACCACCACCATCATCATCATCACCATCACCATTCTAATAGGTGTGAGGTGGTATCTCATTGTGGTTGTGGTTTGCATTTCCCTAATGACTAATAGTATTGAGCACCTTTTCACATGCTTAATGGTCTTTGTTCCTCTTCTTTGGAAAAACATCTGTTCAAGTCCTTTGTCCATTTAAAAAATTGATGGTCTTCTTGTTATTAACGGAATTTTTGAAAGGTATTCTCCCTGGGTATAGAACTCTAGGTTCATAATTCTCTTTTCTTCTTTCACTGGTTTAAAGATGTTGATCCATTATCTTTTTGCTTTGTTTCTGACAAAAACTTCTAACGTCATTCTCTGTTCTTTGTGTAATGTATCTTTTTCCTCTGGTTGCTTTGAAGATTTTCTCTTTATCTTTGGCTTTAATCAACTAAATTTTGATGCACTTTGGTGTAGTTTTCGTGTTTCTAGTACTTGGAGCTTGTTGAATATCTTGGATCTTGATCTTAATTTTTTGCACGTTACATCAAATTTGGAAAATTTCCAGCCATTATTTGTTTAAAAGTATTTTTGTTGTTTCAGACAGGAAAGTAATCTGGTCCCTGGTATTCTGTTCTGTCTGGGAGTGGAAGTCTCTTATATTTAGTTTTGAAAGTCAAAGTTTCATAAGACATAGTGAGAAAATCAGTGGCCCTTTATTCTGCCTCCTTCTTCTGCTCTCTAGGCAACCTCTTGCCTCTTTGGCTTTTTCTTTCAAGCAATGTTAAGTATATTTCTAAACAACATGCTCATGCTCACACATCTCCCCTGTCCCCTTTTAGATACTGTCTTTTTCCAGAGCTGATCTCGCTCCCTCCCACTTCACTACCCTTTCACACTTCACTACCCTTTCTCTCCCCACATCCTGCCAGTATGATGATACCATTTCTGATCAGAACAATATTGAGAGTTGATAACATTATGATTATCATTTTGTTCACAGCTATGCCATATCATGGCTTATGGCTATGTTTTCTCCTTTATACTATTTTTCATTTTAAACTTAGAGTTATTGTCTTATCTTTGTGTTTACATATTTTCCTAAGTTCCTATTACTCATCCACCCCCAAACTCTCTACCTCTTCAGCTGACTAACTCATTAAGCAGTCCATCAGCTGTACAGTCTCACGTGCCACTTACTGAAGTCTGCTGCCATCTTGCTCCCATTCTGGCTGGTGATCTTCTAGGCCTGCCCCACAGCTGTCACTCTGGGGTCTCCCTTCACACTTGTCCAGGGGATTGTGTTTGCTTCTCTCTTGGGTTGGATCTTTTGTTCCCTGCATCGAGCTTTTGAGGAAGGAAGTTGGGGGGGGGGCGGTGTCAGATAGCATGACAGCTTCGTTCACAGCAAAGTACCCTTGATAGAGGATTGTGTAATGATGTGTGAGTTGGTCTAGTTGCTCCTTCTCTTTCCTCAGTTGCCACGGATGAATCAAATATTGGCAGCTGTGGGGATGTGCATCACTCACACTTGCTCTTCTGTCCTGAGGTGTGGTTGGCAAAGATGGTGTGTCTGCACACTGTCACTCAGTTTAGGAAATGTCAAAAGCCCACCTTTACCCGCCAGCTTGGTTGATCCAAACAGTCAATAATTTGTCTGTTAGTTTCAAACAAATTGTATATATACTTATATTTAATTTACATATATTTTTGCATGAGATGAGAACTGCTTGGACCAGGGAAACCTAAAGGGTCTGTTCCATAGCAACAATGACAAATTACCAACTCAATCAGATTTGCTCCTTCTTCAGATTGGGCTATAAAATAATCTAAGAATTGCCCAGGTCTCAATGGGAGGAGAAAGAGCACCAAGAAAAGCAATAAACATCAAGACACCCCAGAGACACCTCTGACAGTGAAAGCCTTCCATTTGCATTCCAGCTTCAGTCCTCATGTATCTACAATTTCTTGTTTTCTGCAGGTGAACTGGGAGACACTGCCCTCAGAGATCTTGGTACAAACAGTTACTAAAATCATAGCATAAAAATAGCCTCTTGATCATTTCTCTGGTGGTAGTGGGCTTCCGGCAGACTTAGCTCCTCCCCCTGTCCTCCACACTTACTTCATGCATGAGCCTGGCTTCAAACTCTGTGGGCAGAAAGGAAGTGACCAACTTCAGAAAAGTGGCCTCAAACTGTCGGTTTTCTCACTTTCCCTCGTCTTGTCCTATTCTAATGTTCTGTCTTCCTGTTTTTTTAGGAGAACCTTTCAGGATAGGAACGGGACAAGTGCCGAGAAGATGAGTGTCAAGGTGGATTTGGAAACAAACTTTGCCGAATGTGTCTTAAATGTAGGAAAGGTCATCCTTGGGAATAAACAAAGGAACGACATGAAGCCTCAACTGCAGAAGAAACAGAATAAAATCATCATGAATGCAATCTGTGCTCTGCTGAATTCTGGTGGCGGAGTGGTCAAGGCTGAGATTGAGAACAAAGACTACAATTACAAAATCCATGGCGTAGGACTGAAAATGCCTTCAATTTTTAAAGGCTATTTAGATGAGATGCAGCAGGGAGACCTCTTTTTTATTTTTGTGAAGTCATGGAATGCCGAGGCCTCTGGTGTACGACTGGCAACCTTGTCCTCCAATCTGTACCACAGATACAGAGCATCGACTGATGTCATGAATTCTCAGGAAGCACTGGCGTTCCTCAAAGGGAGAACTCAGACTCTTGTGAATACTAATGATTCCAGTTCGTTAAGTCCCCAGAAAGTTCGAGCTGGTGTACAAGATGATGGTAACATAAGGGCCTCAGCTGCTGCTTTATTTGCTAGAACTCACCTTCAGTTCCTAGAAGAGCTCAACTTTACTACGTCCCTCCACGTTGAATTTAAAATGTTCTCAACAGAGGTGTCCCAGTGCTTTAACGAGAGTCTCCCCAGTTGTGTGTCTGCATTTGCAAACACCGAAGGAGGGTATATATTTTTTGGTGTGTGTGATGAGACCAAGCAAGTCATTGGATGTGAAAAGGAGAAAGTAGATCTTGTCGCCTTGCCTCATTTTATTGATTGCTGTATTAGGAAACTACCTGTCCATCATTTCTGTACACAGAGGCATGAGATAAAATATGCTGTCAAATTCCTTGAAGTGCACAATAAAGGGGCCCTCCATGGATATGTCTGTGCAATCAAGGTGGAACGATTTTGCTGTGCAGTGTTTGCCAAAGTGCCAAGTTCCTGGCAGGTGAAGGACAATCGTGTGAAACAGCTGGTCACAAAGGAATGGATAGCTTGGATGATGGAGGCTGATCCAGGTCAGGGAGAAGAATCCACAACGATTGCAATGTTCGCTGGGGGCAAGGGGGAGAGGTGGGGAGGGAGGAAGGGGGATATTATTTTAGAATCTAGGGAAAGAGAGGTACTCTCTGAATTGCAGATGCTTGATTTATTCTTTCCAATTGCTACAGTTGGTAGGTCACTGCACTTCATTCCCTCTGCCCATTTTGAATACCCAGCATTCAACAAAAAGATGTTGCCTTGGGCTAGTAGACCTACTAGAGGTTGGTGCAGGGGGCTGTCTGACCTAGTAATTTTTATTTTCATACCCTTTCTTGTGTTCTTATTCAGGTCTCTTCTTTTCCTTTCTGAATATGAATTCATTTAATTATTTAGGAAATTCTCTTCCACACATACATATGTGTCCTCTTTAACTTACTGCCACTTTTCCCTGCCTTTCCATTTGCCTGAGTATACTGCCACTTTTCCCCTGCCTGAATTAAACATTCTCCCTTTCTCATTGCCCCACTTCCATTCTGAACTCAAATACGACCTATCCATGGCTGGCCCCTTCCTTTCTGACCTTTCCTTTTCAGAGCCAACATGTGATGCTAACCATGACTGATAAACCAAAGCAAGTGTTGGTGATGTGCATCCCCCTTGGAAAATGAAAGCCCAGGATGAAATTGGACAAAATAAATTAGTGATAACTTCTCCAGAAGTCCAGAAAAACAAAGTCCATTTCAGAGTCTTCTCAGAAATCTGTATCTATTGACCTTTCTACCTTCTAAAACTACATTTAAAAACATAAACATTCTAAAAATATAAAGTTTGTTTCAATAGAATACAATTAAAATGAAAAATGAAAACTAGTGCTCCATACTGGTACATCCCCCCACTCCCCCAAGATATAAGTAGGCTTTCCTAAGCTGACTTAGGATGTAGACACAAGGATCTGCAGGCCAAAGCTTTGAGTTCCAAGATGAAGTGAAAGGCTTTGCAACACAGCTCAGCTATAAGTTGGCGTCTGCCTTTTTGCATATTGAACTCTTGCTTCTTGTTTCCTAAGATCTTTCCAGATTTTCTGAGATGGTCCTTGCACTGAGTTTGTCATCCAGCACACCACGTAGCAGGACTGTGTGCACTCATAAGAATTTTGAATGTCTGAAAGAACAGCAAAAACGTTACTTTCCAGGTAATTAATCTCTGGTTGCTTTGGAATGTGTTGGTTGTTCCTTCATATGCAAAAGAGAATAAAACTAGACTTCTATTTATATTATATATATATATGCTATTTATATAAATCAATTCCAGAAGGTTTAAGGACTTAAATGTCAGGAACAAGCCTTTTGAACTTTTAGAAAGAGAGGAAGAGATATCCATGAGTAATTTTGTGTCATTGAGATAGGAAAGGATTTCCTAAACTAGATGTAAAAGTATTAACCTTAAACGAAAAGATTGATAAGTTTCACTACATTAAAGTTAAGAACTTCTGTTCCTCAAAAGATATCTTAAAGAGAGTGAAAAGATTCAACTAGGAGAAGATTGCAAATCCACGTAGCTGACAAAAGATTGGTATCAAGAATATATAACGAACTTACACAATTTTTTAAGAGGACAAACCATCCAGTAGACAGATGAACAATAGTGATAAAGATATATTTCTCAGAAAAGGAAATGCATATGTCCAATGAACTTATGAAGAGATGTTCAAGCCATCAGCAATGAACGAAATGCACAAAACCACAAGTAGATACCATCTTACACCATTTAATTGAAATACCAGATGTTGGAGAGGTTGTGAGTATCAGAATCTGCTGTACATTGCTGCTATGAATTCAGTGGGCTTAATCCCTTTGGAAAACAAATTTGACATTACCTTGTATAGTTGGTCATTTGCATACTTTACCAGGTAGTAATTCTTTCTAGTTTCTAGTGCAAAATGTGTACGTGTGCATCAGATGTATATAATTGGAGAGATCCCTGTGACTTCTCATAGATTACTATTTGTAATAGCCCCAAACAGGAAACAACCAAATTATCTATTGTCACAACAATGGATAAATATATTGTAGTATATTCACATAGTGGAATATTATTCAGTGGTGAAAATGAATGTACTACAAATATATGCAAGCACAAGGCTGAATCTGAGTGATATGTAAGTACCTTACTCATAGATTTACCCAATTCTTTTATTGATTGTATAGTGTTTCATAGTATTCCTAAACATGGATGTTATTAATTTTAGCTACTTTTATTGTGAAATACATTATACATACAGAAAGTACATAGAACAAAGATATAACTTAATAAATAACTAGGCAGTGAGGAGCACCTGGTTGGCTCAGTTGGGGGAGTGTGTGACTCTTGATCTCAGGGTTGTGAGTTTGAGCCTCACAGTGGATGTAGAGATTACTTAAATAAATAACACTTTTAAAAAACAGTTATTATGCAGTGAATCCTGTGTAACCACCACCTAGGTAAAAAAAATATATATATAGAACTTTGCAAACACCCCTGCTACAACTTCTTTAACCAGTCCTTTCTTTTATAGAATTTTATATATCTAATTTTTTCTATTTTAAACAATGCTACAATATACATTTTTCTAAAAATGCCTTGAGGTATTCCTTAAAGATAAATTCCAAGTAGTAACAATCGCTTGTAAATTTAGGTGAGCATTGCCAAATTGTAATTCAAAACATATACAAGAATATGCTTTCCCCAAATTGTATTACCATGGCACTTCTCTTCTAGAAGAAGCTTAGAATCATTTTGTTCCACCAAAAAGAGAAGGACAGGTTGAAATTATTTTGATGGTAACTACATGAAATTGATAAATGATTTGGGGGAAGAATTGTCATTTTACAACAGTGAATTTTCTTATAGTTGAACATGGGATGTTTGGCCACTTGAATTAAAGTCTTCTTTTACTATATTTCATCAAACTTAAGAAAACAATATTGCACTATTATTTTATTTACCACTAAAAGAGAAAATATTACCAATTAAATTAGAAGATGTATCTTGATTTCAGAGATGTTAAAGTACATTTATAATCAGCAAAATATGATACATCTCTCAATTGTTTCAAAGTTTTATCTGTATTGTTACTATATATGTTAAATTTTATTCCTAGAATGATAAGTCAGTCATAAAAAGACAAATACCTATGTCACTCCTATGTGGAACTTAAGAAACAAAACGAAGAAAAAAAAGAGACAAACCAAAAAACAGACTCTTAACGATAGAGAACAAACTGGTGGTTACCAGAGGGGAGGTGGGGGGGAAATGGTTGAAATAGGTGATGGGGATTAAGAGTACATTTATCATGGGGCGTCTGGGTGGCTCAGTCAGTTGGGCAGCTGCCTTCGGCTCGGGTCTTGGTCCCGGGGTCCTGGGATCGAGCCCCGCATCGGGCTCCCTGTTCAGCGGGAAGCCTGCTTCTCCTTCTCCCATTCCCTCTGCTTGTGTTCCCTCTCTTCCTGTGTCTCTGTCTGTCAAATAAATAAATAAAATCTTTAAAAAAAAAAAAGAGTACATTTATCATAATGAGCACCTAATAGAGAATTGTTGAATCACTATATTTGACACCTGAAACAAATATAACACTGTGTGTTAACTACACTAGAATTAAAAATTTTTCAATTGATTACTAGACAGATCTTTGTATGATAATAATTTCTGATTGTGAATTGCTGGCATGTGAGAAAGCTCTTAGTTTAAAAATATACAGTTTACCATTTCCAGACATTTTACTTAATAATCTTGTTAATGCAAAAATAAAGATAATTTTGAAATAACTTTTCCTATATTTATACATGTTATTTCTTTACTTGGTTTAATTCACTGGCCAACAATTCCAAAATGATGTTAAATCAAAATAGTAAGAGGAGAAGCCCTTAGTTTAGTTCACTTTTTTTTTAAGTAGGCTCCACACCCAGCATGGAGCCCAATGTGGGACTTGAACTCATGATCCTGAGATCAAGACCTGAGCTGAGATCAAGAGTCAGATGCTTAACCAACTGAGCCACCCAGGCACTCCCAGTTTATTCCACTTTAATAAAAAAAAAAACTTTAGTATTTGTCTGATCCCAGACAAACTGTACTGGTATGCCCAATTACTTGCTAAATACTCAATGTACCACAGGTATCCCAAACTGAGCATTTCCAAAATCAATCTTCCACTCTGACAATCTTCTATTTCTCCTGTATATTCTGCATATTATTCTGTATTAAGTATTCTTTTTCTGCCATTTCTTCCACATTATCTCTATGAATCGGAGAGTCCATCCTGCATCCAGCCAAGCACAGAAATCTGTGTTCATCCTTGTCTCTTCCCCCTTCCCTGGATTCAAAACTCAAATTTTGTGTTTATTTGATTTTTTTTTTTTCTGGGGCAAAGGTTCATAGATCTGCTTAGATTCCAAATTTGGGATTGTGATGTGAAAAAGTTTAAGAAACTTTTTTCTACATATAAAAAAGCCAAAACTTTTTTTTAAAGAACACTTTTAAAAATTAATTTTAAAATTTACATGTATAAAAGGGACTTTTTTCTTATACAGTTCTAAGGGTCTTGAAATATATAGATTCATGTAACCACCACCAGAGTTAAGATACAGAATAATTCCATCACCCAAAAAAGACCCCTTCACACTGCCACTCTGTGGTCAAACTCTCCAATCCCTAGCCCTCAGCAGCCATTGATCTATTTTCCATCCTTATCATTTTGCCTTTCACACAATGTCGTGTAGGACACATCATATAGTTTATAACCTTTGCTAGGCTTTTTTCCCAGATTTATGGAGATATAATTGACATTTAACATCATGTATAAGGTGTACAGCATGATGTTTTATTTTTTTAAAAAGGTTTTATTTTTCGGGGCGCCTGGGTGGCTCAGTTGGTTAAAAAGGTTTTATTTTTCTAAGTAATCTCTACAACCAGTGGGGGTTTCAAACTCATAACCACAAAATCAAGAATTGCGTGCTCCACCAATTGAGCCAGCCAGGCACCCCCAGCATGATTTTTTTCATACATGTATATATTGCAAAATGACGACCACAATTAGGTTAATTAACATAAACATCACTTCACATAATTACCGAGTATGTGTGTGTGTGTGGTGAGAACATTTACGTTCTCTCTTAGCAACCTACGGATATATAACACAGTATTTTTTTATTATTTTTTTATTAACCTATAATGTATTATTTGTTTCAGGGTACAGGTCTGTGATTCATCAGTCTTACACAAATCACAGCGCTCACCATTGTACATACCCTCCCCAATGTCCATCACCCAGCCACCCCATCCCTCCCACCCCCACCACTCCAACAACCCTGTTTGTTTCCTGAGATTAAGAGTCTCTTATGGTTTATGTGTCTCTCTGGTTTCATCTTGTTTCATTTTTTTCCTCCCTTCCCCTATGGTCGGTCCTCTGTCTTGTTTCTCAAATTCCTCATATCGTTGAGATCATATGATACTTGTGTTCTCTGTTTGACTTATTTCGCTTAGCATAATACCCTCTAGTTCCATCCACATCGTTGCAAATGGCAAGATTTCATTTTTTTTAATGGCTGCATAATATTCCATTATATATATACCACATCTTTATCCATTCATCTGTCGATGAACATCTTGGCTCTTTCCATAGTTTGGCTATTGTGGACATTGCTGCTATAAACATCGGGGTGCACGTACCCCTTCAGATCACTACATTTGTAACTTTGTGGTAAATACCCAGTAGTGTAATTGCTGGGTCATAGGGTAGCTCTATTTTTAACTTTTTGAGGAACCTCCATACTGTTTTCCAGAGTGGTTGCACCAGCTTCCATTCCCACCAACAGCGTAGGAGGGTTCCCCTTTCTCTGCATCCTGTCGTTTCCTGACTTCTTAGTTTTAGCCATTCTGACTGGTGTGAGGTGGTATCTCATTGAGGTTTTGATTTGGATTTCCCTGATGCTGAATGATGTGGAACATTTTTTCATGTGTCTTTTGGCCATTTGGATGTCTTCTTTGCAGATATGTCTGTTCGTGTCTTCTGCCTATTTCTTGATTGGATTATTTGTTCTTTGGGTGTTGAGTTTGATAAGTTCTTCATAGATTTTGGATACTAGCCCTTATCTGATATGTCATTTGCAAATATCTTCTCCCTTTTTGTCAGTTGTCTTTTGGTTTTGTTGACTGTTCCTTTGCTGTGAAAAAGCTTTTTATCTTGATGAAGTCCCAGTAGTTCATTTTTGCCCTGGCTTCCCTTGCCTTTGGCGATGCTTCTAGGAAGAAGTTGCTGCGGCTGAGGTCGAAGAGGTTGCTGCCTGTGTTCTCCTCAAGGATTTCGATGGACTCTCGTCTCACATTTAGGTCTTTCATCCATTTTGAGTCTATTTTTGTGTGTGGTGTAAGGAAATGGTCCAGTTTCATTCTGCACGTGGCTGTCCAATTTTCCCAACACCATTTGTTGAAGAGACTGTCTTTTCCATTGGACATTCTTTCCTGCTTTGTCAAAGATTAATTGACCATAGAGTTGAGGGTCCATTTCTGGGCTCTCTATTCTGTTCCATTGATCTATGTGTCTGTTTTTGTGCCAGTACCATACTGTCTTGATGATGACAGCTTTGTAATAGTGCTTGAAGTCCGGAATTCTGATGCTACCAGCCTTGCTTTTCTTTTTCAACATTCCTCTAGCTATTCGGGGTCTTTTCTGGTTCCATACAAATTTTAGGATTACTTGTTCCATTTCTTTGAAAAAAGTGGATGGTATTTTGATAGGGATTGCAATTGAATGTGTAGATCGTCCTGGGTAGAATAGACATTTTCACAATATTTGTTCTTCTGATCAATGAGCATGGAACATTTTTCCATTTCTTTGTGTCTTCCTCAATTTCTTTCATGAGTATTCTATAATTTTCTGAGTACAGATTCTTTGCCTCTTTGGTTAGATTTATTCTAGGTGTCTTATGGTTTTGGGTGCAATTGTAAATGGGATCGACTCCTTAATTTCTCTTTCTTCTGTCTTCTTTTTGGTGTATAGAAATGCAACTGATTTCTGTGCATTGATTTTATATCCTGCCACTTGACTGAATTCCTGTATGATTTCTAGCAGTTTTGGGGTGGAGTCTTTTGGGTTTTCCACATAAAGTATCATATCATCTGCAAAAAGTGAGAGTTTTACCTCTTTGCCTATTTGGATGCCTTTGATTTCTTTTTGTTGTCTGATTGCTGAGGCTAGGACTTCTAGTACTATGTTGAATAGCAGTGGTGATAGTGGACATCCCTGCCATGTTCCTGATCTTAGGGGGAAAAAAATCTGTTTTCCCCCATTGAGTATGATACTCGCTGTGGGTTTTTCATACATGGCTTTTATGATATTGAGGTATGTACCCTCTATCCCTACACTGTGAAAAGTTTTAACCAAGAAAGGATGCTGTACTTTGTCAAGTGCTTTTTCTGCATCTATTGAGAGGATCGTATGGTTCTTGTTCTTTCTTTTATTAATGTATTGTATCACGTTGATTGATTTGCAGATGTTGAACCAACCTTGCAACCCAGGAATAAATCCCATTTGATTGTGGTGAATAATCCTTTTAATGTACTGCTGGATCCTATTGGCTAGTATTTTGGTGAGAATTATTGCATCCATGTTCATCAGGGATATTGGTCTGTAATTCTCCTTTTTGATGGGGTCTTTGTCTGGTTTGGGGATCAAGGTAATGGTGGAGTCATAAAACGAGTTTGGAAGTTTTCCTTCCATTTCCATTTTTGGAACAGTTTCAGAAGAACAGGTATTAATTCTTCTTTAAATGTTTGGTAGAATTCCCCTGGGAAGCCGTCTGGCCCTGGGCTCTTGTTTCTTGGGAGATTTTTGATTACTGCTTTAATTTCCTAACTGGTTATGGGTCTTTTCAGGTTTTCTATTTCTTCCTGGTTCAGTTTTGGTAGTTTATACATCTCTAGGAATGCATTCATTTCTTCCAGGTTATCTAATTTGCTGACATGGAGTTGCTCATAATATGTTCTTATTGTTGTTTGCATTTCTTTGGTGTTGGTTTTGAGCTCTCCTCTTTCATTCATGATTTTACTTATTTGGGTCCTTTCTCTTTTCTTTTTGATAAGTCTGGCCAGGGGTTTATCAATCTTACTAATTCTTTCAAAGAACCAGCTCCTAGTTTTGTTGATCTGATTTACTGTTCTTTTGGTTTCTATTTCATTGATTTCTGCTCTGATCTTTATTATTTTTCTTCTCTTGCTGGGTTTAGGCTTTATTTGCTGTTCTTTCTCCAGCTCCTTTAGGTGTAGAGTTAGGTTGTGTATTTGAGAACTTCCTTGTTTCTTGAGAAAGGCTTGTATTGCTGTATACTTTCCTCTCAGGACTGCCTTTGCTGCATCCCAAAGATTTTGAACAGTTGTATTTTCATTTTCATTTCTTTCCAAGAATTTTTAAAAATTCTTCTTTCATTTCCTGGTTGACCCATTCATTCTTTTGTAGGATGCTTTTTAGCCTCCATGTATTTGAGTTCTTTCTGACTTTCCTCTTGTGATTGAGTTCTAGTTTCAAAGCATTTTGGTCCAAAAATATGCAGGGAATGATCCCAATCTTTTGGTACCAGTTGAGACCTGATTTGTGACCTAGGATGTGATGTATTCTGGAGACTATTCCATGTGCACTAGAGAAGAATGTCTATTCTGTTGCTTTGGGATGGAATATTCTGAATATATCTGTGAAGTCCATCTGGTTCAGTGTGTCATTCAAATCTCTTATTTCTTTGTTCATCTTTTGCTTAGATGATCTGTCCATTTCAGTGAGGGTGGTGTTAAAGTCCCCTACTATTATTGTATTATTGTTGATGTGTTTCTTTGATTTTGTTATTAATTGGCTTATAGAACTGGCTGCTCCCATGTTAGGGGGAATAGATATTTAAAATTGTTAGATCTTCTTGTTGGATAGACCCTTTAAGGGTGATTTGGTGTCCTTCCTCCTCTCTTATTACAGTCTTTGGTTTAACATCTAATTTGTCTAAGGATTGCACTCCAGCTTTCTTTTGGTGTCCATTAGCATGGGAAATGGTTTTCCACTCCCTCACTTTAAATCTGGAGGGGTCTTTGGGTCTAAAATGAGTCTCTTGCAGACAGCATATTGATGGGTCTTGTTTTTTTATCCAATCTGATACCCTGTGTCTTTAGATTGGGGCATTTAGCCCATTTACACTTAGGATAACTATTGAAAGATATGAATTTAGTGCCATTGTATTGCCTGTAAGGTGACTGTTACTCTATATTGTCTGT
Source organism: Zalophus californianus (assembly GCF_009762305.2). Classification (NCBI taxonomy): domain Eukaryota; kingdom Metazoa; phylum Chordata; class Mammalia; order Carnivora; family Otariidae; genus Zalophus; species Zalophus californianus. The sequence continues at coordinate 22,970,464 of NC_045610.1, forward strand.
GTTCCTTTCTGGTCTGTGTTACTTTTAGGCTCTCTCCTTGCTTAGAGGACCCCTTTCAATATTTCTTGTAAGGTTGGTTTGGTGTTTGCAAATTCTTTAAGTTTTTGTTTGTCCTGGAAGCTTTTTATCTCTCCTTCTATTTTCAGTGACAGTCTAGCTGGATATAGTATTCTTGGCTGCATATTTTTCTCGTTTAGTGCTCTGAATATATCATGCCAGTCCTTTCTGGCCTGCCAGGTCTCTGTGGATAGGTCTGCTGCCAATCTAATGTTTCTACCATTATAGGTTACATATCTCTTCTCCCGAGCTGCTTTCAGGATTTTCTCTTTGTCTCTGAGAGTCGTAAGTTTTACTATTAGATGTCAGGTTGTTGACCTATATTTACTGATTTTGAGGGGAGTTCTCTGTGCCTCCTGGATTTTGATTCCTGTTTCCTTCCCCAAATTAGGGAAGTTCTCTGCTATAATTTGTTCCAATATACCTTCTGCCCCTCTCTCTCTTTCTTCTTCTTCTGGGATCCCAGTATTCTAACGTTGTTTCGCTTATGGTATCACTTATCTCAAATTCTCCCCTCGTGATCTAGCAGTTGTTTATCTCTCTTTTTCTCAGCTTCTTTATTCTCCATCATTTGGTCTTCTATATCACTAATTCTCTCTTCTGTGTCATTTAACCTAGCAGTTAGAGCCTCCATTTTTTACTGCACCTCATTAATACCCTTTTTGATTTCGACTTGGTAAGATTTTAGTTCTTTTATTTCTCCAGAAAGGGGTTCTCTAGTATCTCCTATGCTTTTTTCAAACCCAGCTAGTATCTTTATAATCGTCATTCTGAACTCTAGTTCTGACATCTTACTAATGTCTGTATTAATTAGGTCCCTGGCAGTCCGTACCACCTCTTGTTCTTTTTTTGAGGTGAGTTTTTCCATCTTGTCATTTTGTCCAGATGAGAATAGATGAATGAGAGATCAAAATGCTAAAACGTTAACAACAACCCCAGAAAAATATACACTAAACAAATCAAAAGGGACCTGTAACTGGGGGGGAAAGAAAGGGAAAAAAAAAAAGAGAATATGATCAAGCTGGTGAATAGAACAGAGCCACAGACTAGATTTTGGATGTATTTTGGTCTGTTGGAATAAATTACCTCCTAAAATTTTAAAGAATGAAAAACTTATATATTTTCAAAAAATAAGGTTAAATACAATGAAGGGATAGAATATGACTAAAAATGAAAATTAAAAAAGATTTTTAAAAAGGAATTGATAAGATGTTGGCTGAAAAAGGAAAGAAGAAAAATTCAACTAAAAAAATAGAAAAAGAAAAAAAGAAAGAGAAATTAAAAAATTAACTTTGAAAGACTAAAGAGGGGCACCTGGGTGGCTCACTTGGTTGGGAGGCTGCCTTCGGCTCAGGTCATGATCCCAGGGCCCTGGGATCGAGCCCTGCATTGGTCTCCCTGCTCGGTGGGAAGCCTGCTTCTCCCTCTCCCACTCCCCTCTGCTTGTATTCCCTCTGTCGCTGTCTCTCTCTGTCAAATAAATAAAGAAATCTTAAAAAAAAAAAAAAAAAGAAAGAGAGAGAGAGAAAGAAGGAAGGAAGGAGGGAAGGAAGGAAAGAAGAAAGACAGGAAGAAAGGAAGAAAGAAAGAAAGAAAGAAAAGAAAGAAGACTAATGACTCATGGTAAAAAAAAAAAAAGCCATGCATTCTATGTGCAATATTCCCCTAGCGCTGGAGTTCTGCCGTTCTCATTGATTGGTAAACTTGGTCTTGGCTGACTGTTCATGCTGATCTTCTGGGGGAGGGTCCTGTTGCCGTGGTTCCCAAATGTCTTTGCTGGAGGCGGAATTGCCCCGCCCTTGCTGGTCCAGGCTAAGTAATCTGCTCGGCTTTGCTCTCAGGAGCTTTTGTTCCCTGCAAGCTCTCCGTACGGCTTTGGAGGACCAGGGTGAAAATGGTGGCCTCCCAGTCTCCGCCCAGAGGAGCTGAGAACTCGGGGCCCCGCTCCTCGGTGTGCCCCCAGAGAAAAGCAGTCACTCCCGTCTCCCTGGTCTCCGGCCGCACTCCGTGCTCACCCGGCCTGTGACCGAGCGTTTCTATCTCTGGCTCCCGACCCCGTGTGGAGTCTCCAAACCCAGCAGATCCCTGCGGTGCGCTCCCGCGCCGCTCCTCCCAGGGCGAGAGGGGAGTCTCCCCAGCTCTGCCGCTTGTTGGGTCCCTCCTGGAGGAGCAGTGGCGCGACTGGGCCGTGGATCACGGTTTATGGCAACCCCGAGCTGAGAGCCTGCGCCTCGGCTCCGTCTCTGCAGCCGGCTTTCCCACTCCGATACCTGGGAGCTCTGCCGCACTCAGGTACCCCCGGTCTTTCTGTGACCCCGAGGGGCCTGAGACCACACTGTCCCGCGAGGGTTCCACCCCCCGCTTAGCCACTGGAGCGACGTCCCTCCGCGGAGCCGACTTTTAAAAGGTCCGATTTTGTGCTCCGCGGCTCTATCACTTGCCAGAAGCGGCCGACGGAGGCCCCCTCCCCCGCCGTCTATCCTCCCGAATATCGCCTCGGATTCACTTCTCTGCACGTCCTACCTTCCAGAAAGTGGTCGCTTTTCTGTTCATAGAGTTGCTGTTATTCTTTTCTTCAGTCTGTTGAGTTTGTAGGTGTTCAGAATGGTTTGATCCCTATCCAGCTGAATTCCTGAGACCAGCTCCTCCACCATCTTGCTCCTCCCACCTATAACACAGTATTGTTAACACTAGTCAGTGTTGCCAGGTGTTAAGATGGCACTATAATGCCTTGTTCCCCATCCTCATTTCCTCCTTTGTGCTTTTCACAACACAAACTTCTTGGAGGTTCTTGCATGGACCTTGCTGTTTCTTGTCTCTGTGCTTTACTCATGAGTCCCCTTTTGCCTGTTTCTCTATTCTCCCATCCTTCGGAAAGCTAACTCACAGCCATCCCTTAAGAAGCAGCTCAGGTGTCTCCTTTTTCATAAAGACTTTCATATTTTTTTTTCTCAAGGTGTACCTCTCGTTTGTAATTGCATAATGCTCTGTGCATTTCTTTCCCATTGTATTTACCACTTTGTATAATTATTGTTTCTCTCTGTTATGCCAGTCAATTATCAGCTCCAGCAGACTGGGAATTGCTTGATCTTTTCATTATTAATGCATGCTAGTACTGATACATGGTTGGGCCCAAATATGGAGTGAATCTATTACATATAATGATGATTACTAGCTTGTCTTGGGATTCTCTAATTTATTCCAATTCTTTCCCTGTTTAGTATTATCAGACAAAGTGGTGTATACTCCAGAAAACCTCTACAAGGAACTGTTCTCAAAACATAAAGGACTCAGAGACTTAATAAATAAGGAAATGAGCCGTTTCTCTCAAGGAATACTGATTTTTTCTCGAAGCTGGGCTGTGGACTTGGGTCTGCCAGAGAAGCAGGGAGTAATCTGTGATGCTCTTCTGCTTTCCCAGAACAACATCCCACTCCTCTACACCATCCTCAGTGAGTGCAATGCAAGCAGGATGGGCTATTCTATGACAGTCGCCCGTACCTTAAAGCAGAAGCTGGTGAACACAGGTGGCTACACTGGGAAATTGTGCATCACTCCCTTGGTCTTCCTGCTGAATCCTGATAGAACAGCAGAGACTCTTCATTGTTCAGATTTTCCAATTTACCCCGAGTCCTATAACCTTAGAACCACCCAGCACGTGGAAGCTCTGTTACAGTCCCTTGTGATAGTCTTGCTTGGATTCCGATCTTTCTTAAGTGAAGAGCTGGGCTCTGAGGTTTTGAACATACTCACAGATAAACAGTATGAGTTGCTGTCAAAGAACATTCGCATGACCAGAGAACTGTTTATTCATGGCTTACCTGGATCAGGGAAGACCATCCTGGCTCTTAGGATAATGGAGAAGATCAGGAATGTTTTTCACTGTCAACCAAGTGACATTCTTTACATCTGTGAAAATCAGCCCCTGAGGAAGTTTGTGAGGTATGCAGCCTAATTATATCCATTTTCTTTTTTTGGAGTAACTTTGACTGGTTTGGCTTTAAATTCACTTGGTAAAATTCATATTGTATTTACTATGTCTAGAAGAGTTTAAGAGTAGAATTGATGGGTGCCTGGGTGGCTCAGTTGGTTAAGCCTCTGACTCTTGATTTTGGCACAGGTTATGATCTCAGGGTTGTGAGATCGAGCCCTACATTGGCTTCTGCACTGGGTGTGGAGCCTGCTTAAGATTCTCACTCTCTCTCTGCCCCTTACCCCTCTTTAAAAAGGGGGGGGTAGAATTGGCTTCCTTTGTTTGAGTGGGGAAACCTGACTATGTTTCTTACATTTTCAGCAAGAAAAACATCTGCCAGGCAGTGACCCGGAAAACCTTCATGAAAAATGACTTTCAAAAGATTCAGCACATCATTATTGATGAAGCTCAGAATTTCCGTATTGAAGACGGGGACTGGTATGAGAAGGCAAAAAACATCACTCAGAGAGAAAACGATTGCCCAGGAATTCTCTGGATCTTTCTGGACTACTTTCAGACCAGCCACTTGAGCCACAGTGGCCTCCCTGCTCTCGAAGCCCAGTATCCAAGAGAAGAGCTCACCAGAGTGGTCCGCAATGCAGATCCAATAGCTAACTACCTGCAAGAAGTAATGCAGGAGGTCAAAGAAAATCCTCCACCTAACATCCCCCTGGGGTCCCTGGATATGGTTCGTAAAGCTAAATGGGCTCAGGGTATTCCAGGCAACTTTGAGATTATGGAGTACTTGGACTTGGAAGAGATGGTTGTCCAAGTAGCAGAGAAATGTCAGTCTCTCTTTAGGAATGGTTATTCTCCCAAGGACATTGCTGTGCTTTTCAGCAAAGCAAGTGAAGTGGAAAAATATAGAGATAAGCTCCTAAGAGCAATGAGGAAAAGAAAAATATCTCAGCTCAGTGAGGAATCTGACCTGTTAGTACAGATCAAGGATGCATCAGATATCATGGCCAATCACATTGTGTTGGACAGTGTCCGACGATTTTCAGGCCTGGAAAGAAACATCGTTTTTGGGTTCAATCCAACAGCAGCCGAGCCAGCTGTTTTCCACAATCTTCTGCTCTGTCTGGCTTCCAGGGCGAAGAAACATCTCTATATTCTGAAGGTTTCCATTTGACAGGAAGATCCCAGTCTAAGAAACAATTAGGTAGCTCTCATCTCTAGTTAACCATGAAACCAGGTGACCTAAACATTTAATCATCAAATATTTAACGAGCACTCACTCTGAGGCGTATATTCTTCTAGGTGCTGGGGTGGGGGAATGGGTTAATGATAGGGTAGCAAATAAGATAGACAAGATTCCTTCTTTGGGGCAGAGGTAAATCATACCTAAGTACACAAATACAAGTACAAGAATTTCAGTTAGTTATGAGGGACATCAGAGTAGTGATTAGAGGTGCTTGAGCTGCAGAGACTCTGTGTGTGTGTGTGTGTGTGTGTGTTTACACATAGGTAGGTAAGTAGATAGAGGGAGAAGCTGGTTATTCAACATGGTTGGGGAAGTGCTTAGTGAGGGAAGACGTCATGAGAAGATCTTTGAGCCATGTGTGCCAAGTGGACTCAGATATTTTCACTATTTTTAATACAGCAATGCACAGACATGCCTGAGTAAGATGCACTGGGAGAGTAGGAAGGGCGGAGGGGGGTCATGTGTCTGCCCTTTTATGGGCCAGAAACGGTTGTACAATAGTTCAAAATGTAAGATCAGAAGGTACAAACTGTAATTTCTTATAAACCATATTACATTATTCTTTTTCATTTTATTCTTTTAATGATGTTAGTAATTTTGATCACTGTCTTTAAATTGGATTATTTAGGGGCGCCTGGGTGGCTTAGTTGGTTAAATGTCTGCCTTCAGCTCAGGTCATGATCCTAGGGTTCTGGGATCAAGTCCCCATCCCTCAGCAGAGAGTTTGTTTCTCCCTCTCCCTCTGCTGCTCCCCCTGCTTGTGTGCTCACTCTCTCTCTCTCTGTCAAATAAATACATAAAATATTTTAAAAAATAAAATTGGATTATTTCTTTTTTAGGTGTTGAATTGTATAAGTTCTTTATATATTTTGGATACTAACCCTTTATCAGATATGTCATTTGCAAATATCTTGTCCTGTTTAGTAGGAAGGCTTTTAGTCTTGTTGATTGTTTCCTTTGCCATGCAGAAGCTTTTTATTTTGATGTAGTCCCAATAGTGTATTTTTGCTTTTATTTCTCTTGCCTCAGGAGACCTATCTAGAAAAATATTGGTATAGCTGATATCAGAGACATTACTACCTTTGCTCTTTTCTAGGATTTTTATGGTTTCAGGTCTGACATTTAGGTCTTTGATTCCATTTTGAGTTTATTTTTGTGTATGGTGTAAAAAAAGTGGTCCAGTTTTGTTCTTTTCCATGTAGCTGACAGTTTTCTCAACAGCATGTGTCAAAGAGACTCTTTTTCCCACTGGATAGTCTTTCCTGCTTAATTGTGTATTTTTAAACAATTACATCTTGTCTCCTTTATTGGCTTATTAATTATAACTCTTTGTTTTGTTATTTTAGTGGCACGTTAAGGGTTTACAGTATATATCTTTAACTCATCACAGTCTTCCTTCAAGTGATATTATACCATTTCATGAACTTTATAACACTCTACTTCCATTTCTCCTTCCCAGGCTTTGTGCTTTATTGCCACACACTGTACTTCTATATATGTTATACATACCACAACACATTGATACTATTTTTGCTTTAAACAGCCACTTGTATTTTAAAGAGTTTTAAATAATAGGGAAAAAAATTCTTTTTTTTAATTTTTTATTGTTATGTTAATCACCATATATTACATCATTAGTTTTTGATGTAGTGTTCCATGATTCATTGTTTGTGCATAACACCCAGTGCTCCACGCAGAATGTGCCCTCTTTAATACCCATCACCAGGCTAACCCATCCCCCCACCCCCTCCCCTCTAGAACCCTCAGTTTGTTTTTCAGAGTCCATCCTCTCTCATGGTTCGTCTCCCCCTCCGACTTACTCCCCTTCATTCTTCCCCTCCTGCTATCTACTTCTTTTTCTTTTTTCTTAACATATGTTGCATTATTTGTTTCAGAGGTACAGATCTGTGATTCAACAGGCTTGCACAATTCACAGTGCTCACCATAGCACATACCCTCCCCAATGTCTATCACCCCAGCCACGCCATCCCTCCCACCCCCCACCACTCCAGCAACCCTCAGTTTGTTTCCTGAGATTAAGAATTCCTCATATCAGTGAGGTCATATGATACATGTCTTTCTCTGATTGACTTATTTCACTCAGCATAACACCCTCCAGTTCCATCCACGTCGTTGCAAATGGCAAGATCTCATTCCTTTTGATGGCTGCATAATATTCCATTGTGTATATATACCACTTCTTCTTTATCCATTCATCTGTCGATGGACATCTTGGCTCTTTCCTCAGTTTGGCTATTGTGGACATTGGTGCTATAAACATCGGGGTGCACGTACCCCTTTGGATCCCTACATTTGTATCTTTGGGGTAAATACCCAGTAGTGCAATTGCTGGGTCATATGGTAGCTCTATTTTCAACTGTTTGAGGGACCTCCATACTGTTTTCCAGAGGGGTTGCACCAGCTTGCATTCCCACCAACAGTGTAGGAGGGTTCCCCTTTCTCCACATCCCCGCCAACATCTGTCGTTTCCTGACTTGTTAATTTTAGCCATTCTGACGGGTGTGAGGTGGTATCTCATTGAGGTTTTGATTTGGATTTCCCTGATGCTGAGCGATGTTGAGCACTTAGGGAAAAAAATTCTTTATACTTACCATTTCTGATGGTTATCCTTCCTTTGTGTGAATCCAGATTTCTATCTTGCATCATTCTCCTACTCAAAGAAATTTCTTCATTTTTTATAGTGTAGATCTGCTGCTGATGAATTCGTTCAGATTTTGTATGTACAGAAAAAAGCATTTCACCTCTGTTTTTGAAAGATAGCTTTGTTGGGTAGAGGCCTAGATTGATAGTTTTGTTTTTCAGTTATTTAAATATATTCCTTCATTGTCTTTTATCTTGCATAATTTCCAACAATAAATCTGCTGTCATCCTCATCTTTATTGCTCTGTACACAATGTATCATTTTCTGACTGCTTTTAAGATTTTATTATTGGTTTAGGTGATTTAATTATAATGACCTTAGGTAATTAAAAAAATTTCTTGTGCTTGAGATTTGTTGAAAACTCCTTGGGTCTGTGGGTTGACAGTTTTCACTAACTGAAAATTTTTCAGTTCTTCTCTCAATTCTTTCTCTCTCTCTTTTTACATGATTTATCTTTTATTGGGGTGAACTTATTTTATTTAAAAAGATCCATCATCAATTATTTCCTGCAATATATTTTCTATACCCCTTCTTCTCCTCAGATACTTCAATTATATGTATATCAGGCCACTTGACTATGTTCCACAACTCACTGATGCTCTGTGCCTTAAATTTTTTCTCTGTTTTATATCAGCTGGTTTCTGTTGCTGTCTTCAAGTTCACTATTTTTTTCTTCTTTGTACAATGTTTAATATGCCACGAATACCGTTCAGTGTATTTTTCATCTTAGACATTGTTTCATCTTCTAATCCTTTTCTAGAAGCTTAATTCAGATCCTTTTTTAATATTTTTCTTGTTTCTACTTAATATGTTCAATCTTTCTTCCATTTCTTGAACATATGGAATACAATTATAATGTCTATTTCAACCTTATAGTCTATTAATTATATTGGCTGTGTTAATTCTGAGTTAGTTTCAAATGGATTTTTTTCCTCTCTATGGTTGGTATTTTCTAGCTTCTTTGCATACATGGTAATTTTTTATTCAATGCCAGACATTGTGAGTTTTACCTTATTGGATGCTGAATGTTTTTGTATTCTTACAAGTACTTTTGAGCTTTGGTCTGAGATATGGTTAAGTTACTTGGAATTAGTTTGATCTTTTTGGATCCTGTTTTTAAGCTTTGTTTTACAGAACCAGAGCAACATTTAATCTAGGGTTAACTTTTTACACCTACTGAGGCAAAACTCTTCTGAGTACTCTCTTACCTAATGCCTTGTGAATTTTGATGTTTTTCACTCTGGTTGGTGGGAATAGGCACTATTTCTGATCTATGTGAGCTCCAAGGATTGTTCCCTCTAATACTTTTGGGTGGGTCTTTCTTCATCCTCAAACATTTCCTCACAGACACAAGTTGATAAGTACTCAGCTGAATACTCAAAGGGGATGCTTTGCAGGTTTTAGAATTTTCTCTTTGTGAAGCTCTGTCTTCATTGGTATTCTGCCCTACAAAGTCTAGTTTCCTTGGCCTCCCTAAAGTCCCAACTCTGTCTATTCACTTCACAGAGATTGCCAAACTGTACCTAAATTTTCCCCTTTCTGAACTGCAGCCTAGAAACTCTATAGGCAGTAAACAGAGGCAGTAATAGAGATCACCTCATTAATTTCCCATATCTCAGGGATCAGTTCTTCACTGAACCCTTCATTTCATATGTTTTGTCTGATTTTGCAGTTGCAAAGTGAGGGTAAATATGATCCCTGTTACTCCACTAAGACAATGAAGCAATATGTATAAAGTTCTTGGGGGAAAATTTTTGACCTAAAAATATTAAATCTAGCTAAAATATCATTCTAATTCAAAGGAAGTTCATGGATATTTTTGTATAGGAAAGAATTCTATAAATACATAACTCATTAATCGTGCTTTTTTTTATGTTATGTTAGTCACCATACAGTACATCATTAGTTTTTGATGTAGTGTTCCATGATTCATTGTTTGTCATTAAGTATTCTTGAGTAAAAATTACTCAGTGAGGAAATCTAGCTAAATCAGGCAATATGTGAAAATAAAGGATAATGGTAATTGGACTTTAAGTCCATTCACCTGTGTATAACTAAGATAAATAGGAATTATGATTACAGAAAATACTGTTATAAACCTTGACAAAGTAAAAACATTTTTATATCACATAGATTTTTTTTTTTGTTTCAGTGAACAAAAGCAGGCTCTGGACAATTTAAACAAAAACAAAAAGAATTTATTGGAATCATGAGGGAGGACCACTCACAGAATCAAAGACAAGCTGACCAAATAGGCCTTAGAGAAGATTAGTACCTGGGAAGATCCAAGGATCTAGATGGCTGGTAGGAATTGGCTCCAGTCATTTTCTTTACTTTGGCTTATGAAGATCAAATTACAGTGAAAGACTTGTATTTGCCTAGTGTGGATACTCCACTCCACTCTTAGCTACCATAGCAAAGACCCCTTGGTTGAAAATCTCCAAAAGTCGATGTAACATGGAAAGAATATTGGTTACTAGTATAGGGTGAGAGGATGTTCTGTAGGTTGAAACAACAGATGCCCATTATGGTAATCAACAAAAGTTAGGGAGTCAGGAAGGAGAGTGAAGAATTCTAAATGCTAACGTCATCTTTCATGGCAAGGAATTGATTAATACTAATACAGATTTTAATGTAACTTTAAAAATGATTCCAAGCATTTTAATTGCTTTTTTCAATTTAATTGTTTTAATGTTGGATCTTTTAGTAGCTAAAAGTTCTTAGGTTAAAGAAATATATTATGTAGTTCAGCTCTTCAATTTTATTAGTTGCCTTTTCTTCCATTCATTTCAAGTAAAATGTGAAAATAATTTTTAAATAGTATGTATAATATCTTTCCACTTAATATAATTACTTTTGTCTAGCTGTTCTTATAGATTATGTGATATATTAAAAAAACCTGCTTTCTGGTATATTTTTAACCTTGAATGTTTCTGATTGCTGGGATTATGGGTGATGTGTTGCTTCTTTTTTTCTTTCAGTATTGCTAGAATTAATTTTATTGACTTTGTACCTTTGTATAAAGACCTCAAAGGTCACATGTTGAAATCTCTCTCTCTCTCAAAACAGAATTCATAGAAATAATGGAAAAGATATCTTAAAGCATTATTATATAGTCATGCTCTAAAATAACAAAAGCACTTCTCTGTGGACCAAAAACTATGAGGCATTTGCAGAAGGAGGGAAGAGTGGGTAAACTATAGTAATAGACAGAGGTTGGCCCCACCACAAGCCCAGGACAACAACTCTACTGCAAAGTCAGGATTCACAGCCAGAAACTTAATGTGAGACTGAGGCCAATTCCATTTGACCTCCTTGTGGCCACATCTAGGCCTCAAACTAAAATACCCATACCTCAGGCTTTCTTACTGTTGGCACTATTGGCAGATTGAGCTGGATAAATCTTTGTTGGGGGTGGGGGGCTTTCTGGGGTATTATAAGATGTTTAGCAGCAACCCCCTACTCCCAGCTACAACAAACAAAAATGCCTCTAGATATTGCCAAGTGTCCCTCAGGGGGCAAAAGCACCACTACCATACCTCCCTAGACTAAAATAGGTTCCAGAATAATGGGCAGAATAGACAAGTCCAACATGTACCATACTACCATCAAGATTCAGAACATTAAAGATATTTTTAATCCTAAAGAGAAAAAAGTTTAGATAATTTACAAAAAGAAGAATGGATTTGACAGTAACTATTTCATTAGCAAGACTGGATGCAAGAATATGGGCAGTAGGTTCAAACTGTTGTGGAAAAACAACTTTGAACCTAGACTTCTCTCCCCAAACTATCATTCAAAATTGACAGCAAAATAAATACATCTTCAGGCTTGCAACACCTTGGGATTTTTTTTTGAGTCATGACCTATATCTGAAAGACTCACTGAATAATGTACCCAGCATGAGAAAAATGAACTGAGAAGGAAGTTGTAGTTTTAAGAAAGAAGGGTGAACAAATAAATCAGTAAAACATAAAGTTAATCTATGTATATTATTTTCTATTCAATAGCCTTCATATATGCAAACTGCATCCACTTAGAATTTATCATGAAAGAAAAAAGTCCTGTAGTAATTTTAAAAAAAGATAAATTAAGAATAACTGTAAGAAGAAATGTACACACTCTGTGTGAATAAAGCTATGAAATGAAACTGAAGAACCCAAAGAGAATTGGAACCGATAAAAAGCAGACTGTTGTTGTTGTTGTTGTTGTTTAAGATTTTATTTATTTGTTTGACAGAGAGAGACACAGCAAGAGAGGGAACACAAGCAGGGGGAATGGGAGAGGGAGAAGCAGGCCTCCTATAGAGTAGGGAGCCCAATGTGGGGCTCTATCCCAGGACCCTGGGATCACAACCTGAGCTGAAGGCAGACGCTTAGAAACTGAGCCACCCAGGTGCCCCAAGCAGACTGTTTTTGGATAAGAAGACCCCAAATCATGAATTACACATTTTCACTAAGTAATCTATAAATTTAATGTTATTCCAATAAAAATACCAACAGATCTTTCCTTGAAGCATCGAAATGAGTTTAGTCATTGAAAGATAAAAAGCAAGAATATCCAGGAAAAATCTAAAAAGGAAGAAATCTGAGGGTAATTAACATTACCAAATATTAAACTGTATTTTAAAGGTATTGATTAAAACGATGTGGTTCTGCTGTGTGGCAGGTCAATGGAACAGACTAGAATGTCCAAAAATAAATCCAACTATGTGTGTGAATGTAGCATATTTTAAAGCTTGTGTTCAGATTAGTTGGAGAAAAGTGGATTATTCAATAAATGATGTTAAATGACTCGGGGACCTATCTGAAAATATTTAAGCTTGTGTCATGCATCACACTTGACACCAAATAAATTGCAGATGGACCTAATACTTATGTGTAAAAATAAGGAAACCACAGAAGTACATGAAGAAAAAGTGGGACATTTATTTTTATAATCTTAGTATAGGGAAGGCCTAAATAGAGCTCTCAATCAGAAAGCATGAAAGAAAACTATTTTTTTAATATTGACTATTTTATTATTATTTTTTTAAAGATTTTTTCATTTATTTATTTATTTATTTGAGAGAGTGAGTGGGAGAGAGCAGAGAGAGAATCTGAAGCAGACTCTGCACTGAGCACAGAACCCAATGTGGGGCTCAATCCCACAACTGTGAGATCATGACCTGAGCCGAATCCAAGAGTCAGATGCTTAACTGACTGAGCGACTGAGGCACCCTGAAAATATTGACTATTTTAAACAAAATTATCTTTGTAGCAAAAACACCACAACAAGTTCAAGAAACAACACACTGGGGAAATATTTGCAACAAAATTCAAAGACAAATAGTTAGCTCCTTATTTTTAAAAAAAAGTTTCTACAAATCAAAGAGAAAAATTCTAAGCTCCTAAAAAGAAAATTGGCAAAAGACCCAAATGTGGAAGAACATAGTAAAGGAATTTAAAATAGTTCCTGAACATACAGAAACTTTAGTCATGATATAGAAGTATCAGTTAAAAAATATAAGACATTAGTCTTTTTCACTTATTAGACTGAAAAAAAATCATTAATTTCAAACCTAATGGTTTTACTGTTTGGCAGGGGGAAAACACTATCATACATTGCCATAAAGTTCTGTCAAGAACAATCTGGCAGAAGCTGTGAACAAAATTTTTTTTTAAGATTTTATTTACTTAATTGACAGGGAGAGAGAGCACAAGTGGAGGGAGCAGCAGAGGGAGAGGGAGAAGCAGGCTCCCCGCTGAGCAAGGAGCCTGATGTGGGACTCCATCCCAGGACCCTGGGATCAGGACCTGAGCCAAAGGCAGACACTTAACTGACTGAGCCACCCAGGCATCCCAACTGTGAAAATTTTAAATGCACATTTCCCTGAGGCACCTGGGTGGCTCAATCAGTTCCGTGTTGGACTCTTGATTTCGGCTCAGGCTATGGCATCGGGGTCACAGGATCAAGCCCCTGCATTGGGCTCCACACTCGGTGGGGAGTTTGCTTCTCTCCCTCTCCCTCGTTCTCCCTCTCCCTCTCCCTCTGCCCCTCCCCCAGCTCTTGCTCTCTCACTCTCCCTCTCAAATAAATAGATATTTTTTTAAAAAATAAATAAATGCACATATCCCTTTACCGAGCAATTCCTCTTTTAGGAATTTATTCTATGTAAATGCTCAAACATGTATGAAATTACTTCTGTACAGTTAATTGAAGTTCACTTTATTTCTAATAGCAGAAGACTGCAAAATAGTAGATATCCACTGATTAACTTAGGGCATATCAACACATTGCAACACTATGAAGCCATACAGAACAAGAGATCTCTATATGTATTGATGGGAGACCATTTCTACATTGTATATAGAACAAAGCAACATGTGCAAAAATGCCTATCTTTTGCTTATAGAACTGATATAGGTATGTGCTTTTAAATGCATTAAATATCTTTTGAAGCATACTAAAAAATTGGTAATAGTGTTTGGCTCTAGGGAAGGACAAGTGAGCATCAGGGGAACACAGATGAGTAAAAGACAGCTTTTGCTTTTTGTGACTTTTGGATTTTATATAATGTAATGATTTCGAGTATTTACTGATGTGATTTTTGCCGTGTGTGTGTATGTGTACTTTTGATGTAACAGTTTTATGACTTACTTTCTTAGTTTTGTATGGGGAGTGGGGAGGGATAAATTTTGAAAAATACAAAAAGTTTAAAAATAATATTATAAAACTTTGCCAACTAGGATTTGTAAGTACTAACACTTTTTTTCATATTTGCTTCTAGCTTCCTTTTAAAATAAAAGAAAGAAAATGCCTTAGCAAAATTTGAATTCCCCTTTCTTCTCTTTCCCATGCAATTTCTCTCCCCTTTACCCGGCAGCAAAAATCATCATGATTTGGGTGGGTGCCCTTTCAAGCTATCAGTTAATAGTTTTACATATGCACATGGCAGCATCATTACCCTCAGGAGTGGCAAAGCACAAAGTGAAGGTGGAGAGCAGGGCTTTGGGAAATCATGTGACTGTGGCATTTCATTTCTCTGGTAACAATAATAATTATAGGGATGGTGGGGTGGCTCAGTTGGTTAAGTGTCTGCCTTCAGCTCAGGTCTTGCCTGGGATCGAGTCCCACATCAGGCTCCTTGTTCAGTGGGGGGCCTGCTTCTCCCTCTGCCGGCTCTGCATGCCGCTCCCCCTGCTTGTGCTCTCTCTCTCTCTGACAAATAAATAAATAAAAATCTTTAAAAAATAATAATTATAAAAATTGAAGAGTAAGCTGGCTTTTTCTGATAGCTCCAGGAAGTATACACAGTGAAAAAATTGACATTGAGAGAAAAACTATCCAGCTGAGAAGATCCACAGAAAACCCCAAAGCCTTCACAGTTTGGGAAGAGTTCCTCATCCTCTGGAGTTGCTGGGCAGCTATGGCTCAGCACCAAGCCAAGGGCCTGAGTGTTCAGTGCCAATTAAATCTGCAACCACACCACGTCCCTTACACTATGGGAAGGGCACTGTGTGGAAGAAGTGAGACCTTGAGATATGGAATAAGGACATTTGGGCAGATGCTGAGTGAGAACATTGGATGCCCAAATATCTTTTGACAGGTTGGCCACACTATGACTAAGGGAACGAGACTTCCCAAACAAAAAGGCTTTCTAGAGCTAAACAACTGCAGTTAGGCTAGCTGCCTCACAATCTGATGATGATTTTCCTCAGAACCAACCCATCTCATGGTAAGCTAGATCCCAAGTAGTCCAGATGCAGAAGTGAAGGCCTATTCTAGGAGGAGA
The DNA here is from genome assembly GCF_009762305.2 of Zalophus californianus. NCBI lineage: Eukaryota > Metazoa > Chordata > Mammalia > Carnivora > Otariidae > Zalophus > Zalophus californianus. Next base: position 22,986,134 of record NC_045610.1, read on the forward strand.
CAGCCTGAACACAAAGTTCCAGCACCTCATCAGTGTATGTTGGCAGAGCCTGGGGAGCAAGTTTGGGAGTGTATACTAAGGGTGTTCAATGAAGGAGGATGCAATAGAAAGCTCAATCTGGCTGAAATCATTGACACTTAGCTGGAATTGAAGGCATTGGCTTGGGAGTGGGGGTATCTGAAAGGGAAGAAGTGGAAAAGTGGAAAAATTAGAAAATCCTCAAACAAGGTGACAATCATCATTATATATAATAATTCAATTAATATTAGAGGGCTTATCCTATACCAGTTCTTGGGCTTGATGCTGGTAACATAAATATAACACAGTTACTGGTTTTATTTTTTTATTTTATTTTTTAAAAAGATTTTATTTATTTATTTGACAGAGAGAGACACAGCGAGAGAGGGAACACAAGCAGGGTGAGTGGGAGAGGGAGAAGCAGGCTCCCCGCAGAGCAGGGAGCCTCATGTGGGACTTGATCCCAGGACCCTGGGATCATGACCTGAGCTGAAGGCAGTTGCTTAACTGACTGAGCCACCCAGGCGCCCACACAGTTCCTGGTTTTAAAGAGATCATAATCTACTGGCATAATAAGAGACAAAAATATAATTATGATTCTATGAAGTGAAATGAGGAAACAAATGCATGGGCCATATGGAAACACCAAGAAGAGGTACTTTTGAAGTCAGTGAGGATTGGATTTATTCCTAAATAAGGTGGCACTTGAATTGAGTTTTATTACTAATTCTTACTTTGAAATAATCTCCAATTTACAGAAAAGTTGCAAGTATAGTAAGTTGCCAATATCATGCCCATCATCCTATAATACTTGAGAATGTTTTACCTACCAACAAGGACATTGTCCTAAATAATCAAAATACAACCATCAAAATCAGGACATTAATATTTATACATGATTACCATCTAATCATTAGATGCCATTAAAATTATGTTGATTGTCCCAGTAATGTCCTTTATAACAAAAATCCAGTTTAGAATCATTATTTGAATTTAATTTTTTACATCTCTAGTCTCCTTAAACATGGAAGAGAGGAAGAAAAATAGTTCAGTTGGGTACTTTTTGGGTACCTATGGTACATTAAGATGGCTAGCAAGTACTGTACACAATAAAAATATTTTGAGCTATGATAAAAATTATACTCTTTTCTACTAAAATGTAATCAAATGAGTGTGTTGGTTATCACTACTAAAATTAATTTTTTTGAAAATTTTTACTAAAGAGGTAAAAGTAAAAGAGGTATACAGCTTCACTTGTGGCAAGCTAACATTTTCACTGAGAACAGCTAGACGAGACAGTTATAATATACAAGGCATTAGAAAGCTGAGGCAACCAGCTTTGCTTTGCTTTAAACAAATCAGAGATTGGCAAAGACAAATTGGATAGCTCAACGTGTCAAACCTATCCTTGGGTCAGCTAAGTCTCTAACTGGATTAAGATAATCAGCTGCTATTATATCCACCCTGCAAAAAAGGTGTGAATTCTTTTGAGAAGACAGTATCATCTAGATCCGTTAGTTTTTTCATACACAGCATCTGGCATTTAATTGAAAATTACCTGGCACGCCAAAATACAGGGCACATGACCAAAGACTAAGAGGAAAGAAAATACAATATAAATAGACCAAAGGTAATCCAAATATTGGAACTATCACCAAGGGCTGGAAAAAAAGCTATTACTTATATGCTTAAGAAAATAGAGAAAAAAAAGGGCACCTGGGTGGCTCAGTCATTAAGCATCTGCCTTTGGCTCAGGTCATGATCTCAGGGTCCTGAGATCGAGCCCCGCATCGGGCTCCCTGCTCCGCAGGAGGCCTGCTTCTCCCTCTTCCACTCCCCCTGCTTGTGTTCCCTCTCTCGCTGTGTCTCTCTCTGTCAAATAAATAAAATCTTAAAAAAAAGAAAGTAGAGAAAAAGAGGAAGAAAATAAATGACAAGATGAAGAAAACCATCAAAGAATTAAATCTATAGAAAGATGCCAATAGGAATTATAGAAGTAAGTAATATGATAACAGAAATTTAATAGAAAATTAGATACAACAAAAGAGAGAATTAGTGAACTAGAAGACTGATGAAAATATTTAGATTGAAGCATACAGAGGGAAAAAGAAGAGCAAAAATTCAGATAAAAGAGTAACCTTCACATGAGACACAGTGAAAAAGTCAAATGTAGATTCACTGGGGATCCTACAGTGATGTGAGAGAGTTTAAGGGAGATATTTTCTTTAAGAGATAATGCTTGAAAAATTCCAAAAACAATAACACAAAGAAAAAGCCCCAGATTTATGACATTCTGTGAATCCCAGGCAGGATAAATATGATAAATATACACAGTCACATCATATTAAACTGCCAAACACCAAAGACAAAGAAAAAAAATCTTAAAATAAGCCAAAGGAAAAAAAGACATATTACCTAAAAAAAAAATAGGTATAATTGACATATAACATTATATTAGTGTCAGTTATACAACATAATTGTTTGATATTTGTATATATTATAAAATGATCCCCACAATAAGTCCAATTAACATCAATCACCATATATTGTAACATAATGAAAACTTTTTTCTCATAATGAAAACTTCTAAGATTTACTCTCTCAGCAAGTTTCAAATATACAGTACAGGGGCGCCTGGGTGGCTCAGTCAGTTAAGCGTCTGCCTTTGGCTTGAGTCATAATCCTAGAGTCCTGGGATCAATCTCAGTGTTGGACTCTCTGCTCAGTGGGCAGTCTGCTTCTCCCTCTCCCTCTGCCCCCCCCCCCCGCTTGCACATGCTCTCTCTCTCTCTCAAATAAATAAAATCTTAAAAATATATACAAAACAAAGAATGAAGGGGAGTAAGTCGGAGGGGGAGACGAACCATGAGAGATGATGGACTCTGAAAAACAAACTGAGGGTTCTAGAGGGGAGGAGGGTGAGGGGATGGGTTAGCCTGGTGATGGGTATTAAAGAGGGCACGTTCTGTGTGGAGCACTGGGTGTTATGCACAAACAATGAATCATGGAACACTACATCAAGAACTAATGATGTAATGTATGGTGATTAACATAACAATAAAAAATCTGCTCTGAAAAAAATATATATACAAAACAGTATTATTAACTAGAGTCATCATGCTGTGCATTATATCCTGTGACTTATGTATTTTATAGCTAGAGGTTTGTACTTTTTAACTTCCTTCACTCATTTCACTGACCATCCCCAGCCCCCACCTCTGGCAAGCACCAATCTATTCTCTATATACATGAGCTTGTTTTTTGTTTGTTTTAGAAGTGAGATCATACAGTATTTGTCTTTCTCCGCTTGACTTATTTAGAACTCCACGAGCTTCCTGGATATGGCTCTCTGTGTCTCTAGATTAGGATGTTTTCAGCCATTATTTCTTTGAATAAGTTTTCTGCTCCTTTCTCTCTTCTCTGGGACTCCTATATGAATACTGGTCTGCTTGATGTTGTCCCATAAATCCCTTAAGCTATCTTCATTCTTTTCCATTCTTTTTTCTTCTTGCTACTCAGCCCTGTCTTTGAGTTTGCTGATCCTTTTTTCTGCCTGATCAAGTGTGTTGTAAACCCTTCTGTTGAAATTTTCAGTTCAGTTATTATATTTTTCAGTTCTGTGATTTTTGATACTTTCATATATTTTCTTTATCTTTACTGAAATGTTCCCTTTGTTCATGCATTGTTCTCCTGATGTTGGTGAGTATCTTTATGAACATTATTTTTAATTCTCTATCAGCAAATCACATCTATTTCATTAAGCTCTGTTTCTGGGGTTTTGTTCTGTTTGGTACATATTCCTCTGTTTCTTCATTTTCCTTGACTCTCTATATTGGTTTCTGTGCATTAGATAAAACAACTACCTCTTGGGTGCCTGGGTGGCTCAGTCATTTAAGCATCTGCCTTTGGTTCATGTCATGATCTCAGTGTCCTGGGATAGAGTCCCACATAGGGATCTCCGCTCAACAGAGAGTCTGTTTCTCCCTTTCCCTATCCCTCTATGCTCTCATTCTCTCACTCTCTCAAATAAGTAAATAAAATCTTTTTAAAAAAATTTAAAAACCCAACTACCTCTTCCAGTCTTGGTCTCATGTAAGAAATGAAGCTTATTGTTCAGGCCTGGACCAAGTTCCTGATTGTCTCTCAAACCTTGTGGTTGTCCACACTACTTTCTTTGTTCTCTGTGGCTCATAGTAGTTGAGGATGTTCCAAACCTGTCAGTGCTCTGGAAGAGAGGATCTCAGTCAGCTCCTAGATGCAGGCTGATTGAAACCTGCACCCTCAGGCAGAAGCTTTTAAAAATCTTTTAAAGATCTCTTTCTGGGGTGCCTGGGTGGCTCAGTCATTAAGTGTCTGCCTTTGGCTCTGGTCATGATCCCAGGGTCCTGGGCTCGAGCCCCGCGTTGGGCTCCCTGCTTAGCGGGAAGCTGTGTCTCCCTCTTCCACTCCCCCTGCTTGTGTTCCTTCTTTCGCTGTCTCTCTCTCTGTGTCAAATAAATAAATAAAATCTTTAAAAAAAAAAAAAAAACTCTCTTTCTGGAAAAGGCAGGGAGATGGCCATTTCCATCTGCTCCCTCTGTACTGAGCCCTGGGTGGATAGCTGGCTAAGAAAGGTTTCTTTATTTGCTACAGTCCTGTGGGACCTGCAAATTCCAGCCCTGCTGGCCACCAGAGCCATGCAATGAAGACATGCATCCCCTGGACATAAGCCACAAAAACCAGGGCACCAGACATGTGCACAGGCTCCTTCAAGGGAGCAACCTTGAATGAGCCAGAGGGAGAATGTGGAGATGGTGCTCACGGGTCTCACCAGTCTCTAGGGAAGATTGGCCAACTCCTAGATTTATGCTAAATTAGAAGCCTGACTCTCGGGCAGCAGGTTTTAAAGTGTGCAAATAGGACTCTTTCAGGGATAGAGTAGGAGATAAACATTTCTGTCCACTCTCCCTGTGTTGAGCCCTGGAGGAAACAGCCACAGTGAGTCGCTGTGAGCCTATTAAGAACTGTTTATTTATTTGCCATAGTCTTCGGGGTCTTTTGGAGGCAAGCCCTATTGGCATTCAGAGTTAGATGTTTTGGGGGCCCATCTTTCTGGTGGAAATCTGAAAAGTTGGCACATTAGATGTTGGGCACAAACCCTTTATTCCTCATGCTGGGACATGCTGGGAGCTGCAAGTTCCCTTCCAATTGTGTGCTGTGGTGCTGGATGTGGGGATTATGGTGAGAGTCTGTCTCAGCTTTTTCTACTCCTATTGACACATTTTCTTATTTGCCAGATACATAGAAGTTACTTGGCTAGTTTCGAGATTTCTTTCAAAGGAAATTGTTCTATGTGTAGCTGTAGATTTATTGTGTCCATGGGAGAAGGTGAGCTCAGGTGCTTCCTATGTTGCCATCTTAGACTGGAACACTATTTTTTTATTTTTTATCTTTTTTTCCCAAATATTTTACTTATTTATTTGTCAGAGAGAGAAAGAGAGAAAGAGCAAGCACAAGCAGGAGGCAGAGGGAGAAGCAGACTCCCTGCTGAGCAAGGAGCCCAATGCGGGACTCAGTCCTAAGACCCTGGGATCATGACCTGAGCTGAAAGCAGAGGCTTTGCCAACTAAGCCACCCAGGTATCCCTCTATTTTTTTCTTAAATGGGTTTTGTTTATTCCCATTCTTTCATTTTTACTGATAAAAGTATCTAATGCTATGAATTGTCCTCTGATCACTACTTTAAATGTATCCATAGCTTCCATTATCTATTAAGTCCTTAAGCTATAATACGTGCTCTGATCTACCATGATACTTTTTAAAAGTATTTTCAGACTTAGAGTTCACTAAGTCTTTTTGGTGATGGTTTTATTTATTTGCCACGGCCCGCGTGCAAGGTCGAACAGGGGTGAGGGCAAGAGAATGAAACATAAAAGTATGGGAACAGGAGGGTTGCCCACGGGGATGCCGCGAGCAACAACTTTATTCTTACTTACACACTTTATATAAGTTCAGGTTACATAACAGTAGGACATAAACAAGTTCCACAGTTTTCTCCCTGCCCTCTCCTGGCTCCGTCCCAAGTTTTTGGTCCAAGGCCAGGTTCCTCAAGCACATAGTTTCTTCCCATGCCTTCAAAGGGCCTGGTGCGCTATTTTTCAGGGCTTATCAATAACACTGTGGTTTTCTTGGCCTATATACAACTCAAGCTAGCCAGTACAACATGTTTTTGTGTGGGGGCAGTCAGGTGGCCATGGTTCAAAGGGATCAGGGAGCCTTTGCTCTACCCGATTAACCCCTTTGTTGCTCATGGCTCCCGAGATTTCCCCCTTTTATCTTTAAACGCAACATGTGTACATTTGCTTGGGTATTGGCCATGAAAGCAAACAGACAGCGACTCCAAGCACACCATAAGCAGAGTAATAAGGTTACCCCTACAACCAGAGCACACACAATCCAGAAGGAATGTTGGAGGATATTAAAGGGGTTAAACCCCTGTAGCTTTTGTAGAAAGGATTGTGCCATGTCTCTGGGGGTGACTACATGCAGATGGGAGGAGGCTATATTGTTTATTTGTTCTTGCAATTGAAACAGATCTAGGCTTACATTTGTCTCATGCCAGATACCTTGCAAGTGCCTCTGCACCGTTTCCCAGGAGACGTTGTCAGCTTTTAGGGGGGTCACACAAATGGAACCATACCCTCCGTGGCACACAAAGGACAAACGAGTATGTAACAATGAATATTGGGTGCCCAAACATTCGACCGCCTGCTCTAAACCATCCAGGCGGGCCAAGATCTTCCTATCTATACTTCCCTGGGTGGCAAGGGTCTGGGAGACATTATGAGCCAAGCTATTTACATGAGCGGCAGTATGTATGCCCTGGGACAGTGCCACCGTGGAAACAGTAGCTGATGCTATCAAAGACACCAAGGCAGTGATGCCAGCTATTAGGAGGCCTAGGAAACGTCGTCCCCGGCTAAGTAGGCCCTCCAATTCTTGCGCAAATTGATAGCCATAATCTCTATACCAGGGCCCCCTCACCTCTACAGGCATCATTAGATAAGGGGGCTGCATGGCTAGGAAAACCTTCTTTGTTGGATTTGGGGCGCTGGGTAAAGGCAAACAGTTGGTGAGATAACACTCCTCACAAGTTATTTTGTAAAGGGTTCTATTGGCCTTAGCCTCGGGTACTACAGATCCGTCCCCCACTACAAACAGAAACGGTGGGGAAAGACATGCCTGAATTTGAAATGTCAATGGGCCCGTGGGGAAGCCAGGGAAAAGGGGTGAATTAGTTTTAACATCTCTCATGGCCGCAACAATTTTCCATAAGTCCGGGTGTCTCATCCTCCCCAGTGATAGCAGTCCCCCGGGAGCAGAATTATTGTGGTCGTATGGCCCATATCCTGAAGGCGGGGGGGAGCGGCGCAAAGGGAGATCCCTGTCTTTTGACCAGTCAATTATATAAGTGTCAGGTATGCCATGGGGAGTCACAATCTCTGGGTTGTGATGAACGCAGGTTTTCCAAGAGGGTCCATAGGTTTTCCACGTTAGGTCAGATTTACAGAGGGGATAGTCAAGGTATGGGGTCTCAAGGGATCTGGAAGCGGGTCCGAAACGGCCAACAGGCAGGGGCCTCTGATGTTGAAGGACAACCTCGTTGATGTCCCAATTCTCCACCATTACATGAGGTGCCAAAGTGTCTCCTCTAGGTGGCTCAGTTCCATACCAAGAGCGGATTCTTCGGGAGACTGATGAAGTGACCACGCATCCATAATGGGGCGCCTCAGGGCCATCGATGGCCTGGAAACAAATGGGGGGGGCAGAAGCCAGGCTGGTCCAGTTAAAAGGCGCCACAGCATGAGTGAGGCCGGAAATCTCAGGCCCATCAAAAATGTCTGTGAAGTTAGTGAACACCCTGGGTGAGGGATCCTTCCAGGTGACTGCCCTCGCGGTAGGAGGGTCCGGGACAAAAGCCCAGTAAGAAGAGGCCTGGGCAGAGTCAAGGGTTAAAAGTGATAGCATGGCAAGGAAAAGGGCAACAGCCGTGACTGGCTGGCCCCACTCACGCACGGTGGCCTCAGCTCGAGCGGTCAGGGCTTTGATGTCTCCGCATGTTATTTTCCTCTGATCCGAGGCGGGGCATCTCCTCGTCCTCCCGGAGCGGATCTGGAGCCGCCTCATTCTGCAAACCATCACGGACAATGCGGACGCATCGAAGCGGGAGCCAGCGTGGCGTCTCCTCATCCTGGGGAAAGATACAAGCGCATCCTCGGCCCTGGCGTAGGACCGGGTCGGGTCCCCTCCACTCCGCGGTGGCGGGGTCACGCCACTTTGCATAGAGGAGGGGAGCCTGCTCAGGCTGCCAAAAACGTTCGGCGGCCGTGCGGCCAACCGAGTCAACATTCAAAAAATTTAAAACAAAGAGTACTAATGAAAGGTGTAAATGAGGTGAATATTTTATTTTCCCCTGTAGTATTTCCCCCTCCTTTAATTTTTTGAGGTACATTTTGAGGGTGGAATGGGCTCTTTCGACAATGGCTTGACCTTGAGAATTATAAGGAATACCTGTTGTATGAGTGATGTGAAAATTTGCACAAAAGGTCTGGAATGCTGAAGAGGTATAGGCTGAACCATTGTCGGTCTTAAGAGCCTTCGGCATGCCCAGAACTGCGAATGCTGCGAAGAGATGATTTTGGACATCTACAAAAGCTTCACCGGAGTGTGCAGTAGCAAAAATATAGTTAGAGAAGGTGTCGATGGAGACATGGATGTATTTAAGGCGGCCAAACGGTAAGTAAGTGGTTACATCCATCTGCCAAAGGTGGTTAGGAAGGAGCCCTCTGGGGCTAATGGCATATGAGGGGGGGTTAAAAAATTGGGGACAGGACTGGCATTCTCGTACAATTTGTCGGGATTCCTCCCGGGAGATGCCGTATTGACGCCGTAAGGCCTGTGCATTCTGATGGAATTTTGCATGGCTGCTTTTTGCTGCCTGAATGGTGTTTGTAGAAAATATATGTGTATTTTCATCAGCTATGTGATTGCCCTCCGCTAGGGGGCCAGGAAGGTTAGAGTGAGCTCTGATGTGTGTTATAAACAGAGGGTGCTGCCTCTGTAATAAGAGGAGCTGGATTGACTTGAATAGATGGAATAATTCTTCATCATTGGACAGTATGTAGGCCTCAGGTAGCTGCGGGACTGTTCTGGCAGCGTATTGACTATCGGTAAATAAGTTGAGGGGTTGAGTGTAGCGCTCTAGAGTGAGTGCAATCGCTTTGAGTTCTGCTCTCTGCACAGAGGAAGTGTCATAATGCAGGTGCTGAGTATTCTTATGTTGTGGTGAGACAGCATGTATGGCAATATTTCCTCTTTTGTCTGCATCTACGAAAACAGTGAGGGCAGAAGGAAGTGGCTGGGGGACAATGATTTTTTGAGCACAAATGGCAGTTTTGGCCAGAAATTGCAGGAGTTTATCTGAGGGTAAATGGAAGTTTATTTGGCCTGGATAGGATGCAAAGGCAGTTTGCCATGCTAAATGATGTTGCAGAAGATGTTCATATTGGTTTTTGGTTAGCATTGGCAATATGATATAATTAGGTTCTCTTCCGAACAGTTGTATTGTTCGGGTCCTGCCCTTACATACTAACATGGCAATTAAGTCAGATGTCAAATTTATCACATGAAGCTGATGAAGGGCAAGATGCAGCCATTCCAAAGGGCCATGAGGCTGCCAAATAACGGCCATTGGCAATTGTCCGGGGAGTAAAAGTATTAAGTACAATGGTAAATTGATGTCCACTCTAGTTATCTGAGCATTGGAGATCTGAGAGTTGACTAGCTCTAAGGCTTGTTGGGCTGCAGGTGTTAAGGTATGAGGTGAAGATGGATCAGCATCACCTTTTAAGATATCAAACAAGGGGGTTAATTGCTCTGTAGTTAGATTTAAAGTGGGTCTAATCCAATTTATGTCTCCCATCAGTTTTTGAAAATCATTCAAGGTCACTAGGGACTGGGTTCATATTTGAACCTTCTGAGGTTTAATAGTTTGCTTTTCTATTATATGCCCCAGATATTCAAAAGGGGCCGTACGTTGTATTTTGTCAGGGGAGAGGACCAGATTATATTGTTCCAAACACTGTAAGAGATGACGGAAGGCGGCAGTCAACATACGCTCGGTTTTTGCAGCCAAAAGAATATCATCCATGTAGTGGATGCAGTAAACTTGAGGGAAATTTTTCCGTAAGGGTGCAAGAGCCCTGCTCACATACTCTTGGCAAAGAGTTGGGCTGTTCGCCATGCCTTGAGGCAGGACTTTCCATTGATATCTTTCATAGGGGGCTTGTAAATTTGTGGAGGGTACCGAGAAGGCAAACTTCTCACAGTCATCAGCAGCTAGAGGAATGGTAAAGAAGCAATCTTTCAAATCCGCCACCAACAAATGGTAATTTAAAGGGATAGCGGAAGGGGCAGGAAGACCAGGCTGTAATGCCCCCATGGGTTTCATTACAAGATTTACAGCTCTTAGATCCTGTAGCAGGCGCCATTCATCTGATTTTTTCTTTATTACAAAAATGGGTGTGTTCCATGGGCTACAAGATGGTTCCAAATGACCAAGAGAAAGTTGCTCAGTTATGAGTTTTCGGGCGGCCTTTTGTTTCTCCTCAGGTAAGGGCCATTGATCTACCCAAACTGGCCGGGTGGTGGTCCATTCTATCGGTAGGGCATGAGGTCGGATCAATGACCCTGGGAAAAACCCAGGCCCGTTCTATCATATTTGGGGACATAGCAAAGAGGCTTAACGTTACCTTGAAGCCCCTTGCCAAGCCCTTTTCCTGGTTTGTAGCCCATGTTACACATAATATTTTTCACAACCTGATTTTGGAACACCTGTGGGACGTTGGCAGTTTCCAAGGTTAGCCCCATTTCTGAGAGTATATCTCGCCCCCACAAATTGAGATCTATGTCAAGAACAAAAGGTTGGAAAGTTCCCGACAGACCATCATCAGATTTCTAAATAAGATGATTGGAGCTTATCTTGGGTGCTGAGGCCAATCCTACTCCCCTTATAGGGGTGATGGCGTCCTGCAAGGGCCAGGAGGAAGGCCATTGTTTCTGAGTCAATACAGAGACATCGGCCCCCGTGTCTATGAGTCCCTGGAAAATCTTACCATTGATAGACAGAGTTAATAGGGGTTTATCTTTTGTAATCTTTTGTAACCAATAGGCATCAGTTGACCCAAAGCCTTTAGATCCTCGCTTAGCTTTCAATGATGGATTATCTGTGTTCAAACGGGGAAGTAGTATCAATTGGGCAATGGGCACACTAGGTTGCAAAGTTATAGTGCCTTGTTGTAAGCTAACCATTATTTTAATTTCCCCAGTGTAATCTTCATCAATGACTCCTGGATATACTATTAAGCCTTTAAGGGTCCAACTAGACCTACTCAATAGTAAGCCCCATGTGTTTGGGGGGAGAGGTCCCCATATCCCTGTACCTATTGGTTGAGGGGGCATGCCAGCTTCTAAATAAACAGAACTATTTGGGGCCAGATCTAATCCTGCACTGGCTGGGGTGCCTCGGTGAAGGGATTCAATCCCAGGGAGGTCGGCCGTGTTGGCTCTGACCTCAGAGATGGGGGAGAGAGCATTGCCGCTATTGTTTGGTGGGGCTGCGGGAAGCCCCGTTGGGAGTTTCCCTGCTGCAGGGGGCGGCCAAAGCGGTCAGTTTTTGATCGACACTCATTGGCCCAATGCCGTCCCCGCATACACCTGGGACATACAGAAGGTGGCTGTGGCTTATTAGGGGGGTTCCCCGAGGGAAAGTTGAAAGATGGGGCTTGTCTTGAGCCCTTAGGGCACTCATTACGAAAGTGTCCAAGTTCCCCGCATAGAAAGCAGGGCATGCGAGCTTTAGAATTCATTGGGGACTTTCCCTTTTGTTTTTTAAGAAGTTGTGTATGTAGCTGCTGTGGAGGAATTCCTCGAAGGGCTGCTGCCAAGGTCACTCCTTGTACATAACTGGGACCAATGTCTGCACACAGCCGCAAAAAATCCTCAAGGGTGCCCGTGGACTTCCAAGGCCTTATGGCCGCTTGGCATGCTGAATTGGCATTCTCAAAGGCTAGCTGCTTCACTATAATAGTTCCTGCCTCTCCGTCCACAACAATCCTACTCACGGCTTGTAACAGCCGTGAAACAAAGTCTTGATAGCGTTCATCGGGCCCCTGTCTTATTTTAGATAATTCCTCTGTCCTTGTGCCAGTGGTCGGTAACTTTTTCCATGCAGTCAAAACAGCCTCATTGATTTGAACATAGGCAATCTCAGGGAAATGTATTTGGTTACCCACTTCATAATAAGCTCCAGTACCAGCCAACATCTCATGTGACAGGGATTTGGGTCTTTTTGTTATAGATAGCCAGATTGTTACATTTTTCCTCAAATTCGGCCTTCCACAACAAATAATCTCCCCCATTAAGGCAAGCCCGGGCAACAACCTTCCAATCTCCCGGGCAAAGAGCTTCTCTGGTAAGGTTCTCCATCATGGATAGGGTAAAGGGAGCAGTGGCCCCGTACTGACTACAGGCAGCCTTTAAGTCTTTTAACATTTTAAAATTTAAGGCAGTATATGTCCGTTGGCCTCCCTGTAAGGTTACTGGGTAGGCATTAAATTTTCCCACGTCCTCTCCCGCTTGCTGCGCTGTTAGTAAAGTTCTCTGTAAAGGGCTAATGTTGGATACAGAGGACTTGGCAGCGCTCTGCTGATGGGTCATTTTATTTGATTTTTCATCTCTTGGCCCACCCGTTTCCAATCCTCTGGGTTTGCTGTCCCTTCTAGTGGGAACCAAGGGCACAAATCTTTTATGTTCCTGAAAAATTCCTGCAGTGTGGAGGAAGACACCTTATGCCCTCTCTCTGCCAATAAAATCTGCAGGGTCCGCAGAAAATATGCATGACTAGCGGACTGACTTTGTCCCATAATTTCTTACTCCTGTCGTGCCGGTTAAACGACCGGTTCTCTTACCTGATTGCTTGCGACGTCAGTGTCCAGGATCCTCTTTCATGTGCTCAGGTCCCTGTTCGGGCGCCACTTGCCACGGCCCGCGTGCAAGGTCGAACAGGGGTGAGGGCAAGAGAATGAAACATAAAAGTATGGGAACAGGAGGGTTGCCCACGGGGATGCCGTGAGCAACAACTTTATTCTTACTTACACACTTTATATAAGTTCAGGTTACATAACAGTAGGACATAAACAAGTTCCACAGTTTTCTCCCTGCCCTCTCCTGGCTCCGTCCCAAGTTTTTGGTCCAAGGCCAGGTTCCTCAAGCACATAGTTTCTTCCCATGCCTTCAAAGGGCCTGGTGCGCTATTTTTCAGGGCTTATCAATAACACTGTGGTTTTCTTGGCCTATATACAACTCAAGCTAGCCAGTACAACATGTTTTTGTGTGGGGGCAGTCAGGTGGCCATGGTTCAAAGGGATCAGGGAGCCTTTGCTCTACCCGATTAACCCCTTTTTTGCTCATGGCTCCCGACATTTATTTATTTATTTATTTATTTATTTATTTATTTATTTTTGAAGATTTTATTTATTTTTTTGACAGAGAGAGACACACAGCAAGAGAGGGGACACAAGCAGGGGGAGTGGGAAAGGGAGAAGCAGGCTTCCCACTGAGCAGAAAGCCCAGTGCGGGGTTCAATTCCAGGACCATGACCTGAGCCGAAGGCCGATGCTTAACCAACTGAGCCATCCAGGCATCCCTTGGTGATGGTTTTAGGTCAACATTTTTTTCTGTCATTAGCTTCCTTCTCTCTTCTATGCAGTTTTTCTCAGTCTGCCTTTGCTTCAGAAAGACTTGAATTGGGGCAAGAATGGGGTAGGAGTATAAGGAGTCACACTCTGGTTTTTGGTGTTTTTATTTTTTACTTATGGTTTTTGGAATGTGTCTACTGAGGCCATAGAGGCAAAGGCTTAAACTGCAGCCAATCTGAATCTTGACAGAATGCTTTGTGATCCTTCCAGAACACAGGAGGATGGGAGGTATTGCTAGAAGGCCATGTCCCACTTGCCTCTGTCTCCCCTGGGAGGCTGTCACAGGGACAGTGTCTCTTTAGCTCACAAATTTTTTTTTTTTTTTTTTTTTTTAGTGCATGTGCATGTGAGAGAGAGAGAGAGTGAGCGAGCAAGGCAGGGGGAGGTGGGGAGGAAGGGCAGAGGAAGAGGGAGAGAGAGTATCTTAGGCAGGCTCCGCTCAACGCAGAGCCCAACACAGGGCTCTGTTCCACAACACTGAGATCACCACCTGAGCTGAAATCAAGAGTTGGATACTTAACCAACTGAGCCACCCGGGTGGCACTAGCTCATAAGTTTTGATGATGTATATGGCTTTCTGACATAACCCCTCAGCTGCAGACTATAAAACCATTCAGCTATCCTCTAGAATAGGCTCCTGGGCAATAACATATCCTACAATTCACATTTGAAGTCACCAGACTTTTTTGCTTCATTGTTTTTGCTGGTGTTTGGGACAAGGACCATAAATCCCTTACCTCACAGGTACTCAAAATATAAATCAAAATCATCTGTGGCTCTACATATACTAAAGCCACAATATGAGATCTTGCCAGAACACTCTTAGTCTCTTCAGAGTTATAGACTTTATTGGTAATAAACAATGCATACATTTCACTTGGCAAAATAAACAATGCTGGGCTCTTGCAGGAGGCATTCAATAGAACTTTCATTTTCCTAGTAGGTCCAAATAGCCTGTTTAACTGAGAAACAATGACTTCCTCAAATAATTCCTTTTAAATTTCCAGTCCAATAAGTAGTCCTCTAGATATGTCTTTATCTTACGCTGGGCCTTAACCTATTTTTATAAATTTTCAATCTTGCCCCATTCCATAAAGGCTGAAGGCCAAATCCAGGATGCACATTCTCCTGGGACCAATTAACATTGATTATCCCATGGACAGGCAGCTACTTACCTGATATCGCACTCATGTAAGCCTAAAATTCCACCACAAAATAGGGGCGCCTGGGTGGCTCAGCATCCAACTCTTGGTTTCGGCTCAGGTCACAATCTTGCATTTGGGGACTCGAGCCCCACGGCTGGCTCTGCTCAGCATGGAATGTGCTTCAGATTCTCTCTCCCTCTCCCTCCCATTCTCTCTCTCAAATAAATAAATAAAATATTTTTTAAAATTCCACCACAAAATAAACAGGCAAATAAAACAAAAAAAAAAAAACCCTATCAAATGCAGCTGCCTACCTACACACCTGATGTCTGTTGATCTTATTAGCACAGATTGGGTGCTTTCATTGCTTTACAATCCAGAGGCCCAAACCCTCCAAGCAAGCCATTGTTTCAAGCAAATATAGTTAATGCTGAGACCTACAGCAACCCAAGTAGGTACCCACTTAGAAAAAATGCCTAATTCCCATTTCCGAGATGACACTGTCCTGGCCAAGAACTCATGGTTGGAGATGACTTTGCCTTAGACAACACCACCCCTGCCCAAGACCTTGCTGTGGTAGATAACTTCGCCTCCTGTGCTAGAGAACAACTTCAGCCTCAAACACTAAAACCTCTGCTTCAGTAACATCCATAGACTGTATCTCCTAAGAAGCAAATTGAACACAGGAAATTTTTGCTTTTTCTTCTTTTGATATTAGAGATTCTATTATGTTTCTGAGTTCACTGTCTGCCTAGCCCATGATCCTGGTATACTGCTTGCTTTCTGCCAAATTGTATACCCCTATACTCCCATGCCTAAAGGAAAATCTGATAGAAGTTACTACTATCTATGCTATTGTAAAAATCAATGAAGATTATTGCTTTCCCCCAAAGGCATCTGCCTCATATTAGTCAACGTCATGATCCCCTGGGGAAAGGACAACTCACTCGCAATGCCTTCTACTAATCCTTCCAGTTGTCCACCATGACCTTCTGCCCTGCATCTCTGACATAATCACTCATTCCCCTTGGTCACATACAAATACTACTAGTGTGTGCGTGTGCATGCATTCAAGCCTTCTTTCCATGACAATTCACTTATATTCCATTTCAACTTTTTATTAAGTGTAACATACATATTTAAAAGTATACATATCACAAGTGTATGGCTCAATACATTTTCATAAACATACTTGTGTTACTACCAATAAAAATAAGACATTAAATATTCCAATAGATTAACAGCCCTCCCCTTATGCCTTCTAGAAAACATTTCCCTGTTACCTCCATAAATTAAAATAAATTAAAATCCTGGGTGTATTTTAATATGTTTCTCCAGATATCTGGAGGCTTCATCAGTGTTTACAGTTTCCTTGCAGATGTTTCAAATCATCCTATAATATCATGTACCATGAACTGGTCTCATTGTTCATCAGCACATTCTTCCCATGGTCACATTTTTTTTTTGGCCAGCAGAACCACTGAAACTGGGTTGCCATTGGTTAATTCTTTTTTTCCCCATTGGTTAACTTTGAATCCAAATTGTTTTTTTTCCAATTTGCCTCTGTCAGATATGGATGCCTACTGATACTGAAGACAATAAACAATTCATAGATTCCAGGTAATAGATCCTTGTCATTTTTCCAAATCGTTCTTGACCTGCAATGTGCCAGGTGTACCAAGGTCTGCAGGTTCCAGTGGAGAACCTTGAGTGCCAAGTCCATGCCAATGGTGGCTTGGTAGTGCGAGGAGTTCTGGTGCATGTAGTTCTTGATGATGCTGGTCTTGTCTATGCCCACATCACTGAACACTAGCAGTTTGTGTAAGGGCTCCGTGCAAGGTCTGCACCCTGGCAGCTGGCCTGTTGTGCTGGGCAGGGCGGGGGAAACACAGCTGGGGTTTGGCACTGGAGAAACTCGGGGAGTAAGTGTGTTCATACATTTTTTTTTTATTCTTTATTTTGGTTCATAAATTCATCAGCTGGACTTCACTACAAAGTAGTTTTTCAAGAAGATATTAGAGAACTATGTCCCCTAGGTTCTTTGATAAGAGTGTTTGCTTATTGGGGCACCTGGGTGGCTCAGTTGGTTAAGTGTCTGCCTTCAGCTCAGGTCATGATCTCAGGGTCCTGGGATGCAGCCCCTCATCAGCCTCCCTGCTCAGTGGGGAGGCTGCTTCCCCCTCTCCTCTACTTTTATTTTTTCCCCTCCCTTCCCCCCCACCCCCTGTTCATGCTTGCACTCTCTCTCAAATAAATAAATAAAATCTTTTTTTAAAAGTGTTTGCTTATTTACTTCATAGTCAAATGATATCTTGGTTTGGTAAAATATGGTTATGTAAAACTTAATTTTCCCCAGAATTCTGTATGCATTGCTTTACTTCTTCTGGCATTGAACATAGTGATAGAGAAGGCTGAAGCCTTGCTGGTGAACCTGGGTTCTCTTCTCTGTTCCAAGATCCCACTAAATTCATCCTAACTGAATGTCTTAGACATGGATCCACAACACGTAGTCAAAGGTGCATCCAGCTCTGTTAAGCTTCATCTTAGTCTCCCAGCTCATCTTAGATGACTGGAAAATGTCAAACTCTGGTGTTCCTTCCCCTTCTTGATGAAAATAGTCATTGTCTGAAAGGGTTTCTACTAATGCTCTGGCTGTTTTCCTCCAAAACTATGTTAAAGAGAATTTTCTGGATTTTTTTCAATTCACCTTATTCATAACTGCTTACAGAAAAAGAAAGTGACCATTCTGGTGAGTTCTTACGATGCTAGCTGAGCAGTTAAAAAAGCTGTAACTCCTCCACCTGAAGAGTGTAAAGGTAGTCCATGAAGATCAAGAGATTTTGAAGGAAGGGATAATAAATTTTACCTTCTTCATTTTCATTATGGAAATTGTGAGCGTCATCAATGATGATGTTTTCTTTTCTTTTTTTTTTTTAATTTTTTAAAGTAAGCTCTAGGCCCAATGTGGGCTTAAACTCATGACCCTGAGATCAAGAGTTGTATGCTCTACCAACTGAGCCAGCCAGGTGCCCCAATCTTTTCTAAGTAATAAAGGTTTTCTGTCTACATCCTGGGAAATTTCCATTGTTGTTGTTGTTGTTAAAAATAAAAGTATTGCAATTTTCCCCAATTTAAAACTGGAAGAAAATCTATCCATGAACTATGCAGAGAGTAAATAAGAAACTGTGCACAGAATGATTAACAAATTAATGTTCCTAAATAACCCTTAAGTAACATCTATGAAGATCATTTAGGAGGAAGCAAAGACTAACTTGATTTTCTAACATCCCAACAAGTTTCTTACCTTGCAAAGTTTTTCAAAGGCATATTTTTACAGAATTAGAGATATCATTGATTATACAATGAAAAACATCTTTGTAGTCTGGTCCAGTTGCCATGATTCAGGTGAGACTTGGAAAAGATTTAAACATCTTTGTGTCATTCCTCTGAAAATATTTCATACTGGTCATCTAAGAGGTGTTGACAAATCTCAGAAGTAAACTGGTCACTCAAAAAATGTCATCAGGACTGTATAAAGGGCCTGATTCAAGTCTCTTACTGTTTGGGTGGTTTCAAGATTGTGGGATTCGGGATAAAATATCTGGGCGCTTATATCAGTGAAAAGAACTTGCATTGTCTTCAGTCAATGTGGAAAGCTCTTCACTCAAGTAGAAGATCTTTGGCACGACACCTTCCCAGTGTAACCACCCATTTTTACCAGTTCATGCTTTAAAGTGAAGGCAGCTTGCAAAGAGTAGCCTGTTAACTCTTTATGTAGTACCCTGAAGAAGGTATGTAGGACTAGTGGATAGCCCTGGGCAATTAGAAGAGCACCACAGATTACATTCTGGTTCTTTTGCAAGCCCAGATGCAAAGACCAGGTCCTAGAAAATATCAATGTCCCTGGACCAACAGAGCCCATTTCTTTACATGTTAATTGTGCAAGTCCTTTGTGTTGTAAGAACAGTTTCTTGCAGAGGGCTTCCAGAATATCTCTTTCCTGGTGGCACTAGATGTGACAATAATTAGAATAAATTTTAAATCACTGGGAAACTTCCAATTCCAACCATGACAAAGTAGCTTGTCCCAGAACAATCCTCCCACCAAAAACAACTATGAAAGCTGTACAAAATAAATAAGAGTGATTTGAAGACCAGAGGAACAACCAATACAAGCACAACTTAAAAGTTTACGATCTTTGATAGACAGGAAGCACAGGAAGTTGCTTCACATTCACCCCAGCTTTTGGCCTAAGGATACTTTCTATATCATGTTATGGGTGAATAGAGCCCAAGCAGAAATCAGCAGTCTTACTAGGCTGAGGAAAAAGAGGTTGGGATTCACGGCTGTCAGATACTTACTCAAAAGACTTAAGTCTTACAGAGTATATTCTTTGATCACAGTAAAATTAAATTAGAAATCAGTAACAGTAAGATGTCTAAAAAATCCCCAAGTATTTGAAAATTGAACAGGAAAATTCTAAATAACATCCATCATAAGGAAAATTAGAAAAACTTTCAAACTGAATAAGTAAAATTCAACATATAAAAATTTGTGGGATGCAAATAAAGTAGTGCTTAGAGAGAAATATAAAGCTTGTGTTAAAAAGGGAAAAGTCTTAAAATTAAATGATCTTAGTTTCCACTTTAACAAATCCAAAGTAAGTAGAAGAAAGGAAGTTATAATCGCAGAACAGAAATCAATGAAAACAAACAACAGATAAAATTACCAAATCCATAAGTTGGTTCTTTGAAAATTAAATTAAATTGATAAGCCCTTTACAAGAGTCATCACAAAAAAGAGAAAAAGCACAGATGAATAATAGAAATAAAAATACTGTATCAGCACAGATCTACACATGTTTAAAAGACTAAAAGAGAATGCTATAGGGGTGCTTGGGTGGCTCAGTCGGTTAAGCATTCTAATCTTGATTTTGGCTCAGGTCATGATCTCAGGGTTGTGAGATTGAGCCCCATGTCAGGCTCTGTGCTAAGCATGGAGCCTGCTTAAGATTCTCTCTCCTCCCTTTGCCCCTCCCCACTCCTGCTCTCTCTTACTCTAAAAAAAGAAAAGAGAGAGAATGCTATACACAATTTATAAACATTTTTTGCCAATATATTTGACAAATGAGACGAAATGGACAAAATCTATGAAAATAAAACACCAAAACCGACATGAGAAAAAACAGAAAATCTGAACAGGTCTATATCTATTCAACAAATTTTGTTCATTACCAAAATCTTCCCATTAGGAAAACTTCAGGGAGTTTCAACAGTGATTTTTATAAAATATATAAGGAAACATATCACCACTCTTACTCAAACTCTTTCAGAAACTAGGAACAATGAACATATCTCAGCACATCCTATAAGGCTAGAATAATTCTGATTCCAAATCCTGACAATGCAAGAAAAGAAAGCCACAGACCAATATCCCTCATGAACACAGACAAAAAGAATTTCTCAGCAAAATATTAGCAAACAGAATCTAGAAATATATAAATAGAATAATACGACATGACTAAATGAGGTTTATTTTGGAATGCAAGGTATGTTTAACATTTAAAAAATACCATCCAATATAATTAACCATATTAACAGAAAAAGGTGGGGGGGGGAATATGGTCATCTCAATAGATCCAGAAAAAGCATTTGATAAAATTATTTCCCTAGTACTCTCAGAAAATGAGACATAAAGGGGAACTTAATCAATATGATAAAGGGCACCTAAGAAAAGAAATACAGAACACTTTCTCCTTAAGATTGAGAAAGAAAATTTTCTACTTTCAGTTCTTGTATTCAACATTTTTCTGAGATTTTAATCCTAGCCAGTGTAATAAGGTGAAGAAATAAGAGTTATTAAAATTAGAAAGTAAATACTAATACCTTTTTCTATTAACAGAAAGCAGGGTTGTTCACATAGAAAATCCATTTTATATTGATAAAAGAGTCAAGTCAAAGGAAAATACAACACATTTGTATGTACCTGATAAATGGGTTCAAAATAATAGAAGGCAGGGCGCCTGGGTGGCTCAGTCAGTTAAGCGTCTGCCTTCGGCTCAGGTCATGATCCCAGGGTCCTGGGATTGAGTCCCGCATCAGGCTCCTTGCTCTGCAGGGAGCCTGCTTCTCCCTCTCCTCCCCACTTGTGCTCTTTCTCACTATCTCTGTCTCTCTCTCTCAAATAAAGAAATAAAATCTAAAAAAAAAAAATAATAGAAGGCAAATTTGACAGAAGTAGAAGGAGATATAGATAATTTTAGCTGACTATTTTAACACACTTCTCTCACTAACTGATAGACAAAATCTTCAGAGACAGACAACAAAAATCAGTAAGGACATAGTAGATTTGAACAACACAATTAGTAAACTTAGCCTAAGTGTTTGTCCCCTTCCACATTTACCAGAATTCTGCCAAAAGTATATAGCAGAAGTGATAGTGAGACTAGGTTATAAAAGACTAGAGAACATGTTTCTTCACCCCCTACCCCAACTGCTCACTCTGGGGGAAGCTGCTATTCCATGAGGATACTCAAGTAACTCAAGAATAGATTCATGTAGGGAGGGACTAAAGTATTTGACCAACAGCCAAAGAGGAACTGAGGACTGCCAACAACCTTAGTTGCTGGCTTGGGAATAGATTCTCCCCCAGCTGACCCTTTAAAAGAGATGGGGCCCATAGCTTGATTGCAACATACTGAGAGACTTGAAGTCAGAATCACCCAGCTAAGCGACTCCCAGATTCCTGACCCACTGAAAGAGTGACATAATAAACGTTTCTTGATAATTTAAGCTGCTACATTTTGGGGGAGTTTATTACATGGCAATAGGTAATACATCAAAAAAAGCAGAAAGATCAATACAAATCTCCAGTGTTTGAAAATTAAGCAACATATTTTCAAACAACCTATAAGTTAAAATAGCACAGTGGAAATAAAAAAATATTTTGAGCTAGATGAAAATGAAAACACAACATATGAAACCTTTGGGGTATAGTTAAAATAATTCTGAGTGGGGAGGAATCAATGGCTCTAAAATAAATTTCTTGAAAAAGAAAAAACTTAAGATCAGTTACCTAGGCTTTCAGCCTTATTGTCAGATAAGAACAGCAAACTACACACACACACACACACACACACACACAAGTTTTTAAAAAGGAAAAAAAATAAGGGTAAGAGGAGATATCATTGCAATTGAAAGAAAAAATACAATAGAGGGGCACCTGGCTGGCTCAGTTGTTGGAGCATGTGACTCATGATCTCAGGGTTGTGAGTTCAAGCCCCATGTTGGGTGTAGAGATTACTTAAAAATAAAATCTTAGGGGTGCTTGGGTGGCTCAGTCGGTTAAGCGTCTGCCTTGAGCTCAGCTCATGATCCAAGAGTCCCAGGATAGAACAAATTTAACTATTTAACTATTTAACTCCCAGCCCCTCATCGGGCTCCCTGCTGGGCAGGGAGTCTGCTTCTCCCTCTGACCTTCCTCCATCTTGTGCTCTCTCTCTCACTCTCTCGAATAAATAAATAAAATCTTTTTAAAAAAATCTTAAAAAAATAAGAATAGAGAAAATCAAAAAAGTCAAAGTTGGCTCTTTTAAAAAAAAAGATTTATTTATCTGAGAGACAGAGAATGTGCAAGGGGGGAGGGGCAGAGAAAGAGAGAGAGAGAGAAACCTGAAGCAGACTCCCTGCTAAGCACAGGGCCCAACAGGGAGCTGGATGCAGAGCTTGATCCCAGAACTCTGAGATCATGACCTGAGCTGAAATCAAGAGTCAGCCACTTAACTGACTGAATCATCCAGGCACCCCAAAGTTGGTTCTTTGAAAAGATCGATAAAATAAACACTTAGCAAGACTTATCAAGAAAAAAAGAGGGAAAAAATAAGTTATCAATATCCAGAATAAAAAAGACGTCCTTGTAGTTTCTATGGACATTAAAAAGTTAAGAGGTATTTATCAACAACTGTTCAAAAACAGGCAAAACAAACTTATGGATATGGAAGTCAGAAAAATGATTGCATTTTTGTAGAATAATGACTTAAAGAATACAGGAGGGAGGCTTCTCAAGTGCTTGTAATGTTTTATTTTCTTGATATGGATATTGATTACAGAGGCATGTTCACTTTGTGAAAATTTATCAAGTGTGTATGGCTTCTGCACTTTCTTGTACGTATGCTATATTTTAATTTTAAAATTTTACTTAATAGGACATAGAGGTGAATATTTTAAGTGCTTATATTGGGATAAAAAGGATTAATACTGACTTAAGCATCTCAAGAAACAAGAAAAAGAACATCAAAATAAACCCAAGAAAAGAAAAAGAGGGGCACCTGGCTGACTCAGTTGGTAGAGCATATGACTTGATCTCAGGATTGTGAGTTTGAGCCCATGTTGGGCATAGAGTTAAATTTAAAAATAAAACCAGATTTAAAAAAAAAAGAAGAAAGGATATTATACAAACAAGAGCAAAACCTAATTTTAAAAGGATACATACAATAGACACAATAAATAAAGTCAAAAGTTGGTTCTTGGAAAAGAATAATGAAAACAATACCAATGTGAGTCTTCCAGCATGCCTGGCCAAGAACTTAAAAATAGAAAAAGTACAAAAAATCAATATCAGGAATTCAAAACAATACATCACTAGAGATCCTGCAGACAATGAAAAATTGTAAGAGATTATTACGAACAATTTTATGTCACTGAATTTGAACACTTAGAAGATACAAATTTCTAGAAAAATATAACTTGCTGAAATTGACTAAAGAATAAATAGTAAAATTGAATACTGTAATCTTTAAAGAACCATTTAGCAGTCAAAAATAACTCCACAGGGGCACCTGGGTGGCTCAGTCGTTAAGTGTCTGCCTTCGGCTCAGGTCATGATCCAGGGGTCCTGGGATCAAGCCCTGCATCGGGCTCCCTGCTCAGCGGGAGGCCTGCTTCTCCCTCTCCCACTCACCCTGCTTGTGTTCCCTCTCTCGCTGTGTCTTTCTCTGTCAAATAAATAAATAAAATCTTCAAAAAAAAATATATATATATATACATATATATATCTCCACAAAGAAAACTATAGGAAAAAAATGATAAATATGACTTCATTAAAATTAAGAACTTCTTTTCATCAAAACACAAAACACAGGGAGTGGGAAAAGTCATGCAATGGGAGAAGAGATCTACAACATAAACAACACACAGAAGACATGTATTTAGATTATACTTTTAATTCCTACAAATCAATAAGAAAAAAAGACAAACCAAAACAAAGATGCTTTAAGCAACATTTTTTAGAGAAGGAATTTCAAGTAATCAATAAGCATATGACAAAGTTCCCAACTTCATTAGTAACCAAAGAACAAATTAATGCAAATTAAATTTATAACAAAATACCTATAGGTGCCTAGAAGACAGGCAACATTTAAATGTGGCCTATTTAAAGTTTTTCAAATGTTGCCTATCTTGTATGGCTGAGGATGTGGAAGATTGGGTAAACATGTAAATCGGGAAACATTTTGGCATTAACAACTAAAGTTAAAAATACAAATACCCTGGGGTGCCTGGGTGGCTCAGTCAGTTAAGCATCTGCTTTTGGCTCAGGTCATGATCCCAGGGTCCTGGGATAGAGTCCCACATCAGGCTCCCTGCTCAGTGGGGAGCCTGATTCTCCCTGTGCCTCTGCCTACTGCTCTGCCTACTTGTGCTGGCTCTCTCTCTG
Source organism: Zalophus californianus (assembly GCF_009762305.2). NCBI lineage: Eukaryota > Metazoa > Chordata > Mammalia > Carnivora > Otariidae > Zalophus > Zalophus californianus. Next base: position 23,010,803 of record NC_045610.1, read on the forward strand.
TCAAATAAATAAATAAAATCTTTTTAAAAAATACAAATACCCTATGACCCAACAATTTCACTTGTGCTCAGGAAATAGATGCAAATGCCCACAGGGTGTCTGAAGCAGCATTCTTTATAACAGATCAAACTGGGTATGACTCAAATCAACATAGCAGTAGAATTTATAAAAAAATAGTTGTATGTTCACATAGGAATATTTTATTGCAAGGAAGATTAATGAACTATACACAACATCTAACAAATATAATCTCGAATGAGGAAGCACCACAAAAACAATATATACAGTGTAGTTCCATTTTAGTAAGTTCAAAAATAAGCAAAACAAAGCTGTATTTTTAGGGATGAGCACATAGAAGATAAAATTATAAAGAATGGTGAAAATGTGACTAGCATAAAATTAGCATGGAGGTAACTCAGGGTGGGGATGTGACCAGGAAAGAACACAGGAGATTTTTAGGGTGATACTGATGATTTATTTTCTGATTTGGGTGATAGATATACAGCTATTTATACACAACTGTTTCATTATATTGTTCATTTAGTTTCATGTTCATTTCTGTAGGCATATTTCACAATCTTAGAAAAGCACTGGTTGAAAGAAAAGAAATAACAAATACTGGAAAAGAATGAACCAAATTGGGGCACCTGGGTGGCTTAGTTGTTGAGAGTCTGCCTTCGGTTCAGGTCATGATCCCAGTGTCCTGTCAAATAAATAAATAAAATCTTAAAAAGAAAATGAATGAACCAAATTAACTTTATTATGGTGTGCCAAAAAACCAGGAGAAATAACTGAAAAGCAATTACAATTACTAAGATAGTGGATTGATATAGTAAATATAGTAACTGTAGTATTTTCCTATATAACAGCAATTCATAGTTAGAATACATGATGATAGAACAACTTCATTCCAAAAGCAACAAGACTTGGAATTGCTAGAAATAAATCTCAACAATAAATATTCAGCAACTCAAGTGAACACTCAGGTTTTAGAAACTCCTTATAATTTGGCTTGAGTCAAAGGAAAGTCTCCATGTAGACTTATAGTCTAAGTTATGTGTTCCAGGTCAGGTCACTATGGGTGTCATTGTCTATTGGGTTTATATGTCACTCAGGAATTTCTAAGGAAGGGGAGCTCCCTCCCTAAGTTTGGGCTAGGTTGGGACACTCTGAATCCCTTTGACGTAATATTATTTTAATAGGTCCTAAATACCACATTTTCTCATAAAGAAGTTAGTGAAAATATTTTAGAGTGAAATACAAGACAGAAGATTAACATATAAGATATCTAAGAAAAGCAAACTGTTTTAAAAGTGCTTATTTCACAAAATAAGTAAATTTTATGTTCTCTTAGGGAAAAAGCCTGAAATAAGGATATAAAAGATGAGATGTCAGACTGATCAGACTGATATGGAAATACCAGCTACTGAAATCATAATTCCTTAAAAATATAATTTACCAAAACCAACTCAAGGAAACAAAAACCCTGAGTAGTCCTTTAATTATTAAAGAATTAGAAATAGTAGTTACAAATCTTCTCACAAAGGGCTCAGATACTTTTACAGGCAAGTTCTACCAAAATCTCAAACAACATATTCCAATTTATATAAATTTTTCTGGAGGATAGAAAAAGAGGAAATATCCCCAACTTATTCTGCTTTCACTGTTATTTTGATTCAAACACTAAATAAAGAAAGAGAGAGGACTATTATTAGACCCTACAATGCATGAATTTAGATGCAAAAATTCTGAATAAAAAATTAGTAAACTGAATAAAAGTGTATTAAAGAGATTAATACTCCAATATCCAACTGGATCTGTTCCAGGAATGCAAAAATTGTTTAATATAAAATACTAACATGTCATTTGTCAGTTAACAAATGAAAAGGATAAACATTTGTGACAACAGAAACAGAACATGTTTGATAAAATTCAATATTTATTCATGATAAAAAGAAAAATCATTTACTAAACTAGGAATATCATGGAACTTTCTTAATCTAATAAATGGTATATTCAAAAATACCTAATGTAAACCTCAATTTAAATGAGAAAATCACAGAAATAATTCTCTTTAAGATCTGAAGTAAGGGATGCCTGGGTGGCTCAGTTGGTTAAGTGTCTGCCTTTGGCTCAGGTCATGATCCCAGGGTCCTGGGATCAAGTCCTGCATCGGGCTCCTTGCTTGGCAGGGAGCCTGCTTCTCCTTCTGCCCTTGTCCCTGCTCATGCTCTCCCTCTCTCTTGCTCTCTATCTCTCTCTCTCTGACAAATAAATAAAAATCTTAAAAAAGAAAAAAAAAGATCTGACGTAAGACCATTTCCATTTAGAGTTATACCCAAAGTCCTCATGGGTTCATTAAGACACAAAAAAAAATTAAAAGCAAAAGATTAGGAAAAAACGAAAAGCATAAGGGAACAACATTTTAAAATCAGTATACTGTTTATAAAGAACATAAAAAGAATCTAGGGACAAATCATTAAAAATAAAGAGAAAGTTTAGCAAGGTGGTCTAATATAAAATCAACTTGTAAAGTCATTTCTACACACCAGCAACAAACAATGATAAATTGAAACTTTTAAAGAAAAACATCATTCACAACAACAAAAAAAGTAGAAGAAGCTAGTAATAAAGGTAACAAATGATTGACAAAACTTGCACACAGAAATTTATAAGACATTAAAGAAGGGCACCTGGGTGGCTCAGTCAGTTAAGTGTCGGCCTTCAGCTCAGGTCATGATCTCAGGGTCCTGGGATCAAGCCTTGCATCGGGCTCCCTGCTCAGTGGGGGATCTGCTTCTCCATCTCCCTCTGTCCCTCCTCCCTGCTTGTGTTCTCTCTCTCAAATAAATAAATAAAACTTTTTAAAAAATAAAGACATTAAAGAAGTTCTAAATAAATGGAGAGACTTCCTATGGTAGAGGACAAAAATGGACGGATATAAATATATCATTTCTTTCCCAAACTATCTATAGATCTATGTAACTGCGATCAAAATTCTGCAAGGGTTTTTTTTGTAGCAGTTATTTATATTCTAAAATCTCTAGGAGAGAGTAAATGACTAAAATTACCAAGACACTCTCAAAGAAAAGGAATGAAAGAAAGTTTACCCTGTCAGCTGCTGATTATTTAGTATGAAATTACAATATTAAGACAGTGAAGTGTATTTAAGGACCAGTAAATTGACTGAGGGTACATAAAGAGATTCTAGAAATAAGAGTTATATATAGATATATTTAATAATATGCTGGTGGTGGCATGGCAGATCAATGGGTGAAAGTGGAACTATTCAGGGACCAAAAGAGGATTTGGATTCTAGACTCTGTAAGTTACATTGACAAATCAGAAGAAAAAGACAAAAGTGGGGCGCCTGGGTGGCTCAGTCATTAAGCGTTTGCCTTCGGCTCAGGTCATGATCCCAGGGTCCTGGGTTCGAGCCCCATATCAGGCTCCCTGCTCAGCAGGAAGCCTGCTTCTCCCTCTCACTCTCCGAGCTTGTGTTCCCTCTCTTGCTGTGTCTCTCTCTGTCAAATAAATAAAATCTTAAAAAAAAAAAAAGAAAGAAAAAGACAAAGACAAAAGCCCTATAGAAAAATGGGCAAAAGACAGAATGGACATTTCTTAGAAGACTTACTTATGGGCAATAAGTATGAGAAGAGATGCTTTACCAAGTTAATAACCAGGAAAATACATACCACAGAGAGATACCATTCTGTACCTATTTGAGTGGGAAGATGAAGGATGGTGAAAAGAAGAAAGATGAGATTTGACAATTGGAGAAGATAGAGGCATTTCTAATATACCGTTGATGGGACTGAAGTGATTCATCTACTTTAAAAAATAATTTGACATTATCTTAGTACTTGCACACTCACATACCTCCTGACTCAGCAATTCTACTTCTAGTTGTGCACCCAAGAGACTCTCTTGCAAATATGCACCAGAAGACTGAAAATGAATATTCAAGGTAACACTGTTCAAATAGCAGAAAACAACATGTTGCCCCCAAACGATAACAAAAACAGATAAATTAGACATGCTGAGTATTGATGGCATTTCTCCAGTAACTGAATATAGCTGTGCATGAGGCTGCATCTCAATCTAGACATCCCGGTGACATGATCCACTTCTCTTTTTGTTTAAACTAAACTGTTACTCTTACTTTCAATTAAAGCAGTTCGTATTACACCAAGAAAAGTCTAATCAAAATCTAAAGAATTAGACTCTGATATATTCAATGACTAAGAACACCAAAGTATGCCTGTTAACACCCACATGAGCTCTGATGACAAATTTCAAGGTGGTGCTGATGTGAAGAAAGGGAGGTTGGAACATACTCACACCACCAAGTCCAAAGAAGCCAGAATTAGGATACAACCAAGATGGCAGAGGAGTAGGAGACCTTAGTTTCATCTGGGCCCAGGAACTCAGCTACCTAGCTATCAAATCATTCTGAACACCTGAGAACTCAACCTGAGATATAAGAAAAGAATAGTTGCAACTCTACAAATACAAAAGTGACCACTTTCGGCAAGGTAGGAGGTGTGGAGAAGTGAATCCAAGGTGATATATGGGAAGATAAACTGTGGGGGAGGGAGCATTCATCAGCCAGCTACCAGAAAGTGATATAGCAGCGGAGCACAAAATCAGAACTTTTAGAAGTCTGCTCCAGTGAGGGATATCCTGGCCTGAAAGACACCCAGGTGGCAAAGCGGGTGGAGTCCTAGGTGGGACAGTGTGGTCTCAGGATCCTTGGGGTGACAGGAAGACCATGGGGGCCTGAGTGCAGCAGAGTTCCCAAGCATTGGAGCAGGGATGCTGGCTGCAAACAGCGAGCCCAGGAGAGGGCTTTCAGCTCAGGGTTGCCATAAATAGTGAACGACCTCTGAGCAGGGGCCCAGCAAGACCTCTGCCTTCCTCCCCTGGGAGGAGCGGCTCAGGAGTGCACCACAGGAGTCTTCAGGGTTTGGAGACTCAAAGCAGGGTCTTGTGCCTGAGATAGAAATGCTCGATCACAGGCCACGTGAGCATGGAGTACAGACGGAGACCAAGGAGACAGGAGTGATTGACTGCTTTTCCCTGAGGGTGCACTGAGGAGTGGGGCCCCAAGCTCTTGGCTCTGGGGCTGGAGATTGGGAGACCACCATTTTCATTCTCATCCTCTAAAGACATGTGGAAGGCCTTCAGGGAACAAAAACCACATAGAGCAAACTGGAGCCGCTTACTTAGCCTGCCCCCCTGGCAAGGGCGATACAATTCCAACTGGGGAAAAAACACTTGAGAATCAAAGCAACAAGCCCCTCCCACAGAAGATCAGCAAGAACATCCAGCCAAGACCAATTTACCAATCAATGAGAACTGCAAAACTCCAGCCCTGCGGAAATATAGCATATAGAATTCATGTTTTTTCCTCCATGATTCTTTAGTCTTTCAATTTTAATTTTATTTTCTTTTTCCTTTTTCAACCAATTTCTTATTTTATCAACTCTTTTTTTAAAATCTTTTTTAATTTTCATTTTTACAGTTGCATTCTATCCCTTCAGTATTTATTTTTGTATATATATGTTTTTCTTTCTTTACAATTTTGAGATGTAGTTTCTTCTAACAAATTGACCAAGATACACTCAGGATATAGTGTATGGCACCGTTCTGTTGACCTGTCTGTTTATATCCCTTCCTTTTTTGTTGTTGTTTTTTTCTCTTTTGTTTTTTCTTGTGTTTTAATTTTCATTTTTACAGTTACAGTCTATCCTTTCATTGTATTTAATTTTATCTTTGTACTATGTAGGTTTTTCTTTCTTTACAATTTTGGGATCTAACTTTTCTAACAAACGGACCAAAATACAGGATCCAGTGTATTGCTCTATTCCGTCCACCTGTTTGATAATATTGGCTTTTTTTCTTTTCTTTAAAAAAATTTTTTTTATTTTTATTTTCTTGGTTTTGGGTCTCTTCTGATTTGCTTAGTGTATATTTCTCTGGGGTCATGGTTGCCATTTTTGTATTTTGTTCTCTTGGTCATTATTCTTCTCTGGACAGAATGACAAGACAGAAAAACTCACCTCAAAAAAGAGAAGAGGCAGTACTGACTGCCAAGAACCTAGTCAGTATGGACATAAGTAAAATGTTGGAACTAGAGTTCAGAATAACAATTATAAAGATACTAGCTGGGCTTGAAAAAAAGCATAGAAGACACAAGAGAATCCCTTTCTGGAGAAATAAAAGAACTAAAATTGAATCAAGTTGAAATAAAAAACTCTATTAATGAGATGCAATAAAAAATGGAGGCTCTAAGTGCTAGGATAACTGAGGCAGAAGAGAGAATTAGTGATATAGAAGACCAAATGATGGAGAGTAAAGAACCTGAGAAAAGGAAAGATTTTCAATTGCTGGATCATGAGGGGAGAATTCAAGAGATTAAGTGATACCATAAAGTGAAACATTATTAGAATAATTGGGGTTGCAGAAGAGGAAAGGGGGGAAAGAAGGTATATTGGAACAAATTATAGTGGAGAACTTCCCTAATTTGGGGAAGGAAACAGGCATCCAAGTCCAGGAGGCACAGAGAGCCCCCCTCAAAATCAATAAAAAATAGGTCAACACCTGACATACAATAGTGAAACTTGCAAATCTCAGAGACCAAGAGAAAATCCTGAAAGCATCAGCGGACAAGAGGTCTGTAACCTATAACAGTAAAAACTTTAGACTGGCAGCAGACCTATCCACAGAGACCTGGCAGTCCAGAAAGGACTGGCATGATATATTCAGGGTGTTAAATGAGAAAAACATGCAGCCAAGAATACTTTATCCAGCTAGGATGTCATTCAAAATAGAAATAGTGATAAAAAGCTTCCAGGACAAACAGAAACTAAAAGAATTTGTGATCACCAAACCAACCCTACAAGAAATATTAAAAGGGATCCTCCAAGCAAAGAGAGAGCCCAAAAGTAACAGCGACCAGAAAGAAACAGAGATAATATACAGAAACAGTGACTTTACAGGTAATACAATGACACTAAATTCATATCTTTCAATAGTTACTCTGAATTTAAATGGGCTAAATGCCTCAATCAAAAGACACAGGGTATCAGATTGGATAAAAAAGCACAACCCATCGATGTACTGTCTGCCAGAGATTCATTTTAGACCCAAAGACACATCCAGATTGAAAGTGAGGGGGTGGAAAACAATCTACCATGCTAATGGACATCAAAAAAAGCTGAGGTGGCAATCCTTATATCGGAAAAATCAGATTTTAAACCAAAGACTGTAATAAGAGATGAGGAACGAAACTACATCATAATTAAAGGGTCTATCCAACAAAATCTAACAATTGTAAATATATTTATGCCCCTAACATGGGAGCAGCCAATTATATAAGCCAATTAGTAACAAAATTAAAGAAACACATCGATAATAATGCAATAACAGTAGGGGTATTTAACAGCCCCCCCCCCCCCGACTGCAATGGACAAATCATCTAAGCAAAAGTTCAACAAAGAAATAAGAGATTTGAATGACACACTGGACGAGATGGACTTCACAGATATATTCAGAACATTACATCCCAAAGCAACAGAATACACATTCTTCTTGAGTGCACAAAGAACATTTTCCAGAATAGATCACATCCTGAATCATAAATCAGGTCTCAACAGGTACCAAAGATAGGGATCATTCCCTGCATATTTTCAGACCACAATGCTTTGAAACTAGAACTCAAACACAAGAGGAAATTTGGAAAGAACTCAAATACATGGAGGCTAAAGAGCATCCTACTAAAGAATGAATGGGTCAACCAGGAAATTAAAGAAGAATTTTAAAAATTCATGGAAACAAATGAAAATGAAAAGACAACTGTTCAAAACCTTTGGGATGCAGCAAAGGCAGTCCTAACAGGGAAGTATATAGTGATACAAGCCTTTCTCAAGAAACAAGAAAGGTCTCAAATATAAAACCTAACCTTACACCTAAAGAAGCTGGAGAAAAAACAGCAAATAAAGTCTAAACCCAGCAGGAGAAGACAAATTATAAAGATTAGAGCATAAATCAATGAAATAGAAACAAAAGGACAGTAAAACAGATCAACAAAACTAGGAGCAACAAAACTAGGAGCTGGTTCTTTGAAAGAATTAATAAGATTGATAAACCCCTGGCCAGACTCATTAAAAAAAAGAGGAAGAAGAAGAAGAGGGAAAGAGAGAGGGAGAGAGAGAAAGGACCCAAATAAATAAAATCATGAATGAAAGAGGAGAGCTCAAAAGCAACACCAAAGAAATGCAAACAATTATAAGAACATATGAGCAACTATATGCCAACAAATTAGGCAATCAGAAAGAAATGGATGCATTCCTAGAGACGTCTAAAGTACCAAAACTTAACGAGGAAGAAATAGAAAACCTGAACAGACCCATAACCAGCAAGGAAATTGAAGCAGTAATCAAAAATCTCCCAACAAAAAATCCAGGACCGATGGCTTCCCAGGGGAATTCTACCACATTTAAAGAAGAGTTAATACCTATTCTTCTGAAACTGTTCCAAAAAACAGAAATGGAAGGAAAACTTCCAAACTCGTTTTATGACTCCACCATTACCTTGATCCCCAAATCAGAGACCCCATCAAAAAGGAGAATTACAGACCACTATCCCTGATGAACATGGATGCAATAATTCTTACCAAAATACTAGCCAATAGGATCCAGCAGTACATTAAAAGTATTATTCACCACAATCAAGTGGGATTTATTCCTGGGCTGCAAGGTTGGTTCAACATCCGCAAATCAATCAATGTGATATAATACGTTAACAAAAGAAAGAACAAGAATCATATGATCCTCTCAATAGATGCAGAAAAAGCATTTGACAAAGTACAGCATCCTTTCTTGATCAAAACTCTTCAGAGTATAGGGATAGAGGGTACATACCTCAAAATCATAAAAGCCATCTATGAAAAACCCACAGCAAATATCATTCTCAATGGGGAAAAACTGAGATCTTTCCCCCTAAGGTCAGTAACACGGCAGGGATGTCCACTCTCACCACTGCTATTCAACATAGTACTAGAAGTCTTAGCGTCAGGAATCAGACAACAAAAAGAAATAAAAGGCATCTGAATCAGCAAGAAGGAGTCAAACTCTCACTGTTTGCAGATGATGTAATACTTTATGTGGAAAACTCAAAAGACTCCACCCCAAAACTGCTAGAACTCATACAGGAATTCAGTCAAGTGGTAGGATATAAAGTCAATGCACAGAAATCAGTGGCATTCCTATACACTAACAACAAGACAGAAGAGAGACAAATCAAGGAGTCAATCCCATTTACAATTGCACCCAAAACCATAAGATACCTAGGAATAAATCTAACCAAAGAGGCAAAGAATCTGTACTCAGAAAACTATAAAATACTCATGAAAGAAATTGAGGAAGACACAAAGAAATGGAAAAACGTTCCATGCTCATGGATTGGAAGAACAAACATTGTGAAGATGTCAATGCTACCTAGAGCAATCTACACATTTAAGGCAATCCCTATCAAAATACCATCAACTTTTTTCAAATAAATGGAACAAATAATCCTAAAATTTGTATGGAACCAGAAAAGACCCTGAATAGCCAGAGGAATGTTGAAAAAGAAAAGCAAAGCTGGTGGCATCACAATTCCAGACTTCAAGCTCTATTACAAAGCTGTCATCATCAAGACAGTATGGTACTGGCACAAAAACAGACACATAGATCAATGGAACAGAATAGAGAGCCCAGAAATGGACCCTCAACTCTATGGTCAACTAATCTTCGATAAAGCAGGAAAGAATGTCCAATGGAAAAAAGACAGTCTCTTCAACAAATGGTGTTGGGAAAATTGGACAGCCACGTGCAGAAGGATGAAACTGGACCATTTCCTTACACCACACACAAAAATAGACTCAAAATGGTTGAAAGACCTAAATGTGAGACAGGAGTCCATCAAAATTCTTGAGAACACAGGCAGCAACCTCTTCGACCTCAGCCGCAGCAACTTCTTCCTAGAAACATTGCCAAAGCCAAGGGAAGCAAGGGCAAAAATGAACTATTGGGACTTCATCAAGATAAAAAGCTTTCAAACAGCAAAAGGAACAGTCAAAAAAACCAAAAGACAACCAACAGAATAGGAGAAGATATTTGCAAATGACATATCAGATAAAGGGCTAGTATCCAAAATCTATAAAGAACTTATCAAACTCAACACCCAAAGAACAAATAATCCAATCAAGAAACGGGCAGAAGACATGAACAGACATTTCTGCAAAGAAGACATCCAAATGGCCAAAGACACATGAAAAAATGTTCCACATCACTCAGCATCAGGGAAATCCAAATCAAAACCTCAATGAGATACCACCTCACACCAGTCAGAATGGCTAAAACTAACAAGTCAGGAAACGACAGATGTTGGCGAGAATGCAGAGAAAGGGGAACCCTCCTACACTGCTGGTGGGAATGCAAGCTGGTGCAACCACTCTGGAAAACAGTATGGAGGTTCCTCAAAAAGTTGAAAATAGAGCTACCCTATGACCCAACAATTACACTACTGGGTATTTACCACAAAGATACAAATGTAGGGATCCAAAGGGGTATGTGCACCCTGATGTTTATAGCAGCAATGTCCACAATAGCCAAACGGTGGAAAGAGCCAAGATGTCCATCAACAGATGAATGGATAAAGAAGTTACACACACACACACACACACACACACACACACACACACACACACACACACACACTGGAATATTATGCAGCCATCAAAAGGAATGAAATCTTGCCATTTGCAACAATGTGGATGGAACTGGAGGGTATTATGCTGAGCGAAATAAGTCAATCAGAGAAAGACATGTATCATATGACCTCACTGATATGAGGAATTCTTAATCTCAGGAAACAAACTGAGGGTTGCTGGAGTGGTGGGGGGGTGGGAGGGATGGGGTGACTGGTTGATAGACATTGGGGAGGGTATGTGCTATGGTGAGCACTGTGAATTGTGTAAGACTGTTGAATCACAGACCTGTACCTCTGAAACAAATAACACATTATATGTTAAAAAAAAAAAAAGATAGTAGGAAGGGTAAAATGAAGGGGGGAAAATTGGAGGGGGAGACGAAGAATGAGAGACTATGGACTCTGAGAAACAAACTGAGGGTTCTAGAGGGGAGGGGGTGGGGGGATGGGAGAGCCTGGTGATGGGTATTAAAGAGGGCACGTACTGAATGGGTGTTATACGCAACAAATGAACGATGGAACACTACATCCAAAACTAATGATGTAATGTATGGTGATTAAAATAACATAAAATTAAACAAAAAAGAAATGAAATCTTGCCATTTGCAATGATTTGGTTGGAACTAGAGGGTATTATGCTAAGCGAAATAAGTCAATCAGAGAAGGACAATTATCATATGATCTCACTGATATGTGGAATTTAAGAAACAAAACAGAGGATCATAGGGGAAGAGAGGACAAAATAAAACAAGATGAAATCAGAGAGGGAGACAAAGCATAAGAGACTCTTAATCATATGAAACAAACTGAGGGTCTTTGGAGGGGAGGGACGTGGGGGATGGGGTAACTGGGTGATAGACATTACAGAGGGCACATGAGGTAATGAGCACTGGGTATTATATAAGACTGATGAGGGGTGCCTGGGTGGCTCAGTCATTAAGCATCTGCCTTTGGCTCAGGTCATGAATCCAGGGTCCTGGGATCGAGCCCCACATCAGGCTCCCTGCTCAGCGGGAAGCTTGCTTCTCCCTCTCCCACTCTCCCTGCTTGTGTTCCCTCTCTCACTGTGTCTCTCTCTCTCAAATAAATAAAATCTTTAAAAAAAAAAAAAAGGACTGATGAATCACTGATCTCTACCTCAGAAACCAATAATACATTATATGTTAGTTAATTGAATTTAAGTTAATAAAAAGAAAAACAAACAAACAAAGAAGTCAGAATTAAACTACCTGGAAAGTGATATCTCAGCTGCTCATTTTCCAAATTCTAAACAGATTTACGACTGTATAATGGCATTGATATTTGTTGTTGGAAGATCATCTTTTCTGTCTCAGGAAAATCTTAAAACAAACAAACAAATAAAAAACCACATTCTTAATCTGCCATGAGAGACCCTTCCCCCATCTAACTAATGCATAGTATATCAAAAGTCTGCTTAGATTTAACCCCTTTTTCCCAATAGAAATATTGTTAGATATTGTAGTTAGATTCCTAGGTCAGACACAAATTGCAATTTTGTATTTTATTTAAGTTTTGTTTTTTTTTTTTTGAGAGAGAGAGCCAGGGAGGGACAGACGGAGAGAGAGAGAGTGAGAATCCCAAGCAGGCTCCACGCCCAACACAGGGCCTGATGTGGGACTGGATCACATGACCCTGAGATCATGACCTGAGCTGAAGTTAAGAGGTGGTAGCCTAACCGACTGAGCCACCCAGGCGCCCCCAAGATTTTATTTTTAAGTAATGTGTACATCCAACATGGGGCTCAAACTCACAACCCCATGATCAAGAGTCACAAGCTCTGGGGCGCCTGGGTGGTTCAGTCGGTTAAGCATCCAACTCTTGATTTTTGCTCAGGTCATGATCTCAGGGATGTGGGATCCAGTCCCACATCAGGCTCCATGCTGGGTGTGGAGCCTGTTTGAGATTCTCTCTTTCCCTCTCCCTCTGCCCCTCCCCTGCTCTCTAAATAAATAAATAAATAAATAAAATCTTAAAAAAAAAAAAGTCACATGCTCTACCAACTGAGTCAGGCAGGTTCCCCACAAATTGCAATTTTAATGCCTTTTTCAACCTCTTTTTTTTTTTTTTTTTGAGAGAGAGAGGGAGAGAGAGCACAGGGGAGGGGCAGTGGGAGAGGGAAAGAGCAAGAATCTTAGCAGGCTCCATGCCCAGCAAGCTGGAGGCGGGGGTTCATCTCATGACTCCAAGATTATGACCTAAGCTGAAATCAAGAGTTGGATGCTTAACTGACTGAGCCACCCAGGCACCCCACAAATTGCAATTTTAATACATTTTAATCCTTGATGGGGCTGGAACACACTGTACCTGGAATGAAAACTAATAGGAAAAATGCATTAAGAGTCATCGAATATATTGCCATGTACTTGGGTTCACTTTAAAGGCAATTAAAATTTGAAGATGAGATAGCTAGTGAAGGACTGCTGAGTTTTGCAGATTCTAAGGAAGAACCTTGCATTTTCAGAGATTTTAAAGTTGCTAGTGCAGTCTAACTTTATTTGAGGCTTTCCTTTTCCAAAATCAGATAAAATACCAGCATTATTCTTTTTCTTAATCACTCCAACTTAGGGTTACATTTTGGCCCCCAGATGGAAAGACAGAAGAGGAAGAGGTAAGCAGGTGCTTGGGTGGCTCCGTCAGTTAAGTGTCTGCCTTCAGTTTACAGCCCGCATTGGGCTCCCTGCTCAGCAGGGAGTCTGCTTCTCCCTCTGCCCCTCACATCACTCATGTTCTCTCTCTCTCACACTCTCTCTCTCTCTCTCAAATAAATAAAATCTTAAAAAAAAAGAGGAAGAGGGAAGAGTTTTTAAGGGAAATAAATAGGTGTAAAGACAGATGAAGGAAAGGTAAATAAAAGAGGCAAGTGGTCCTGACAGCAAGAAATGGTCAGTTACTGAAACTGAGCTCAGAAAGAAAAAGGATTCAACAGGCTTTTTCACTGGAAGTGAGTAAAGAGATGGTAGGGAAGAAAAATAGGGTTAATTGGATCTTTGCACCAGCTTGTGTTACTGACAGAAGGTAATGTGGTTTCTGTATGGAAGAGCTATCCTCTAAGTGGGTAGAGGAAAATAAGAGAGTGAATGATTGATTGTATCCACCAGACATTAGTAAATTAGGTGTTGAAATATGAAGACTATGATGTCACCCCAAATCCCAAATGAAAACCTACCTGCCATCCTAGCCCTACGGAGCCTCCTTCCTAATCTCCCTTCCTCACTTGGGTTCGCAGGCAGTATGTTGGAAATCCATTCCTTTATGGTAAACTTACGCACATTGTTGTCTTTCACATGCCAGGATTCTGGCTCTTTAGCAAACACTGCACAGCAGAATGGCTCTATTTTGAGGGCACAGACATATCCACAAAGATGGCCTTCATTATATACTTCAAGGAATTTGCATGAGTAAGTTATCTCCTTCTTCTCCTTACAGAAGTGATAGACAGGCAAATTTTTAATGGATTTTTCTATTTCTGAAACTAACTTGTTAAGATCACTCACTTCTCTTTTAAAGCCAATTACTTCATCCCCATTTAAACCAATAAACAAATATCCTCCGTCAGTATTTGAAAATGCAGAAAAATATTGAGGGAGAATCTCTTTAATGCGTTGTAACAACTTTTCTGTTGAGAAGGCTTTCATTTCAACAAGTGTGGATTCAGCAAAGGGGATTTTTTCTCTGTACCTAAGTTGGGTCCTGTTAAAAAAGTCATCAGTCAAGGCCTTCACGTTACTCTCTACTTGTGCATTCTGCTTTGGAGACAATTTAGATCTATACAATCTCCCCTTAGTTTTGTTCTTGTCTCTGAGGAACTCTGATGTAGCAGTGGCATCCATGATATTTGTACATGTTACATCCCTTTTGTACAAATTGGACCTCAAGGTGACAATTCGTAAACCAGAGGTTTTTGAGCTCCATGATTTGACAAAAATTAGAAAATATTCACCTTGCTGCATAAAGTCTAGGTATTTATGAACAGATGGAAGAATATTTCCAACAGAACTTTCCAAATCTAACCCTATTCCATCTTTTGGGTAACTATAGTTTTCATTCTCAATTTTAGCCTTGATCACTCCCCCTCCAGAATTCAGCAAAGCAATCATAGCTTGTAAGATGTTTTCATTCTGCTTTTTTCTAAGTTGACAATCTTTCATTTTTTCCCTATTCTTCTCCCCAAGAGCGACTCCTCCCACACCTAAAACCAGTTCAGCAGAGTTAGTTTTCAAATCAACACTAATGTTCATTTTCCCAGTAGCCATTCAATTTCCAAGCAGAAATCCTTTCCTGTAAAAAACAACAACAACAACAACAAAAAAGACAAGAGCCATGAGTATAGAACCTGAGCAGGAGAAAGCAAATTCTGTACTGTGAGGCAAACCCAGCAAAATCCTTTGCTGTGTATATTCCACTGGATGTTATGGAAAGGATACAGGGTAAAGTCTTTTTTTTTGGACAGATTTTGAGCTAAGAGTATAATAATTTTTACTCCTGTGAAGTTTTCAATTTTTTCCCTAATGATTCCACTTTTTTCAAAGTAATCTCTATACCCAATGTGGGGCTCAAACTTACAACCCGGAAATCAAGAGTTGCACACTTCCCCAACTGAGCCAGCCAGGTGCCCCTCAATTTATTTATTTTATTTATTTTTAATTTTTAAGTAATCTCTACACTCAATGTGGGCTTGAACTTACAACCCCGAGATCAAAAGTCACATGCTCTATAGACCGAGCCAGTCAGGCGCCCTGAAATTTTCAATTTTTTTTGAAATTTTCCATTTTTTTGCCATAGTTTTATATGATCCTCTTCTAATTGTTTTAATCTCATTTTTATCTGTGTTTATATCCGCTTTCTAATCCCTAATATTATATAATTTTCTTTCTCCCTTCCTTAAATAAGCCCCTCTGGGAAGCTTATCTATGTTTTTGATCTTCTCAGTGAACCAAATTTTATATATTACTTATACTTTTATTTCATTTTACTTTTAAAGCGATTTTATTTATTTGAGAGAGAGAGGAAAAAAACAAGGGAGGAGTGGAGGGAGAAGCACCTCCCCACTGAGCAGGAAGCTGGACAAGGGGCTAGATCCCAGGACCCTGAGATCATGACCTAACCCAAAGGCAGACCCTTAACCAACTGAGCTACCCAGGCACTCCTTATACTTTATTTTTAATAATTCCAACTTTTACCTTAATTTCCTCCTTTTATTGGGGAGTCCTTCAGGAAGATTCTCAGTTGAGGGTCTAAAGACATCCAGCAATATGCCATGTTAGTAATTTTTCCATCTTGCAAGCATGAATTAGATTCACAAATTTTGGCCAATTCATCTTCAGCAAGGTGGGCCAAATTACTGTACCCTCTTCCTATCAGATATCCATATTTCTAGTGAGGTAAAATTCTTATATACAAGATGTCTGTTTTAGTATAAGTATCCCTAATCCATTAGTTCTCTCCCTTTTCTGTGTATTGGGATCACGGCTTTGCTAAAGATGGCCTAAAGACAGTTGAGAGGAGAGTCCATCACAGGTAGTAATCACTATACTAGCCTATGAAAGGCTTTAAAGGAGTCAAAATATTCATGTCTACTGCTGCTGGACCAGTATCCTACAGAGGCTCAGCTATAAGCTGTGAATGTCACCTCTGTCTCTATAAATTCCTGATCATTCCTGAACAACTGTTACGAATTGAATGTTTGTGTTCCTCCCAATTCATCTCATCCAAATTAAGACTCCACCTATTATTGTAGAGCTATCTATTTCTCCTAGAATTATACCAAATCTTTGGTTTATATAATTAGGAGCTCTGATGTTTGATGCCCACATGTTTACAGTTACTACAACTTCTTGGTGAACTCATCCTTTTATCATTATACAATGTCTTTGTCCTTTATAACCACTTTTGATTTAAAGTCTGATTTGTCTGGTATTAGTGTAGCCACCTCTGTTCTTTTGGTTACTATTTGCATAGAATAACTTTGCCATCTTCCACTTTCAACTTATGCATGTCCTTACATCTAAAGTGAGTCTTTTGATACAGATGGCCAATGGTCACATGAAAAACTGCTCAACATCACTCATCATTGGGAAAATGCAAATCAAAACTGCAATGAGATATTACCTCACATCTGTCAGAATGGCTAAAATAAAAAAGACAAGAAATAACAAGTGTTGACAAGGATGTGGAGAAAAAGGAGCCCTTATGCACTGTTGGTGGGATTGTAAATTGTTGCAGCCTCTGTGGAGAATAGTATAGAAGTTCCTCAAAAAGTGAAAGAAAGAAAGAAAGGAAGGAAGGAAGGAAGGAAGGAAGGAAGGAAGGAAGGAAGGAAGGAAGGAAGGAAGGAAGAAAGAAAGAAAGAAAGAAAGAAAGAAAGAAAGAAAGAAAGAAAGAAAGAAAGAAAGAAAGAAAGAAAGAAAGAAAGAAAGAAAGTTCCTCAAAAAGTTAAAAATAAAAATACCATATGACACAGTAATTCCACTACTGGGTATTTACCCAAAGAAAACAAAAACACTAATTTGAAAATATATATGCACCCCAATGTTTATTGCAGCATTATTTAAAATAACCAAGATATGGACATGACCTAAGTGTCCATCAATAGACAAAAGGATAAGGAAGATGTGGTACACACACACACTGTAACATTACACAACCATAAAAAAGGATAAGATCAAGTCATTTGCATGGATGGACCTAGAGGGTTTTATACTAAGTGAAATAAGTCAGACTGAGAAAGAAAAATACTATATTATTTCATTCATATGTGGAATCTAAAAGAAAGAAAGAAACAAACAAACAAAAAGCAAAATGAGACTTGTAAATACAGAAAACTGTTGGTTGCCAGAGGGAAGGTGATGGGGGGAATTGGTAAAATGGGTGAAGGAGAGTGGGAAATACAGGCTTCCAGTTATGGAATGAGTAAGTCATGGGAATAAAAGGTACAGCATAAGGAATACAGTCAATGATATTTTAACAGAAGGTATGCTGACAGATGGTAGCTACACTTGTGGTAAGCATAGCATAATGTAGAAACTTGTTAAATCACTATTTGGAAACCTGAAACTAATGTGACATGTATGTCAACTACACTCAAATAAAAATTTTTTTAATAAAAATAATATAAAATAGGGGCACCTGGTTGGCTCAGTCGGTTGTGTCCAACTCATGATTTCAGCTCAGGTTATGATCTCAGGGTTCTGGGATCGAGGCCCTGTGTTGGGCTCCATGCTCAGCGGGAAGTCTGCCTGAGGATTCTCTCCCTCTCCCTCTGCCCCTGCCCCTGCTCACACTCTCTCTCTCAAATAAATAAATAAATCTTTTTAAAATATATAATATAAATAAAGTGCATCTTTTGTAAACAGCATATAGATGGATCCTGTTTTTTAAAATCATTCTACTAATCTATGTCTTTTGCTTGTATAGGGTAATCCATTTATATTGAAAGTCATTACTGATAGGGCAGGATTTACTATTATCATTTTGTTGTATGTTTTCTGTAGGTGTTAGTTTTTTTTTGTTCCTCATTTCCTCCCTTACTGCCTTCCTTTGTGTTTAACTAATTTTTCCTCATAGTTTGCCTTAGGGTTCATTCTTAGTGTTGTACTTTCTGTGGGTTTGGACAAATGTATAATAACACATATCCATCATTATACTATCACACAGAGTGTTATCACTGCCCTAAATATCGTCCATGCTCTACTTATTCATCTTGTCTCAACTCCCAATCCCTGACAACTATTGATTTTTTTTTTTTTTTACTGTCTTCATAGTTTTGCCTTTTCCAGAGTGTCACATATTGGAATCCCACAGTATGTAGCCTTTTCAAACTGGCTGCTTTCACTTAGTAATATGCATTTAAGTTTCCTCCATGTCTTTTCATAGCTTGATGTCTCATTCCTTTATAGTGCTGAATAATATTCCTTTGTCTTGATGTACTGCAGTTTATTTAGCCATTCACCTGTGGAAGAACATCTTGATTACTCCCAAATTTTGGCAATTATGAATAGAGCTGCTAAAACATCCATGTGCAGATTTTGTGTGGATATAAGATTTTAACTCCTTTGGGTAAATACCAAGGATCAAGATTGAGGGATTGCATAATAAGAGTATGTTTAGTTTTATAAGAAACTGACAAACTGTCTTGCAAAGTGGCTATACCATTTTACATTCCCACCCACAATGAATAAGAGTTCTTGCTGCTCTATATCCTTGTCAACTTTTGGTGTTGTCAGCGTTCTGGATTTTAGCCATTCTAATAGGTATGTAGTGGTATCCCATTGTTTTAATTTGCATTTCATTGATGACATATGATGTAGGACATCTTTTCATATGCTTATTTCCATCCGTATATCTCCTTTAGTGAGACATTAATGTCTTCAGCTCATTTTTAAATGGGGTTGGTTATTTTCTTATTGTTGAATTTTAAGAGTTCTTTGTGTATTTTAGACAACAGTACTTTATCAGATATGCCTTTTGCAAACATTCTCTCCCACTCTTTGCCTTGTTTTATCACTCTATTAACATTGTCTTTTCCAGAGCAGAAATTTTTAATTTTAATGGATTAAAAATTCTTTATTTAATAGAGTATGCCCTTGGTGTTGTATCTAAAAAGTCATCACCATACCCAAGGTCATCTAAGTTTTCTCTTACATTATTTTCTATGAGTTTCATAACTTCGAATTTTACATTTAGGTCTGTGATCCATTTTGAGTTAATTTTCATGAAGTGTATAAGGTCCATGTCTAGATTCATTTTTTTTTTACATGTGGATGTCTAGTAGTTCTAGCACAATTTTGCTGAAAAGACTATCTTTGCTCCATTGTATTATCAAAGATCAGTTGATCATATTTATATGTGTCTGTTTCCAGGTTCTCCATTCATTCCACTGATCTATTTCTATTCTTTTACCACTACCATGCTGCCTTGACAACTGTAATTTTACTAAAGCTACAATACTTTCTTGAAGTCAGGTAGTGTCAGTCCTCCACCTTTGTTCTTCCCTTTCAATATTGTGTTGGCTATTCTGGGTCATTTCCCTCTCCATATGAACTTTAGAATCAGTCTGTTGATAGCCACAAAATACTTTTCTGGGATTTTGATTGGGATTGCATTGAATATACAGATCAAGTTGGGAAGAATTGAGATTTTGACAATATTGAGTCTTTCTATCCATGAACATGGAATATTGCTTTTTTTTTTTTTTTAGCTCTTTGATTTCTTTCATCAGAGTTTTGTGTCTTCTTCATATAGATCTTTTACATATTTTGTTAGATTTATACCTAAATATTTCATTTTGGGGAGGTGCTAATGTAAATGGTATTATATTTTGAATTTCAAATTCCACTTGTTCATTGCTGGTATATAGGAAAGTGATTGACTTTTGCATATTAACCTTGTATCCTACAACCTTGCTATAATTATTACTAAATTATTAGTTCCAGGAGTTCCAGGATTGTGTTGTCTATAAACAAAGACAATTTTATTTCTTCCTTTCCAATGTGTATATTTTTGTCCTCTCTTCTTGTTTTGTTTCATTAGCAAGGACTTCCCATACAATGTTGAAAAAGACTGGTGAGAGGGAACATCTTTGCCTCATACTTGATCTTAGTGGAAAAGTTTCAAGTTTCTCATCGTTAAGCATGATGTTAGTTGTAAGCTTTTTGTAGCTATTCCTTATCAAATTGAGGAAGTTCCCCTCTGTTCCTAGTTTACTGAGAGTTTTTATCATGATAAATAGGTGTTGGATTTTGTCAAATGTTTTTTTTGGCATCTACTAATATGCTCATGTGATTTTTCTCCTTTGCCTGTTATGTAATGGATTACATGATCAATTAAATTATTGGATATTGGTCTGTAGATTTCTCTTCTTGTAATGTCATTTTCTGGTTTTGACATTAGGGTAATGCTGGTTTCACAGAACAAATCAGAAAGTATTCCCTCTGCTTCTATTGGTACAATTTCTTCCTTAAATGTTTGGTAGAATTAATCAATGAACCCAACTGGGTCTGTCTGTTGATTAGATTTCTTTAATGTACATATACACCTATTAGATTGTCTATTTCTTTTGTGTGAGTTTTGACAGACTGAGTCTTTCAAGGAGTTGGTCTATTTCATCTAGGTTATCAAACTTATGGGCATAGAGATGTTCATAGTATTTCTTGATTCCATGGAATCTATAGTAATGTCCCCTCTTTCATTTCTGAGAGTCATAACTTGTGTCCTCTTTTTTTCTCAGCCTGGCTAGAGGCTTATCCATTATATGGAGCTTTTCAAAGAACCAGCTTTTGGTTTTGTTGCTTTTGTCTATTGATTTCCTGTTTTCAATTTCATTGATTTCAGCTCTAACTCTTATTATTTCTTTTCTTCTGCTTACTTTGGATATAATTTGACCTTTTTCTAGTTTCCTACAGTGAAAACTAAGACGATTGATTTTAGATCTTTATTCTTTTCTTACATTAAATGCTTTAAATTTACCTCTAAGCATTGCTTTCATTGCATCTCACAAATTTTGGTAAGTTGTATTTTCATTTTCATTTACTTCAAAATAATTTTTAATTTATCTTGAGATATCTTCTTTGACCCATGTGTAACTTTGAAGTATTCTATTTAATTTCCACATATTTGGGGATTTTCCAATTATATTGTTATTTCTAGTTTAATTCCACTATAGCCTGAGAACAGACATTGTATGATTTCTCTTCTTTTAGATTTGTTAAGATGTGCCTTAGGGCCCAGAATATGGTCTTTCTTGGTGAATTGATTTTTGTAGTTACATGTCTCAGTTCCCTTCTCATTTCATTTTCTGTATCTTCTATAGGGGTGTGTGTGTGTGTGTGTGTGTGTGTGTGTGTGTGTGTGTGTGTGTGGTCACCGTAGGAATTACATATAACATCCTAAAGTTATAACAATCTGTCTTAAATTGATACCAGTTTCAATTGCATAGAAAAACTACTCCTTTACAACTCATCCCTCACTTTATGTTATTAATGTCACAAATTGTATCTTTATATACCATGTACCACTAACACAGATTTATAATTTTTATGCATTTGTCTTTTAAATCTTGTAGAAAATTTAAAAATGGAGCTAAAAACCAAAATTACAATGATACTTTAAAAAATATTTGTCCATGTATTTCCTTTACCAAAGACTTATATTTCCATGGCTTAGAATTATTGCCAAACATCCTTTCATTTCAAACTGAAGACTTCCCCTTAGCATTTCTTGTAGGGCAGGTCTACTGATAATGAACTCCCTCAGCTTTTGCTTGGGCATATCTTAATTTCTTTATTTTTGAAAGACAGTTTTGCCAAATATAGAATTCTCAGTTGACAATTTTTTCTTTTAGCACTTTAAATATATCATCTCACTGCCTTCTGGCCTCCGGTGTTTCTGCTGAAATACTGGCTATTAATCTTATTGAAGATCCCTTGCACATAATGAGTTGCTTCTCTCTTGCTGCTTTCAAGATTCACTTTGGCTTTGGCTTTTGACAGTTTGATTATAATGTGTCTTGATGTGGGTGGGTCTCTTTGGGTTTATTATACTTGGAATTTATTGAGCTCTCTGATCTGTAGATTCACATATTTCATCAAATTTGGAAAGCTTTCAGCCATTATTTCTTCTAATAATCTCTCTGTTCCTTTCTCTCTCTGGACTCCCATAAAGGGTCTATTGGTCCATTTGGTAGTATCCCACAAGTCTCCAAGTCTTTGCTTTATTCTTTTCTTTCTCCTCTTCAACTTTGATAATTTCAATTGTCCTGAAAAAAGTTCACTGACTTTTTTCTTATGCCTTCTCAAATCTGCTGTTGAACACCTCTAATGATTTTTTTCAATTCAGCTATTGAATGTTTCAGCTCCAAAATTTCTTTCTTTTTATAATTTCTATTATTTTTGTTGATATTCTTATTTTGTTCATATACTGTTTTCCTGATTTCTTTAGCTCTTTGTCTATTTTTCCCCCTGTAGCTCTTTGAGTATACTTAAGAGTTTTCCTAAAGCCTTCATCTAGTACGTCTAACATCCAGGCTTCTCAGGGACAGGTTTTGCCATTTTACTTTCTTCTTTTGCACTGGCCATGTTTCCTGTTTCTTTCTATACCTTGTGAGTTTTTGTTGAAAATCAGTCATCTGAAAAAACAGCCACCTGTTCCAGTTTTGTAGACTGGTTCTATGCCAGGGAAGTCCTTCACTGATTAGCTGGGCATTCTCTGAGCATAGGGAATCAGCCTACTGGCTTCTCTGCCCCGCGGCCCGGCCCAAGGCTTTTTATCCGGCCCTTTCGGGAACTAACGTCCTGCCCCGATCACCGGCTGAGAAAAGCACCACAGAACCCTGGCTTCCCGGCCCCGCGGCCCCGCCCAAGGCTTTTTATCCCGCCTTTTCCCGGACTAACTTCCGGCGCCGACCACCCCTTGAGAAAAGCCCGGCTCCCCAGTCCTTAAGGGCCGGCAGTTTTTAGTAGAAGTTGCTACCGAGATGGGAGCCAAGATCCCCAGACGGGAGAAAAACCAGCCGAGGGACGCCTCAGATGGTTGAGCGTCTGCCTTCCGCTCGGGTTATGATCCCGGGGTCCTGGGATCCAGCCCCTCATCGGTCTCCCTGCTCAGCGGGGAGCCTGCTTCTCCCTCTCCTTCTGCTGCCCTTCCTACTTGTGCTCTCTCTCGCTCTATCAAATAAATAAATAAAATCTTAAAAAAAAAAAAGAAAGAAAAACCAGCCGGGAAGCCCCCGGGGAGGTGGCGGGGTGTGGGAGGGGTTTGTGCTGGTTGCGCCCACCTTTTCCCAGAGCCAGCCGACTAGACCCCAGGGAGAGAAGAAGTTGAGGTTTGAATATTTGACAGTGGAGGGGAGCAAACTTAACCGCTCGCGCCGCTCAGGGGCTGCCCGCCTCCTCACAAGTTGGAGAGCCCGCAGGTCTGTGAGCGAGAGACTCGGCAGCGCGCTTTAAGGCGGTGCACCCAGCGAATGGCAACGCCCCTCAGCCTCTCCAAACGGCCTACTAGTTGCTAGGACTTTTGAGATCCTAGTGACTTTAGGTGCTCTACTCTGCTGGCTCAGTCGGAGGATCACGTGACTCTTGCTATGGGGCTTGTTAATTCAAGCCCTACTTTGGGTGTAGAGATTACTTAAAAAAATAAAAAAAGCCCGTGACTATCTCGGAAAGAAGACAGATTTCTCCTTTCCTATTTGCTTATCTGTATTTTCTCTCTCTCTTTTTTAAAGATTTTATTTATTTATTTGAGAGAGAGAGAGTGAGAGAGAGAGAGCATGAGCTGGGGGTGTGGGAGTCGGAAAAGCGGACTCCTCACTGAGTAGGGAGCCTAACATGGGGCTCGATCCCAGGACCACATGAAATCATGACCTGAGCCGAAGGCACTGCTTAACCAACTGAGCCACCCAGGCGCCACTTATCTGTATTTTCTACATTCTGTATGGTAAGAAAAAAAGACCAGTTAAAAACAAAAAAAAAGACATCCTCGAGGCCCGCGCTGTCGTCCCTATCTTTGGTCACTTGCTGAGTGGGCCCGATCAGGGCGCAAATTTGCATGGAGCGCCGGTTCCCTTCCAGCCCTTGGCGCGGCTATCCCGGAAATTTGCAGAGTCGGCTGTGTGTTCACCAATCAACGTTACAGGTTTGCCCACCAGCGCGTGCAAAGTAGAGCGAGCCTCTTGCTTTAGCACGAGTGTTATTTGTTTCATCACCACTGACGAAGTGTCCGCCTCCTAACGGGGTGATTGTACTCGGACCTTTCCAGCTTTACTCGCAACCCCGGAGCAGCAAACACTGTCCCGGAGCAGCAAATACTGTCCCCTCGCCTAAAAGCGCAGTTGCCGCTGGGGACCGGCCTAGAGCTGCGGTTAAAGCGCAGAGAGGACGAAGGGGCAAAGAGCTGGCTGCTCCGCGGGAGGCGTATTCCGACGCACACATCTCTAGAGGTGTAAAGAGCACTTTGGGGCCATCGGAGATTAGTCCAAACCCGGCTCCAGTGCCTTCTCTGAGGAGATACAGCCCTCCCGCCACTTTGCTTTTCTCAGGTCCCTTTTTATGGTAATTATGGTAATACATGTTTCTCCAGCTCAACACGTCCAAGACCTGTCGCCAGAATCCACAGCTTCTGAAATGCACGGAAGCCAGGTTTTAAAACAGGATCGGCGAAACAGACAGAAAGAGAGAGAGGGGTGGGGGGGCGGGGGAAAGATAGCGAGAGATGCCGGAGGAACCCTCAACTGCTGAAATCTCCCTACCCTCAACTGCAGACATGTGCTCCAGACGATGCCAATCCCAACCTTCAAGCCACCCCAAGCTGAAAGTGAATGAAGAAGCATAAATAAGCCTCCCCCACTGTGCCCTGTCCTCCTTCCGGACCCTCAGGTTACACGAGTATAATGAACGGTTGTTTGTTTATGCAACTTGAATTTCGGGATAATTTGTCTTCTCGGACCTCTTTTTGGGACTGTCTTTTCCCATCAACATTATGTTCCTGAGATTCAGACTCCACAGTAGGAAGGGCTAGCTAAGGTTTTGAATTCAAGTGTCATCTCCCAGATCCAATTATGTCACAGAGCGTATACGTGCTCTCCTTCTCTAAGTACTTCTCAAATTTAATATTTTTAGACTTTTTAGAAAAAGATTTTATTTATTTGACAGAGAGAGAGAGAGCAGGAACATAAGCAGGGGGGTTGGGAAAGGGAGAAGCAGAGTTCCCACGGAGCAGGGAGCCCGATGCGGGGCTCGATCCCACGATGCTGGGATCATGACCTGAGCCGAAGGCAGCCCCGATATTTTCAGACTTTTAATTTTTATTCATCATTATGGTTTTTACAATTTTTGGGCTACATTTGCTGTAAATATCTATGGATCAGCTTGGAGACAACGGCATCTCTATAAGATTACGATTTCTAGTCCATGAACATAATATATCTCCGCATTTGGGCGCCAGGGTGGCTCAGCCGTTAAGCATCTGCCTTCGGCTCAGGTCATGGTCCCAGGGTCCTGGGATTGAGCCCCACATCGGGCTCCCTGCTCGACGGGAAGCCTGCCTCTCCCTCTCCCACTCCCCCCGCTTGTGTTCCTTTTCTCGCTGTGTCTCACTCTGTCAAATAAGTAAATAAAATCTTTTAAAATATATACCTATATCTCCATATTTATTTACATTTTCTTCAACGTCTTACAATGAAGTTATATACAGTTATCTGTAAGGATCTTACAGTCGTTCCCTAGATATTCTTAAATTCGTAATTTTTGAGGCAGTTTTAAATGGTGTCTTTAAAAAATTTCTTTCTACCTGTTCGATAATATAAATACAATTGTTTTCCACTCATAGATCTCGGGATCCGACAAATTGACACATTTTCTCATTGTTCTAATGATTTTTCTGCACTTTTTATTTTACCATAGCCAATCAAATCACCTTCCTTTCAAAATCTTATACCCTTAAAAAAATTTTTTTTTTGCACAAATGGATTAGCTAAGACCTCTAGGGCAACACTAAATAGAAGTGATGATAGTAGTCACTTTAATTATGTTCTTTATCTTAAGGGGACGTCTCTGGTTTTCTGATTTTTTTAACTATGAAAAATGTTTGCTGTATGTTTTTGTTGTAAATCCTCTTTGTCAATTTCCAAAAGTTTGTTAATATTTCTAATTTGCTAAGAGTTTTTTTTAAATGATTTATTTATTTATTTATTTGACAGAGAGAGAGCACAAGGAGGGGGAGTGGCAGGCAGAGGCAGAGGGAGAAGCGGGCTCCCCGCAGAGCAGGGGTAGCCCAATGTGGGACTCTGATACCAGGACTCCAGTATCATGACCTGAGCAGTTGTTTAATCAACTGAGTCACCCAGGTGCCCTTGCTAAGAGTTTTTATCACGAGTGGGTATCAAACTATTTTTTTCAGTGAAATCACTTTTATTTTCATTTTTTCCACTTGGATAACTTCATGTCAGCTACAAAAATCATGAAATAAAGAACCGATTATGAAACTGCAAACTCCAAAACCACTGAAGTGATAAGCAGGTTTTCCCCAGAGGATTGTAAGAACAAATAACCAGAATACCATGGATTCATACTTAAGTAGTAAATATGACACATATTTAAAAATAATAAATATAGGACAGCAGTAGAGATACGGTGCATAGACAGTACGAATATATATATATATTTTAAGACAGATGAAATTTCTAGGCAGTTTTAGGCATTAAAGAGGACCCAGAGGCATAGGTTAGCGTGCACTACTCTGTACCAAAATATAATCTAAATAAATTACATTGCTAGCCATACAATTAGATATCACTTACCAGTCAGTTCATTGCGTGTTTAATAATACACACGTGCATGCTAATCCACATATAATTTATATTTCAAACACATAGGTCTCTCCATATTTGCCTTTAAACGTTACATGTTAAACTTGAAAAAAAGCTAAATAGGTTTTTTTTAAGATTATTTATTTATTTATTTGAAAGACAGAGAATGAGAGAGAGAGAGCACATGAGAGGGGGGAGGGTCAGAGGGAGAAGCCGACTCCCTGCTCAGCAGGGAGCCCGATGCGGGTCTTGATCCCGGGATCACGGGACTCCAGGATCATGACCTGAGCCCAAGGCAGTCGCTTAACCAACTGAGCCACCCAGGCGCCCCCAAAAAGCTAAATAGTTGTGCAAGAAATCCAAGTAACTAGCCCTGCTGAGTACTTTATGCTCTATTTATGTATGTGTATATATATCTCTCTCTCAGATAAACAATGGGTTTATAGTTAACAATTTTGCTTGTAAGAAAACATCAGACAAACCTAAAGCTGCAAAAACGTAATGTTAACGTAGGTGAAAATTCACTTGTGTTTACTGAAGGAGTATACAGAACTTTATCAAAAGCTTTTTCACCATCTTATTTGGATGATTATATGATTTTTCTCTTTTGATCCTTCAATCTGTCATGAATTACACTGATCTTCTAATGCTAGAATCAACATAAATTCCTAATTTAAGCCATCCTGGTCATGATGTATTATCATTTTACATATTGGTGGATTTGGTTTGCTAAAATTTTGTTTAGAATTTTTTCATCTAGATATGAGTGATGATAATCTACAGCCAACTCCAGTTCCAGTTGGCTGGAACGGTAATGGGATAACCTCAGTCCCTCACCTCCAACCTGGACAGGGGAAGAGTGGGAGGGACAGAATAGTCACTGGTCCACAGAAATTCTCAAATCCTTCTGAGCAGAAATTGTGAAGACTTCCTACCTGGGGTGGGGAGTGTTCCCTGATCCATTTTACTCTCAGTAAGTGGTTCCTCCTTCCATTATTCCCTATGGTTCTTGATTTTACCCTCAAGGAGTTCCCCCTTTCCCAACATCTTCTTCACATTTAAAGAGGGAGTTGAGAAGTATGCCCTCCTTGGATGCTGAGCAACTTTCTCAACACACCATTTACCTGCAGAATGGGTCTAACGTCACAGAGTCAGAGTTTTTGTTTTTTCAGTCCAGATTATGGCTCTTTGGCAATTTACCTTTATCAAAAACATATTTGTTGTTGTTTGAATCTCTTTGGCTCCAATTTACTCCATGTACCAATACCTATAATTCTTTTTGAGTTACACTTCTCTCTGTAGATTTAATTACATGTACCTTGAGCTTAACAGCCTTCCATAGGAGACCCATGCATTCAGGCTCTTTTCTCAAGCTGTTTTGTCCACTGAAAGAATTTATTTGCTGCCAACTTAATTGATTCAGAGGTTTCAATGAGAGGCTTAATGGCCACTTCATTAACTGCATTTTTGCCAGGAGGCTGAGTTTGTTTTTGTCACCACAAGACCTTCCTAGATTTCTTTTATTAGTTGGAGATGAAACATATTTGCAACTTTCTACCCTAAACAGTTCAAAAGGGTTTATACTCTATCATCTTTCCTTCTTGCTTGCAAACAAGTAAATGCTTTTCTAAGCACATCAGGGTTTTTTTTTTCCTTCCGTATTATCTTATTAAATAGCAACCAAGGTGAATTACTAACACCTGTTTCCTGATCTCTTACTCAAAATTCACAGGCTCACTTAACACATTATCTTCATTCGAAGGGATTAAAGGTGATTGTTTTGTCAAATATTTAACTACTGCATAACATAGGTTGCCATCCCAGCGTCCAGTAATACTTTTTCATTGCACACTGTTTGGCCCTGGAAACAAAGCCACGCATTACTAAAATACATTTTGTTGTTGTTTAGCAGTGTTCCCCCTAAGCACCCATTTCTGTATCAGAGCAGGCCAGGTTTTGCTGTAGTAACAAGTTATCCCAAAAGTCTCAGTGACTTAAAACAACAAATGTTAATTTCTTTTTTCTTTCTTTCTTTCTTTCTTTCTTTCTTTCTTTCTTTCTTTCTTTCTTTCTTTCTTTCTTTCTTCTTTCTTTCTTTCTTACTGTCTTTCTTTTTTCATTTCATAACCCAGGCTGAATCTGGAATATTGCCCATTTTATGTCAGAAGAAAAAGAACATGACAGAACCACTCAATGACTCTTAAGAATTCTGCTTAGAGCTAATACACATTATGTCTGCTCATATTTCATTGTTCAGAGCCAATCACATTACCAGCCCTGACCCCAGTGGGGCAGAGAATATGATCTACTTCTGGATAGGGACACGAACCTTGTTGAAAATATTACAGTTTACCACACCGTGCCCCAAGATGCCTGCCCAGCTTCTGGTATCTTGTCCACAGTTCAGCTAGCAGGAAAGAGAGAAGGTAGAGTCACACTTTCTTTTTAAGGGCACAATGCAAAAATTACACACATAATTTCCAATCATAGCCCACTGGCCAGATCTTGGGAACAAGCCATATCTAATGGCTCAACATCACAGCAATGTAGTTTTTACCTGGGTGTCCATGTAGTTGTTTTTTATTTGTTTTTTGTTTGTCTTTTACTGGGAGAATTTACTCTGAACACTATTCAAGAGATACACCAATCTTACACAAACTCTTTTGGAGAATAAAATAGAGAACACTTTTTAGCTCTTTTTACAAGACCAGTTAACCTTGATTTCAAAACTTGATAAGGATGTTAAAAGAAAGGAAAATTACAGACCAACCTCTCTCATAAACAGGTAACACCAATCTTACACAAACTCTTTTGGAGAATAGAAAAGAGAACAATTTCTAGCTCTTTTCACAAGACCAGTTAACCTTGATTTCAAAACTTGATAAGGATGTTAAAGGAAAATTACAGACCAACCTCTCTCCTAAACATAAAGTTTTAAAAAAATGTTAATCAAATGTAAGGAAAATGAATACAGCTATATATAAAAAGTATATTACATCAAGACAAATAAAGGTTTACTCTAGGTATCCAAGAGTGATTTATATTTGCAAATCAATCAGCCTATTCACTACATTAATAGAACAAAAGAACACCATATGGTAATCTCAACAGATGCAGAAAAATCATCTTAAACTTCTGTTTAGAAATAATACACATTACATCTCTTATTTCATTGGTCAAAACAAGTCACATTGACGATCCTAATGCCAATGGGTCAGAGAACTATAATCTGCTTCCGGAGAGGGGTACCAATCTTGCTGAACAATATTACAGTTTACCCCAGTATCTCATGTTCTAAAGTGGGACAAAGATTCAACAAGAACTGTTAGTCAATTAGGAAGAAGAAGAAATTTCCTTAATCCGATAAAGATGACTTACAAAATAAAAACTATTAAAAATCACACCCAGTGAGGAAATATTGAAAACCCTCCTCTAGAGTTTCAGAATTAGACAAGGGTGATCTTGGGCGCCTGGGTGGCTCGGTTGGTTAAGCGACTGCCTTCGGCTCAGGTCATGATCCTGGAGTCCTGGGATCAAGTCCCACATCAGGCTCCCGGCTCAGCGGGGAGCTTGCTTCTCCCTCTGACCTTCTCCCCTCTCATGCTGTTTCTCTCTCTCAAATAAATAAATAAAATCTTTAAGAAAAAGAAAAAAGACAAGGGTGATCTTTATTTTTACTTCTATTCAACATTGTACTGGAGACCTCAGTGCGGTAAGGCAAGAATAGCCAAACAATCTTGAAGAACAATAAAGCTCTAATATTAAGACACTGTGACATGCAGAAGACCCACAGATCAAGGAGACAAGAGAATCCAGAAGCAGACAATTCACAGTCACCTGATTTAGGACACAGAAAGAGAGAGAGGTGGAAGAGGGAGAGAACTGATAACAGACAAGGACTAGGGTGGAGCGAGTGAGGCAGCCATGTGCAATTGCAGGGTTGGATCCTGTATTTAAAGTTTTGATATTATGGGGTGCGTGGGTGGCTCAGTCTGCCAGCCCCCATCAGGCTCCCTGTTCAGTGGGGAGCCTGTTTCTCCCTCTCCCTCTGCCTGCCGCTCCCCACCCCTACCCCGCTTGTGCTCGCTCTGGCCCTCGCTCTGTCAAATAAATAAATAAAATATTTTTAAAAAATAAAGTTTTGATATTTTGTTCATTGTGAATTTTGCATGAATTTTGATTTTTAAAATAGTGTTTATCTTTTTTTAAAGATTTTATTTATTCATTTGAGAAAGAGAGACGGAGAGAGAGCACAAGCAGGGGGAGTGGCAGGCAGAGGGGAGGAGAGCTGGGAGCCCGATGTGCAGCTCCATCCCTGGACCTGAGATCATGACTTGAGCGGAAGACACACGCTTAACCATCTGAGCCACCCAGGCGCCCCACAATAGTGTTTATCCTGATTACTGAGAGGTTTTTTGGGGGAGCAGAGAGGTCGTGGAGAGGAATTGTGCGTCCTTAAATTTTATGCGGAGAAGAGTGCTTCAATCTCCTTCCGCCAGCCAGCTCCGCTTTGTTCCTTGTCTTAAATGTGGTTACGATGACGGTTTCAAGGGTTTAGACATATGTCAAAATTCATCAAACTGTCTGCTTTAAACATGTGCAGTGTAATGTATGCTAATTATACGTCAAGACAGCTTTTTTTAAAATTCTTTTTCAAGACACCTGTTTTTTAAAAAGCAAACATATTAAGAAATAGACTGTAAGCTCATTGTGGGCGAACTTTCCCTGAAGTCGCGTTCTTCCCGCTGAGATTGGCGCACCAAAACCCAGAAGGGCAAGTCGACCCCCAACCCCCACCCAACGCATGGCCCATGGTGCCAGGGACCTGAAAGTCCCCGCGCACGCAAGACTCCGCAGGGGGCTGAGCTGGGGCTCGCCCTGCTACAGATTGGTGCCCACCCACCATTTCCTGGCCGGCGGGAATGGTCCGGAAATGCAGAGCCCGAGTACATTTTTTTTTAAGATTTTATTTATTTATTTGACAGAGAGACCCAGCGAGAGAGGGAACACAAGCAGGGGGAGTGGGAGAGGGAGAAGCAGGCGACATAGGGCTTGATCCCAGGACTCTGGGATCATGAGCCCAGCGGAAGGCAGACGCTTAATGACTGAGCCACCCAGGCCCCCGCCCGGTGCATTTCGATTCCCAGTGGAGAAGCGGAGGCATGTCTGGGGCCCCGCCCTTTACTGGAAGCGCAGACCCCGCCCCCCGCAGGAGGCGTAGGTCGCCCCACCCCCCGAGTAGCGGTCACCGAGGGAAAGGGGGACGGCGGGGCGAACTGTAGGTACGTCCAGTTCCCCGAAATAGACCGAGCGATACCACGTGTGGTCACCCCTGGGGGGGTGGGGGAATGAAGTTAAGAATGATTCGTTACGTTTTTATTATGAAATATTTCAGACGTACAAAAAGGCATACCACCACCCGCGTATCTACTTCCCACCGTAGTAAACGAAACATTTCTGCAACTGAAGAGTCCGGTATATTCCCTCCCTCCCCCCACCTTCTTGTTTCGATCTCCCCTCCTCTCCCTCCTTTGTCCATTTACAAACTACCCTTTTTATTTAGTAGAGTTAATACAATCATCTGAGCTAGTAACCAAGTGGAGTTATTTTGGAAATTCCAAAGCAATCCAAAAGTCTTGAGAATGACTTCTTCGTTTCTTCAGTTCACACTATGGAAAATCAAGGAGAGGATATATGATCCTTTTGTATACCTTGAATTCAGGAACAGTTGTAACAAAGGGGATACCTTAGTTAAAAGCACTAAATTTAATTCCCTTGTATTCATTTTACCAAATAATAATAAAGTCCTAGAAATCTCCACTAAAAGTATTAGTAAGACAGAGTTGGAGGGCGTTTAGCTTCGATATTCGGGACTGAGAAGGACAAATCGGGGCCTGCCAGCACCGGGGCCGATGTTCCCGGCTTCACAACGAACGGACTTCCACCCGCACGGGAATCCAAAAACACCGCCCAGACCGCGCACGGACCGCATTGTCACATGAGCGACGGGGAGGTGCGGGAACACTGCGATGACTCGCGGAGCTGCAGATAAAGTACGGAGAGATTGAAGAGATGAATGTGTGCAACAACCTCGTGGGCAATGTCCCTGTCAAGTTTCAGCGCAGGGAGCGTGCAGAGCAAGCCGCGGCCGAACTCGGCTGGGCGGACTGTTTGTCATGCTGAGCGGTCTCCTGTCGCGACTACCCGGAGCCAGGCTGTCGGCAGTGGACGAATGTACCCGCGGTGGCCTCTGCAACTTCATACATCCGCGGTCCCTCTTCTGGAACCTCCGACATCAGTTGTGTGTGCAAGCCCCCGGGCGCTGACGAGACCTGAACACTGTCCCGAAACCAGCGCTTAAGTCTTAAGTCCAAAATCAACCGGAACTCTAAACCCCTAAACCCAAGACCAGTCTGGATCTCCAATCCGGAGATCAGTCCCTGTGCACCTGCCCTGATGCCACCCAGGAACTCTAGTCACCCCCTGCGGTCGCATACTAGCCACTGTCCCCGAGAAGGAAACCAAGGACTTTCCCCAGACCACCGGTATGGCCGCTTCTGAGACCCTGGTTCCCTTGACCTCCATCCCTGACAGGTCCAACTGTTCCTGGCCAGGACCGCTCTCTAAAATCTCCCTGAACTCCCCAGCGCCACCCTCTACGCTCTAGCACTGCACGATGTAATTTGTTCAACGCAGGGACCTTCTCTTACCACTACCCTCCCCCCCCTTAATAAAGTTCTGTGTAGAGGATTAAAAGAAAAAGTATTAGTAAAGAAGGGATTCTTAAATTTTTAAAGTACTACTAATTTCTGGCCTAAAGTTGATTTAAATATACTGTTTCTTTTTTTAAAGATTTTATTTATTTATTTGACAGAGAGAGAGAACACAAGCAGAGGGAGGGGCAGTAGCAGGCTTCCCGCGGAGCAGGGAGCCCGATGCGGGGCTCGATCCCAGGACTCTGGGATCATGACCGGAGCAGAAGGCAGACGCTTAACGACTGAGCCACCCAGGTGCCCCTATACTGTTTCTTTATCAGCAATAAGACCATACTTCGAAGTCAACTTTTCCTATTTCTCAATTCAAAAATTTTTAGAGAGAGTGGTTTATATTAGAAAGATGGAATATTGTTTAAGTTTTATTTCTTATTTCTGCATTAATTTTCATGTTTATTCTCGAGTGTAGTATTTACCTTTAAGTATTTTCTCAATTTTAATTTTTTTCAAGTAGAAAACATAAAATTCATGCTTCTGAAAATTAAATTTGTTAATGCATTTAATGTGTTTGTGCAAGTTTTGAAGAGTCCTGTTTATAGGGTGACCACTGAGCTTATATTCTTTTTTTCTCCATGTGTGGAGAGTGTTTATTAAAGTGCTGATATATTTAAAGGATTAGAGATTTTGGCTTAATTTCTTTTTTTGAAGAGTTTATTTATTTATTTGACACAGAGAGGCACGGTGAGAGAGGGAACACAAGCAGGAGGAGTGGGAGAGGGAGAAGCAGGCCTCCTGCCCAGCAGGGAGCCCGATGCAGGGCTCAATCCCAGGACCCTGGGACCATGACCTGAGCTGAAGGCAGATGCTTAATGACTGAGCCACCCAGGCGCCCCTTAATTTCTTTTTTTTCCCCTGGAAATCTTAGAGAGTGCCCTCTATCAGATTCATATGAGCTCTTAGTTGTATGTTGAAACTGATCAATATAACCATAGGATTTGAGAGACATTCATCTCTTTCTTTTCTTTTTTTTTAAGATTTTATTTATTTATTTGAGAAAGAGAGATCGTGAGAGAAAGAAAGAGAGAGCACGAGCAGAGACGAGAGGGAGAAGCAGGCTCCCTGCTGAACAGGACCGTGGGATCATGACCAGAGCTGAAGGCGGATGCTCAACTGACTGAGCCAGCCAGGTGCCCTCCTGTCTTTATTTTCTAATATCTTCTGAAGATAGGCTATTTTTCAAAGGCAACTACTTCCCTTAGTTATCCTTAGCATATCCTTACCACCTCACAAGAAGCAAACAGCTTTTTGAACTATATTACTTCAGCATCAGAAATACTGGGATCCAACTGGGGCATCGACTTCAGTTCACTAAGCAGTATAGGAAATCTCAGTCCATCAGGTCACAATTATCTTAAAGCAAGACACTCCCTCACTTTGATCTGATTAAACATGGAAATACTTAAAGGGATAGAAATACATACTGTGTGATTCCAACTGTATGACATTTTGGAAAAGGCAAAATGATGGAGACAGTAAAAAGATCAGTGGTTGTCCTCAGTTCAGGAAGGAGGGAGTGCTGTAAGGAAGACTAGGTTGAGCACAGGGATTTTGAGGACAGTGCAACTGTTCTGCATGATACTACAATGGTGGATACATATCATTATACATTTGTCAAAAACCCACAGAATGTATCACCCAAAGAGTGGACTCTAATGTAAACTTTGGACTTTAATAAATAAGAATGAATCAATATTGTTTCATCAATTATACCAAATTCCACACTAAGGCAAGATATTAATAACGGGAGATTGGAAGGGGAATAAGGAAGTATACGGGAACTCTATACTTTCTGCTCAATTTTTCTGTAAACCTAGAACTACTTTGAAAAATAAAGTGTTACTGATATGAGGAATTCTTAAATCTCACGAAACAAACTGAGGGTTGCTGGAGTGGGGGGGTGGGAGGGATGGGGTGGCTGGGTGATAGACATTGGGGAGGGTATGTGCTATGGTGAGCGCTGTGAATTGTGCAAGACTGCTGAACCACAGACAGACCTGTACCTCTGAAACAAAAAATACATTATATGTTAAAAAGAAGAAGAAGATAGCAGTGTCGACCTGAGAGTCGGGGACCTGGGGCGGCGAAGGAACTGAGAAAAAGAGACGACAGTATAGCGAGGCACAGGGGACCCTGAGCAAACAGCCCGAGGTGCCGAGGTTTATTTTCCATACTCTTATATACCTTCTACAGCGACATAGATCTATAATGGTTTACAGCAGGGGCATAGTAAGGCACATTCCTCCACGTACCCAGGATTAGTCAAGCAGGTAAGAATCTTTAAAACAGAATAAAGGAACAAAGAGGGGAGTGCCCAGTGTGCTGTTTACAGCTGGCTTCCTATCTACTAAACATCTTCTGCTGCCTACTTTAGAACTGACCACACATGTTCCAAGGGCATTTCACTCGATCCTTTCAGGTTATTTTTAACCCTGCAATCTCGACTTTTCTCAGAGATCTTGGAGTCTGAGCGAACATGCACCAGTGGTCGTTGTGGTGTTCTGCTTCCACAGCTCCCCCTTTCTTTTTTTCAAATTAGCAGCTGTCATAAGCACTCTGTGATAGAGATTTTGGGCACTCGTTTGTTTTTTGAGGGTCGTCTTCATCGCCGGTCCTAGGCCGGACTTTCCGAAGAGGTATCCAAATTGCTCGACTGGATCCATCTGGAATGACACAAGCATAACCAGGGCCTCGGGTAATTAATTTCCCGGGCAACCA
This sequence comes from Zalophus californianus, assembly GCF_009762305.2. NCBI lineage: Eukaryota > Metazoa > Chordata > Mammalia > Carnivora > Otariidae > Zalophus > Zalophus californianus. Next base: position 23,047,364 of record NC_045610.1, read on the forward strand.
ATTATCTTCCTCATTTTTTATCCACATGGGTGTGTCCTGAGTTCAGACTGAGGCTGGCGAGAAATGTTTGTCAGCTCTAGTATATGGTTCTCCTTGGGGTAAGTTTAAAAAATTTAAAATAAATAAGGTTTGCGCCATGACGTCTCGGCGGGGAGATTCCCCCTTTCATTTTAGAAATAGTTTTACGCAGTTGTTTCTTAACGGTGGCATGTGCCCTTTCCACTACAGCTTGTACCTGAGGATTATAAGGAATACCTGTGATATGCTGTATTTGCCATTCTTTAAGGAATTCTTGTACTTTTTGCTAGTATATGCTGGGCCATTATCTGTCTTGATACAAGTAGGTAACTCCATAATAGCGAAACATTCAAGCAAATGAGAGAGAACGTGCCCAGCCTTTTCTCCCATCAATGGAGTAGCATGAAGAAATCCTGAAAAGGTGTCTATTGTAACATGAATATACGAGAGACGTCCGAAAGGTGGGAAATGAGTAACGTCCATTTGCCAAATACAATCAGGAGCTGTGCCTCTGGGATTGACACCCTCTGGATGCTCAGTTAAATGTAGAGGTCGACAAACAGGACAGAAGAGACAATCTGCCTGGCAGAACGCAAGGGTATTTTATAGTGCGAATGAGGGCGGTTGGCGTTGGTATGAAGATGGGCATGTTCTGCCTGTGGAGTTTCAAAGATAGGAGTAGCCAGTAAATAAGCAGAGTGATTCCCTTGTGTAAGAGGTCTAGGGAGGTTAGAATGAGAGCGGATATGAGTAATGAACAAAGGGTGAGTTCGAGATTGAATTTCTAATTGTGGTTCTTGAAGCAGAGGGTTAATGATAGAATGAGTTGGGGAAATAAGAGCTGTTTCCAAAGGCGCAACACTGCCAACTACGTAAGTGGAATCAGATATGATATTTATAGGATGATAAACATTCTGTGATAAGAACAATCAAGCTGCAAGTTGGACTTGTTGAGCAGAAGTGTAAGGGGTTTTTATGGAGCGCTGAATAGCAGGGCCCCAGACTCCGGCGTGCCCGGAGGAAGAGCCATCAATAAAGTATGTAGGAGCTGAGGGGATTGGAATGTTAGGAACCACGCGATTTATAACCCAGGTAGTGCGCTTTAGGAAGTCCCATAGTTTACCTGATGGATAGTGGCAACCTATGCACCCAGTATAATCAGCAAGAGTTATTTGCAGATTAGCAGAGAAGGGAAGGACTTCCTTAAAAGATGTGGAAGAGTTAGGTAAAACAATGAGCACTGGGTCAAAACCAAGAATTTGAATAGAACGCTTTTGGAGAATGAGTGAAGTGACAAGAGATAGATATGGAGTAACAGTTCGAGACGTTTTTGTATGTAAAGTCACCCATTCGAGAGGTTTGTCTTCTTGCTCTAAGACACCAGTCGGAGAATGAGGGGTAGGGAAAATAAGAAGAAGCAGGGGAGAGAATCATTATACCTGTAAGCAAAGGCAGTTTTTAATCGCTCCTCAACAAACTGTAATTCGGCCTCCGTCTCTGAAGTTAGAGTGCGAGGACTATCTAAAGCAGAGTCACCTTGTAAAGTGTTAAATAAATTTTGTAATTTATAAGTTGGAATCCCCAGAATAGGGTGAATCCAATTACTGTCTCCTAGGAGTTTCTGAAAATCCTTAAGAGTAAGGAGGGTATCCCTACGAATTTGCATTGTTTGAGGTTTCACTGTGGTTCTATCTACCACAGTGCCTAGATAAGATGCTGGAGTAGTTTGGATTTTCTCCGGGGCTATTATGAGACCGGCGGAAGTCAAATGTTGGGAAGTGGCCTGATACACATTTTGTAATTCAGTTTCAGTTTGTGACACCAGCAAAATATCATCCATATAATGAATGATATAGGATCGAGGATAATGATCTCTTATGAGGACCTGGCCAACATAATACTGACACATGGTAGGAGAATTAGTCATACCCTGTGGCAAAACTGTCCAGTGATATCATTTCATCGGTTCCTTGTTGTTAGTGCTTGGAATAGAAAAGGCAAAATTTCTCCCTATCCTCAGGGTGAATGGCTATGGTATAGAAACAGTCCTTAAGATCTATTATTATCGATGGCCATTGTTTGGGAATGGCTGTAGGAGTGGGTAACCCAGGCTGCAAGGCACCCAGAGGCTCCACGACGGCATTAACATTCTGAAGGTGTATTAAGAGCCTCCACTTACCTGATTTTTTTCTGATAACAAAGACTGGAGAGTTCCAAGGAGATTGCGAAGGCTCTATGTGTCCTGTCTGCAATTGCTCTTGAATAATTTGTTCTAAGGCCTGCAATTTTTCTATCGGAAGGGGCCGTGAGCTGAAGGGAGGCTATCCGAGCTTGATGCGTAAGTGTGTCAATATTTCTCCATAGACAAAGATAATCGAGAATGCCTCCTGTTTCTCTATGTGGCCGGATGGCTGCTTGGCAGTCCTCATTAGCATTTTCAAAAGCAAGCTGTCTTAGCAAGTGCTCTTTGGCAGGTTTACTATCGACTTGGCGGTCAATAGCCATTTCAGGCAGAGAAATAAAATCAGTATATGCTTCTGTAGGGCCTTGCACAATTTTTATACAACTTTGCCCCACTTCCCCTGAGGGGTTAGCTTTTCCCAAGCTGTGAGGGCAATTTCAGATACCTGCGCTGTAGCTGCAGGTGGAGTGTTGACCAACTGCTCTCGAACATCTGAAAAGGGGCCAGAGCCAGTGAGCATTTCAAAAGAAACATGATGCATGGCTGGGTTAGCCCGATTCGCCCGAGCTTTCATATAGGCGGCATCCAATAACCACATTTTCCATTGTAATAAATCCTGTGACTTAAGGCAAGCCCGTGCAACCATAAGCACGGGCATTAATCCCATAATCATAAGGGATCCACTCTCCAGAATTTGCCCAAGCTTTCAAAATCTCTATAGTATAAGGGGCTGTGGGTCCATACAAGTGGCAAGCCTTCTTTAGTTCCCTTAAGGTATTTAAATCTAATCCCTCATAGACAGGACCAACAGCCTCTGTTCAGTCTATGGGGAAAGCCATAAATAGATCATTAGCCCTTTGCCATTGGGAGTTCCTTTTCAAGAGGTGAGAGAGCTAGAGAGGGTCGTTTGAGAGGGAATAATCTACTGTGGAGGGAGGTTGATCATCCTCGGTGGGGTCCTCCATTAAAAGCAGAGGGGCCGTGGGTGACGGCCGGGACTGTGAAGCCGCGAAAATTTTTTTACTTTCAGTCTTAGCCTTCTTTTTTTTTTTTTTCTGGAAACTTTATTTTTTTCTTTTTTTAAAAATTTTTATTGTTATGTTAATCACCATACATTACATCATTAGTTTTTGATGTAGTGTTCCATGATTCATTGTTTGTGTATTAACACCCAGGCCTCCATACAATACCTACCCTCTTTAATACCCATCACCAGGCTAACCCATCCTCCCTCCCCCCTCCCCTCTAGAACCCTGTTTGTTTTTCAGAGTCCATCATCTCTCATGGTTCGTCTCCCCCCCCCCATTTCCCAAAAAAAAAAAAAAAAAAGTCTTAGCCTTTTCTAAAGTCTCATCGTCTAGTTCATATGTATGTAAAGAGTTGGTGGTTTCCTTAGCAACCTAGCCAGGGATAACTTATCCCCAGTTTCCATAGTATTGATCACCACTCGTACTAAAGCCCAAACGGGCCAGAAATCAAAGGGGAATCGTTTCACCCTGTCTCATAGCCCTCAAGACATTATTTTTTACTCGGACCCAAGTCTCCTCATCTAAGGAGCCTTCTTCCGGAAACCAAGGATTATATTCAACTACTGTTTCCAAACATTTTTCTATGCGCTGCTTAGTAACTTTAGCTCTGTATTCTTTAAGAAAATGATGTATCGATGCAGCAAAACCTGATGTTTTTTAATTTGTTTGCCCCATAACCCTGCAATAAACTTTCCTACTTACCACCTTCTGTAGGGTTCCTATCGCTGGCCAATCACTCCTCGACAGGGGCTTCAGGTCCCTGTTCCGGTGCCAGTTGTCGACCTCTGAGAGTTGGGGACCTGGGGCGGCGAAGGAACTGAGAAAAAGAGACGAGAGACGACAGTATAGCGAGGCACAGGGGACCTGGAGCAAACAGCCCGGGGTGCCGAGGTTTATTTTCCATACTCTTATATACCTTCTACAGTGATATAGATCTATAATGATTTACAGCAGGGGCGTAGTAAGGCACATTCCTCCACGTACCCAGGATTAGTCAAGCACATAAGAATCTTTAAAACAGAATAAAGGAACAAAGAGGGGAGTGCCCAGTGTGCTGTTTACAGCTGGCTTCCTATCTACTAAACATCTTCTGCTGCGTACGTTAGAACTGACCACACATGTTCCAAGGGCATTTCACTCTGATCCTTTCGGGTTATTTTTAACCCTGCAATCTTGAGTTTTCTCAGATATCTCGGAGTCTGAGCGAACATGCACCAGTGGTCGTTGTGGCGTTCTGTTTCCCACACAGCAGGAGGAGAATAATGAAGGGGGGGAAATCGGAGGGGGAGACGAACCATGAGAGATGATGGACTCTGAAAAACAAACTGAGGGTTCTAGGGGGAGGGTGGTGGGAGAATGGGTTAGCCTGGTGATGGGTATTAAAGAGGGCACATTCTGCGTGGAGCACTGGGTGTTATGCACAAACAATGAATCATGGAACACTACATCAAAAACTAATGATGTAATGTATGGTGATTAACATAACAATAAAAATTTTAAAAAAGAAAAAGAAAGTGTTAATTTTTGAAAATCCAATTAGAAAATAAACGAGATATGAAGAGACATTTCATCAAAGAAGATATACATGGCAAATAAGCACATGAAAAGACATTCAACATCGCTAACCACTGGGAAATGCAAATTAAGACCATGGTTAGATGTCACTGGACACCTATAAGAATGGCTAAAAGAAAGAGCAACAACACCAAAGGCTAGTGAAGATGCAGAGATACTGGATCTCTCATAGATTGCTCATGAGAATGTGAAATGGTATAGCCACTCTGGAAAAGTTTCTTTTTTTTTTTAAGATGTTATTTTTATTTATTTGACACAGAGAGAGAGAGAGAGAGAGGCACAAGCAGGGGGAGTGGCAGAGGGAGAGGGAGAAGCAGACTCCCCGCTGAGCAGGGAGCCCAACGTGGGGCTCATTCCCACGACCTGGAGATCATGACCTGAGCCAAAGGCAGATGCTTAACCATCTGAGCCACCCAGGCATCCTTGGAAAAGTTTCTTAAAAAAGGAAATATGCACTTACCATATGACCCAGGAATTGCGCTCCCAGGCATTTATTCCAGAGAAATGAAAATCTGTGCAAACCCAACACCTGTACATAATTATTTATAGCAGCTTTATTTGTAATAGCTGCAGACTGGAAGCATCCAAAGTGTCCCTCAATAGATGAATAGTTCAGCAAACCCTGGCACATCCTTACCATGAAATACCACTCAGAAATAAAAAGGAATAAACCATTGATAGATACAACAACTGGATAAATCCTAAAGGCATTATACGGAGTGAGAAGAGCCAATTTCAAAAAGTCACATATTTTATGATTTCATTTATATAACATTCTTGAAATTAGAAAATTATGGAGCTAGAATAAAGATTAGTGGTTGCCAGGGGTTAGGACAGTGGTGGAGGGAGATGCATGTATATAACTCTAAAGGAGTAACAAAAGGGAGATCTTTGTGATGGAATTGTTCTAGATTAGGGTGGTAGGTACACATATTTAAAATAAAACTGTACCCTTGTATCAATGTCAATTTTCTGGTTTTGATATTGTACTATAATTACATAAGATGTAACTATTGGATGAAACTAAAAGGTACACAGGACTTCTCTCCAATATCTTTGAAACTTCCTGTGAATATATAATTATTTCAAAATAAAAAGGGTTTTTTTGTGTGTGTGTGCGTTTTGTGTTTTTTAATTTTTTTAAGATTTTATTTATTTATTTGAGAGAGAGAGAATGAGAGACAGAGAGCACGAGAGGGAAGAGGGTCAGAGGGAGAAGCAGACCCCCCGCTGAGCAAGGAGCCTGATGTGGGACTCGATCCCGGGACTCCATGATCATGACCTGAGCTGAAGGCAGTTGTTTAACCAACTGAGCCACCCAGGCACCCTGTTGTTTTTTTTTTTAGAGAGAGCTCATGCTTGCATGTGAGCAGGGGGGCTGTAGTTTAGAGGGAGAGGGAGACAGAATCTCAAGGAGGCACCACAATTGGCATGAGCCCAATGTGAGGCTCAGTCCCAGGACCCTGAGATCATGACCTGAGCCAAAATCCAGAGTCGGACACTTAACCAACTGGGCCACCCAGGTGCCTCCAAAATAAAAAGTTTTTTAAAAGAAACAAATATAGGTTGAAAGGATATAAATGCAACACATAAATGACAGTATTAGCATTGGAATATACAAAGAATGTCTACAAATAAAAAAATTAAACAATCTAATAGGAACATGAGAAAATAATTGAAAAGGACTGAAGCAGAAACATAACTGGTCAATAAATACAAGAGAAGATGCTCAGCTTCAGAGTAACTGGAGAAATGTAAAGGAAGACTGAGGAGTTATCATTTCATTCCTTTCAGACTGGAGACCTTTGTAAACCTGACAATATGAGGTATTGACCAAGATGCAGGAAAATTGGAACTCTGATTCATTATTGGTAGCAGTATAAAATGGTGCAACATTGTGGAGAAAATTTGGTAATTTATACTAAAACTGGAAATCTACATAACCTTGACCCATCAATTCCACATTTTGGTTTGTACTTTAGTAAAAAAAAAAAAAAAGTAATAATGTGTACAAGGAGACAAGAATAGTCATTTTAGCACTTTTTGGAACACCAAATTTTGGAAATAGCTTAACTGTCCATCAATAATGGAATGGAGAAATAAAATGCCCTAATATTTATTTATTTATTTTTAAATTCTTATTTTTTATTTATTTTTTAAAGACTTTATTTATTTATCTGAGAATGAAAGAGAACACGGGAGGAGAGAGGGTCAGAAGCAGAAGCAGACTCCCCACTGAGCAGGGAGCCTGATGCGGGACTCAATCCCGGGACTCCAGGATCATGACCTGAGCCAAAGGCAGTTGCTTAACCAACTGAGCCACCCAGGCGCCCCAAATTCTTATTTTTTTAAAAAATTTTATTTATTTATTTGAGAGACACAGCGAGAGAGGAACACAAGCAGGGCGAGTGGGAGAGGGAGAAGCAGGCTTCCCATGGAGCAGGGAGCCCGATATGGGGCTTGATCCCAGGACCCTGGAACCATGACCTGAGCTGAAGGCAGACCCTTAATGACTGAGCCAACCAGGTACCCCAAAATGCCCTAATATTTATTGGAGGGAATATTAGGAATAACTTTTAAGAGAATAAACTAAACACACATTGACATAGATGTGAGAAACAAAAAAAAATATAGAGTTAAAAAATCAAGTTACAGAAGTATACATATAGAATTATACCACCTTAATCAGCTAAACATGCACACACAACAATGTTACATATTGTTCCTGGATAGGTGTGTGTAAAACAGTGTGTGTGAAAAAGACCATAAAATATGCAGTAAACTCAGAATATTGGTTACCTCTGAGAAAAGGAGAGAAAAATAAACTGGAGATGGGAGGCAAAAAGGGCCTCAAATTTATCTACAGTATTTTATTTATTGAATCTTAAAAAGGCTTGAAGTAACTATGGCAAAATGCCAGCAACTGTCAATTTGGGGCAAGGGGGTAACAAAAATCTGGGGTAACAAAAGAAGTGTTTGTCATATAGCTTTGTACCTATATAAGTTTATTTTCATCACTATTATTAAACATACACCACACAAACCCAAATTGGGTTTATCCCAGGATACAAGATTGTACAAGAAAACCATTAATTAATATAAAATCTCACATGAACAATTAATAGAAAGTCAAAATTGTCTCAAATACAAAAATCTGTTTGATAATATTCACAAAGTGTTCTAGAGAAGCATTATTTTAGGATAGTAACAGGAAGGTTTTGTTTTGTTTTGTTTTAATTTGAAAAAGACTTGAGGCAACATCAGTCTACACACACATACACCCCTGGGCTCTGGTTTTAGGGGCCACGCAAGTAGGTTGAGTTGTGGGAGCCAGAGAGAGTGTTTGTGTGTCTGAATGAGTGTGCGGTTTGGAAATGGTAATGTAAGGAGTGGTCTGTGGTGAGGGGAAGTAGGGTTATGAGGGACTCTGAGAAAACTGCAATCCACAAAGACACTGGATAGAGGAAACCCACATCTTTAGACCTGGCTCTGCTCCCCAGCATCATGCTATACTGTCTTATATTTCACAGATGAAGACACAAGTCAGAAAACTTATGCCTGATCAGAAATACAAACAGTAATAGATGACCTCCTCTGATTTCTTTATTTCTCCCACCTCAATGCTCTAATTATGGTCTCCAGCAGTTTGTTGTTCACACACATATTGAAATAGTTCGTTTGACGTGGGTCTAAAAATCATCTTACATTTATGGCTGAAGTAAGAAAAGCATATTTGTGTTGTAAAAATGAGTATGTTGATGGATGTCTAGAGAAAATACCCAGAATATAGGTAGGTGTTGCCTGCCTCTAGTAAAATAAATATCTGTTGTTTCAGATGATTATATTCCTATTACAGAGGAAATATTTCTTTACTCTCCACCTGCTGAATTATTTGTAATTATATATTCATTTGTGCCCCATCTCCAATAGGATTTAAAGAAAGAACTCGATAAAGTTGGGCAAATTCACTTTCCAGTGTGTTTAATTAATGTTGGGGAACAAAAGAGCCAAATGTATTTTTTTTTAAGATTTTATTTATTTGAGATAGAGGGATTGAAAGCAAGAGAGAGAGCGCGCATGCATGCACGAGTGCAGGAAGGGGCAGAGGGAGAAGCAGGCTCTCCACTGAGCAGGGAGCCCGATGCGGGACTCGATCCCAGAACCCTGTTTCATGACCTGAGCCTAAGGCAGACGCTTAACCAACTGAACCACCCAGGCACCCCTAGCCAAATGTATTTTGACACACTTGCAAAAACAACCTGGAAAAATCCACCTAGGTCAGAGCCTCCCAGGTGAATATGGCTTAAGCGCCTCCTGAAAGTGAAACAGTGTATACATTAGGAAAAACAAGGAACCTTTTCCCATAGAGATCAAACAGTTGGGTAACTGACAAGAATCTTAACACCCTTTGCTTCCACAAGTGCACTAACTCCGTCCCATCCCACGGGAAAGTTTGTTCCCCAGATCTTTGACCTGTCAGCTCTCTTACCCTCTACAACACTGTCTGTCTCAGACCTCTGCCAGATTGTCTGGACTGGAATCCTGCATCCTGCATCCTGCACCCCTGGCCTCAGCTGAAAGGTGAGTCCCAGTTCTCCTGTCTGTTTTATTTTTGTTTTATTTTTTAATTTTTTGTTATGTTAATCACCATACATTACATCATTAGTTTTTGATGTAGTGTTCCATGATTCATTGTTTGTGCATAACATCCAGTGCTCTACGCAGAACGTGCCCTCTTTAATACCCATCACCAGGCTAACCCATCCCCCCAACCCCCTCCCCTCTAGAACCCTCAGTTTGTTTTACAGAGTCCATCGTCTCTCATGGTTCGTCTCCCCCTCCGATTTACCCCCCTTCATTCTTCCCCTCCTGCTATTTTCTTTTTTTTTTCTTAACATACATTGCATTATTTGTTTCAGAGGTACAGATCTGTGATTCAACAGACTTGCACAATTCACAGCGCTCACCATAGCACGTACCCTCCCCAATGTCTATCACCCAGCCACCCCATCCCTCCCACCCCCCACCACTCCAGCAACCCTCAGTTTGTTTCCTGAGATTAAGAATTCCTCATATCAGTGAGGTCATATGATACATGTCTTTCTCTGATTGACTTATTTCACTCAACATAACACCCTCCAGTTCCATCCATGTGGTTGCAAAAGGCAAGATCCCATTCCTTTTTAAGGCTGCATAATATTCCATTGTGTATATATACCACTTCTTCTTTATCCATTCATCTGTCGATGGACATCTTGGCTCTTTCCACAGTTTGGCTATGGTGAACATTGCTGCTATAAACATTGGGGTGCACGTACCCCTTCGGATCCCTACATTTGTATCTTTGGGGTAAATACCCAGTAGTGCAATTGCTGGATCGTAGGGTAGCTCTATTTTCAACTGTTTGAGGAACCTCCATACTGTTTTCCAGAGGGGTTGCACGAGCTTGCATTCCCACCAACAGTGTGGGAGGGTTCCCCTTTCTCTGCATCCCCGCCAACATATGTCGTTTCCTGACTTGTTAATTTTAGCCATTCTGACAAGTGTGAGGTGGTATCTCATTGAGATTTTGATTTGGATTTCCCTGATGCCGAGTGATGTTGAGCACTTTTTCATGTGTCTGTTGGCCATTTGGCTGTCTTCTTTGGAAAAATGTCTGTTCATGTCGTCTGCCCATTTCTTGATTGGATTATTTGTTCTTTGGGTGTTGAGTTTGATAAGTTCTTTATAGATTTTGGATACTAGCCCTTTATCTGATATGTCATTTGCAAATATCTTCTCCCATTCTATCGGTTGTCTTTTGGTTTTGTGGACTGTTTCTTTTGCTGTGCAAAAGCTTTTTATCTTGATGAAGTCCCAATAGGTCATTTTTGCCCTTGCTTCCCTTGGCTTTGGTGATGTTTCTAGGAAGAAGTTGCTGCGGCTGAGGTCGAAGAGGTTGCTACCTGTGTTCTCCTTTAGGATTTTGATGGACTCTGGTCTCACGTTTAGGCTTTCAACCATTTGGAGTCTATTTTTGTGTGTGGTGTAAGGAAATGGTCCAGTTTCATCCTTCTGCACGTGGCTGTCCAATTTTCCCAACACCATTTGTTGAAGAGACTGTCTTTTTTCCATTGGACATCCTTTCCTGCTTTGTCAAAGATTAGTTGACCATAGAGTTAAGGGTCCATTTCTGGGCTCTCTATTCTGTTCCATTGATCTATGTGTCTGTTTTTGTGCCAGTACCATACTGTCTTGAGGATGACAGCTTTGTAATAGAGCTTAAAGTCCGGAATTGTGATGCTGCCAGCTTTGCTTTTCTTTTTCAACATTCCTCTGGCTATTCAGGGTCTTTTCTGGTTCCATACAAATTTTAGGATTATTTGTTCCATTTCTTTGAAAAAAGTGGATGGTATTTTGATGAGGATTGCATTGAATGTGTAGATTGCTCTAGGTGGCATTGACATCTTCACAATGTTTGTTCTTCCAATCCATGAGCATGGAAAGTTTTTCCATTTCTTTGTGTCTTCCTCAATTTCTTTCATGAGTATTTTATAGTTTTCTGAGTACAGATTCTTTGCCTCTTTGGTTAGATTTATTCCTAGGTATCTTATGGTTTTGGGTGCAATTGTAAATGGGATCGACTCCTTGATTTGTCTCTCTTCTGTTTTGTTGTTGGTGTATAGGAATGCCACTGATTTCTGTGCATTGATTTTATATCCTGCCACTTTACTGAATTTCTGTATGAGTTCTAGCAGTTTTGGGGTGGAGTCTTTTGGGTTTTCCACATACAGTATCATATCATCTGCAAAGAGTGAGAGTTTGACTTCCTCTTTGCGATTTGGATGCCTTTGATTTCTTTTTGTTGTCTGATTGCTGAGGCTAGGACTTCTAATACTATGTTGAATAGCAGTGGTGATAGTGGACATCTCTGCCGCGTTCCTGACCTTAGGGGGAAAGCTCTCAGCTTTTCCCCATTGAGAATGATATTCGCTGTAGGTTTCTCATAGATGGCTTTTATGATACTGATGTATGTAGCCTCTATCCCTATACGCTGAAGAGTTTTGATCAAGAAAGGATGCTGTACTTTGTCAAACGCTTTTTCTGCGTCTATTGAGAGGATCATATGATTCTTGTTCTTTCTTTTGTTAATGTATCGTATCACATTGATTGACTTGCGGATGTTGAACCAACCTTGCAGCCCAGGGATAAATCCCACTTGGTCATGAGAATAATCCTTTTAATGTACTGTTGGATCCTATTGGCTAGTATTTTGGTGAGAATTTTTGCATCCATGTTCATCAAGGATATTGGTCTGTAAATCTCCTTTTTGATGGGGTCTTTGTCTGGTTTTGGGATCAAGGTAATGGTGGCCTCATAAAAGGAGTTTGGAAGTTTTCCTTCCATTTCTATTTTTTGGAACAGTTTCAGAAGAATAGGTATTAATTCTTCTTTAAATATTTGGTAGAATTCCCCTGGGAAGCCATCTGGCCCTGGGCTTTTGTTTGTTGGGAGATTTTTGATGACTGCTTCAATTTCCTTAGTGGTTATAGGTCTGTTCAGGTTTTCTATTTATTCCTGGTTCAGTTTTGGTAGTTTATACATCCCTAGGAATGCCTCCATTTCTTCCAGGTTATCTAATTTGCTGACATAGAGTTGCTCATAATATGTTCTTATAATTGTTTGTATTTCTTTGGTGTTGGTTGTGATCTCTCCTCTTTCATTCATGATTTTGTTCATTTGGGTCATTTCTCTTTTCTTCTTGATAAGTCTGGCCAGGGGTTTATCAATCTTGCTAATTCTTTCAAAGAAGCAGCTCCTAGTTTCATTGATCTGTTCTACTGTTCTTTTGGTTTCTATTTCATTGATTTCTGCTCTGATCTTTATTATTTCTCTTCTCCTGCTGGGTTTAGGCTTCATTTGCTGTTTTTTCTCTAGCTCCTTTAGGTGTAGGGTTAGTTTGTGTATTTGAGACCTTTCTTGTTTCTTGAGAAAGGCTTGTATTGCTATATACTTTCCTCTCAGGACTGCCTTTGCTGCATCCCAAAGATTTTGAACAGTTGTGTTTTCATTTTCATTGGTTTCCATGAATTTTTTAAATTCTTCTTTAATTTCCTGGTTGACCCATTCATTCTTTACTAGGATGCTCTTTAGCCTCCATGTATTTGAGTTCTTTCCAACTTTCCTCTTGTGATTGAGTTCTAGTTTCAAAGCATTGTGGTCTGAAAATATGCAGGAAATTATCCCAATCTTTTGGTACCAGTGGAGACCTGATTTGTGACCTAGGATGTGATCTATTCTGGAGAATGTTCCATGGGCACTAGAGAAGAATGTGTATGCCATTGCTTTGGGATGGAATGTTCTGAATATGTCTGTGAAGTCCATTTGGTCCAGTGTGTCATTTAAAGTCTTTATTTCCTGTTGATCTTTTGCTTAATCTGTCCATTTCAGTTACAGGGGTGTTAACGTCCCCCATATTACTGTATTGTTGTCGATGTGTTTCTTTGCTTTTGTTATTAATTGCCTTATATAATTGGCTGCTCCCATGTTCGGGGCATAGATATTTACAATTGTTAGATCTTCTTGTTGGATAGACCCTTTAAGTAGGATATAGTGTCCTTCTTCATCTCTTATTGGTTTCATCTCTTTGGTTTTAAAATCTAATGTGTCTGATATAAGGATTGCCACCCCAGCTTTCTTTTGGTGTCCATTAGCATGGTAAATGCTTTTCTACCCCTTCACTTTCAATCAGGGGGTGTCTTTGGGTCTAAAATGAGTCTCTTGCAGACAGCATGTTGATGGGTCTTGTTTTTTAATCCAATATGATAGCCTGTGTCTTTTGTTTGGGGCATTTAGCCCATTTACATTCAGGGTAACTATTGAAAGATAGGAAATTAGTGCCATTGTATTGCCTGTAAGGTGACTATGACTGTATATTGTCGGTGATCCTTTCTGGTCTATGCTGTTTTTAGGCTCTCTCTTTGCTTAGAGGACCCCTTTCAATATTTCTTGTAGGGCTGGTTTCGTGTTTGCAAATTCCTTTAGTTTTTGTTTGTCCTGGAAGCCTTTTATCTCCCCTTCTATTTTCAATGACAGCCTAGCGGGATACAGTATTCTTGGCTGCATATTTTTCTCGTTTAGTGCTCTGAAGATATCATGCCAGTCCTTTCTGGCCTGCCAGGTCTCTGTGGATAGGTCTGTTGCCAATCTAATATTTCTACCATTGTAGGTTACATATCTCTTCTCCCGAGCTGCTTTCAGGATTTTCTCTTTGTCTCCGAGACTCGTAAGTTTTACTATTAGATGTCGGGGTGTTGACCTATTTTTATTGATTTTGAGAGGGGTTCTCTGTGCCTCCTGGATTTTGATGCCTGTTTCCTTCCCCACATTAGGGAAGTTCTCTGTTATAATTTGCTCCAATATACCTTCTGCCCCTCTCTCTCTTTCTTCTTCTTCTGAGATCCCAATTATTCTAATGTTGTTTCGTCTTATCGTATCGCTTATCTCTCGAATTCTGCCCTCGTGATCCAGTAGTTGTTTATCTCTCTTTTTCTCAGCTTCTTTATTTTCCATCATTTGGTCTTCTATATCGCTGATTCTCTCTTCTGCCTCATTTATCCTAGCAGTAGTGCCCCCATTTTTTTATTTCACCTCATTAACCTTTTTGATTTCGACTTGGTTAGATTTTAGTTTTTTATTTCTCCAGAAAGGGTTTCTCTAATAACTTCCAAGCTTTTTTCAGGCCCAGCTAGTATCTTTAAAATCATGATTCTGAACTCTAGGTCCGACATCGTACTAATGTCCGTATTGAGTAGGTCCCTGGCAGACGGTACTACCTCTTGTTCTTTTTGTTGAGGTGATTTTTTTCGTCTTGTCATTTTGTCCAGAGGAGAATAGATGAATGAGAGAACAAAATGCTAACAGGGTAACAACGTCCCCAGCAAATGTACTCTAAACAAATCAGAAAAGATCTGAAACCAGGGGGAAAGAAAGGGAAAGAAAGAAAAAAGAAAAAGGAAAAAAAAGAAAAAGGTAAAAACAAACAAAAACAGAACAAAAAAAACAGAATATGATCGAATATGATAAGGCTGGTGCTTAGATCAGTGCCATACACTAGATTTTGGGTGTATTTTGGTCTGTTAGAAGACAGTGCCTCCCAAAATTTTAAAGAAAAAAAGACTTACATATGTACAAAATAAGTGTTGATCCAATGAAGGGATGGAATATGACTGTAAAGATGAAAAGTATAAAAGATTTTATAAAAGGAATTGATAAGATAAGAAGTTGTTTGAAAAAAGAAAGAAGATATAAAAAAAAAGAAAAAAAGGGAGAGAATGTGATCGGGCAGGATACTAGAACAAAGCCATACACTAAAGATTTAGGGTATATTTTGATCTGTTAGAAGAAACTGTATCTCAAAATTTTAAAGAGAGAACAACTTATATATATATGCCAAAAATAAGGGTAACTACTATGAAGGGATAGAATACGACTCTAAAAATGAAAAATAAAAAAAAATTTTTTAAAAAGGGATTGATAAGATGTTGGTTGAAAAATGGAAAAAGAAAAATTCCAAAAAAGAAAAAGTTAAAAAAATTAACATTGAAAGACTAAAGAATCATGGGGGAAAAGCCATGAACTCTATGTGCAGTATTCCCCTAGCGCTGGAGTTCTGACATTGTCATTGATCGGTAAACTTGGTCTTGGCTAGCTGTTCGTGCTGATCTTCTGGGGGAGGGGCCTGTTGCCGTGGTTCCCAAATGTCTTTGCTGGAGGTGGAATTGCCCCGCCCTTGCTGGTCCAGGCTAAGCAAGCTGCTCGGGTTTGCTCTCCAGAGATTTTGTTCCCTGCAAGCTCTCCGTACAGCTTTGGAGGACGAGAGTGAAAATGGTGGCCTCCCAATCTCCGCCCAGAGGAGCCGAGAACTTGGGCCCCGCTCCTCAGTGCGCCCCCAGAGAAAAGCAGTCAGTCACTCCCTCGTCCCCAGTCTCCGGCCGCACTGCGTGCTCACCCGGCCTGTGACCGAGCGTTTCTATCTCTGGCACCCGACCCCGTGTGGAGTCTCCAAACCCAGCAGATCCCTGCGGTGCGCTCCCGCGCCGCTCCTCCCCGGGGAGGAAGGGGAGTCTCCCCGGATCTGCTGCTTGTTGGGTCCCTCCTGGAGGAGCAGTGGCCCGACTGGGCCGCGGACCACAGTTTATGGCAACCCCGAGCTGAGAGCCCGCGCCTCGGCTCCGTCTCTGCAACCAGCTTCCCCGCTCCGATACCTGGGAGCTGTGCCGCACTCAGGCTCCCCCGGTCTTTCTGTGACCCCGAGGGTCCTGAGACCACACTGTCCCGTGAGGGTTCCACCCCCCCGCTTAGCCACTGGAGTGACGTCCCTCAGCGGAGCCGACTTCTAAAAGTTCCGATTTTGTGCTCCGCGGCTCTAGCACTTGCCAGAAGCGGCCGACGGAGGCCCCTCCCCCACCATCTATCCTCCTGAATATCGCCTCAGATTCACTTCTCCGCACGTCCTACCTTCCAGAAAGTGGTCATTTCTCTGTTCAGAGAGTTGTTGCTACTCTCCTCTTCGATCTCCTGTTGAGTTCGTAGGTGTTCAGAATGGTTTGATCCCTATTCAGCTGAATTCCTGAGACCAGAGGAAACCCAGGTCTCCTACTCCTCCGCCATCTTGCTCCGCCCCTCACTGTCTGTTTTAGTCATTCAGGAAAAGTGTGGCTGTAACATGCCCATCGCAGCCTCTCTTGCCTAAAGTGGATGTATCTAGAAGGGTCTATAGCCACAAAGTGGATTTTTTTTTCTTTTCTTTTTTCTTCTTCTTTTCTTTTCCTTTTTTTTTTTTTTTTTTAAGAGGGAGTGCAAGCAGTGATAGGGCGGTGGGGCGTGGGAAGCAGAGGGAGAGGGAGAGAGAGAATCTTAAGCAGGGTCCACGATCAGTATGGACCTGAAGGGGGGCTCCATCTCACAACCCTGAGATCATGACCTGAACCAAAATCAAGAGTTTGTTGCTCAACTGACTGAGCCACCCAGGTGCCCTTGGATTTTCATCTTAGAGTTTTGTGGTCCCTTTTAGTGACCATTCTTTCTGTGGAAAAGGCATGGCTCAGGTCTCTCCAGGCAGTCTGTACTTACCTCGGTAATAAGAAGATTCTTCAGAGTCGGGGTGTTGAAGAGAAAGCTCCTGGACATCTGATCTGTTTGGGTGTCTGCAGCTTGACAAGGGAGAAGAGAAGAAATGGATAGTAAACCTGAGCCCCAGGACAAAAGTAAGTCCAGGAGGAGTGTCCAGTTTTGATTTCTCTGAAAAACCAAACTAGAATATTCCCTTCTTTTTTTTTTGAAGATTTTATTTATTTATTTATTTATTTATTTATTTATTTATTTATTTATTTAAGAGAGAGAGAGAAACAGCACGAGAGGGGAGAAGGTCAGAGGGAGAAGCAGGCTCCCTGTTGAGCCGGGAGCCTGATGTGGAACTTGACCCCAGGACTCTGGGATCATGACCTGAGCCAAAGGCAGTCGCTTAACCAACTGAGCCACCCAGGGGCCCAGAAAATTCCCTTCTTTTTAAAGTTTCAATTTCTTGGAAAACTAGGCTAGACATGTTCCTGTCTTTCAGGTTTCAATATCCCGGAAAATTAAATTAGAATGGTCTTACCTCTTAATGCCTGCCTTCCCCATCTCAAGAAGAAAAGCAAGCTGTTTCCTGTTAATAGAAATTCACCATTTTTAATAAGTATAGTTAGTTCTGGTTTGACTCTAAAGGAACTGTTTATCACAAGGAGAACGATGCCACAGAAAAGCCTGTTTGGATTACACACCAAACTGTTATTAAGGAGGAATCCCTGGGGAGTGGAATTGGAGAGGAAGAAATAGAGTGGGAGAGAGGAATTTTTATTTTGTAAAATAAGCCCGTTACTCAAGAAATGTTTCATGCAATCAAGAAAAGCAATGCTAGAGCCAGATAGGGAATTAAACAGTGCATTTCATTGACTTTCTCACTTACTTTTTCTAGTAGCTTCTATAATTCCAACAGTTGTAGTTAAACCCCATTGAAATTTCTGCTGGATTTCCTTTTATTGATTTGGCTGCTGATGCTGTTAAAATTGTTTTGATTACATTTCTTCTGCTTACCACTTCGATCTGCAACTTCCTTCCATAGTCTATACAAGTCACAATTCCCTTGAACTTTTGTTTGGTTTGTTTGGTTTCTTTTGGGTGTCCATCCTTAGAGATTGCAAGAATATTACAATATGGATTTTTAACTATGAGAAAAGGTGTCGTGCACAGAGGGAACTGAGTTTGAGATGTCATGAGCTAGATCATTAATTCCCAATCTTGGCTGCCCGTCAGAACCTTTCACAACACTTTTTTAAAAATGCAGATTCTAGGGGGCACCTGGGTGGCTCAGTCGGTTGAGTGTCTGCCTTCGGCTCAGGTCATGATCCTGGGGTCCTGGGATCGAGTCCCACATTGGGCTCCCTGCTCAGCAGGGGGTCTACTTCTCCCTCTGCCTCTCTCTCTGTCTCTGATGAATAAATTTAAAAAATCTTTAAAAAAAATGCAGATTCTAGGGCTCCTCTCTCAGACATGTAGAATCAAATAATGAATCAATAGTATTTTTTTAAAGATTTTATTTATTTATTTGAGAGAGAGAGAATGAGAGACAGTATGAGAGGGAGGAGGGTCAGGCGCCCCTGAATCAATAGTATTTTTTTTTTAATAAAGCAGTTTATTTATTTATTTATTTTTTAAGATTTTATTTATTTGACAGAGAGAGAGACACAGCGAGAGAGGGAACACAAGCAGGAGGAGTGGGAGAGGGGGAAGCAGGCTTCCCGCAGAGCAGGGAGCCCAATGCGGGGCTCGATCTCAGGACCCTGGGATCATGACCCGAGCCAAAGGCAGATGCTTAATGACTAAGCCACCCAGGCACCCCTGAATCAATAGTATTTTTAAGATGCCCAGGTGATTGTATGGTCAGCCATGTTCAGGAACTGCTAGACTCCTATTTCCTATCTCTTATTATCACTGTCTATTGGCTTACTATTCATGGTGGACTGTCATAGCAATTACTAGTATTATAGATTGCCACCCAAATCCAATTTGTACCAAATCTGGCCAGGGTTATCACTTCATGACATTGCCTACATGTGGCAAACAGAGTGGGTAATTATCTGATTGCACAAAAGTATTCCAACCCACAAATTAGCTGAGAGACACACAGCCTTTTAAAAAAATCATAATTGAAAAGCGTCCACTGAGAAAAACCCAGCAGAGTCCAGGGGATGTCTTAATAGCCACTGTTCACAGAGGATTAGTGTTGGGCCAAACCCTGTGCTAATAAGCATTTCATATTTCCTCCTTATACCTGGGAAGGAACTAAGCCCTTCAGAAGGGTGAAGTAACATTGTTGATAAAATAACTTCTCCTAGTCACAGTTTGACCATATGCAAGGCTCTGGAAATTTAGTAGTGGTTTAATGCTACTGTTTTTGACACTTGGGTTTGTGCCAAGCACACACACACAAAAGCACATAATCTTTATAACAACCATCTGAAGTATATAATGTTATTTTTTCCATTTTATATAAAAAAAATCAGTTAACCTGCCCAGATTACATTTGGGTGCTTGAGTCCATATTTGAGCCTTGTCACATCTGACTCTGAAATCCACACAAGTACATGAATGCCTTAAAGCTCAGCCCCATGCAAACTGTAGTCATTCCTGTGGAGCAATTTTAATGGGTGGTGTTCTTCCGGTCATCCAGGCATTGGCCACATGCGTTTCAACATTCAATACAATGCTTCCCAAATGGTCTCCAGAGTACAGATGCTTAGGCACCTGCCCTAGAGCTGAGGGGATATGGGGGTGGGGGGCAGGGAATCTGGAATTTTAACAATCACACCAGGTGATTCTTGTCAGGCAAATTTGGAAAGCACTGTTTTAAGTACCTTTGGCCAAACAGAGTTTGGTTTTATAGACCTCCGGAGCAGTGTACCTGGCAACTGCCGCTCTTTGGGGAGGGCACAACCCCCCAAGCCAGGTTCCCACAGTGACGTGTGGGCAAAGGAAGGAAGAAGAATGCTTCTGTCCTAATTGTGTTACTCCGTTGCGGAGTTCCCTCAAATGTCTGCCCTTCACTCCCACCCCAGTATCTTACGGAGTTTGCTCAAGAGCTTTTGCATCTTTTACTGGCTGGTCATCATATTCCTCTCGGTGGGCAGAGGTTCAGGTAGACGGGGCCAAGAAACCCACAGGGACACCTGAGGGTCTCTGCTGTGCTGGGAGTCGCCCCTCCCTCAGCTGCAACGTGGAAACTGTTGCACTTACTGCAGGGAGACCACAGAATGAGGAGGGCGTGCAAGCAATCAAGCCAAACAGGATACAAAATGGAATGTGCACTGTGATTACAACTCTGTTAAAACATATCTGCCGCCGACTGACACTGGAAATGAATAAGCAGAAACGAGAACAGCTGTGTGACACGATGGGAGGAATGGAGATGACTTTTCTTTTGTCCCTCTCTACTTTGAATCTTTCTGTAATGTCACTATACAGACCTAGTAAGGAAAGGTATAGTTCTGAAGTTTATTAGTGTGGAAGGTGCTTTTCTCTGAACATGTCCATTATGTAAGTCATTTTAGGTATCATATTGATTTTGTAGGAAAAAATCTAGGAGAATCACCCTGTTGCTTAATATCACAAATATTCTAAATATACCCAATCCTCGTCTCAGTTTCAAATCAAATAAATTCCTGTCAATATGGAGACTCATGCCTTTGGCTTTGCTGTACAGGAAGGCAGAAGAGCATAGAGGCTAAAATGGACTTTGGAGTCAGGTGGACATGGGTTCAGATCTTGGGTTCAGAATCTACTAGGTCTGTGATCTTGGGCAAGGTATTTACCTTTAAGTCACAGCTTCCTCAGCTAAATTAAATCTAATCAGGGCCAAAATTTATCAAGAGCTTTCTACCCATTGGTCACATTTATTTAAATGTATTATTTATTTCAATCCTCATCTTTATCTAAGGCACAGGTATGAATTTCATCCTTGTTTTACAGACGGGAAAGTGGAGTCTTTTTTTTTTTTTTAAGATTTTTTATTTATTTATTTGAGAGAGAGAGAATGGGAGAGAGCACGAGAGGGAAGAGGGTCAGAGGGAGAAGCAGACTCCCCGCTGAGCAGGGAGCCCGATGCGGGACTCAATCCCGGGACTCCAGGATCATGACCTGAGCCGAAGGCAGTCGCTTAACCAACTGAGCCACCCAGGCGCCCAGGAAAGTGGAGTCTTAAAGGGGGAAATTAACTTGCCTGAGGTCACCTAGCCAATTTAGAGTTGGAATACAAAGCCAGGGTCAAGCTGACCCTTAGCACTCATGCCCTGAACACCACCTTATCCTACCTTACCTGGGGCTGCTATATATAATTCAACAGTGGCTGGGAGAATAAAAGATACAATGTTTAAAACATTTTGCACAGCATCTGAGACGTGGTACTTATTGTAGGTTAGCTCTAATCTTGTAGAGTAGAGGATACAGGAATGGAGCTGTAGAAGTATTTTGATGGATAAGCCATTGGCTGATGGTGTGTATTTGTCATATCAAGCTGTTTTGGAAGTAAGCCCCTGGGTCCCTCACTACCCCTACCCTAGCCCTACCCAACGCATGCCTCTTCCAAGCTGTATAATTGGGCCAAGAAGATAGCCTTCCCTGATTAAAGCAGGGGTGAAGGTGGATTTTAAATATTTTATTTATTTATTTTTAGAGAGAGAAGAGAGAGCACGAGTGAGCTGGGCATGGGGGCAGAGGGAGAGAGCATCTTAAGCAGGCTCCACGCCCACCTTGGAGCCCAATTCCGCAACCCTGAGATCATGACATGAGTGGAAATCAAGAGTCAGACGCTTAATTGACTGAGCCCCCCCAGGAGCCCCTGAAGGTGGATTTTATTTTATTCTATTTTTTTAAATGTATTATTTTGAGAGAGAGAGAGCACGAGCAGGAGGGCAGGGCAGAGGGAGAGGGAAGGGCAGACTCCCCACTGAGCAGGGAGTACAATGTGGGGCTCGATCCCAGGACCCTGGGATCATGACCTGAAGGCAGACGTTTAACCAACTGAGCCACCCAGGTGCCCTGTTTTATTCTATTTTTTTTTAAGATTTTATTTATTTATTTGAGAGAGAGAGAGAGAGAGAGTATGAGTGGTGGCAAGGGCAGAGGGAGAGGGAGAAGCAGACTCCCCGCTGAGCAGAGAGCGTGATGCAAGGCTTGATCCCAGGACCCTGAGATCAGGACTTGACTGAAATCAAGTTGGATGCTTAACTGACTGAGCCACCCAGGCACCCCTGAAGGTGGATTTTAAATGCAAATAGCCTGAGATAATTCTAAAGCCGTAAACAATAAGAAGAGAAAGCACATAGTAGCTATGTCCTAATTCCTCACTCTTCACTTCCATTTTAGGCAGAGATGAAAGAAGGAACAAAATTGAAAACTTATTTCTTTGAAGCTTATTTATTGAAAATTTATTCCAAAATCATGTTGCCTCTGTCAACTGAAGATATTGAGTAGGCAGCTCAAGGCTCCTCTTCCCTTTATGGGGGAGGTAGATTCAGAGGGAAAACACTGTTCCTGAAACTTTTGAGATGCCCATTTCATTTGATAACCAGCAAGATCTACTCTTATAGATGATAGATAGATAGATAGATAGATAGATAGATAGATAGATAGATAGATAGATAGACAGAAATGGATATAAATATATTCTAAGGGATTTTAAAGGAAGGTGGGGACTTTACATTCTAAATCACCTCCAGTGTCACGGTACGAGAAGACAAGATACAACAGCAGTCCCTGTTAGGAGTGCCTGACCTTAGATGCGTCAGGAATATGACCTGAATCTAATCCTTAGCTTTACAGAAGAAGAAATTCAGATTTTTCCAGAATGATCCAGAGCCTCTGGGAAAAGTGACAGATGTTGAATATAGGAAACAGTATAGACTAGTCAGCTATTTCCCTTACGATGGAGACCAATGATTTCTAGAGATGAGAGCTTGACAGAGGATCCTGATAGCAAATATGAGTATTTTTTGCCTCCAGAGTATTTTCAGAGTATTTATATGTCCTCAAGTTAAGATTATCATATCAAAGAGTCTATTTACCCAGCTTGAGCACTTACCAAACATGTACCTTTGAGAAAGTTAAATTCTCTGTGCCTCAGTTTTATCATCTCTAAAATGGAGATAATGTGTAGCTACCTCAGAGACTGTGAGAATGTAGGCAAAGCATTCGCAATCAGCATTAGTTGCTAGTTGTATGTAGTAAAAGCTTGATTAATAGTAACATACAGTTATTTTAAATTTTGTACTTATTTCCAATTGAAGTTTCTCAAAAACAATTTAATGTTCAGTCTCCCCAAAACCTTGGGGGAACTGAGGCAGCTCAGCTTCTTAGGAAATCTAGTTTACCTCTCCACTTCCTCCTCTTTTCCTAAATGGTGTTCTCCATGCTACAGTTTCTCTTCAGAAAAAAAGTCCTATTTATGGTCAGAGACATCCTATCTTGTCTTTTCTCTGAGATAGTACCCTACATAGGTTTTAAGTGACCAGAGTATTTTTTCCATATCACGTTAAGGTTGTACAATGTTCCCATCTGTAATTCTCCAAGTTAAGATCTTCCTCTTAGGTCCTGGGCTAGGGTGATGAGCCTTGGTTTTATTCTCCATGCACCTGTTTCTGAGACACCAGTGCCCTTTTGTCATCAAATCTGATGTCAGCATCTTGTTCTTTTATTTAAGGCAACACATCTGCATGGTCAGGTACAGTCCCTGGGCCTTTCCTATCCACTTCCCATCAGAACACTACATAAATGAGGTGAATCTTTTATCTAGGCCACCTTTTTGATCCAGGAATCTCATCTCTGGGGATTTATACATACCAAAGAAAGAAAAGGCTGTATGCCTATGTGCCTGGCTCAATTTCGATAGTGTAAAATTATAATCTCCTGGAATATTATGCTGCAAAAACCTTGAAATCTCAGGTGGACAATAATAAGCAGGCATTTCTCACATATGCATCTGTAGATCAGCTGGGTTTTGGCTAACCTAGTCAGGATCGGTCGAACTTGGCTTCAGGCTGAGAGCTGAGTGCAAGCCCATTTCACATCTGTCACTCATCAGTGACTGGTGGGCTGCCTGAGACCTATCTTTGCATGGCAGGAACAGAAGCCCGGAGAACAGGCGTACTGCTGAAATAGTAAAGCATCTGTGCACATCACAACTGACATTTCATCAGCCAAATAAAGTCACATGGCCACGCCCACATCACGGGGTGGGGTGGGGATATCCTCCCACTCTAATATTAGGAACTACAAAGAGTATAGCACGGAGAGTGATGAAGTATTAGGAACAATAATGCAATCTACAACAATGCTTCACAAAAAGGTTCAATGGAGAAAATGCACACAGGATATAAAATTGTATAACTTGATCATTTTTTGTATATCAATGAAGAATGGAAATAAATAAGCAAAAATAAAAAAAAGGTATGCCTGGATAACATAAGAACTTTTAATTTTGTCTTTGTCCATTTCTTAAACTTACACAATAGAATTATATACCACCCTTCTTTTTTAAAGTAAGTTTTAGATGCTTATAACAGTAAGTTATTTCATCAAACGAATTGTTTTATGCAGTATATTAAGAGTCTGTAGAAAAGTAGATTTCTAAGTCAATTATTCTCAGTCCCCACCAGTTCCAATCCTCAAACTCAAATCTAATGAACTTCCAGCAACATGGACCTTTAATTTTACCCCTTGCCTAAAAACAGTTTAAATTCCTTCATTCTCTTATTCTTCATTGTTTCAGTGCTGATTATTCTCCACACTGACCTCTTTGAAGGCTCCAAAATTAGATATCCACATCAGTGAATAGAGGCATTGTCCCTAGCAGATTCTGATTTTCTGAAAGCAGCAAGTCCATTCAACAAATAATTACTGAGGACTCACCATATTTGAAGCACTGCACTAGTAGCATTTGGGGAAATAAAAATGTATAAGTGACCATCCTTACTCTCAAGGTCTGATGGGAAGAGAAATATGTGTATACATCTATTTGAGGACAAAAAGAACAGACTTGGGCTCAATAGTTCTCAACCTGGTGGTATATTAGAATCATCTGGATTACTTTTAATAAATATAGTTGCTCAAGCTGATGCCCAGAGATGCTTATTTAATTGGTTGACTGGTCTGATCACTGGGTTTTTTTTGTTTGTTTAAGTAGGCTCCACACCGAGTGTGGAGCCCAACACAGGGCTTGAAATGACGACCCTGAGATCCAGACCTGAGCTGAAATCAAGAGTCAGGCGCTCAGTCAACTGTACCATCTGCACCACCCCCACACCCCAGATCACAGGTATTTTTTAAAAGCCTCTGTGCCATAGGGCAGATGATTTTAATGAGTAGCCAGGGTTGAGAACCACTGAGTTAGGCTTTCTACTTTATGCCAAACTGAGCTGTTGGAGGAGACTAAGAACTGATAGACTCTCCAATTCGATACATAAAACAATTCTTTTAAAAATGAATTATTTCATCAAATTATATAATATATACATATTGTTTTAAAAAGTTGAATGGTACTGAGGCTTATGACTAAAATATAGCAATTCCCTGTTTTCTTTCTTTCTTTTTTTTAAAGATTTTATTTATTTATTTGACAGAGGGAGACACAGTGAGAGAGGGAACACAAGCAGGGGGAGTGGGAGAGGGAGAAGCAGGCTTCCCGCGGAGCAGGGAGCCCGATG
Organism: Zalophus californianus; assembly: GCF_009762305.2. Taxonomy (NCBI): domain Eukaryota; kingdom Metazoa; phylum Chordata; class Mammalia; order Carnivora; family Otariidae; genus Zalophus; species Zalophus californianus. The sequence continues at coordinate 23,072,944 of NC_045610.1, forward strand.
CGGGGCTCGATCCCAGGACCCCGGGATCACGACCTGAGCCGAAGGCAGACGCTTAACGACTGAGCCACCCAGGGGCCCCTGTTTTCTATTCCCCTAATCCCTCTCCACTTTTGACTCTTTATTTTTAGAGAATTCACACATCTCCCATTATCCAAATGTTCATGCACTGGTATCTTTCCTTCATCAGAAGCTAATTAATTGTTGAACTTTATTTCTCCCACCCAAAGTACTCCCAAAACCCCAAGGAAAGGTACAAAGGAGGAAATGTCAAGTAATTGAAGCAGCAAGAGTCAGGGGACAAGTTCTTCTGTTCAATCCATTCGCCGAGACAGCTGGCCCATAGGTTCAGACTGGCCTATCTGGTGGCCTGGGCAATTAAAAAGGCTGCTAGGAATGCTTTTCCAAGCCCTGCCTGCTCTCCCACCCCTTGGAAAGCTGATAGGTTTTATCTGAAATTATAGCCAGAGGACTACTTCCACACTCTCTTTTGCATTCATGCCTCTCCAGTATCAATAAGGTTGTCCTAAACCTTTCCAGAATTAAAAACAATCTGGAAATCGGAGTATTTCCAAAGCAACGTAACAATCATTACAGACAGGACAGTGAGATTGCGTTGAAGAGCACAGCATTGGCTTCGCTATTTGGGGAGCTACTAGAGAAAGGGAACTTTGATTTTTATTTCTATTTCCCATACATTGGAAAGAAGACGTGATAGGAAGATATTGCAAAGATCTCATGATGCCAACAGCTACTTCTCTGGCACAATTTAGAATGAGTTTGGCACTATCATCAGAAGTCTTTTAAGCCACAGAATGGCTGCAAAAGGGGAGACCAAATTTAAGGAAGGGGGTGGTGAAAGTTTACTAGAGGAGTTGGGCATTTGAACAAGGACTTGACTGGCAAGCAAGGATTTCAGCAGGTAGAGGGGCAGACAAGAGTTTGAAGGCTGATAAGAGAGCACAGCAAGTAGCCAGGAGTGTGTACAGGGGTGGGGGGGTGTGTAGGTGGTAGAGTTGCCTTCCAGGCTCCCTGGAAACTCAGAATTAGAGTAACATTAACAGCAAATCATAACAGAAGAGCTCAGGGATGCGCAAAGGCCTCTTAGAGACAGACCACTTCCCAGGCCAGTAGCAGAGTATAAGCACTTTTGAGCCTATGTGAATGTATCAACAGGTGGAGAATGAATGGGAGCAAAATGTGTGTGTGTGTGTGTGTGTGTGTGTGTGTGTGTGTGTGTGTGTGTTGGGAGGAGTGAGGAAGAAGGCTGGTGGTCAACCTGGAAAGTTTAGAAACTAGGGGAGAAGAGCAATTTCAGCTGAGGCAGAGGATATGGAATACCTAGTCACCCTTTGCCTTCTAAATTTGCTTTATTTTGTAAACCTGACCTGTCTAGTTCTTGTGGTCAAAATATTCCTATTTTAGAGATGATCGCAATAGTCTAACAATGCTTTGAGTCTTCATACATTTGAATGAGATTACCATCGCCGCAAAGCTATGCTTATATAATTTGGCCTCCTGGGTTACTAGTGAATATACTGATTAGCAAAAGCTTCTGGCCCACCTATTACTACAATCCTCACTGTAAATTGGCAGAGTGAGATTTTCATCTGCGCATTGGTCTTTTGTGAGCTTGATTAGCATAAATCCATCCCCAAGAGATTAAGCCATACTTAGCACAAAGAGGAAATCAAGTTCTAGGCCCATTAAGCTTGAGACCCATAGCCAGTAGGAGGTGCTAACCAAGGTGTTGCCCTTCAGATACCCCAAGTTAGTAGCCGGGAAGTCATCCTACCCACCACTCCCAACATAGGCCAGCAAGGTTGGGGTGCCTTAGACATCCTGGGAGAGGAGATAGAACAAAGGATGTGTTAGGGGAGTAAGTCAGGGTGTAGCATGCAAAGCCTTGGAAATTGGTTTGGCTTGAAGACTTTGGGGACTCACTGCAGATACATTGGCAGGGGATGTCACACACTCCGTTCTCTATCGAAGGGGAACCTCTGGTCCCTGAAAGATGGACTGGACTAGGAAAACCAGAGGCTCAATCAATCTGCTAGGATTTTACAGGGAAGAGAACAGTGACAGCACACAGAAGGGAAGGGTCACTCCCGAAAGACATTTCTGTGGCTCCACGCCATACTTACTGTGCCTTGATCTCCCCACTGATAATACGTGAAAAGGTGCCTGGGAGAAGGGACTCTGCTCTTTCTGGCTGACTATTGTTAAAATAATTTTCAGAAAGCTGCCCTCTTTTCATAGAGCAGGTAAAGATGTTTAATGGCTCGTGAGGCAAAGCAGAGCTTATGAGCTTCTTCTGACAGGGCGCATTCTGGACTAAGCCCAAATACAATATTCCTCTCCAGACCTGAAAACTGCTGAATACTGTCGAAAATGATGCGACTGCCCCAAACACCAGAGGCCTGGCTGAACGCAACCTTTGTTGCTCCATGAGCTTCAAATAATTCCATTGCTTTTAGCAGGGCAAGTTCGTAGCGTCCTCTGTCCTCCCCTTTCCTGCACAGAATTGCAATGTCTTTGGGCCGATAGCCACATTGGAACAGGTCGTAACACCTTTCTGCCACCCGTTTTACAATCTGTTCCATAGTCAGGTTAGTCTCAGTCTCACACACCCCAGGCAGGGCCTGGGCACACATTGCTTCCTCGTAGGCAGCTTCCCTGAACAAGGACAGTGTGTCTAGGGACATGCTGGAGGGTGGATTGGCTTTGATCCTCTTCATTTCTTCTTTCATGACCATTGCTATTTCTAGAGCACAGTGGATCCCATTGGTGATTGTCTTTCGAGGAAACTGAGCAGATGGAGGTGGGAGGCCATTAATATCTGCATGACGGACTTGGAAAGGGTCCAGAAAAATCCAGAGAATCCCACGATGAAGGTTTTCACTTCCAGCTCCCCTCACCTTTGGATGGGTGATGCTCTTGGCCTTCAAGTACCAGTCTCCATATTTGCTGCAGAAATTCTCAGTCTCGTCCATCACTATATGCTTAATCTTTAGGAACTCCCCTTGTAAGAAGGTCTTCCGGGTCACAGCTTGACAGGTGGTTTGTTGGCTGTAAGGATGCCAGAGAGAATAAGGTTTCAGCCATGTAAGCAAAGGGAATACCGTGTATTCATTCCTACGTGGATTGGAATCAGAGTCTAGTTCTCATCTAGAGGCTCGTTCACTGATTCAGTGGTATCATGAACACAACAAAACCATTCTACTTACAAGTGACCTGACAGAGAGAATAATACATAATTGCAAACCTTACTCTTTGGGGTTATCTAACTAAATCTGCATGTGAAACTTTTTGAAATGAACCCAGGTAGGAGATTTTATTTCTATTACTAGTCTATTTCTGCTGTTTGGCAAACCCTGAAGACAAGCTTATCACGTGTAAAGGAAATCTCAAAAATAATTTATGCCTGTTACTACCATTACTTAACTTTCTGGCCTTTTTAGAACTGGAGAACAGGTCCCTAGAGACATAATTTTATGTGCAAAAGAGGTATGAACTAGTACAAATTCCTCTAAAGCAAGTCCTATTTCCCCCACTTACTTGTAGTAAAAACCAAAGCCTCTCTAGATTTTTGTAAGGAAAACATCAGGAGGTTGCTGAGTTCTGGGACATGTCAAGAGGGTAACAAATCTACTGGGCTTTGCCTCTCTGGAACTGCTACTGTGTTTCCTTAGCTCAATTTTCCTTTACAGTATGTTTCAGCATATTAGAGGAGACGGGAAATAACCATGTTTAATATATATATAATAAATATATATAAATTTATAAGTATATATAACCAAGTTTGTTAAAAAACTTATATATTTATATAACTTGGCTACATAACTTGGCTGTTTCTTGCCTCCTCTAATTTGAATCCAACTAATATCACTCATTCCTACAGATTTCCTGATTTTACATATACAGTCCTTGGGGTTTTACTCCCTATGCCTTGAATCACACCTACTCACGTTCTCTCCCAGTTTAGACTGTGTAGACTTCTTGAAGAAAAGCACTGTTCTCAGCCCCCTCCTCCTGGGCTTCAACAGATACTTGTTGAATCTGCATTTTGACTGGGATATTTTTAAACTTACCTGTAATGCATAGTCATTAGCACAGTTTATGAGATCCTCCACAATTTGGCATCTACCTCCTTTCCAACTTCATCACCTGCCACATTCCGCCCCACCCCACTGGCCTAGTCAGACCCACCATTCTGATTCTCTCATGTGCCTTTGCATTTGCTGTGTGCCCTTTGCTTAAAAAGCCCTCATTTTATCCACTTCTACTGACTTCTTAAGAGTATGCCCAAGGATCTCCTTCCCTAGTGACTATTTATTAACCAACCTCCAGCCTAAGTTAAGATAAGCATATCTTTATTATCATACTAATTGCACAACACTCACATTGCTTATTTTTTTCTTTGTCTCCTTTATTAGGCTTTATGGCCAGGTCTTCAATATGTTTTTCACCCACTAACACTACATGTACACATTCTTAGCATATAAGTGGTACCCAGAAAAGATTTATTGAATAAATAGGTAAACCAAACCAAAAATTAAAACGCGTTTGCCCTCATTTGTTGGATTTGTATAACAGCCATTTCTTTTACTAAATTGAAAGGTGAAGATTTAAATCAGAGGCAGATTTGCATGTTTTCTGAAATTGTTGGTTCAGAAGTCAAACGAATGAAAATATTTTATAAACAAAATCATATGGTATTTAAATTCAAGCTCCTGTTAGGTATCATGTCTAATGAACTAAAATACTCTTTGACTTTAAAGCATTAAATATCAAGCAAAAAGTATATATAAAGCAAGATAAGTTTATTTCTTCTTTTCTTAAAGTGAAGGCCAGAGATTGTAGGGGAAAAAAATGTTTCTAGTTAGAGAAACGTAAGGTGATGTATAGTTGGCTAATTTGTAATGAGATGTTTAAGCCCAGGCATTGCAAAGTACCCATTTATAGCTCAACTACCTGATCATTTGGAAATGTGTATACAGTTTGGGGTCTCACATTTTTGCAGCTAAGGCATTGCAAAGTCTTAAAACTAAAAACACAAATTAAACTTTTGTGATACTGGGGAAAAGACTGACTAAAAATATTTATTGTGTTGAGTTAGTGGAATTCTTACGTCACATAATCCTTTAAGGAGTCACTTTCACAAACATATAGGATCTCTTTTGGTTTGCACTGGAACAAATCCTTAATTTTCTCCATGATCTTTATGGCCAGGGCTGTCTTCCTGGTTCCCGGAAAGCAGTGGATGAACAATTCTCGTGTCTCCTGAAGGCTCTCTGAAAGCAACTCACACTGCTCCTCTATGAGCAAGTTGAAAAATTCACAGCCCAGCTGGTCACTCAGAAGAGATCGAGAACACAGTGAGACTACGATAAGGGCCTGCAACAAGTCTTCCATTTCATCCTTGGTGGCAAGCCTGTAGGACTGGGGGTAGTGCACGAGGATTTCGCCAGTGCTCTGCTGTGTGCTGGGCAGGTACATCACCCTCGGGATAACACACACTTTCCCTGTGTAACCACCAAGAGTTCCCAGTTTCTGCTTTAACTGATGAGCAGTATTTTGGGCATACTCAAGCCCTCCATTCCAACCAGGGTTTATTAAGATTGTATAGAGTACCAGGGGACTGTTCACCGCTATGAGGAGAGCATCACACAGGACATCCTGCTCTTTCCTTAAGCCAACATCACTAGCCCAGCTTCTAGAAAATATCACAATCCCCTGAGAACAAGGATATATCTGTGTCTTCATTAATTCCTTGAGTCCTTTATGATCTGAGAAGAGCTTCTTACAGAGGGATTCTGGTTTAAACTGTATCTCTTCCCATGTCACTGAAAATGCAAGAGACAGAAGTTACTAACTAAAATTTACAAAAGCATATTGTAAGTATTCCTGCAACATCAGAGGAAGAAATGAATCTAGCCATGGAACTGTGGGTTTCCTTGGGTACAAAGAAAGCACCCCCTCTTTATTTTGATGTAGTCCCAATAATTTGTTTTTGCTTTTGTTTCCCTTGCCTCAGGAGACATATCTAGAGAGATGCAGTAATCACAAAACTGGGTATTTACCCGAAGAACACGAAAACGCTAATAGGAAGGGATATAGGCACCCCTGTTTATTGTAGCTTTACTTACAATAGCCAAACTATGAAAGCAGCCCAGGTCTCCATCGATAGATGGAGGGATAGAGATGTGGTACATATATACAATGGAATATTATTCGGCCATATAAAAGAATGAAACCTTGCCATTTGCAATGACATGGATCGATCTAGAGAGTATAATGCTAAGAGAGATAAGTCGGTCCAAGAAAGACAAATACCATATGATTTCACTCATATGTGGAATTTAAGAAACAAAACAAATGAACAAAGGAGGAAAAAAAGACATAAACCAAAAAATGGACTCTTAACTATAAATAATCAAATGGTTATCAGAGAGGAGGTGGGCGGGGGGGGGAATGGATAAATTAGGTGAAGGGGATTAAGAGTACACTTATCTTGATGAGCACTGAGTAATATATGGAACTGCTGAATTAGTGTATTGTATACCTGAAACTAATATAACATTATATGTTAACTATAATGGAATTAAAATTAAAAATTAATTAATATTTTCTTAAAAAGAAAGTATCCCCTCTTCACAGGCCAGGACTCTGAAGTTCCCATTTCTGGCAGCTCTCGTACAGGGGAAGGCAGCAGGGAGGAGTCTGCACAGAAAAGCCTGCTAGCACCCCCTCCTCAACCGGAAGAGGTCCACTCCTGCGAGGAAGGTATTCCTTCCTGCTAAGGGTTTTTCTGTGTGTGTGTGTGTGTGTGAACCTGATGCTTTAGGGAAGTAAGAACTTGCCCTCAGAACATTGATTCTTAACCTGTGGCAATTTTGCCCCCTGGGGGGGGCCTATGGCAATGTTTGGAATATTTTTTGTCATAGCTGGAGAGGTGCTACGGGCATCTATAGTGAGTAGAGGGCAGGAATGCTGCTTAACATCCAACAGTTCACAGGGCAGCCCCTCTCTTTTTTTTCATTACATTTTTTTTTTGTTATGTTAGTCACCATACATTACATCATTAGTTTTTGATGTAGTGTTCCATGATTCATTGTTTGCGCATAACACCCAGTGCTCCACGCAGAACGTGCCCTCTTTAATACCCATCACCAGGCTAACCCCTCCCCCACCCCCCTCCCCTCTAGAACCCTCAGTTTGTTTTTCAGAGTCCATCGTCTCTCATGGTTCGTCTCCCCCTCCGATTTAGTCCCCTTCATTCTTCCCCTCCAGGGCAGCCCCTCTCAACAAAGAACTGTCCAGCTCGAATGTCAATAGTGCTCAGTTTGAGAAGCTCTGCTTTAGGAAGAGTCCAGGTGACCCCATGGCTCACCTCCTTCTCATTGGAAAGCCCGGGGGCAGTTCTCTTATGGTATAGACTTAAGGAATTTAGATTAAATTCTCTCAAATTTGGAGAACAAAAGCCATATGTGACTGGAAACCCCAAAGCACAAAAAATGTAGTGTGGATACAACAACTGAGAAGCAAGGGTCATTATATTTATTATTTCAGGACCATTATGTCTGCTAAATCCTACATTTGACCTCCTCTAAGGAGAAAGCCTTGGACTAATTGCTACCAATTCCTCCCAACTTATTATTAATCAACTCTATGCCCAACGTGGGGCTCAAACTCACAACCCGGAGATCAAATCACAGGCTGTACTGACTGAGCCAGTCAGGTGCACCCCAAACGAATTTTAGAAAACAGTCCCTTCAGCTGAAATCAAGAGGGAATACCTGGAAACAGACGTTGTTGCAGAGGCCCCTTCAATTCCAGGACTTTAATGGGAGATGATGGGCTTCCCAGTGCTGATGGAGCTGGTGCACTCATGGGAAAGCTGGAGTCGGTGGTCAGACTGGAAGTTGCTAAGCAAATACATGGCACGTTGTTTCAGACAAAAAAGAAAACTCTTCTTTTTTTTTTTTAAAGAGGGGGAGGAGAGAGAGAATCTTAAGCAGGCTCCACGCCCAGCACCGAGGCCCACACGGGGCTCAATCTCATAAACCTGAGATCATGACCTGAGCCGAAATCAAGAGTCAGACACTTAACCGACTCCACCCAGGTGCCCCAGAAAACTCGTTCTATTGCTTTTACTACTGTTGACATGATATGTGCATCGTGCCTGAGACACTCACAGTTTCTATGCCTCAAACAGTTCACATAGGTTAGGAAAGGAAGCCTGGGGTCCAGCAGGGTCACCCATCTTCTAAGTCACTGTGTGACTCATCTTGGGCAAGTCATTTATCTTCTCTCCCGTGCCAAAGTGAGCTGGTGACCCTTACATTTCCTTCTAACTCTGATATTCTGATTCCCAGTCATCCCTAAGAGGAAAGGCTTAGAGTGGGCGAGGGGGGCAGAATCAGAAAAAGTTAAGCACAGTATTTTTTTATATTGTTATAGTGTGTTTAAGCCCCCATTCAAGGTTTAGATGGAACAGAAAATGGCAGGGGTGTGTGTATATGAGAAAAGTAGTTTGGGGGGTGTGTATATGAGAAAAGTAAACTCCAATTGAGGACAGGAGAATGATCCACCAAAATCACTCAAGTCTTGATCCCAGCTTCATTTATCAAATTTGAAACATATTGACCGTAAAGGCAAACTGATAAGCTTTGTTCAGCCTGTAAGTCCTTTATGGATTGATTAGAAACCACCAGGGCTGATTCCAACCAGACTGCAAGGCAAGTGAAACCGCTAGGAGTCGACCTCCCCCAACCCCACCCCTGCCCAGCATCTCCTTTTTGCATCGTTTTTCCCCCCACTTGGTGGTGCCCTAAGCCCACTGGTTAAAGGTGTTAGCTCCTAATGTCACAAGAACCATTCAAGTTTGTCAACAAGCTTCCCTTGAAAGAATTAGTGGAGTCATCCTTAAACAGTGTTTCTCTCAAACACCATTTTTAGAGTGACACTGTCGGTGCACATTTTTGACTAGGGATATCAGCCTGCAAAATTCTTTCAACAGGCAGTTACCGTGAATAAAAGGGAACTTTCACTAACTCGTGGCTGATGGGAAAACTTTCCCAAAGTGGACTAACACCCAAGCATTTCTTGACCTCAGAGAGTTCATATTCTGAGTCTTTGGAACCGAAAACATATATTTTTTTGAGATTTGATTTTAAAGTAATCCCTACACCCAATGTGGGGCTCGAACTCACAACCCCAAGATCAAGAGTTGCACGCTCCACCGACTGAGCCAGCCAGGCACCCTGGAACTGAAAATATTTTTTTAAAAAAACCCTGTAATGGGAGAATATTTATAAGCAAAATAGCTTATCTGCTTCAACTAAAATACCTGACGGAACAGCCACAGAGGACATAGAAGGGGCTCCTCCCTGCAGAGGGGATCACGACTTCCCTTCTGTTTTACCTGACTGAACACCCAGCATCATGGCCACCCAGTGCTCCACCGTCAGCCTTGTGACAGAATTGTCCCTCATGATCCAGGAATCCGGGGTCTCTGAGAATACAACACAGCAGAAGGGCTCTACTTGAACCACACAGACATAGCCGTACAGGACATCTTTCTGGTACACATTCAAGATTTTGGTAGTGAAATGCACCTGTGGCTTCTCACAGCAGAAGTGGAATGTTGGCAACTTTTCTATACAGTTTTCTATTTCCTTTTTCAGCAAGTCAGGGTTCACTTTTTCTTTCTTACATCCAAACACTTCTTTGCTCTTATCATCGACCCCAAAAATGAGGTATCCCCCGAGGGTGTTGGCAAATGCAGAAACATAATGAGGCAGCATTTCTTTAATCCGGGGGACAATCTTTTTGGTGGTGAACCTTTTAAACTCCACATGGGTTGACTCGGTAAAATTGAGTTTCTCCTTATACGTGAGCTTGTCCTTTTGAAACAACTCTGAGGCAGAAATCCTCATGTCTTCCTCTTCCTGAATGTCCCTGTCAGGAACTTTCTGAGAACTCAGTTCCTTCACCCCCAAGCTCCCTCTCTGGGCTCTAGACTGCTTCTCTCTGAGGAGCTCCAGAGCACTGCCGGCGTTCAGGTTGACCGTGGAGGTCACAGCTCTCCGGTAGAGATTGGAGTGCAAGCTGCAGATCCGGAGGGGGAGGCTGAAAACATCTGGGCTCCAGGACTTCACAAAAATCAGGAGATTGTGCCCCTGCTGCATGTAGTCAAGGTATTTCTGTGAACCGGAAGGAAGGAGCTTTTGGAAAGAAGTTTCCAGATCTTGTCCCAGCCCGTGGCATCGGTAACTGTAGGTTTTATCATCAATCTCTGCTTTGATTACACCCCCTCCAGAGTTTAACAGGGCACACGTGGCCTGGATGATTTTCTTATTCTCGGTTCTTTTCAGATAGCTATTGGTCATCTTCTTCCTGTTCTCTTCTCCAAAAGTCACCCTGCCCACGCGTACAACTGTCTCGGGGTAGAGCATTTCCATGTCGGTGTGGAGGCCGGCCATCCTAGCAGCCCCTCTGTGCTCCAAATGGTAACACAGAAGAGGTTCCAGTAAATAACCTGGACAGAAACGTGGTTTCTACATTAACAAGTATCCCAGAGATTACAATATTTTCTTCGAAGTCATAAATTATTGGAGATACATTTCAGTATTGGAGATAATCTCTGATATTACTGTTCTCTAACAACTTTGCCAAGACTCCAAGCCTTTCCAGCATGAACAGGCATAGATGAAGATGAATGCTTAATATTTTGCCATCATGGACAATTACATTGCTGAAGTTTTTAGTCATTTTTTAGTTAAAATCAGGAAGCGGCAACAGTGAGCCCGGATCTAAAGGGCATGGGTTGGCATGGGAGCCAGAGCAAGTTATTAGAGAATATGCAGAAACAGAGGTTGAAACCAGAAGATGCTCCTATTTATAATTCAAAGAGGAAAGGAAGGAAAGCAATAGAGAACTAAGGGAGGATAGTCCTGGGGTATATGTGAAGTAGAAGATCTTGCTATAAAAACAAACATAAAACTTGGTTTTCCTTATGCCCTATTTTATACAATTAAAAAATTTTACTCCTGAAAGAATGTCTATTGATACCAAATGCAGAAATCAGTGTGGCTCCTCAACACTTCTTCATATATATATATATATATATATATATATATATATATATATATATATATAAAATTTAAGATTTTATTTATTTATTTGACAGAGAGAGACATATCGAGAGAGGGAACACAAGCAGGGGGAGTGGGAGAGGGAGAAGCAGGCTTCCCGGTAAGTAGGGAGCCTGATGCGGGGCTCCATCCCAGGACCCTGGGATCATGACCTGAGCTGAAGGCAGCCACTTAACTGACTGAGCCACCCAGGCGCCCTCCTCAACGCTTCTTCTAAAAATACATTTCTTCATACACAGTGCGAGGCAGGGGCAGGAGTTTTCTTTCCCTCCTCAATAGTTCTGCCCTGGGCCATGGGAACCTCTAAGACTTGGAAGAGAACTGAGACTTTGGGACATAGTCATTAAACTGAGGTCAATCTCCTTTTTGCTTCACAGACCAGAGAACAGCCACCCAAATTGAAATCAGGGCTCTGCAGCAAATGTTTCAGAAACAACCCCCTGAGCTTTTGTTAATTGCAAAACAAAATATTTACTAACCCAAATCAAAATTCTTCCTCTAGGAAAAGAGAGCCATTTCTTCTGTTGATTTTCGCCAAGCAGAGGCCATGTGGGTGTTCTTTGTACCCGCCAAGGGGAAAAAAGCAGGCATCCCACAGGATGGCTACCCTCCTCTGCCCTAGTTTGCTCTTGGTTGCCTTCTCACTCCCTCCAGGCAAACCAGAATCAACCTGATGAATTGTTTTTTTTCATACAGGAGCATCTTCTCTAGGTAAATGTAAAAGTATGGCTCTTAGAGAAATTTCTGATAACATTCTATTGATATAATAGGATCACAGAAGTGTTGGAAGGAACTTTAAAGATCTTCTGGCCTAACCATTTATCTCATTCTCTTTTTAAAAATTATTTAAAGTAATTTCTATACTCAACATAGGGCTTGAACTCATGACCCCGAGATTAAGAGTCACACACTCCTCCGACTGAGCCAGCCAGGTGCCCCCATTTGTCTGATTCTTAAGTCCTCTCTATAGTATTCCCAACTCCCAACAAATTGCTTTCCAGCAACTGCTTGAACACCTCCAGCAACCAGTAACTCAGTACTTCTCAAATTAGACCCTCCTATTTTCTGTCAGTTGTTAGAAATGGCTTCCTGATTTTTCAACTATAATTTGTCTCCCTAAAATTTCCACTGGCTGGGGCCCACAGAACAAATCAAATTGCTTTTGAACTAGCAGACCTATACTCTCTGGACTACCAAGTCTCATTGATGTCACTTGGATGCTGATAAGGACTATGATAGATACAAAGTTTTCTGAGATTCTAGCTCCATACGAACATCCTTTCTAAACTTCCCCAAATTTCTCACCCACTGTCCTTTACAAGTTTACAAGTTAGCTACTCTTTTACTAAGCCCTTTGTGTTCTCAGACATAAATTACCCCAAAGATGAGATGGATGAGATTAAAAAAAAATTTTTTTTTTTACCTGATACTCTTGCTTTTCCTCTTGCTGTTTCAGTTCCACATCTGGCTCTGGTCTAAATATTTGCCTTCTGTCATAGCTCCTGCTGCCCTTTGATATCAGCCTGGGAGGAGCAGGGACTCTGCCAGACTCCCCTAGTCTTCATAACATTGACACACTGAGGAAGGCTGATAAGGACTCGAGAAAAGCCTATGACAGGGCAGATTAGCAAGCCAGGCTCTGACCTCTGGGAGTGAATGAAGTGGTAATGGACACATTCAGGGGTTTTAGAGTGAGAGGCCAAAGCTAAACTTCCCACCTCTGAAGAGCGGAGTGTCACGTCCGCATATCTGCACTTAGGCCTCTCCAGCCCCAGGTAATGTCATTTCATCATTTCGTAGTTCTACATTTATTTTAAATTAGGCTCCCCTGTATATATCCGTTATGAGAATTACCAGCCTATTCCATTAGCCTCCAAATCACTTGTTCTATCGTATTTACCTTTACCTTCTTTTTCCTGTTCTTCCTTTTTTGTTGGGTATAAGACCCAGCCTAGAAAAATGCTCATTGGTGAGGGGCTGGCTTTTCCTGGGTGAGAAGAGTACACATGATTTTTTTTATCTAATTTCTTTTCCTTTCCTTTTTGTTTTTCTTTAACTTTTTTTTTGTATTTCCCAAATGTGTACACTGAACATAATTGTTTTTATAATTAAAACAACCGAATTAAATGAAAACAAACAAACAGATGAGAGTTATCCCATTTGGGGATGCTGGTTAAATTGGAGCAAGCTTCTGGGGCGCGCGCCTGGGTGACTCAGTGGTTAAGCATCTGCCTTCGGCTCAGGTCATGATCCCGGGGGTCCTGGGATCGAGCCCAGAGTTGGGCTCCCTGCTTGGCAGGGAGTCTGCTTCTCCTTCTTCTCCCAGCTTGTGCTCTCTCTCGTTGTCTCTGTCTGTCTCTCTCAAATAAATAAATAAATAAATAAAATCTTTAAAAATAAAATGTAAAAAAAAATTAGAGCAAGCTTCTTGTAGTAGGCTGAATAACAGCAACCAAAGATGATGATTATGAACCTGTAAATCTTTTTTTTTTAAAGATTTTATTTATTTGTTTGAGAGAGAGAGAATGAGAGATAGAGAGCACGAGAGGGAAGAGGGTCAGAGGGAGAAGCAGACTCCCTGCTGAGGCAGGGAGCCCAATGCGGGACTCGATCCAGGGACTCCAGGATCATGACCTGAGCCGAAGGCAGTCACTTAACCAACTGAGCCACCCAGGCGCCCTATGAACCTGTAAGTCTTAACTTGCAAGCAAAAGAGGTCTTTGTAAATGTGATTAAGTGAGGATCTTGAGATGAGGGAATTACCCTTGATCATTTGGGTGGACCCTACGTTCAGCTCAGTGTTCTCCTAAGACAGAGGCAGAAGGGATATGATACACACAAAGGAGGAGGCGGCAACGTGACCAAAGAGACAGAGAGTCCAGCGAGCGATGTGGCCACAAGAGAAGGAAGACCAGCAGCCACTGAAAGCTGCAAGAGGCGCAAAGTGGATTCTCCCCTAGAGCCTCTGGAGGGAGCACAGCCCTGCCAGCACCTTGATTTCTGCCCTGTGAAACTGATGTCAAACTTCTGGCTGTGAAAGAATACATTTCTGTTGTTTTGCGCAACCAAGCCTGTGATAATTTGTTACAATAGCCAAGGGAAACAAATATACTTCCCTCGCTCTAAATCATACCATCAAACAACTTTGTGTGTCTGTTTCGGTTTGTTTATCGTGCCGTGGCATTCTCATGTAGGCTTCTGGACGTTCCTAGTTTTTTAAATTAACTGAGGTTACTGTTCCTACCAGCTTCTGCTTTGCTGGCATTACCCTTTGTACCTGTTTGGCTGAATAGAGGTTCCAGGATACGAGACAGAACAGATGCTATGATGTATCATCAGCACGGCAACGTAATAAACTCCAAAGTCCTTTCGGCTTTTTCACTCACTTCACCTCCAAATTCAGTCTCACTTTTAGTTCTGTCACCTGCCTTAACTCTCAGCCTCTCTCTCACACTGAAATCCTTCTGATGTTACTTATGCTTAGAAAGATAATAATGACCGTCATTTACTGGACATGTGCTTTGGGGTGCGAGGGGTCAGGAAGGGAGTGTGGCATACCACACGGAGACTAAGATTACACGGCCAGTAAGTGGAAGAGTGGGGGTTTAAAGCCAGGTCTGCCTACTACAAAAGCTCATACTCCTGCTGCCTTTCAAGTTTGGGATTTGGGATTGTTTAGGAGTCTTCAAAATCAGAAATCTACCTGAACATCTCCCTTTTCCTTCCCATTGAACAAGAAGAACATTATCTGGGCAGAAAAACTAGGAACCGGATTGTCTCCTCCTCCTCCCTGCCCTGCTTCTTCTCCTCCTACTCTTCCTCTTCTTTCTTTTTCAGTGCACTTTGGGGAACGAAACTGGGAGGAGGGAAAATGTGAACAATGAGCACAGTGAGTTTCTCTTCCTTCTTCTTTGAATTTCCTTAGTTAAGCCCCCTGGATGCGAATGGTTAGGTTATCATGCCAGAGAGGATCTCACATCCTGACTCTAATAACCTCAATGCAAATGTCCATGATACAAAACAACTTGAAATCAGTAGCTTGGACAGTACTTTTTCTTAGGTCTTGGGAGATCTGGTCGTGCTGTTGCCAATTGGCTAAACACTAGAGCCTCCGATTTATTTAAGATGTGTTTATTCACTAAGCACTTCAGTTTATCAACAGGGGTAGTTAGGACGTAGCCCTTGCACATACTAGACACAAACTGCCAAATACTGGCCTCCATCTACTCTTCAGTTCATTCACAGAGATGGTTCCAAGAGTATGGAGAGCACACTGACCAAGAGCAATGGTGCTGGCTCTCCCTCACCACTGACTCTGGGTAAGTCTCTTAACTTTCATTCTCTCATTCAATCGGCTATTTTTTTTTGATCACCAAAGATGTTGAAACCCTTACTCTGACACTTACCGGCTTTGAGACCTTGGTTATGCAAATCTAAGCCTCAGATGACTTCTGTGTAAATTGGAAATGATAATAATGCCTTCTCTGTACAATTCTTGTGAGAATGAAATGAGACGATGTACATAAAGAGCTTAGTGTGGTGCCTGGCATTTAATGGCAATTTTTCATTTGATAAGCAATTATGAAGCACTTACTGTGTTCTGTACGTGACACTATGCTCTGGGGCTACACATCACAATAAAACCTGCCATTTAGTGACTGCATTCTTTGGGCCAGATTTGCAGCTGTGATTGTCTCAAATTGTCCCCATAACAAGTTGTAAGACATGCATTATTTTCACCATCTTATAAATGAAGAAACTGAATTCAGGGAAGTAAAGCTCAAGACTACACACCTAGTAAGTAACAGAGCTGGGATTTGAACCCCTGTCGATCTAATTCCAAATCTCATTTACCATCACTCTGCTATGCAGCCTTACTGTTAGCCAGAATGAGACACATGTCCTGCTCACAATCTAGAGAGGGAAAACATGTATTAACTCATTGCAGTGTGACATATATAATAACATCAGGTGAGTACTCTATGTGCTATGCATTCTCTATGTGCTCATTCAACTCTTAGAACAGCTTGCAAATGTAGTCCACATGCATGGCCACTATACCCTAGTGCCACTCTGGAGCACTAACAACAGATGAACAGGGTGCTCCAGGTGTTCTGAGGAGTGACAATAACTATGCGTGTGAGAATAAGATTTCATAAATGTGATGGTATGTGGGCTGGAACCCGCAAGTAAGAATGTACCTGGTTGAGGGTGCCTGGGGGGTTCAGTTGGTTAAGCGACTGCCTTCGGCTCAGGTCATGATCCTGGAGTCCCGGGATCGAGTCCCACATAGGGCTCCCTGCTCAGCAGGGAGTCTGCTTCTCCCTCTGACCCTCTTCCCTCTCGTGCTCTCTCTCTCTCTCATTCTCTCTCAAATAAATAAATAAAATCTTAAAAAAAAAAAAAAAGAATGTACCTGGTTGAGAGGGAGAGATGGGGAAGGAAGGGAAAACCAGGGAGAAAAAAATAGCAAATGCAAAGACCATTATCTTCACTGTCTAACCTCCCATGTCTCTAAAGTACAATGGAAATCCTTTATAGGTCTGCTACAGAAGACGCTCCATTTTTCTCCATTCTTCTCTTGTATTTCTTCATGTCCTTTGTGAAAGAATTGCATCTAAAATGGAACCGGAAGATATAAAATGAAGAATCTCACAGGTGTGCCTTCAGGAAAATAAAACTTAAGGACTGAGAAACTCATTTCCCATAGATGTGTGGTTTACAGAAAACTGATATTGGAATTTTCTTCAATGATAGGGAGTTGGTCAGGGGTTGCCTCATATCAACCTTAGGAAGTTTTGCTTGTGGTTTCCAGAGGTCTGAACAAGAAATGACCCAGGTGGGGTTGGCCTTGTAAAATGAGCTGGATTGAGTTTTGTTTGTATGACCGGACTGGTTTTGTCTGCTTGGTGAGTTTTCAAAGCTGGTCTCCCTTTGTTTTTTATTTTAACAGACTCTAACTGAGCTCTCTCTTCCTTGCATTCCCTGCCCATAAATACAGCCTACCCCAAACCCTCAAGGGACTCACTGTAGTTTGCTACAGTTTGGGTGTCTTGAACTGCAACTCCTCTGCTATTCCTGAATAAACTCATCTTTTTGACAATTTTGACCTTGCCTCAGTTTCCCTATTTAGGTTGACACCTTCTACCCATCCCTAGCTGACACTCATCACATTCCTCACCTGCCTTTCATAGGCCACCTAGCTCTCAACCTAGATCATTGCAATCACCTGCAATAGCTCCCGTTCTTCCATTTTGCTTCCTTTGATCTATTTAAAAACACAGTTGCATATAATTTCCTAAAGCAGAGCTCTGACCACCGATCTCCTCTGACTGAAATCTTCAAATCTCCCATTTCCACCAGAGTAATCTACACAGCCAGCAAGCCACCATCCTTGACAAAGTCTTGATTTGTCTTTCAAATCTCCTACCACCCCCTTTCTTTAACACTAATAGTGGTCCTCAGACTTCGGTGTAAATCAGAATCATCCCTGGGGCATCTCTTAAAAATACATCTGCCTGGGGTACAAACCCAGAATATCTGATTCAGTATGTCTGAGCTGTGCCCCAGGCATTTTTGGGTTTTTGTTGTCTTTGATGCTAGAGGACACATACATTATTAAATTTCCTCCTGGTGTTTCTAACTCACCGAAGTTTGAAACACACTTTTTCGACTTTCCCTAAATTTGTAAGTTCCCCCACGCTTTGCCATTTAATTCGGGCGTTAAATTATTCCTTCTTCCAGAATCTCCTGATTTTTAAAACCTATTCATCTTTCAAGACTCAGATCAAATGCCACCTCTCCCAGGAAGTCTTTCCTGCGCATTTCTTTGGTATTTAGCTGCACTTTTCTTGCGGCACCTCCTGCTTATTTGGGAAGCGTCCAAGCGCCCGGCCAGCCAAAGAGTTCCCTGGACCGAGAGGGACATATTCCTCCACCGTCCACCCTAATCCCTAGCCCTCCCGCGGGAATCGAACAGGCGCAGTAAATCCCGTTGGATCACTATCTGAATCGGTAATTCTTCCCGGAAAGCCAAGGCACAACTCTCTCGGATGCCCTTTGCAGTTGTGAAGCAAAGCGCCGGCAACGGGCCACACACGTCCCAGGTCCAAGGGAGGGAGCTTGGAGGAAGGCAGGAGCCGCTCAGAGCCTGGAAACCAACTAGCCTATGGACAAAGACCCCACGCGAGGAAGCAACGCGAAAGGCCCTTCCGCCTCCCGGCCCGTTCCACCCCCTGATGTCAGCCTCGCCCTCCGATTGGCTGCTCCTCTCACCCCTCCCGACAAAGGCTGTTGCCCACGTGACCCGCTGGCGGCCGTAGGATTGGTTGCTCCATGAGGGCTTTACTGGGCTCGCGGACGCCGGCGGGGCAGCAAGGCCGAGGCCAGCGAGAAGCGGGAAGCTGGAAGCAGGACCGGGACCGGGTGTAGCCGGGGACCAAAAGGCCGAGGGTCGGCTGCCATCAGTGTTTGCAGGCCTCCTGAGATAGGGCGAAGGAGCTTGAGGAGTTCAGAAAGCGGGCTGTGGACTCCTGTCTGGGACTTTGGTTTATGCCCTGGCTTCGGCCTTACTCGTATTTCCCCGCAAGAACGGCTCCTCTCAGTCTTTGCTGAAGTTGGGGGTTGGACTTTATTATCATTATTTTGTTGAGGGTCCACTGTATGTAAGCACTGGGTGTCCTGCGCCGGGCGCTGTGGGGACAGCCATGAGGTAGAAGCTTGGGAAGGGAGGGCTTAGAGATGCTTGAGGTATGTTCCTTACCCACCTGCAGTGTTGGAGGTAAGTTGGCTTTATTTTTGTGCTGATATTATAGTCGAGGAAGGTAAGGTTTAGGAGGGAGGGTCGCCCATTGGCTGAATTAAACGTTCATTTATTGACCTTCGTCCTCCGTACCAGGCACCGTTCTGAGTGTAACGGATGCAAAGGCCAGTAGGACACGGCCCTGGTTCTGTAGGAACTCATTGTCGTGGGGCTGGTGGGATAGACGGGGTGTGAGGGATGTGCATGGGTGAATAAGTGACGTGTGATGCGTGCTGTGGTGGGGAGAAGGGGTGTGGGAGTCAGAAGAGGACGACTGGGGGTTAGAGACCACTCTACTGAGAAGGCGACGTTTGAGTAGGGTTATATAATTTAGGCGTTCTCCAGATGGCAAGGGTTGGGGGAGGCACTCCAGATGGAGCAGAGTGTGCTGAGGAAGAGAACTAGGGATGTGTGCTTGCTGTGTATGGTGGGAGCTCACTTGGAGCTCTGCTTTTAGACAGTTTTATGCTTTTAGACAAAGTTAAGTTTTTCTCAGCCTCTGTTTTCCTCTTTTTTTTTTTTAAGATTTTATTTATTTATTTGACGGAGAGCACAAGCAGGGGGAAGGCAGGGAGAGGGAGAAGCAGGCGCCCACTGAGCAGAGAGCCCAACGTGGGGCTCGATCCCAGCACCCTGGGATCATGACC
The DNA here is from genome assembly GCF_009762305.2 of Zalophus californianus. Classification (NCBI taxonomy): domain Eukaryota; kingdom Metazoa; phylum Chordata; class Mammalia; order Carnivora; family Otariidae; genus Zalophus; species Zalophus californianus. Next base: position 23,092,548 of record NC_045610.1, read on the forward strand.
TGAGCCGAAGGCAGACGCTTAACCGTCTGAGCCACCCAAGTGCCCCTGTTTTCCTCATTTATAACATGTACTTCACCTGTAGAGAGTGATGAGCTAACGGATCAATCATAACCCCTGTAAAACAGGCACTTTGTTAGTTTCTCTCTTTTTATGGAGTTTAGTTGCTGAATGGCCAACACAGAACAACAGCTGCCAGTTTTTACTAAGGAGTATCGATCTATTGACATTTATAGATGGCTGAAGGAAGCACATGCTGTCTCCAGAATTGTTACTTAGATACAGACAATACCATGCTGATAGGCTGGGGAGGATGACATTGTGACCTAAGTACTTTTCCATGTTGGTGATAGCATACCACCAGAGAGTGTCATTTAGAATAAATGAAATGCAGTCAACTTTCTTATTCAGAAATCGATTATCCAGGTTGTGAATTATCTAGACTTTTGCATTACTTTTTTTTTTTAAGATTTTACATAACCTCCACACCCAACGTGGGGATCAAACTCACAGCCCTAAGATCAAGAGCCCCATGCTCCACTGACTGAGCCAGCCAGGCGCCCCTGCATTGCTTCTGTTATGTTGCCAATGGTCTGGAGAAAAATGAAAGTAAACCTCATATTTAGCTGGTAGTGGAAAAATATAAATCTGGTATTCAGACCTCTGTTCTCTTTCCAGCTCTACTGTAAATTTGCTGTGGACCTTTGGCAACACATAGCCTCTCTGGGTCTAGCACTCTTAAAAGATAGAAGATTCCAGTATAAAAACTTTATGACTATACTTTTTATCTTTATTGGCAGAATTGTAAATCAAATTGTATATTAAATGAACAGGAGTTTATAATGGAATTTAGTAGAAAATCTTTTCTAAAGCTTTTGCTTTAGAATTAGACTATAAATCCCTTCACAGACATCTCTGGAATTTTGTCATGCATGATGTTGGGATCTTTAAAAAAAGAAGTTTTTGAACCATAAATGCTTCTCCATTCCTGTATTTCAAAAACAAGCTCCTCCAAACCAAAACTTGTTCAAGTTTGCTTTCTTGTACAGCCGAGTCTTTAAAGCAAGCATAGTGGAAAATGAACTGCTTATTGAAAGTCCATGGTTGAAACTTAACTATATAGAAGCCTTTATTTTTTTCATAGGTTAACCTAAGTCTTCTTGGATGTGAAAATAATGTTGGACTGCGCTTAGGTATATAAGGATGTGAAATGCAATGATGCGATGATGAGTGAAGTATAGTCTGACCTGGTATTGCCATTGCCTCAGTTCTGGCTCTGACCAGGGTATGATTCCTTAATCTTCTCTCTGAGCTGATTCTGGTTGTGGTTTTCCCAGATTGGAATGTTCTCATGTATTTGGATACTGATTTTATTATGTATAAGAGTGTTTCTTTTATAGTCTTTTGAGTTGCTGATACTTTCATGTTTTCCTTCTTAGGTTGAGGTGAAAAATCTGGCTTTGATATCTTCGTGGAGGACTACGTTATTTCAATCCTGAATCTGGTTCAGTTTTCTTATTGACTTATTACTGTATTAAAAATGTTTGTTTAATTAACTATGGTGTTTTGGTAAAATCTTGCAATTTAACAAGAACTTTAACAAATATCCATTATATTCTTCTTATGGTACAGAAAAATGTTAATATTTTCAAATCCATGGGTTATTCCATTTCAAAGTTTAATTTTATCAACTTTACGCTATCAGAAAATATGCTTTCAATTGCTAAATGAGTTAAAGTATTAGAAAACACCTGTCTCAGCAGAGGCACTTATTTTCATCCTTCCTCTACCCATATATTTTCACCAACCTGACAATCCAGTGGCATGAATTTTGCTACATAAGCACCTTAAATGTTCCTGTAGTATTTCTAATACAGGGTCTTTCACACAAAGCTGAATTCTTGCTGTTGCAGTAGAGGTTTTTTCCTCCAAGTATTGGATTAGCAAAAAAAAAAGCGAAATGTCAATACAAAAATACCTCAAAGTCAAAGGTGGTCTGAATGAAAAATGTACTTTAAACACCTCAAGTAATTTTTTTTTTAAGATTTATTTATTAGAGAGTGAGGGCAAACCGGGGGAGGGGCAGAGGGAGAGGGAGAATCCCAGGCCAACTCCACGCTGAGCGGTCGAGCCTACCGTGTGGCTTGATCTCATGACCCTGAGATCATGACCTGAGCCGAAACCAAGGTTGGACACTGCTTAACCAGCTGAGCCACCCAGGCACCTCCACCTCAAGTAATCTTTGTTTCCACTTAATCATGACAACTTGGAATGACTCTTTGCCAAAAACATTTATTCTTAAAATTTACTTAAGCGTTTCATAGAAACTTAGTAATAGCCAGAATAATTCGTGCCCATTTAGCAAACTCTTAACAGCAAGAAAAGCTTATTAAGATTCTTTTGCACAAAGTTAAATCAGTATATTATGTCATCTCTTGTTTATTTGTTTTGCTTTCACACTGAAATCTTCAGACTGCTCTATATATACGTTCAACCCCTATTTTTCTTTAACCAGTTGCCCAAGAAAAGATAAGTATGGCTCATAAAGGAATCTTACTTAAAAGCTGATACACTATAGCAGATGCTACTTAACAAGTGGCTCACAGTATATGGAAGGTGCTTTGTTTTTCTAAACTGTTTCTAAGTATTTCTGTAAAGAGCAGGTCCATATTTCACATTGTTTGCAAACTGATAAAGTTCTTCCTCATAGGCAGATAAATGCTTTCTTTTCTCAAGAAAAGGGCTGCTTCCCCATCACCCACTTTTATAAGGTCTAACTTGGGTTTTTCCTGAGAGCTTCTATACCTCTTGTTCTTCAAGGAAAAGCTTCTGTACTATCCTATTTCATCCACTTCGTCTACACTGACCTTCATGTCCCCTGTCAATCCTGATTCTCTTATTCTAACCAGCTTGCTAAACTCTTAAGTAGGAGTCTAGAGAGCAAGTTAAAAGGTTTAGATCAATGGATATATCCTCTTAAAGAATCCATATACAGCTGACCCTTGAACACAGATTTGAATTGTGTGGGTCCACTTATATATGGATTTTTTTTTACAGTACAGTACTATAAATGTATTTTCTGTTACGACTTTAATTTTTCCTTAGCTTTACTGCAAGAATACAGTATATAATCTAACATACAGAATATGTGTTAACTGATTGTTGATGTTAGCAGTAAGGCTTCCGGTCAATAGTAGGCTATTAGTAGTTAAGTTTTGGGGGAGTCAAAAGTTATATGTGAATTTTCTACTGGGGGGGTGGTGTTGGCACCGTTAACACACACGTCATTCAAGGTCAACTCTAGTTGTGTAAAGTTCATATAATTACGAATTGGGGATGAGAAGACTCAAATAGTGCCATGTACTGTGCTGAAAATCAGTTTCTCAGCCTTATAGTGCAATAATTTTGTTGTGAGATAAAATGCTAATCCCTTTCAGTTCTCAGGGGAGTACAGTTTAATTAGATGTTGCACTTCTGTTGGATAACCTGTTATGGGACAAGCTTGGTGACTCCTTACATAATTAAATACACAGCGATAACAAAACACATAGCCAGAGGTGGCAAGAACAGTATCATTCACCCGGGTTTTGCGACACAGTGGGCACACAGTCTTCATTTTGGGTAACAGAGGAGAATCGGAATTGTAATCTAGGTGTACAGGTGGTGGTGGAGTAGGCAGGGCAGTCAGTGATTTGATGGTTTCTTGATTTTCAGATGAGTACCACCACTCAAGGAACTGCAAAAAGAATACTCCCACAGAAAGGCCAGTAGAGAGGGATAAGGCAGCACCTCCCAAAGCTTTCTTCAGAGCTGATTTTATCTTCTCACCAAAACTGGTAGGGGAATAGAACAAGGAGGCAAAGGAGAAACTTTATTTAGGTATGATCACAGAATGACTAATACAAATGTACCTCTTAAAACTTTTCATCAGAATCACTGATTCAGTTTGGAGACTGAGTAGTTGCTAGATTGGCATTGTCTCCTTTAGTATCTATTCTAAACTTTCCTTTTTCTGACCTACAGTATTTTGGGAGTATAGGAGCTAAACTTTGTATTTAATGACGAGGGTTTTGTTTTTGCGTTTTGAGAAAGAAACTAGTGAGACGTTGATAAATGTGTGTTTGTGTGTGTAAGATAGTAAGTCCGGAAAAAAAGACAACTCACTTAACAAAAAATAGCAATATTGAGGAATATATTTTTGAACTTGTAGGAGAACACAAACATTAACTAGAAAGTCTTGAGAACTGTCGATCTGGCTCGAATCTCAGTTCTGCCACCTTCTAGCTGTGTGGTCTTGGCAAGGTACTTAGCTATTAGGTCTTAGTTTCCTCAGGTGTTAAACGAGGTAATGAATTTATTTCACTGAGTTGTGAGGAGGATTGGGATAATGTATGTAAAGCAGACAGCTAGCACAGGGCCTGGCACACAGCAAGCATGCATAAAAATGTAGCTAGTGTGATAAGGAAGGTTACCAGGATGGCAACTCTTGTTTTACGGACACAAGAATTTTTCTGTGATTTATGAAATACCTCAAAGTACACTGAGGAAGGTGAGTTTCATAAAATTAGGTTAAGATTTTAGAATTTCTTTGTGAAAGATTTTGGGAAATGTTAAAGCCTTACCTCCTGGCTGGTTGCTGCATCATGCTGGCTTCAGCTGCTTTGTGCTCCAGAGCTTGTATATCCTGAATTGTAAGTCGACCTAGCCGAACTCCAGCCAGCCTCAGCAATGGTGAGTGATGCTGAGCCTTTCCTAGGATGTATCGAAGTTGTTGTACAAAAAACCAGCCTTCCCATGCCATGTTAACAAATGGGTAGGCTGCCAGAAAGGCTCTATAAAACTGTTTCCAGCGGGAAGAAGGGGGGTGGATAGAATATTCATCCTCTTCTCTCAGGCTAGATACCAGCTTCTCCAGCTTCACTTTCAGGTAGGGAAGAAGAACCAGGAGCATAATTGACTTCCAAAGCTGCTTCTTTGGGAGACCAGCACTGGCCAATCTCTCAGGCTTGTGTGTGTCCCCCATTACAATGCGCTTTAAGCCATAAAAATTTTCAGAAAATGAGGCACTGGTTTTAGACAGATAATGCTGCTGGAGCAAAAGATCTAGCAGGGTGAAGATTTCATCAAACCACCTCCAAAAGAAGCCATAGTGGGCAGGATTTGATTCTGCGAGAACCTAAAGCAGAGTAAATTAATAAATGAATTTCATTCCATTTAATAATTACAATGCATTGTATTCACATTTCCTTTTTTTTCCTCTGAATTCTGATACATTCGGTTTAAACTAGTCACTTCTTTTGGGGGTCTGCCCTGTCCTCCCTGAAGTGCTGGGTATTCAGTACAGGGCTTTACACATAACAGGGACTCAATAACTGTTAAATCATAGGATATGAATTATACGCTAATTGGCAATTTCAAAACCTAGGCAACCAAATAAACTCAAATTATTGGTTTGGTTTTTACCCAGTCGTCCCTAAAACCTTTCCGAGAATTAATACCTTACCTTGACCACATGCTGAAGAGCAGGTCTCACGGCTGTCATTAAACTGTCCTGTGCTACCACCTCAAAGATGGATGGCTGGTCATCCGCCACAGAAGCAGTTGTGATGTGAGCCCCATGTTCAGCCATAGTTTCCTGTGTGCGCTGGGTTTCGCTTTGCCCACAAACTCTTTAGTAAGCATGAACTTGTTTTAGTTATCAAACGGGTGCTCAGTCTTAAAGGTAATCTTTCTGCAAGAGACCCAAAACTCCTCTTTTACAGAATTGGGGGCGGGGGGCGGGTGAAGACCTCTTCTGGAGCCGGGGGCGGGGGGTGTCTCAAATTAAGGCGGTTAAGAACGAAATTAAGGCAGACGTGGCAGAAATTAAGCTGAAAGTGGTAGTGTGGGGTAGGGGTGATTTATCAAATGCACCTGCAAGGGCAGAGCATGCCTATGGGGTACAGGTATGGGCGAAGGAGTGCTCCCTTCAGGAGCTGTAGTCCGGGAGGCTACGAATCGGGATCTCAATCGTGAGGGCTTAAAAGCCAGCCAGCTCTGAGGTGCTAGAGGTGCCAGTGCGGACCCGGTACGCGAGGACTGGCTCCAGCTGTTGGCTGCCAAGTGTCCGCGCCTATCTTTGCGCGCGGACCCCAGGCGAGGCGTGAAGGACCCACGACGCCACGTTTGAAGAGAGGCCTCCGCTTTATGACAGAAGCCGCACCCGGAAATAGAAGCGGCCGGGGATTGGAACGGCCGACGGAGGGGAGGCGCTCTACCCGAACGTGGCCGGAGAACCGGAACTAGCGAACTCTATGATCGCACTGGGACTTCCGCTTCCGCTCCCGCTGAAATAAGTCACTGGGGGCCTGGCTTAAAGTGTAAACCTGTGCTCGTTTTTTAGGCTTTGCTTAGCTGGTTTTGCTTCGCATCCTCTGTGGGAAGCCATAGCTCTGAATCTCCCTCTGCAGAGGTCTTTTTGGCAAGGTGTTTGGGGCGCCGCGGCGACGTCTGACACCCGGAGCCAAGAGTTGGGGCCTGCTGCTGAGGCCTGTGTTCCCTTGGGCGATTTAGTTAGGGGTCGGGGGGGACAAAAGACAATATGGAAGTACGGAAGTTCTCTGTGCGTACGGCGGGGGTGGTGGTTAGTTTATATTCTGCCGCCTTCCAGGAAGGATTTGGAGCGACGCAGCCGGGGATAGAAGCCTTTAGCTTTGTTGCCAATTATTAAAAATATTATTAAAAAAGGTTCCTGCAGTTCGTTAGAACTGGGAACGATGACTTTCCATGACTCCATTCTAGCTGGTAGATTAACTGTCTTCTACGTGTAGTTATGTTCAGTCATAACTAGGCACTTGCCGCACTCGATGAAATGGTTCCTGCTCTCGTACACGTTTGAATGTGTCATAGCGATATGAATACATTGCCAAGAAAGAGGGATCTTGAGTTCTAGCTAGAATGAACAGGGGACGCTTGGCAGATGGTACTTTTCACTGTTTGTATACGAAAATTAACGTAATTTACGGTTTGCAAAGTGCTTTTACATTGTGTGCGACTTTGCCTCGTTTGAGTTGCTTATACAGGCTTATTGAATTTCGATGAGTTAAAGTTCAACCATTCCTCTTTCTTTCCAACCCCTCCCCACTGCTGTGCTAAATGGATAGGAATAAAAGGTATTCACTGCCTTACAGGACCTTATGGTATAAAGACAATTGGTTTGCACAATGAGAATCCTCAAAAACAAAGTTTGGGTTTGTTTCAATAAAATCTTGCAAGTTAATCTTACAGTTCTAAACGTGTTTTTTACTCTACCAAATAACCTGCCAGCGAAAATCACGTTGATAGAAGACTTTTACCTTACAGGGGGCGCCTGGTGGCTCAGTCGTTGAGCGTCTGCCTTCGGCTCAGGTCATGATCCCAGCGTTCTGGGATCGAGTCCCACATCGGGCTCCCTGCTCGGCGGGAAGCCTGCTTCTCCCTCTCCCACTCTCCCTGCTTGTGTTCTCTCTCTCGCTGTCTCTCTGTTAAAAAATAAATTAAAAAATCTTTAAAAAAAATAAAAGTTAAAAGAAAAGACTTTTACCTTACAGAATTTCAAGGACTAGAGATAATGTATCTATATAAAGCAGCTGCTGTATGGATAATGGTTGGGAGGAAAGTTGAGGTTTCTGGTAGCGCAGGCAGTAGGTGGTGGTTTAGATTAACGAGGTGAAACGGGATTGGATGAATTAAAGATTTATTTTGAAGGTAGATTGACAACTTGAAAATGGTTTGGATGTGACCATTAAGGGAGAGAGAAATCAAGAATGACTGTCCAGGTTTCTAGCTTGAGCAATTTAGTGTAATTTATTGAGATAATCACACTTGTAGCAAATGCTATATAGTCATACTATGTGCAGCCATAGTTCTAAGTGCTTTACGTGTTAATTCCCTTCATCCTTATAACAATATTATGATTGGATATAAATATTTCCCCATTTTACAGATGAGAAAACTAAAGAGCATAGAGAAGGGAGAAACTGAGGGAAGGATAGGTTTGGACTTAGGCATTGAGCTGTTAAAAGGTTTTGAATAGGAGAGGGATATGGATCAAAGTCCTTTAGGGGCGCCTGGGTGGCTCAGTCGTTAAGCGTCTGCCTTCGGCTCAGGTCATGATCCCAGGGTCCTGGGATCAAGCCCCACATCAGGCTGCCTGCTCCATGGGAAGCCTGCTTCTCCTTCTCCCACTCCCCCTGCTTGTGTTCCCTCTCTTGCTGTCTCTCTCTGTCAAATAAATAAAATCTTAAAAAAAAAAGTCCTTTAATAAAAATTTTTCTGGTAGCATCTCTTTTACAAAATGCACCTCTGATTCCTGGGAGTTATAACTGGAACCAGGTTTTCCAACACCCCTCCTCCCTCATCTCATGATTTGTTTAATTTGGGTGGGCCGTAAATACAGAATTTTCCATCAGTGTGGTTAGTAATTTGGTGGTGAAGTTGGGAATAGGTCAAGGCTAGAGATAGAGATTTAGGAGTCCTATGGGTAGGAACAATCATTGAACTCATGGTGTTGCTAAGAAGATAGTCTAAAAATGTATGAGTATAGAACTTAAAAAAAAATCCTTGCTATTTTCTCTCAAATATCCTATATGCTTTTTTCAGCCATATTTTCTTTGGAGTTATCCATAACTCCTGTTTTCATTTCCTCACCTCCCATTCATCCTCAAACTTCTGCAGCATGGCTTTTGCCTTCATATCTCTACTGATGGTCCCAGCAAAGACATTAAAGACTATTTATTTACTTATAATAAGTAGGGGGAGAGAGAATCTTAAGCAGGCTCCATGCCCTGTGCGGAGCCATGCGGGGCTCGATCTCACAACCGTGAGATCATGACCTGAGCTGTAATCAAGAGTTGGTCCCTTAACTGACTGAGCCGCCCAGGCACCCTGACATCAAAGACCTTTATGTTGCTAAATCCTTGGACGTTTTTCAGCCCTCCCTCCTCCTCTCTATAGCAACTGTAATTGTTGACCATTCATACATTTATGCGTTCAACAAATTTTGGGGAGGTGGGCTAGGTCTCAGAGATAGAGGAGTGAACAGATTGGTATAGTTCTTACTTTCATAGAACTCTAAAAACATACTTAAACATTATAACCACTTGCCTTTCCTTCTCCCTTTCTACTTTGTAGTCCCCTTTGCATTTTGGTTTCCTCAACTTCTGCCTCAGGCTCTCTCGCTCTCCACATTTTTTTTTTTTAAAGACTTAGTATTTTTAGAGCAGTTTTAGGTTCACAACAAAATTGAGGGAAAGGTACAGAGATTTCTAGGCCTTGGTTTCCAAAAGTAACTTTTGTGTAAGCACTCCTATTATAAGCCGGATGCTTTACCTACATTATCCCATTTAAACTTCACAAGCCAGAGAGAGTTAGATCATTGGCTTCATTTCACAGATAAGACTAAGGTTAAGGAGATGTTAAGTGATTTCCCAGTCATATTCAAGGCAGGGATTTGGACTCAGATCTGATGCCGTCTAAACCTGTTTTCCTTGCACCACTTTCCTCTGGTCCCACTGCCCATGGATAGTCCTGGGCTGGATCACCATTGTCCACAGTCCTGAACTGGCCTGCAAAATTAGCTGAGCTTTTACATTTTTTTTTTTTTTTAATAAAAGGAACAGGATATTTCATCCTCTCTGTGAGAGTTCTAAGGAACTCCTGTGCGAGGAAACAAATCCAGAGAACGTCAGTTTGTTTAATAGATCCCTCTGCATAGCCAGTGAACTTCCTCTTGGGTCCAGTCGCCAGCTTCCAAGCAAAAAAACAAAAAACAAAAAACCAACCTGCCCGTCTCCAAGGCGGCAGAGATAGCCGCCTTTCTAGTTCTCCCGCGCCCGGGGATGACGCGACGGGGCGAGGTTCTCTGACGTCAGAGTTTCCTGTCCACCATCTTTGTCCCTGGCAAAGTGGGTTTTGCGCAGTGGCTTAGACCTGGAGGAGTCGTGACGTGCAGGAAACCATTACAACACCACTCGGGCCGTGCTCTCTGGCTGCTGCCGCCACCCCCACCCTTGCCTCCGGTGAGTTCAAGGCGGCTAACTTCGGGGTGTGTCCCTCATTGATGGGAAGGGAACCTCAGGTTGAGTTGGAGGTTGGTGGGGGGAAGAAGAAATCCTAGGAGCGTGACCGTTGAGGATGAAGTGAGCCGTCGGGTGTGACCGTTGTGAGGAGGAGGGTTGGAGAAAGGGACTCCACCGCTCTGGCGTGGCGAGGGAATTCTCGGGTGTGGCAGCTGGGAATTGGGGGGGCACCGGAGGTAAGATATGTTCGAGGTCGGGGGTTGGGGCCAGAGGCCAGGGGTGTGGCCAGTAGAGGCTGGAGGCCAAACGGGAGAACCTTCCTTCTTCCCCGCTTGGCGTCGTTCATTCAGAGGCTGGGACATGTCCAGCTAAGCAGAAGGGCAAAGGGATTCCCCCTCAGGTTTGTCCGTTGATGGGCAAAACTCGCCCGTCTCCCGTAATTTGAGGTTAAGCGACACCTCTCTCCCACCTCGTAGTGGAAGAATATATCCCTAGAATCTCGACCACCCGGGGCAGAGGAGGAATTCCTGACACTTGGGGGAAGGGAAAAGAAACCTTCAGACCCGATGTTGGGGGGGAGGGGGAAGCAAGTAGGGGTAAATCTTAGCCCCGAATTTTTTCTTTCTGGGCTTAGCAGGAATGATCTGGTTTGAGAAAGGCTGTAGACTAAACCAGAGGTAAAGAAACTGGAATGTCCTGTTATTTCCGTATTCTTTGAATCCAAATAATTCATGCTGTTTGTTTTCAGAGCAGTCTTCTACCTGGGGGGAGGCTTTTATTGAACTCACCTGGCTGTTTCGTTATGAAGCAGTGTGGATAAAGTGTTGATGCTTCGTTAAACTTTGATTTTTAAAAGAAGTGTGTTTTAAATGCCAGATGCTGTTATGATAATCATTGTGATTTAAAAAAAAGTAAAATGCAGTAAGTTTAGAAAAGGCGGGATGACCAAGAAAGTGGTCTGAATGCGGAACAATTTAAATGATTAATGACCTTTCTGGTATGCCTGTATTGCTTAGCCTCAGGGTACACTTACAAAGTAATAATAGAAAGCAGCAGATGAAGGAGATGCGGCTGTGCAAGAAAACGTGTAACACATTCCAGTGATGACTAAGCGTGGTGGTAAGGTGAGAACTGTTTGCAGGTATTTTAACAGTTTAAACTCCCAAGGAAGCAGAAAGGATAGTGTGTTCTGCAAACAGCCTCACTGAAAGTTGAGTGGTAAAATTAACACAAAGCTAACATTCTGTGAGTTGAGACTCAAGAAAGCCCGGTTCTTCATCTTCCCCCCCTCTTAAACATCCATATTTAAAAATATTACATTTTAGGGGTGCCTGGGTTGCTCAGTGGGTTGGGCGTCTGACTTCGACTCGGGTTATGGTCTCGGGGTCCTGGGATAGAGCCCTGTGTCTGGCTCCATGGTCAGCGGGAGTTTGCTTGTGCCTGTGCTCCTTCCTCCGCTCATTTTCTCTCTCGCTCAATAAAATCTTTTTTAAAAAATTGGATGTAAAACTTTGAACTTCTTACTGTATATTTTTTTAAGATTTTATTTATTCATGAGAGACAGAGGGAGAGAGGGAGGGAGAGAGAGAGAGAGAGAGAGAGAGAGAGAGAGAGAGAGAGAGAGAGAGAGAAGCAGAGGGAGAAGCAGGCTCCCAAGGAGCAGGGAGCCCGATGCGGGACTCAATCCCAGGACCCTGGGATCATGACCTGAGCCAAAGGCAAGACACTTAACCATCTGAGCCACCCAGGCGCCCCTTACTGTATAATATTAACAAATTACTTTGTAGTCTGACATAAATAGAAATCACAGGTGTGGGGGCACCTCGGTGGCTCAGTCATTTGAGCCTCCAACTCCTGATTTCTGCTCAGATCATGATCCTCAGGGTCATGGGGTGGAGCCCCATGTTGGGCTCTGAGCTCAGCACAGTGTCTGCTTGTCCCTCTCCCTCTGCTGCTCCTCGCCACACAATCTCTCTAAAATAAATAAAATCTTAAAAAAAAACACAGGTGTGTGTTGCAATTAGGTGTCTTGTGATTTCTTATAAGCTAAATGATAATGGAAGACACTATTTGCATTGAAATATCTAATTATGGAAATATTTGAAGGGCGCCTGGGTGGCTCAGTCGGTTAAGTGTCTGCCTTCGGCTCAGGTCATGATATAAGGGTCCTGGGATCAAGCCCCGTGTGGGGCTCCCTGCTCAGCCGGGAGCCTGCTTCTCCCTCTCCTGCTCCCCTTGCTTGTGCGCGTGCTCTGTCAAATAAAATCTTAAAAAAAAATTTTTTTTGAAATCTCAGTGCCTCACTCTTTTAATAAAAGATGTCTGGTCTTTCTGCTCTATAATTGGGTTAACTCTAGCCAGTTTTTCGCTATGAGCACCAAACTGTGTAAAGCCAACTTTGTGTGAAAAGAAGGGATTTAGTGGCCTCACCAAGTCTAATTTATCTGCCATTTCCCAGAGAGCCATTTGAAATCAAGACCCTATTAATTTTTTTTTTTTTTGGCCTTATTTTCTTTAGGGGCACTGTAAGGAGGGAGGAATAGAAGAGAAGGGTCTTTCACAACCTATATTTGGTAGAAACTAGGTTGTGTTAAATCCAGATATATCATCCTGTGCAGGGAGGATTTCTCTGAAAAATGCAGTGACATCGCACACCGGGCTAGGACAGGTAAGAGTGCGTGCGTGCTTCATCGTTCAGCAGTATTCCGAGGCCACGCTGTAGGTCCTAGAACAGGTGGAAAGGTGGTATGAGTTCAAGCTCCATGATGGCTTTACTTTTTCCTGGGGTTCTCCTGTAGGAACAAAAAGGAAAATTTTTTCCAAGAGGAGCTTGGTTTTTGAGGCTCTTCAGCGAATATTTGACTTTATTTTTTTCAGGTCTATCTTGGCTGCTTTTCCTTTGGCTCAATGCAGGCCACAGTTTTCACCATCCTGCATTTTGGAGACCCTGGTTATGTTCATCTTTGGCATGTGATTATCTCATTAAAAATACAAATGTAATTTTTTAAAAGATTATTTGAGAGAGAGAGCACGAGTAGGGGGAAGGGGCAGAGGGAGAATGAGAAACAGACTCCCCGCTGAGCAGGGAGCCCTACGCAGGGCTCCATCCAGGACCCTGGGATCATGACCTGAAGCGAAGGCAGACGCTTAACTGAGCCACCCAGGCACCCCCTATGTAATTTTTTGAAGTGTAATTCACATAACATAAAATTAACCATTTTAAAGTTAACAGTTCAGTTACATTTAGCACATTTACAGTGTTGTGCAACTACCGCCTCTTCCCACTTGTTTTTGTTTAGACTATTTTCATTTTTCTTAGAATTTTCTTTCGGTTTAAGTCAGGAACTGACAATACAATGTTTCCCTGTCAGTCCGGGTAAGGGATACTTTAATACTATTGTTTATAACAGTGGAAGCTAAGAGTGATAGGTTTTTCCCTTTCTTTAAGAGCAGGGATTCTTGGGGCCCCTGGGTGGCTCAGTCATTGGGCATCTGCCTTTGGCTTGGGTCATGGTCCCAGGGTCCTGGGATCGACCCCCGCATTGGGCTCCCTGCTTGGCGGGAAGCCTGCTTCTCCCTCTCCCCTTGCTTGTGTTCCTGCTCTCGCTCTCTCTCTCTGTCAAATAAATCCTTAAAAAAAAAAAAAAAGGAAGGGATTCTTAATTTAGGAGCTAAGATTACTTGTCTCTCTTCCCCGAAATATTGTGGGTGGGTACATTAATCTTTAGTTAAGAACACAGGGCTCACAATGAATAGGAGAGAAATACATTCCTCGACAATGAAGTTTAAGGGAGATAGTGAAATGTGTGGGTCACTAATAAAGGTAGAATTTAAGACTGGGTTAATTTTATGTTTAACAGACTGTGGTTTAGACTTCTGTTAAGAATAATATGTGTATATGTGTATGAGATCTTCAGCAAACAACAACTTTTGTGCCCTTTTTCAAAGAAACTGGGTGAAAAATTCCAAGCAGATTTTGTTTTTAAATCCTAAGTAAGTTTTAAGTTTTGAGAATTCTGTTGGATTTAAAATGGCATAATAACATCCTAGACAGACCATAATGGCCTTGAGCTATGGCTCTCCTGTCAGGTTCTAGTAATCATTTCTGTATACTGGTTTCTCTCTTTGTATGTGTAAGTTCTTACATGATAACTTCAGATTTATTCCAGATCTTATACATGAAGGACTCCTTTCTTCAATTTGCCCATTTCACATTTAGCGTACATTGTGAATGGATTAAATGATTATAACATTCTTTGAATTTTTGCTAGAAAGGCATTATGAAAATATTGCATAAGGCAAGCCCCTGTCACAGGCTAATTTTTATTTATAACAACTATCAAAACAGGAATTTCTGTATTTTATATTTGTGAGTTCTAGCTCACACCTTTAAAGAAGGTAATTCAGTGAAATTCTGGTACAACCTAAAGCACTCTTACATTAGGATCAGGACTGTAAATAGTAGCTACTTGGAAAGATCTCAGCTGAGTCTAATTTCCCTTAGGCTAGCTAAGTAGCACATTGTAGAGATCAGATTTGAGCCAGGCTTGTTTCATTATTTCATGTTTATTTGGCTCTTTTTCCTTCTTCTAATTGCATTGATTTGTTTATTGCTTAGGTCTTTTCTCTCTGATCCATATTTACTGTTGTTTGCCAAATGTATTATCACCCATGTTGTTTTGGCCTGACAATGAGCAGGCGCCAGGCATCAGTCCTAAATTTGGTGATAACTATTGTTAATGAGGATGGTGAGGAAGAAGATACACATTTTTGAGTGCAGAAGGAATATTATTAAATGAAAATTTTAATACAGTTAAAGATATCAAGTACCTTGGACAAAGTCTTAAGAGTTTCTTAAATCAGAAAACATTGTCTCATTATTTGGGGGAGAAATGTGACCAGTCCATGCCATTTTTGTTTCACTACTGGAACCATGTGGCAGTTGGATTAATTCTCCAATTAACTTGAGGCTGGGATCCATGATCTTTTAAGTTTTAACGCCTGTTCTGATTCTCTTTTGTATGCAATGTGACGGAATAAATATCTTTTTTTTTTTGCCTTGTTTTTAACTGTAAAGTGATATTTATTTGTGAATCCTTTTGGGGTTAGAGTGTTGGAAATACGAAAACTATAATTAAAAAATCCACGTACGAAGCATGTTTGCCTCTAGATATGTTGTGAAAGAATATTGTCCTATTAATGTAGGCTTTTTATTCTGAGAGAGATTCCTTTTTTCAAGAGTTTCATGTAATGGTGAATAGGTTGGCACAGTTGTTTTCTCTTTCAGCCTTACCATTGCTTCAGGATACATACTTTGGAATGACTTCATCTTGAAGTAGGGAGTAAATCAGATTTTCCTGAATAGAAAGTAATGGGGAAATCTTTCAAAACAAACTTTTTCTTATCTCAAATATTTGAGCACCTCATTGAAGATGTATTTGCAGAAATGTCTAGCTTTAGGTCTTGGAGGCTTTGAGGAGACAATTATGGATAAAATCACAAGGCCATAATAGATTATCAGTTCATTCCGTTTAGCCTATGGATTTTGCCCCAGTTAGTTCCTTGAGGCAAGAGTTAACATTCTTAATTATTATCTTTGCATCTCTTGAATCACCAGTAATTGTGGTAAGGAAGAAAATATTCATTTTTTAGTACAGAAATTCTTGTAAATGTTCTTTAATCAAATGCCTTGCTGGACTTCAATAATTTGGATAAAGGAATTTTTTTTCTCTTGTAGGTGCACATTAAAAATCCAAAACCATGACTGACTCCAAGTACTTCACAACCAATAAAAAAGGTAAGTACGAAAGCTTGATCAAAGAACTTTTGAGTTCTTTTGAGTTTCTTCAAAAGTTGTAGTGTAAGATTGTCCCACCTAGAATGTTCCTGACCTCTTCAGATATGCATATTGTAGACTGTCTCATTGGGGATCTATTATTTGTACAGAAAAGGGTATTTGAATAAATTATTAAAGGATAGGTTTGTAAAGATAGGGCTGTGATGCACATCATTTTGAGTTGAAGGTTCTGTTATGGTAAGAGGATGAAATCCAACTTTGATCATTGAAGATTGGTAGATGTGAGGAAGGCAGAAGAGGAAGAAGCAGCACATTCATTCTCTTTTTTTAATTTGGAAATATTTTATAACAAAGAGTACTATTAAAGCAATACAGATCACGTAAAAAGTAAAAATGCAAGTTCTCTTTCTCCTTATTCTGGTTCCTGAGGTGAACTCGGGGTATATCCTTAGTCTTTTTCTATGCATATAAATGCAAGTATTAATCCATACGATTAAACAGTTTTTTATCTTTAACAAAGAGAGGTCATGCAACAGTGCATAGAAACTTGTTTTAAAGATTTTATTTAAAGATTTTCTATCTCTGAGACACAGAGATAGAACGAGCATGAGCAGGGGGAGAGGCAGAGGGAGAGGGAGAAGCAGGCTCCCCGCTGAGCCAGGAGTCCAATGTGGGGCTCAATCCCAGGACCCTGGGATCATGACCTGAGCCGAAGGCAGACACCTAACCATCTGAGCCACCCAGGCGCACTGAGACTTGATATTTTTATATCCCTCCATATAGATCTACCTCATTCTTTTGTTTGGGCATTGTCTAAATACATTCTTTGTACTTAAAACAGGGAACCTCTAGAGTCAAATCCATGATTTTTAGGTCACAGACTGTGGATTATTGAAAATAGCTTTGAATTTATTAGCCCTATTGTCTTTGTAATCAGAAATATAATACTGTCTTATGGGGTGCCTGGGTGGCTCAGTTGGTTGAGCATCTGACTCTTGTTTTTGGCTCAGGTCGTGATCTTGGGGTCATGAGATCAAGTCTGGTGTTGGGCTCTGCACTCAGCATGGAGTCTGCTTGAGTATTCTCTCCTTTCCCCCTTCCCTGTGTGCGTGTGCGTGCGCTCTCTCAAAATAAATCTTTTTTTAAAAAAAGATAATACTGGTTTTTACATATGGCTGTGGGGCTAAGAACTAAGGATTCTTCTTGGGAAAGTCCAACCTCCTCATCTTTTATAAAATTGTTCCTAAATAACAGCTCATTTTTAGTGCTGTAGATGGCCCTCCTTTCAAAAAAGACAGGTTTTGCTCTTCTCAGCCTGTTGTGTCCTCAGCTGAGATTTACTTATTTCCAGGGTTAGAATTCTGTGCTTTGTATTTAGCAGTCTTATATTTACTGATAAATTACTTATATTACTTATATTTACTGATGACACCAACTATCCTCCTGCTTACTCTCCAATAACTTTCCTTCTCAGATGGACCTTTTCTACTCTCTTCCGGTGGCTGAAATAGGACACCTTCTCTGCCCCAGAATTTATCTTTCTTGTTTCTCTTGCAATGTAGTTTCCTAGCCTCAGCCTCCTGTCTCCAGACTTAACAAAGTTTGGTCTTGAAGAACACAGAGTCCTTCTCCCTTGACTTACTCATTTCATTTATTTATTCAGAAAATGTTTATTGAGCATCTACTATGTGTGAGTCATGCTTTCTCAACACTAACGGAGTTTCTGATTAAGTACCCTAATTTCCTTCAAGTCAGAGTAGATGCAAAGGACACCTAGTACCATTTGGTTACTTAATATCATTAGACTAAAAGGAAGCAGAACTCTCTGGAGAAATAACTGATTCCAGGGTGGGTCAGGGAAAGTACAAGATGAACATGAACATCTTATGCCAGAAAGCTAGGGAGTGCTAAAAAATGGTGTGACATGTCAAGGACCCGCATAGTTTGAAAGGGCTTCCAGTCACCAAATTTGAGATAATTTGACCAGTAAAAAAGGTGGTCATAGTAGTGGGTTATAACCCATTGAATAATACATATATACACATAAATCATAGTTATCATTGATTCAGGCAAGAGTCATCAGTGAATGCTAAAACGACTAGCAGGTGAAAGTTTGATGAGGAACAGGACATTTAAATAGTCTCAGAGTTTCCTTTCACAAATTACTAATTACAATGGAAAAAATAGTAACTTTACAGTGTCAGGACCTGGTGTTTATCACCTTAACCAAGTATTTGATGTTAACATCACCAGTAATAGGACACATTAACATTATTTGTCTCTTGGCGTCATGGACTGAGAAGAACATAACATCCCCTAAGAATTATGCCTGTCAAAATGCGTTGCCTCAATGTAATCATGAAGGAACATCTGTGATAAACCAACGCTGAGGGCATTCTATCAAGTAACTGGCCTATGCCTTTAAAAAATGTCAGTATCCTAAAAGACAAAGGCTGAAGAACTGTTTCAGATTAAAGAAGACTGAAAGGGTATGACAGTAAATGTAACATATGATCCTGGATTGGATCCTGGCCTGAGGGGGACGGTGGTAAAATTGCTATGGAGGATATTACCAAAACCTTTGAATAAAGTTCATAGATTAGATGATGGTGTGTCAATGTTAAATTTCCTGATTTGGATCATTGCATTATGATTAGTAAGATAATCATACTTAGAAATTATACACTGACATTTAGAGCTGAAGAGACATGATGGCTGCAGTTTACTGCAGGAAAAAACATGTAAGTATATAGAAAGTATCATCAAGAAAACGTGGCACAGTGTTAACAGTTGGGGAACCTTGCAACTTTTTTTTTTAAGCTTTTAATTGAGAGAGAGAAAGGGAGAGCAGGGGGAGGGGCAAAGGAAAAGGGAGAGGCGGAGAATCCTCAAGCAGACTCCTCACTGAGTGTGGAGCCCAGCTCTAGCTCAATCCCAGGACCCTGAAATCGTTGCCTGAGCTGAAATAAAGAGTCAGACAGTTAACCAGCTGAGCCACACAGGTGCCCAAATCTTGCAACTTTTAAGATTGAAATGATTTTTTTTATTTTTATTTTTTAAAGATTTTATTTATTGGACCGAGAGAGAGAGAGAGACTCAGAGAGGGAACACAAGTAGGGCGAGTGGGAGAGGTAGAAGCAGGCTTCCCGCAGAGCAGTGAGCCCGATGTGGGGCTCAGTCCCAGGACGCTGGGATCATGACCCTAGCTGAAGGCAGATGCCCAACGACCGAGCCATCCAGGCGCCCCTGAAATGATTTAAAAAAAAAAAAAAATTTTTTTTTTTTTTTTAATCTGGCTGACTCAGTCCTTGGAGCATGCGACTCTTGACGTTGGGGTCGTGAGTTTGAGGCCCACATTGAGCATAGAGATTACTCAAACTCTTAAAAAAAATAAATAAATAAATAGAGGAGGGCACCCTGTGGTGGCCTGGAGGGAACAAAGAGCACCAAAACATTTCTAGAAAGTAAGCATATCTGTCCTGTTCTGGTCATTTGGAGTTATATAAGGGTAAATAAGCTCTTCTTTAACAATATGGAAAACTCCATAGTGAGTTTCTTAATTTTATCAACTACTAGTCAGTGGCTTTCAACTTTGCTTACACATTGGAATCACCCAAGGAAATGTAAAACAATACTAATGTTCAGGTCCCTCCACCTGAGATACCCTGATTTCACTGGTATGGGATATGGCCTGGGTGTGCAGAATTTTTAAAGTTCCCCACATTCTATAATGTGTAGTCAAGATTGAGAACCATTGCTAGCCACTAGCATTGCTTAGTAGATTTGATTAGGGGGAGAAGGAAAAAAGATGTCTAATAATAATAATAATAATAAAGTTGTATGTATGAGATACCGTGTCTCACTTCGTGCCCTCCTTGGCTCCCATCCCGCTTCTTCTCTGTCTTTATTGTTTACACTTTACAAAAACAGGGCGCCTGGGTCGCTCAGTTGGTTAAGCGACTGCCTTCGGCTCAGGTCATGACCCTGGAGTCCTAGGATTGAGTCCTGCATCGGGCTCCCTGCTTAGCAGGGAGTCTGCTTCTCCCTCTAACCCTCTTCCCTCTTGTGCTTTCTCTCATTCTCTCTCAAATAAATAAATAAAATCTTTAAAAAAATAAAAAATAAAAAAAATAATTACACTTTACAAAAACATTAACCCTGCTTGTCATTCATTTTCAGCTTTTTTTTCTGACTTTCTGAAATGGTATTTATTTCTTCTGTTAACATTTTGTGTGCTTTGATGACCAAGATACTGTCTATATTGACATAAAAAGATGTCATTTAAAAACTCCCCTAACTTGGGGCACCTGGATGGCTCAGTTGGTTAAGTGTCTGACTCTTGGTTTCGGCTTAGGTCACGATCTCAGGGTTGTGCAATTGAGCCCCAAATCAGGCTCCACCCTCGGCGGGGAGTCTGCTTCAGATTTTCTCTCTCTTCCTCCCTCTCTCCCTCTCTTTCTCCCTCTAAAATAAATAAATCTTTAATTAAAAAGAAAGAAAGAAAGAAACCTCACCTAACACTTCAAACCTCCTCTTGTAATGAATCCTGGTAACCTTTTTTAATTCAGGGATTTGTAAAAGTTTAAGACCTACAGATTGACTCATGGCTGGGTAAATACCACATTTTAAAAAACGGATAGACTGTGTTCCTTTTCCTTCCTGCAACACCCACCAGAACTGCTGCTGGAACATATTCTTTAAGTTTATGCTAGAATTGGAATAGTTTCAGTTACATCCTGTTTTGATTCTTCAGCTCCTGCTGCTATTCACAGTTCAGACTTTTGAAACCCTGCTGCTTGTCCTTTACTGTTCCTAGAAGTAAATGATGGGAACCCTAAGAGCTGGATTTGGCAGCAGAGGACTTGGTGGAGAGGAGAATGACTCTGAAGGGGCCAGCTTTTCTGGCTGTGCTATTTTTGCAGTTGTTGATTAAATAAAACCGATTTTTGTAACTTTAATTGGTTTGCCTTGCTGGCACTGGATATTGACGTAACAAGCTTTTTTAGTGCTCATCTTCTGTGTTTCTTACCACTTTCATCCTTCCCATCTGAAGGCTTTAGTAGATCACATAGTTTGCTATCCCCACTCTTTCTATACTGGGGAATGAGGTCTGGTTTTATGAACATCAAGCACAGTCATAAGCATGGTGGAAAATGAGGCAGTATTGTGGAAGAGCTTAAGGGTAGAGGTGGAAGGTTGAACTGGGAGTAGCCAACTTTTTCATGGGCTTAGTGGTGTATTTTCTTTCTTCTTTTAAAACCGGTTGAGGATTATTACCTTCTTTTTTTATCAGCTCCAGCTTTCTGAAGATAGGTGAACCTGATCCTTAAAATAGTGATGACAGCCCTGGCATTTCACAGTGCAGGGCCTGAGCACTCACTCAAGATTGTGCCTTTAGAAGTGACTCTGGTTTGTACCATTCTTGAAGCTTCAAGATTACCGTTTACGTTAGATCGATTGAATAGGATGGGTCCTTGAAGCCCTTTAGCTTCTTAAAGTGCTAATTAGAGCAGGGATTCTCAGCCCTGGTTGTGCATTAGAATCACTTGGAGGAACTTTAAAAATATGAATGTAAGAGTTCTTGATATGCTGATTTATTTGGTCCAGAGTAGAGCCTGTGTGTTGTTATTTCTAAATACCTTCCAGGTAATATTAGTGTGTGGCCAAGGTTGGAAACCTCTGGATTCAACAGTCAGGAGACACAGTTCTAAGAGCAGCTCTGTCACTAATTCAGTCTGTGATCTTTGAGCCTCAGTTCTTTATTGGTAAAGTTGAGAGTGGGTGAACGAGCTGATATATGGCATCTCTTTGGTTTGAAAACAGATTTGTGAACCTGTTTTGTGCCTACATTTATTTTTTCCTTGGAACCTTGAAATTCTGATGGAAGATCATCATCACTCAGATGCCATTCTCCCCTATTATAGTAAGATATTGTGAGATTTTTTTTTCCCCCACTCCTACACTTCCTAAGATCTGGATTTCATCTTCTTCTCTGGCCGTAACCTCAGAGGTGGTATCGTTATCAATGGGTCAATTAATATTCTATAGATTTGAATTGTACCTCTCCTATAATTTTTAAATTCTCTTCTTCAGTTGCTGTCCTGCCTCTGGTCAGCGGTCATGTTATTTAGTACAGAGTGTAGTATTCTGTTCTAGTTTTCTGGTTCTGGGATCTCACCAATTTGTTCTCTTCTTTTGTAGGAGAAATCTTTGAATTAAAGGCTGAACTCAACAATGAAAAGAAAGAAAAGAGGAAGGAGGCTGTGAAGAAAGTGATTGCTGCCATGACTGTGGGGAAGGACGTTAGGTAAGGGTAACACTCCTGCAATCGGTCACTTTAGACCCATACCCTATTTTATGGCTTTTACTGCTTTTCGTTTAATTGTTGTAATCGTAGAATCGATAAGAACAAGGTTGTCCCACTGAAAGATCATGAGGAAGTGTAGCTGCTTTTACTTTAACTCTGTGACTTAAGTTTTTTTGAAAAATGAAACCAGTTTGATTTTGTTGCATAGAGATCTAGCCTAAAACCTCCTGAGAGCTGGCACAGTTACAGACCTGCCGTTGAAGTAGTTTTAGAAGATGCTTGAAGTGTACTGAGAAGCAGAAACTCAAACATTCTTTTAATCGGTTCAAGCTAGTGTCCTTAACTCTACAACTGTAGATTCAGTTGCTGAATTCAAGATGAAAATCAATGTTAACAAAGTCCATTTTGTCTTTTTTTCCCCCTGTAATTCAGCCAGACCATTTGGAAATAGGTATGGATTATCCACAGGCCCCTGAGGATTTGCAAGATCCTTTCTGGGGGATTTGTGAGGTCAAAGCTATCCTTATAATAATACTTGGGTATTATTTGCCTTTTTTACTGTGTTGACATTTGCACTGCTGGTGCCTTAGTGTGAATCAAGGTAGCAGTGCCAAACTGTAACGGTAGTCATTATATTTGTCACCACTACATGCTTGCAGGAAAAAAGGGCAGTTTCACATGGGACTGTTCTTCTTGAAGCATTAAAAATTTAATTTATTAAGCCTTGAACCTTGAGTATAGGTCATTTTAATATTCCATGTGATAAAGTAGGAGTTATGCATAAAGCACTTCTGCATAGCAAAGTGTGATGGTTGACTTGGAGAAAGGCCCTTGCACAATTATTTGAATTGGGAACCCCATTTTTAAGTGAAAGAATGATAGACAAGTTATAGTTAATCAGACTTCAGTATTTGGGAGACATTTTATCAAAAATGAACAAAGTGAACCTGTCACTTCTAGGGGAAAAATGTGACAGTAGATATATTTTGAGCTTTAAAGTAAAAATTAGATTGTTGGAAAACTTGTATCTCACAACATGAGCTTGACAGCTTCCCTTACTTACAGACTTTTCTGATGAGCTTGGTGGTGAAATTAATGAATGTATTATTTACTGTTATGAAATTTGTCATCATTGGGAAGATCTGCATAACTCAACCAATATTTTCCAAATGACCAGTGCATATATCACAAAATTATGCATGGGTAAAAGATCCAGTCAAAATAAGTGATAAACGAATGGATTTTAATGCAGTCAAGTATTAAAAGCTTGATACGGTTTCAGATTCCACATTGCAACTAACTTTTTTTTAAGATTTATTTTAGAGAGGGATAGAGCATGCACGCGCAAGTGAGGAAGGGGTAGAGGGAGAGAATCTCAAGCAGACTCCACACTGAGCACAGAGCCTGAGAAGGGTCTCGATTCCATGACCCTGAGATCATGACCTAGGCTGAAACCAAGAGTCAGAGGCTTAACCCATTGAGCCAACCAACTGAGCTAACTAACTTTTAGGGAACTATCATTTGTGGACTGAAAAAAGAAAAAAGAAAAACAAAGCATTTGTCTAGCTTTAATGAATTAAAGAATATCCAGTTAATCTGAAAAAGCTGTTAAAATACTCCCTTTTCCCATTAATATATGTGTATGATTTTCTTCTTATACTTCAATCAGAACAATATCCTACAACAGGTTGAATGCAGGAGCAAATATGAAGATCCAGCTGTCTTTGCTTAAACTAGACATTAAAGAGATTTGCAAAAATGTAAAACAGTGGCATCTTTTAAAAAATACAAAATTTTTGCTTTAAAATATTAATATGAAATACATTTACTATTTTAAATGGATCAGTGTTTTAAAATATTTCTGTTTTAATTCCTAATACCGCAGAATATCAGTAGGTAAAACCCACATGGACAAAAACACTCTGGGGAATCTCAATAATTTTTAGAGTGTGAAGGATTTCCTTCGACCAGGAGGGTGAGAGCAGTTCCCCTAGCCAGATCAGGGGCCCAGGTAGAAATGGTGGCAATTAATAACTCCGGTATCTTCTTGTGCTTCAGGTGCTGTTGTGCTGAGGTGCTTTTGTTGTTGGAGATTTGTTTGTTAAAATAAAAGCATTTGGTTCTTAACTTGCTTTTCTGTTACCATCTATCTCAGAGGTTGGCAGACTTTTTCTGGGAGGGCAAGAGAGTAAATACTTGAGGCTCAGCAGGCCAAGAGGCAAAAAAAAAATTGAAAGTATTATAACAAGAGAGGGACCAATTTACCACGATTTGTTGATGAAACTTAAGTATAATATTTCTGTACTACAGATCTGATGAGATTAGAATTCTTTTTGGGGGGATAGCATTTTGTTTAATTGGGGTCCAAAGTTAATATTCTCTATCATCATATGAGTTTTAAATGTTCACCTAAAAACCACTGTTAGCTTACAGCTCATACAAAAGTAGTGGTGGGCTGTATTTGATGGACAGGCCATGGTTTTCCTACCCAGGATTGATCTAGTCACTGATGGGCTATTTTTGCCGAGGAATAAATCTGGATTGAGAGCATCGGTACTGATGA
This sequence comes from Zalophus californianus, assembly GCF_009762305.2. Taxonomy (NCBI): domain Eukaryota; kingdom Metazoa; phylum Chordata; class Mammalia; order Carnivora; family Otariidae; genus Zalophus; species Zalophus californianus. The sequence continues at coordinate 23,117,249 of NC_045610.1, forward strand.
ACTGGTAAAAGTCAACATACTTCATTAGTGGGGCTTTTGTGTTCTCACCAGGATTATTTCTATATCCTAGAAAAGTTAAACCTCTTTGAGTTTCCATTTGTATGCTTGGTAAATACTACTTGTTAATCTGTTAATTGCTGATGATTTATCTTGTACTTAACGCTGTTCCACATATTGTAATTTTAGAAGGATAGTAGATGTCTCTCAGCCTTCATTACACTTACTATCTAGTTGAAGAGACCCAAAGTTTGACAAATTAGGGAATAATAAAATACAGCTTTATAATTAGGTACTAGAATCTATATATTAAAGGCAATAAGAGTTCTGTAAAAGAGAGATCTATGTAAATAGGAACAATTGAAGAACCTTCTTGGAGGAGATGGGATATGTACCATGCCTAGATAGCTCAAAGAAGCAGAAAAAATAGAGATTCTTATTAAGAATTAATTAAGAATTAATAAGGTATTCTTATTTAACCCCAATTAAACAAAATGTTATCCCCCCAAAATTTTAATCTTCTCATTAGATCTGTAGTACAAAAATATTATGCTTAAGTTTCATCAACAAATGGTGGTAAATTGGTTTCTCTCTTGTTATATAATTACTTATATGATATTTTCAACTTTTTTGCCTCTTGGCCTGCTAAGCCTAAAGTATTTACTCTCTTGCCCTCCCAGAAAATGTCCGCCAACCTCTGAGATAGATGGTAACAGAACGGCAAATCATAAGCTATCCTTCCAAACTAATGGTTTGGAAGCCATTCCAAACTAAAGCCACTCTCCTTTGGCTTTATAAGAGAGTAGTAAATCATGAAATGACTTGAACTTGGGAAAAGTGTAAACTCCTTTTATATTGGAGGACACTCAGATTTTCATTTGTCTGAGTTTGTAACATTAAGAATAAATTCTAGAAGGGAATCAGGACTCCTTAGAAAAATGACTGGTTTCAGTTGTGAGATTAGAAATATACCTAGTAATCCTGCATAGAGCATCGTGTCTTACCAGAAAGTGAGGAAACTGGTGAAAATGCAGGATTGCATCACAGGGACTCAGAAGCTAGCTAAGTTCCCACTGGCCAAGAATAGAAGAATATGAACATTTAAAAGTATAGCAACCATAGTGCTTTGAACCTGCAATGAATTGATATGTAGAATTACTATTAATTTTTGTGTGTGATAAAGATTGTGTTTTTTAAAACAAGATTCCTAAAAATATGCCCTAAAATATGTATGAAATTATATGATGTCTAGGATTTTGCTAAAAATAATCCAGAGCAGGGACTCCTGGGTGGCTCAGTCAGTTAAGTGTCCAGTTCTTGATCTCAGCTCAGGTCTTGATCTCAGGGTTGTGAGTTCAAGCCCCATTCCATGTGGGGGGGTGGAACCTACTTAAAAAAATAAATCCATAGCAATTAGATGGGATAGGGATGGGGAAAGGAAGAATGGATTGAGGATCTGTATGAAACAAGATTGGATGTGTATTAAGCTTCTTTGCAGCTGGGTGATGGATACATTGGGTTCATTATACTGCTCTGTCTACTTTTGTTAGAAAATTTTCATAATGAAAAGTTTCTTAAATCTATTTTTAGAGACCTTCTTGGGACCAGGACTATAGTTTCTTTAGAAATTCATTTCAGTGTTAATTGTTATCACTGTGGGGACATCTTTCCTTGCATCAGATCACTTTGTAAAATAAGGCCATTTCTTCATGTTCGATCCAGTAGCTTGGCACCAACATCTATTCATTTTCCTTTTCTCTTTTCTCCTCTCTTCTCAGTTCTCTCTTTCCAGATGTAGTGAACTGTATGCAAACTGACAACCTGGAATTAAAGAAGCTTGTTTATCTCTATTTGATGAACTACGCCAAGAGTCAGCCAGACATGGCCATCATGGCTGTCAACAGCTTTGTGAAGGTAACATCTCTCCCCCCCAAGGAACTCAAGACCATTCTCATCTACCTCAAGTAACCTTTTCAGAAGTGTGTCTTGATATAGTTAACGTCTGCATTGCAAATAAGCCACCTCTGTTCCAAAAGAGGACCTCTAGAGAAGTACTGGCAGTGACTAGGAGTGTTGATGTTTTTAAGCATTCTTTATGCCAGCATTCGTTCTCCAGTTCAAACCATATGGAGAGCCTTCTGTTAGCTGGTTTTGGTGCATCCTTGCCAGATGGGAGAAGAAAGCCAGGTGAAGAAACCTCAGTGTTTTACCTTCCCAGGCTGACAACCTGGGCTTTAGCTAAAGTTTTATCTTTGGAGAAACTATGCTTATGGGTCGGAAGTAGTGGAAACTGCAGGAGTGACTACTTCTGGTTTTTTTTACTTAATAGGTCTTAACACTTGATTATTTTTTTTTTTTATTATGGAAACATATTCAAGTAGAGGAAATAGTATTATAAATTCCTAAATCCCCATCTTGTAGTTTCAGTAGTTACCAACCCATGACCACTCTTATTTAATTTATTCTCCCCATACATGCTTTCCTAACTCCTACTCCTTCTCTTACTGGATAATTTTAAAGCAAATCCCAAACATCATAAAGATGGAGAATCATTTCATCCTTACATTTGTCAGAATAAGATCTCTTTTAAGATTTATTTATTTGAGAGAGACTGAGTGCGTGTGCGGGGAGTGTGGGGTTGGAGGGGAGTCGGGGGCAGAATTAGAGAGAGTCTTAAGCAGACTTCACGCTGAGCTCAGAGCCAGACTCAGGGCTCGATTTCACAACCCTGAGATCATGACCTGAGCTGAAACCAAGAGTCCGATGCTCAACCGACTGTACCACCCAGGCGCCCCAAGGTCTCTTTTTTAAATATAACTACAATACCATTGTCACATCCTAAAAAAATTGACCATTAAAAAATTTCTTACTATTGAATATGCAGTCAAATTTTTCCTGTCATTAGATTTGATAGACATAATAATGAGATTGTTCCTATTAATATGTATCTTTTTTTAACTAGTGTTTTTTCTCTCAGAAATTTAGTCTCCATTAAAAAAACAAAAACAGCATTTCTAAAATTAGCTTCTATTAGACTGTTTTGAAAAATAAACAATATGCTTTCTTCTCATGGACTTTTTGTTCTCTTCCTATGTTTAGCTACATAGTACAGAATCAGAGAACATGACATTTCATTCTTTTTTTTTTTTTAAAGATTTTATTTATTTGACAGAGAGAGTCACAGCGAGAGACGGAGCACAAGCAGGGGGAGTGGGAGTGGGAGAGGGAGAAGCAGGCTCCCCACGGAGCAGGGAGCCCGATGCGGGGCTCGATCCCAGGACCCTGGCCAGAATCATGACCTGAGCCGAAGGCAGACGCTTAACGACTGAGCCACCAGGCACCCCACGACATTTCGTTCTTTCTGTGTTGTGGTTCATAGATGGGCTACATCATTGGGAAGATAATTTAGTTTATGTTTTTTGGAAGTTAGCATGTACATAGGTTTATAACGTTTAAAGAAATTTTTTAATGTAGGGCAATTTAAGGAGTGTTCTCTTTGTAGTGTATTTGGAAGCATTTGCTAATAAAGGAGAGTGTTTGGGTGCCTGGCTGGCTTAGTTGGTAGAGCATGCGACTCTTGATCTTGGGGTGATGAGTTTGAGCCCCATGTTGGGTGTAGAGATTATTTTAAAATAAACCCCTCATTTAAAAAAAAAAAAAAGAATGTACCCCAGAGGGCCCTCTCTGCTGTTTAACTCTAGAAACTTAGATCAGGCCTAAACCAATTTCTCTTTTCCTATGCTTTCTTGGCTATAGGCCCCAGAAAGTCCAGCCCTCTTTTCTTTCTGCTTGGTATTTGGAGCCTGACTCTGGAGTAGGACACATCTTTCCAATTCCTCATTTTTTCCCTGTTGTTAAGGCATGTTCACTAATGGCCAAGGGGATGGTAATACCAGCTTACTAAGCTTCTGCCTAGTCCTGGAATGAATCCTGCTGGGCATTTTTTCATTGTGCTTGTAAAACAGTTAAATGAATTCCTAACCTAAGCTCTTAAATAGGCAACTAAGATTTGTACTTAGGAAACAATAGCATGGGAGATGAGTGTTCTGATGTAGAATATAACTGGAAGCTTACATTAAGGAAATATTCTTTTGTGGTTTATAGAAACTAGACTGTTTACTTTTAGTCACCATGTACACCTGTAGTTGTCAATGATTCATCCTTCCTTCCTTCCTTCCTTTCTTCCTTCCTTTCTTTTCTTTTTCTTTTTTTTTTTTTAGGACTGTGAAGATCCCAATCCTCTAATTCGGGCCTTAGCAGTCAGGACCATGGGGTGCATCCGGGTGGACAAGATTACAGAATATCTCTGTGAGCCTCTCCGCAAGTGCTTGAAGGATGAAGATCCCTATGTTCGGAAAACAGCAGCAGTCTGTGTGGCAAAACTCCATGATATCAATGCCCAAATGGTGGAAGATCAGGGATTTCTGGATTCTCTGCGGGATCTCATAGCAGATTCAAATCCAATGGTAATAAACCTCTGCTTTTATAAAGAGAGCAGTACTTACAGTGGGTTCCTTTAAAAAGCATGTTTAAAACAAACGTTTCGGGCATTGAAACATAGGTTAGCTATGAGAAACATGAATTCTGTGTGTCCTCACACAGTAGGTGTTTTCTGAAATGAAAACCAAGTACTAAAATACAAGGGTCTTTTTTTTTTTTTTTTTTTTTTTTTAAAGATTTTATTTATTTATTTAAGAGAGAGAGAATGAGAGATAGAAAGCACGAGAGGGAAGAGGGTCAGAGGGAGAAGCAGACTCCCTGCTGAGCAGGAAGCCCGATGTGGGACTCGATCCTGGGACTCCAGGATCATGACCTGAGCCGAAGGCAGTCGCTTAACCAACTGAGCCACCCAGGCACCCTAAAATACAAGGGTCTTAAAGCAAACCTTTGTATCATACCTACCCTGTATTTGCTCAGAAACTGGTTCTTTCATCATTTTTTAAGAGGGTTTTACCTTAAATTTATATCAGTTTTAAAAAGATAATTTCTTTAGATGTTTGTGGTCTTTTCTGGTAGTGTGGGAATAGAAACCAAGTTATATTTAGTGCCTGATTATTGTAATGTATTCTTCTTCAGGAAAATTCTAGGACAAATTCTTTTTGCCAACTTATGTTCTAAATGTTTGGCAGCTAGAACATAATACCTTAAAGTTTGGGGGCCTTTTATTTCTCTTATTAATATTTTTACCTTTGTCCATATAATGAAGGGGAGAAAGTGGTATGTTGACTGTGCTAGTAACTGGAGCTCATTTGAATGGAGTGATTGATCACTAGGTACCATTATTGAGAAGATGGAGGGATAGGGCCACTTCTTCTCCTAATGCATTGTTTACTTGGAGGTGAATAACTTTGAGTTAATCAGTGGATCACCTCTGAATACTTTCTTTGTTGAACGTTTTGAAATAGACTTGGAATTTGCCTTGAAATAGACATTGTTTCTCACTTGCGAATCATGTGCTCAGATCTCTGCTTTGATATTTCATTTGGTTCCTCTTATTCTTTGAGTAGCCTTGGCTTCTGTTTATTATCCGTCAAGTTTAGTATCAAGGTCAAAGGATGAAGCAAGCCACATTTTTTTTTAAGGTGCTATTGTACTACCATCAGGAATCTTTTTTTTTTAAAGATTTTATTTATTTATTTATTTTGAGAGACAGAATGAGAGAGAGAGAGAGAGAGAGCATGAGAGGGGGGAGGGTCAGAGGGAGAAGCAGACCCCGCTGAGCAGGGAGCCCGATGTAGGACTCGATCCCAGGACTCCAGGATCATGACCTGAGCTGAAGGCAGTCACTTAACCAACTGAGCCACCCAGGCGCCCCTACCATCAGGAATCTTATAGCTACCTTCTGGGCACAGAAACTGGTGTGGGTGTGTATGTGCTGAAACCATGACTTCTGATAGGTATCACCACCAGTATTAGAAGAGTCAACCTTTCCTTTTTTTTCCCTCCAGTAGGACCATGTGGCACCTTTTTTTTTTTTTAATTCCATAAAGAAAGAAAGTCATAAGGCATTAGTATCTATTTTATAGAATGTTTAACTGGTCCCAAGTTGTGTTTTGGTGTTGCTTTTGAATCACTGTTACCCTGAGCACCTGTCTTTGAAATGTTCTACTTGAGGACAAATGAGAAGATTAGAGTTTGGGCTCCATGCTCCAGGTTTCAGGCTTCCAGGTGAATGGGATATCATGCACTCAAATACTCAGTGGGGCTAAGAATGTGGAGTGGAGTGAGGTGAAAATGAGTTCTAACTCATAGGTAATTCCAGTTTGGGGAGGAAAAGGCATTTTTATGCCAATGTAAATTCTTCAGAATAGAACCTATAAAATTAGATGGTCAGGGATAGGGGCTATCTAATGGTTTAGTAAAGAGGTTTTTTGTTTTGTTTGTTGTACCCAAGCGCTTAGATTTTTTTCCAGATCAGTTGAGAGGATGACACGATCTGGAACAAGCCTAATTTGACTTATTTTAAGTTTTCATTGTGGAGGAGGGGCTGGTTTTTGTCCAGCCCACCATACTTTCAAATAATACATGTACTTATACATATATTTATTTATACTTCTTATGGGAATTTTCAAACATTCAAAATTAGAGTGAATGAAAACAGTAGATAAATAAAATGAACCCATTTACCATCACCATATTCAATCAATCATTATCAACACGTGCCAGTCTTGTTTTTAGCTGTTTTCTCCCACGCCATATCTACATATACGGAACTTAAACGGGCAGCACGTCAATGGGTCTTTTTGAATGTAATATAACATTATAATAAACTATAATGCTCTTAAAATTTTTTTTTTAAAAAGATTTTTTTATTTATTTGACAGAGACACAGCAAGAGAGGGAACACAAGCAGGGGGAGTGGGAGAGAGAGAAGCAGGCCTCCCACGGAGCAGGGAGCCCGAAGCGGGGCTCGATCCCAGGACCCTGGGATCACGACCTGAGCTGAAGGCAGATGCTTAACAACTGGGCCACCCAGGCACCCTGCTCTTAAAATTTCTTAACCTGTTTTTACACAACAAATCAGGAGGTGATTTGGAGGGACTTTCACAGTTATCTTTGAGAAAACTTTTAGAGAATATTTAAGGTTAATTGGTAGATTTTGAGAGACTGTTTCAGGAATGACTGTAGTTTTACTGTGTTTATTGCCAGTTTTCCTAGAGCAGGTATCAGCATTAATTACCTTTGGACCTATTGCCCTCTAAATAGAAAATCTTTCTGATTCTTGTCAGATTTCTAGTGCAGAACTTTTCCCTGATACTGTTCAACTGATAACTAACAAGGCACACAGGGTGCAAAATGTAAGGTGGTACTCACATTCAGGTGTCAACTCTGTACCCGCACAAGCCTGAAAGTGGGGTGCCTCCTTAAATTTGTGCCTTGCTTGCCCTATTCTTATCCTGGGCTTACATTCAAATCAGTTTTTTGAACTCTTCATGCTTGTTTTAGTGAAGAACTGAAAAGCTTGGATTAAGATAGCCAGCAGACATACACGCCTACTTTTCATCTTGAACCCATACTTTTCATCTCAAACCGTATGTCCTGCTCTTTACCAAAAAGTGTTAAAACTAACATTTAGACGACTGATTTTCCTTTTTTGTCAGCTGGGTCAGGTACTGTTGATAGGGAACAGAGGAGTGCATGAATTAAGGTGTAGTAGCTAAAACACCTAAGAAGCTCCTAAGGCTTATGATGACCATGTGTCCCTGGGAAAAAGGGAATTTAAATTTAATTGCATCCTATGCCAGATAGAAGCTTTTAGTTACAGTGTATTACTTAGTCCTCATATCTTTCCAGTGAAGCAGGGGTTATTCCATATTAGAGATCAAGGTTTTCCCAAAGTCAGACAGCTAGTGGTAGTGTAGCCAGGATTCTAACCTAGTCCTGAGTCCCAATACCCATTACTAGTCACTGCCTTCATGGATGTGTGTATACGATAGGATTAAGTATGTATATTCACACATACACATTTAGAACTGTTTGATTTTCTCAAAATGGTTAAAATTTTGAACATGTGAAGGCCTTTAATGATCTGTTTTACTATGGAAATCCTGAGTCCTCTTACTCCGATGATGGGTAGGAGTCCTCTTCACTGCTCTTGAGGAGTCATTTTGTTCCACTTTTTCAGAAGTTGTTCCACGTGGTGGCAGCATTGCACCAGCAAATATTAGAATCTCTTGCAAAACAAACAACAGTTTCCAAGGGATTCTGCCTTAGGAATTTTCTCATGGCTCACTTCAGAAGGGCATCCTAGCTGTGAGAGCACAGGAACAGCTGCCGAAGTGAGTTTGAAATCTGAGAGGAGAATGTTGATCAAGATCTACATACTTTTGGTGTTATGTGGATCTCAGGCTGGTTCTTGGCGGTAGTGTACCTTGCTGCCAGTAAGAGAACTTTAATATGTTCTCATTCCCTTTTGCGGGGGAGGGGAACTCACACCTCATTTTCCTGCAGTTATGCCATTTATACCAGTTAGGGCAGTCTTTCAGTGAAATACTATTTGAAAGAGAAAAGATAAACTTTGAAGTAAAAAAAAAATTCTCTGTTAAATTCTAGCTCAGCTTCCCTGGGTTGTTCCCTCTTCTGTTGAATGAGGGGAGCCATCGTAGACAGGTGTTGGGAGTATTTATTGAGCTGTTGCATAAAAAAGCACATCTTCAAGTACTAGGCTGACGGGAGCTCACGAGAGTGATGGCTGCTGATCCTGTAATCATGAAGTAGACATTAGGCTACAATATTAAATTAAAATGTCCCGATTCCTTTGATAGCTGTATAAACTCATATAGTACAGTCTTTTCTGAGAGAATTAGAGCCAAACTTATTTTCAGATGCAGATTTTATTATTTGTTATTTCGAAAGTAAACCTGTATTCAGCATGAGGAACCACTTGGGAGCTACAGGAAAATAGCTCCCGTGATTTCTTCACAGATGTCAGAATTTTTAAAATTTCCACTAAGTGTATGTTTACAAGAAAAAAAAAGTGTTTTTGAGTGATAGTGACTATTCTGTAGCTTTTTCCCTCTGAGGCTTTTGAGGTATTCTGACTTCAGTTAACATGTTCATGCTAGAGTCTGCCACTCCGGAGACTTTCTCAACAGCCTTCTCTGAGCAGTGTTTGCTTTTGTTTGTGAACTCTGTTCTTCTGAGTCCCGTTGGCTTAGGGACTTTATCCCTTTGATCTCTGTCTTCCAGACCTTCTCAGTTCTGCTTCCATCACTCTCAGAGCTGCCCCCAGGAAGCCCTCTTGCACTGCTCTGCACCTGTCTGCCAAAGCACAAAGTACTAAATAAGTAAAAAACCTGTTTCTGTTTGCTGAGTGTTCTGGACAAGGAGTATGTTCTCAGAATTGCCTCAGCTTGACCCACAATAGCCTTTTGCAAAGGTTCTAGTTAAAACCTCCAGTTTCTTTTGATTGGAACTTATTCTAGAAAGCTGTTTTATGAAAAATAACCTCTTCTCAGAAAAAGTGTATACTTTAACTGTATGCTAGCCAGCTGTTGGTTTGTAACCCTCCTGGGAGCTTCCCTGGTGTAATCTGAAAGCAGCACCTTTTATGCAGAGGGCAGAGAGAGACCAGAGAAAGAGGCAGGCTACTCCAGGTTGGTAGGTGGCAGTTCTAATAAGCAAAGAGAGCTTACATACAAGGCTTGCGTTGGGCAAAAGCAAGACAGCATGGATCCCCACCACCTGCCTGCCGAATCTTTTTTTTTTTTTTAAAGATTTTATTTATTTACTCAGAGACAGAGAGAGAGAGAGAGGGAGAGAGAGAGAGAGGCAGAGGGAGAAGCAGGCTCCCAAGGAGCAGGGAGCCTGATGCGGGACTCGATCCCAGGACTCTGGGACCATGACCCAAGCCGAAGGCAGATGCCTAACCATCTGACCCACCCCTGCCTGCCAAATCTTTTAAACATTTTTTTTTTTAGATTTTTATTTATTTGAGAGAGAGAGAATGAGAGAGAGAGAGCACGAGAGGGAAGAGGGTCAGAGGGAGAAGCAGACTCCCCGCCGAGCAGGGAGCCCAATGCGGGACTCGATCCTGGGACTGCAGGATCATGACCTGAGCTGAAGGCAGTCGCCCAACCAACCGAGCCACCCAGGTGCCCCCTGCCTGCCAAATCTTAAAAGTTTATAAAGAGGCCTTAACTGGGTTCAGTCATGTATGCCAGGTGAAAGACAAGCAGAATCCCATTCCAAGGACAGGCATAGGATGAGAAGCCTCCAAGGCAAGGGCCGGGTCCCAGCTCACAGGTCTATTGGCGGTCACATCTTTTCGGTGACCATCCCCAACACCAGCATGTAGAAGCAGCGTGGTATCATGGCAGTGGTTCTCAATGGGGAGCGATTTTGCTCCCTAGGGGATGTTCGATAATATGTGGGAACACTTTTGGTTGTCACAACTAATGGGAAAGGTGCTACTGGCATCTAGTAGGTAGAGTCCAGAGATACTTTAAACATCCTACAGTGTATAGGACAGCCCCTTACGGCAAACAGTTATCCATCCCCAAGTCCAGTAGTGTTAAATTGCAAGAATTTGGATTATGAAGCTAGTATGTGGCCTTGAGGGCCAGAGTGGCAGCTGTTGTGAGTCTGGGTGTGGCTGCTCACTAGAAACATGGCCTTGAGCAAGTTATTTAAAATGAGCTTCAGTTTCCTCATCTGTAAAATGAATGTAATAATGCCTACTTTACTTGATTATTTTGAATATGAAGAGTAATTTAAAAATTTAATGCCTGATATTTGGTAAATGCTTAATAAACTGTAGCTATGGAGGAACAGAGCTAACATTGCGTACTTTCTGATCATTATAGTTTTCATTTAGGCCTTAGAAACTTGTGTTGTGGTTTGTTGTCAATCTGAGATGATATGTATTGGAAAACTCAAGTCTCTAGATCATTTTGTAAATGCAGGGATTTTTATCCGAATATAAATGATGTCCTTGTGGGCTATGTTAAATTTTCTATTAAAGATAGGCCTAGAACACATAGAAAAACACAATGACCTCACTTAATTTATTATTTTAATGATTTCTCTTTTCTCTCAGTGTATATTAAGTAGGAGAGTTTTAAAGTAAAATTTCATACGTAAGTGAAGTTAGACCTGGATAATGCTCTTCATGCCAGAAGTCCATAAAGGAGTTGTAGAGCTGGTAGAATTTTAGGTGTGTGTGAGAGTGTCAGTATGTGGTAGGCACTTAATAACAGTAATGTGGCAGGTAATATATTCAGTCTTGTCTGGGTTCCCCCCAGTGAGTAATGTTATATTTGGTACTAAAAGAGGATCCGCCATTAATTTCTGCAGGGATGGAGTAAGTAGAATCATTGAAGGCTGCTTTGATATAAGGCTGACTGCCCAGCTCTTGAATTTCCCACCGGTCGATCTGAATTCTTTTGTGTCTCTGCTTACTGGAGAAGCAGATGTTTTTGTTTTTCTTTATAATAAACTTTGGAAATCTTTCTGTGATTCTCACTTCTTTTAAAAAATTCATTATCAGTTTTTATTGTGTAAACTATTACCAACTTAAAGTTTTTTTTTTAATCTCATTTGGGGGGAATAATTCTAGATTTACAGAAAAGTTGCAAAAATAGTACAGAAAGTTCTCATATATTCTTCACTCAGTTTCACTTAATGTTAACATCTTATATAACCATGGCACATTTGTCAAAACTAAGAAATTAGCATTGGTACATTATTATTAACTAGAGTACAGATTTTATTTGAATTTCACCTGTTTCAACACAAATGTCCTTTTGCTATTCTAGGATTCAATCCAAAATACCAAATTGCATTTAATCACTTCTTTTTATAAAGAGTTGACTCCCTCTTTTTGAAAAGTATCTCAAAAACAGAAAAGTGCTTTGTAATTATAAAATGTTACTCCCCCCCGCTCCAGTACTATATAGCATAGTGGTTAAAACTCAGACTCTGGAGCCAGAAAGACTTGGGTTTGTGTCCTGGTTCTGTCATTTCTTTCTTTCTTTTTTTTTTTTTATTTTAAAAGATTTTATTTATTTATTTGCTAGAGAGAGAGTGAGAAACAGCATGAGAGGGGAGAGGGTCAGAGGGGGAAGCAGGCTCCCCACTGAGCCAGGAGCCCGATGTGGGACTCAGTCCCAGAACTCCGGGATCATGACCTGAGCCGAAGGCAGTTGCTTAACCACCTGAGCCACCCAGGCACCCCTGGTTCTGTCATTTCTTAGCTCCCTAAACTTCTTAGTATCCTCATCTACAGAGTGAAGGTAGTAAATAATACTTCTATTGTAGGACTGTTGTGAACATTGAAGGATAGAGGGCTTGCAAAGCACTTAATCTTTTTTTTTTAATTTGTTTACATATTTTCTTTTTTTATTGTTAATCACCATACATTACATCATTAGTTTTTGATGTAGTGTTCCATGATTCATTGTTTGCGTATAACACCCAGTGCTCCATTCAGTATGTGCCCTCTTTAATACCCATCACCAGGCTGATCCATCCTCCCACCCCCCTTTCCTCTAGAACCCTCAGTTTGTTTCTCAGAGTCCATAGTCTCTCATGGTTCGTCTCCCCCTCCGATCCCCCCCCTTCATTTTTCCCTTCCTACTATCTTCCCTTTTTTTTTTTTTTAACATATAATGTATTATTTGTTTCAGAGGTACAGGTCTGTGATTCAGTAGTCTTGCACAATTCACAGTGCTCACCATAGCACATACCCTCCCCAGTGTATCACCCAGCCACCCTGTCCCTCCCACCCCTCACCACTCCAGCAACCCTCAGTTTGTTTCTTGAGATTAAGAATTCCTCATATCAGGGCGCCTGGGTGGCTCAGTTGGTTAAGCGACTGCCTTCGGCTCAGGTCATGATCCTGGAGTCCCGGGATCCAGTCCCGCATCGGGCTCCCTGCTCAGCAGTGAGTCGGCTTCTCCCTTGGACCCTCCCCCCTCTCGTGCTCTCTCTATCTCATTCTCTCTCAAATAAATAAATAAAATCTAAAAAAAAAAATTCCTCATATCAGTGAGATCATATGATACATGTCTTTCTCTGACTTATTTCGCTCAGCATAATAACTTTTAGTTCCATCCATGTCGCTGATGCAAATGGCAAGATTTCCCCTTTTTGATGGCTGCATAATATTCCATTGCATATATATACCACATCTTCTTTATCCATTCATCTGTTGATGGACATCTTGGCTCTTTCCGTAGTTTGGCTATTGTGGACATTGCTGCTATAAACATTGGGGTGCACATACCCCTTTGGATCCCTACATTTGTATTTTTGGGGTAAATACCCAGCAGTGCAATTGCTAGGTCGTAGGGTAGCTCTATTTTCAACTTTTTGAGGAACCTCCATACTGTTTTCCAGAGTGGGTGCACCAGCTTGCATTCCCACCAACAGTGTAGGAGGGTTCTCCTTTCTCCGCATCCCCGCCAACATCTGTCATTTCCTGACTTGTTAATTTTAGCCATTCTGACTGGTGTGAGGTGGTATCTCATTGAGGTGCAAAGCACTTAATCTTAAACATGGTATAGAGGAAGCCCTTCATAAGATAACTACTATTTATTGTCTATATTGTATAGTCATTGTGGAGTTGGATATTAATAATTTTAGAAGGGTTAATCTTTCCATTGCAAATTTACTTTTAAAAGATTTAATTTTTTGTATATGTTATTTAAAACCAGCCATTGTTTTTTAGGGTAATTCTTTTTTTTTAAAGATTTTATTTGTTTATTTGACAGAGAGAGAGAGAGAGCAGGAACACAAGCAGGGGGAGTGGGAGAGAGAGAAGCAGGCTTCTCGCCGAGCAGGGAGTCCGATGCGGGACTCGATCCCAGGACCCTGGGATCATGACCTGAGCCGAAGGCAGACGCCTGATGACAGCCACCCAGGCGCCCTTTTTAGGGTAATTCTGAGAACAGCTTACCCACAAATGAACCTAGGTATATTTACAGTGTTACTTACTACATCATTGCAGAATTACTTTTAAAAAGGTAATTATTCAAGGATATACCTTTTTTTTTTTAAGTTTTTATTTATTTATTTGACGGAGAGACCAGAGAGCACAAGCAGGGGGAATGGCCGAGGGAGAAGGAGAAGCAGGCTCCCCGCTGAGCAGGGAGTCTGATGTAGGGCTTGATCCCAGGACCTTGGGATCATGACCTGAGCCAAAGGCAGACACTTAACCAACTGAGCCACTCAGGTGCCCCTCAAGAATAAACCTTTAAAGCAGTTTTCATCAGCAACTTCTGGAAAACTGGATCTGTTGTACATAGTGCCCCAAAAGATCACAGCTCATTCCTTTCTTAGTGTCCCCTTTAAGATGATCTCAAGACTCTTACTGTGGCAGGGATTACTTTGCTCTCAAAAGGGAGCTAATAAGTGGTGTGATAATAAATTTTTGTTTTGTTCATGTTGCAGCTTGCTCTGGTATAATTTTAGGGTTTGTGGGCGAAGTAACTCTGGTTGTTAGGAGTGCCTTTTGTCTACTTGTAGATACCTGCTTGTATTGTAGTGTTTTGGCTTTGCATTTTGTCAGATTGTATCTTAAGCCACTTTAAGTAATGAATTTTACTGAGTCTTATTTGTAAATCTTGTTACCATGTATTCAGACCTTCTTGTCATAATGAGCTATGTTGACTCAACTTCCTTATTCCTGGGAGGAAGAGGGGGAAAGATGGCACATTATAGAACGTAATATAGTTGGCATATTATCTGCTGGCATTCTGGATGTGTGCTGGATTAAAGTATGAGCTTTAAGTTTTACTTATTTGAGGGGAAAAAAATTAACTGGTACCACATAGTCATTGTGTCCTTAAGGAGCCAATAACGACTGAAACATGCTTAGAACAAATACATGTTGCCTGGTGCTTTAATACCTCATTTGGGGCAGCTCTGTGAAGGAGAAAGCGAGAGTCCTAATGTTGCTGATTTTTAAGAGGATAAAATATGTACCACCTATATATTTCAGCATAATAATTTTGGTCAATTATTCCGCTTTCACTTGATTTAATTAAGTCTTTAGGGGTACCAGCCCAAAGGATTGTAAATTGAACAGGAAAACTGAAGTATAAGTCTTTTCGGAGTGTGTGACCTTGAAGGTCATTGCTGGAAATGAAAGTCCTCTAAGTAGTAATTTGTTAATAGGGGGAAGTCACTGTACTGGAAAGTGAATTCTCTTCTTGGGTTCTGAGGGTATGGAAATGGAGGTGCAGAATGAAAGTCATTCAAAGGGACGGGGAAATGGGTGGGAGAGTTCTTACAAAGGAGCTTCTGTCTATGACGCTCCAGTCCTTCTGTAGATCTTCATTTCCCTTCTAGAGTACTTTTTTACAGGATCATTTTTATTTTAACCATATCTGCAGCTCCAGCTTGCTTTTTTTTTAAGAAGATCAAATTTATGTCCTCACAATTGGTGCATATCAGATAGGGGTAGCTTCATAAATCAGATTTTATAGCTGGATAGTAAATATAGGAGCTGTCAGGATCGGATTATCTCTGAAATATATAAAGTAGAAGAATACATTTTTCTCCTTGTCTAAATCTGTATGTCACCTTTGCCTGGAAATAATGTTTTGATTATATTATCCTCCCCCAGCTCTGATTTTTCTTTCCCTTTTTGCCAGCTGGAGTTCGCAGTTCTTGGCACTTCTGTAAATACTAGAGGCAGAGTGATGAGTACTCAGAAACTGGAATCAGACACAAACCTTTAGCTCATAGTCAAGCACTATCCCTTTCTAGCCATTTACTAAGCAAGTCACTAACTTCTCTAAACTGATTTATAAATTCATTTTTAAAGCCTGTTTCCTTGGGTGACTGGGTGGTTCAGTCAGTTAAGCATCTGGCTCTTGATTTTGGCTCAGGTCATGATCTCAGGATCCTGTGATTGAGTCCTGCATTGGGCTCTGCACTCAGCAGGGAGTCTGCTTGAGATCCTCTCCCTCCCCCTACTTGTGCAGGCACACTCTCTCTCAAATAAGTAAATAAATAAGGCTTAAAAAAACAAAACAAAACCCTGTTTCCTTATCTGTAATAAGTGGATTTTGATAGCAACTACCTCAGTTGCTGTGAGGATTAATGGCACATAGTAAGTGTTCAATATGTTTTAGCAGTTACTGTCTTTTATCTCTTTGTACAGCCTTCTGTATTAGATAGAGTATAAAGTAAATCACAAATTGCTTACTTTAAAAAAAAAAACTCAACGGACTCCAAGGGTCCATAAGGAACTATCACATTGAAGAGAAGTCTGTAGTTAAGGCAGAGAAACATTTGTCTAGTAGGGAATGTGATTTTATTTTTTATTTTTATTTTTTTAAGATTTTATTTATTTGACAGAGAGAGACACAGCGAGAGAGGGAACACAAGCTCGGAGAGTGAGAGAGGGAGAAGCAGGCTTCCTGCTGAGCAGGGAGCCCGATGCAGGGTTCAATCCCAGGACCTTGGGATCATGACCTGAGTCGAAGGCAGACGCTTAACAACTGAGCTGCCCAGGTGCCCCGGGAACGGGGCATTTTATATGCATGATTTTATATGCATCTATATATGTATGCTTTTGTACATAAGTATGTGTATAGATGTTTGTGTCTAATATCTGTATAAAGTATACATATTAGGTCTACAGTGGTGGAGTAGGGAGGAGGAATGTTTAGTTGCAGCCTCCCCAAGAAACACCATAATTGGGAGGCAAGATGCATAAAAGAAACTTTTTTTTTACGGTATATATGTTTTCCTTTATAACCTAGATGCCAACTTTTTATAAATCAACTGATGTATTGAGAAAACTCATTTAAGAAACCCTATTCATAAATCCACTTTTAAAAATTTTTATTGTTGGGCGCCTGGGTGGCTCAGTTGGTTAAGCGACTGCCTTCGGCTCAGGTCATGATCCTGGAGTCCTGGGATTGAGTCCCACATCGGGCTCCCTGCTCAGCAGGGAGTCTGCTTCTCCCTCTGACCCTCTTCCCTCTCGTGCTCTCTATCTCTCATTCTCTCCCTCTCTCAAATAAAAAAAAAAATTTTTTTTATTGTTAAGTTAATCACCATACATTACATCATTAGTTTTTGATGTAGTGTTCCATGATTCATTGTTTGCATATAACACCCAGTGCTCCACGCAGAACGTGCCCTCTTTAATACCCATCACCAGGCTAACCCATCCCCCCACCTCGCTCCCCTCTAGAACCCTCAGTTCATAAATCCATTTTTAAGCAAAACTTCTTTGGAAACTCCTTTCTGGGGTGCCTGACTGGCTTAGTTGGTGGAACATGCTACACTGGATCTCAGGGTTGTGAGTTCGAACCCCATGTTGGGTGTAGAGATTACTTAAAATCTTAAAAAAAAAAAAAAAAGACTTGAGAACTGTAGTTTTTTGTTTTTGTTTTTTTTTTGAGATTGTAGTTAAAGGTTCTTGTTCTCTTTCTGGCAATGTTTCCTAAGAGAAATGCTAGTTTTCTAGGGGAGAAATGTTATGCATGTGAATCTTAGTTCAAATTCAAAGTGATGGTTCAAGTGAAAGAGACATAACCTTTGTTTTAATACACAGGTATATTAAAGCAGTTACTGCAGGGGTTAGATTTGTTCTTTGTGATACTGAATTATTGTTGGGAGAAGTCGTAATAGAAAGAGGAAGTAAATCTTAAGTTTCAATCTATTATTTTTAGAATTTATTTTTAGAAATAAACAGTATGTGTGCTATGTACATAATACAAAATTCCAAAGAAACAGAGCATAAACACTGACAGGTGAGTTGCCTATATACCCTAACCACCCAGTTGCCGTCTTGAAGTCAGTCTTTTTTCTGTCTACTTTAGATTCAGTGTGACTAGCTTATTTTAAGTTTCCATTAGGATGAGACCAGGAGAACACTAAGCAGTCCCTATGGGCCCACCTTCATATGTTTCTGAAATCATAACAACCTGTGAGGATTAGGAGATAAAAGTGGAAAGGTAGAAGAGAAGGAACTTGAAGTTTTAGAGGAACAGAATTTTGTTATTGGGGATGCGTTTTTCTCTAGTTGGCCATTGGCTCAGTAGCTGTTTGGCAGTGATCTCTTTTTTCAATGCAGGCTTTTATAAACATAATCCTGTAATCTGGTCTCTGGATCTTTTAATTAGATTTACTTTTCCCTATTTCCTTTTTTGTTTTAATGTGATAACAAGCGGAAATTGCCTGTTTTGCCACCAGAACATATACTTCATTAGCCACATTTATACACTTAGTTTAATTTCCAGTTGCCTATGGTAATGACAGAGGAATTCTAATTGTTCATTCTGTTCAGCATCCTTCTGTTCTCTTTCCTCCACATTGCTTTTTTTTAATTCCCTCAATTCTGACCTTTTCTTTTTCTACATTTCCTATTAACAGACTTTATATCTAACATATAATTTTTTAACATTAAAATAATTTATTTTTAAAGATATTTATTTATTGAGAGAGAGAGAGAATGGTAGAGAAGAGAGCATGAGAGGGAGGAAGGTCAGAGGGAGAAGCAGACTCCCTGCTGAGCAGGGAGCCCGATGCGGAACTCTATCCTGGGACTCCAGGATCATGACCTGAGCCGAAGGCAGTTGCTTAACCAACTGAGCCACCCAGGCGCCCTACATTAAAATAATTTAACTGGCAGAAATGGTAAGTTGTAGTAGGACCTTTTATCTTGGACAGCCAGTAACTAAGATTGGGCCTATGGTGGCAGTTATATTTGAAAACAGGCATTTGGTCTTCCCATATAATATTTGATCCTTTATACCATAATCAGATCTATCAGGTGTATAGGATGTGGGGAATCTCTTTTCCCTGCATGTAAAGCACCTGAGATGATGCAGGGGATTAGTATTTCACTCTTTATGCCTTTTATTTGTCACTAAATCCCATGCTTGATGATAGCAAACAAAAATGAAGTCAGAAAAGAACTTTATACATGGTACCATGTGGTAGGTGGACTAGATAATTCTCCTGATTTTTCTTAATAACAGTAATATTCTATCTATAATCAGACTTAACAAGGGAGCCTTTGATTTTTCATCTTAGAATTTTATGATCACTAAATTATAGCTCAAGATGATTCCATTCATAGCATCATACTTTTTTTTTTTAAGATTTATTTGAGAGAGAGCGTGTGCATGCGAGTGGGGAGAGGGGCAGAGGGAGAGGGAGAGAGAGAATCCCAAGCTGACTCTGCACTGAGCGAGGAGCCTGACTCGGGGCTCAATCCCACAACCCTGAGATCATGACCTGAGCTGAAACCAGGAGTTGGTCGCTTAACTGACTGAGCCACCCAGGCACCCTGTGACATCATACCTTTTACATAATGATGAATATTGTCATAAGTGTATTATTTGATTAAAAAAATCATATTCTCTAGACATTTATCTTCTGGGATAATCTACAGACTACTCAGATAAGGTGGCTACTAAAATCAGTAGCTGAATTGTGGCTATTATGTTTCTTCACTTGTTGGCGAAAGGATAATTATACAACTCTTAGTTTCTCAAGCTTTTAGCAAGGCACTTTAGTAAGAATTAAGAAATGAGTTGATGTTTTTGAGAACATTTTAATGTGTGTAATTACTGAAGCTGCTATCTCTTATCACATCTCATTGATACTTAGAGAATATTTATATTTAGCCTTACCTTGCTGGTCTTTAGTAACTTCTGGGAGCTTCACTGTGAAATGTGGTTTTCGGGGTGCCTGGCTCGCTCAGTCGGTAGAGCATGCGATTCTTGATCTTGGGGCTGAGTTCAAGCCCCACATTGGGCATAGAGATTACGTTAAAAAAAATGTGGCTTTAAGATTCACTTGTATAGGGCCATAGGATAGTTTTCTTTGTATGTATGCGTGTTTTATTTTGGGTGTTTTTGCAATTTTTAAATTACTTTAAACGTCATTGACTGTAAATGTATTAGTTATATCAGAAATACTCTATAATTTTCATAAAGAGTGTTTACTTTTTTTCTTGTAACGTGGATTCCCAGATCTGTAAGTCAGGATGCAGTTGTACTTTTTTTTCCTTTTCTTTCTTTCTTTTTTTTTTGGAAGGAGTGCACTCATGTGAGTGGGGGTAGGGGTGGTAGAGGGGGAGAGAGAATCTTAAGCAGGCTCCATGCTTGGTGTGGAGCCTGACACAAGGTTTGATGCCACAACCTTGAGATCATGCCCTGAGCTGAAATCAAGAATCAGTTGCTTAACTGACTGAGCCACCCAGGCGCCCCACAAGTGTACTTTCTTATATTCGGTAGCAGTTTTTCACATACCATACTGCCTGAAAGATCGTATTTGAGGTACTGTATTTCATTGATTCTGAGATGGCATTGATTATAAGATGCATTATTATTTTCTGTATTACTTGGAAAGAAACGTGCTTCCTATTAAACCGACATACCTTTTTTTTTTTTTTAAGATTGATTTATTTGAGAGAGTGCGCATGTGAGCATTGGCGGGGGAGGGGCAGAGGGAGAGGGAAAGAGAGTCTTAAGCAGACTCCGCACTGAGTTTGGAGGGCCACACAGACTCAATCTCATGACCCTGAGATCACCACCTGAGGCAAAACCAAGAGTCGGATGCTTAACTGACTGAGCCATCCAGGCACCCTCAACTGACATGCCTTTGATTATAAAATGCATCTCAGTTTCAGAGACGTTAATGTGAAAAACTGTGCAACTTAGTGCAACTCTTGATGAGTTATGGTAATAGTACCACCTAAAATTTGCCTAAAGCTTTATAGAAAGCACTTATACATGTGTTTTTTTTATTTGATCCTTAAACTAAAACTATTCTATGAGGTGGATTAAATTATTCCCAGTTTTCAGATGAGGAACATCTCCCAGCATGTCATTCAGTAGTGAACTAAGGTTTCAAGCTCACATTTTCTTACTCTGAGACTCATGACATGATTGACAGTATCAGCCCCCCCGCCCCATACATGCCCAAACAGCTCTAAAACTTTTGGTCCTTTGCCGGGCTAATGTACATGTTTAAACTTCATTGATCTTAAAACTGTTCATATGTCTTGATTCTAATGATAGGGTTGAATACTATTAAAATTATTGTTTTAATGGTAAGTTATGTGTGACTATCTGCTAATAAACGAATTGTTTTAATTCTGGGTTCCTCACCACCAGGAAGCTATATAGGCCATCATTGGTGGTTTAATACATGTTTTGAAAGCAGTTTATGTTTCTAGCTGACTAGGTAAAATGTTCAGGAATGGTTATGAGTTGAGATCTATGAAGTGATCCAGAGAAGATTAAGTATTTGTTTATAATTGTACTGTTCTTGCTAAATCAGGGTCATGTCTGTTTCTTTCCCAGGTGGTGGCTAATGCTGTAGCAGCATTATCTGAAATCAGTGAATCTCACCCAAACAGCAACCTACTTGATCTGAACCCACAGAACATTAATAAGCTGCTGACAGCCCTGAATGAGTGCACTGAATGGGGCCAGATTTTCATCTTGGACTGCCTGTCTAATTACAACCCTAAAGATGACCGGGAGGCTCAGAGGTCAGTTCTGTTTTCCTGGATAGTATCTGGGAGACTTGCCTGTTTAAGTAAGTTCTACTGTCTGTATTAGAATAAGGGTCTCTTGGGGCGCCTGGGTGGCTCAGTCGTTAAGCGTCTGCCTTCGGCTCAGGTCATGATCCCGGGGTCCTGGGATCAAGCTCCGCATTGGGCTCCCTGCTCAGTGGGAAGCCTGCTTCTCCCTCTCCTACTGCCCCTGCTTGTGTTCCCTCTCTCGCTGTGTCTCTCTCTGTCAAATAAAGAAATAAAATCTTTAAAAAAAAAAAAAAAAAAGAATAAGGGTCTCTTGTGTTGGCAAAGATGAGTGGCTTGTGGGGTAGATACTGCTATCCCTGTGGTATTTTCTCACTGGATTTAGGAACATTTTAGGTGGTGGATTGAACCATGCAAAAATAGCTCTTCCTAAAAGATGTGTATTTTTCATTTCTTGTTTGAATACTACAGTTACCTTCTGCTAAAATATCCCTCATCGTGGTTGTCCCACATCCCCCATACAGCAATTTCTGGCCATTTGGCACACAAAGGTTTTTTGAGTGTCCCATCGTAGTGACAAACTTTTTATTCTATTAGATACATAGTAAGTGGCTTGATACTAGTTACTGAGCTGAACTATACCTGTAATTCAGTAGTAGAGAAAATGTACTGAAGCCCGCAAAACGTATGGTGTCTTTCATTAGATACAGAAATCACGTCAGTTTGAATTTGGAAAAGAATTTGGAAGGCACCCCTGGATTGTTCTTCTCAGCCCTTTACCAAGTTCACTGTTATAAATTGTCTTTGACCTTCACAAATTGACTATTAAATTTCATGTGCACCTACACACATTTTAGTTTACAGAGTTGGAATTACCACCAGTTTTTATTGCGCGTTCTGTATATATAGGCACTGTACTAGGTAAAGTACTTCGGAAGAACTGTTGGCTCTTCGTTAAAGTTGACGTATTTTAATTATGGTAGATAGGAACCTTTCTTGCCTGGCTGAAGCTCAAGTTACCATAACGTAAGTTCTCTTCACTTGTCTGGGAAATTGTTCCCTCTGAACCTAACTAAAGCTCACCCTGATCGTTTCTTTCCATTATCAAAAGTACAAGTATCTTAAAAAAAAAAAAAAGTACAAATATCTTATGGAAAGACCTTTATATAGAATTTTATTTTTTATTGGTCAGTGACATCTCACACTTATTTGTACATTCACTTAGCAAATATTTATTGAGTCTGTGCTGCATGCCAGGCATTGTTCTAGGCCCTGGGGATATACTATCGACAGAATCGTAGCCCTGCTTGCTTTTAAAAAGTTTTTCATTTTTGGGGCACCTGGGTGGCTCAGTCATTAAGTGTCTACCTTCAGCTCAGGTCATGATCCCAGGGTCCTGGGATCGAGCCCCACATCGGGCTCCCTGCTTGGTGGGAAGCCTGCTTCTCCTTCTCTTACTCCCTCTGCTTGTGTTCCTGCTCTTGCTATCTCTCTCGCTCTGTCAAATAAATAAAATCTTAAAAAAAAAAAAAAAAAAGAATCGTAGCCCTCATGGAACACTTATTCTGAGGGATGGGGCAAAAGTATATATAATACAATATATAATATGTCAGAGGATGATAAGCCCTAACAGGAAATATAAAGTAGGGAGGAGATCTAAGAAATGCTGGGCATTTGGGGATGAGGAATTGTATTTTGTAAAAGGGTAGTCAGGGAAGGTCGCTGAGAAGGTGGCATTTGTATAAAGACCTGAGGGAAATCAGGGAGTCAGCCAGTTAGATACCGGAGGAAGGGAGAGAAACCCCACTTACTTCTCCTGAATCCTTAACTGAATATAAATCACTTAGCCTCTCAGTTGCCCAAGAGCTATCAAAATTAGGTTAATTTCTGAAGAACCCTCAACAGATAATTACATACTCAAGATTTAGTGAGACCTTTAAGTGTAGGTAGGCAGGGGCTAGGAGAACGGGGGAAGGGTTTGGGAGAATATTGCAGTGGTGTTCTGTTACTTAAAAAGCCTTTCAGAGATTTCCTTATTATCATGAAGGTAAGGCGTTGTCTTGTTTTCCTGCTCAACTCACCTCCTCCTGCATCTTATGAAACCTTCAGTCACGGTTGATATCTCTCACTATGAAGTAACTCTCAGAACTTAATTTGACATCCTGTAGGTTGAGGAGAAATGGGTTCTCCCAACCAAAGGCAGGGAGCCCTTGTGTAATATGGGGAGATGGAGAAGACTGTAAAACAGGAGGGTAAATGGTGTGAGCCTCAAGTGTTTGGGGTATTGCCTAGTTTCCTTCCAGTTTGAGCATCCCTTATTTTGGTTTCCTGAAGTCTTCTGATTTCCCTGCTCTGTCTGTAGTTTGCTGGGAATGAAGCTTCTGCAGTGTAGGATCCCAGTTTTGTCTACACATGGAGCTTTGAGTTTTCTAACCGATTCTTTAGTTTCTTGATACTTGGGCCATGGGACTCTGACACAGTACGCTATGGGCTGGATTGAGCAAAGAAATTATAATTCAAGATGTTAATTTTCCTTTTCTGCCCTCAGCATCTGTGAGCGTGTGACTCCCCGGCTATCTCATGCCAACTCAGCAGTGGTGCTTTCAGCGGTAAAAGTCCTAATGAAGTTTCTGGAGTTGTTACCCAAGGACTCTGACTACTACAACATGCTGCTGAAAAAGTTGGCCCCTCCACTTGTCACTTTGCTGTCTGGGGAGCCAGAGGTGCAGTACGTCGCCCTGAGGAATATCAATCTAATTGTCCAGAAAAGGTTGGGAAACAATGAATTGGTGATTACAGTGTTTGTGATTTTGAATTAAGCTTAATAATACCGATATTACAGAGGCCATTATCAAGTTCTTTTTAATATATGGAAATGAAAATGTTGTATGGCAGAGCAGCTTGGCCAGGATCAGGAGGCTAACAGTTGCTTTTGGAGTGTTCCTGTGGTAAAAACTTGGTGTTGCTCTGCAGCTTAGTTTGTTTTCTCATGAGCCTCCTGATAGTGTACCAGCTAGTGCCTACTTCATATGGTTTAGGCCATAGTTTAGAGCCAGATTGTTGTTCTTCCAGCAGTTCTTAGCAATATGTACCCTAGCCCTTAAAAATTGTCTGCCAAATGAGAAACTGGCTAGAGGGGTATAAAGGAAGTGTGTGAGGTTTGGCGAGTGGGGTGAAGTGGCTGGAGCACAGATTAGATATTCATACAGACTTAGAAGGATATATCATTTTACATCTCGCCTTCCTTATCATGTGTTTCTGTGTACCACAGGCCTGAAATCTTGAAACAGGAAATCAAAGTCTTCTTTGTGAAGTACAATGATCCCATCTATGTTAAACTAGAGAAACTGGACATCATGATTCGTTTAGCATCCCAAGCCAACATTGCTCAGGTCAGCCTTAAAGCAGATTCAAGTTTATAAATCACTTAGATCTTAAGGTCTGGCCTTCAGAAGCTGCTAGGCCATGAAATTGCTGTTTGAGAATCCTTACTGATTGTTCACTTCCTGGATTTTTAACAGGTTCTGGCAGAATTAAAGGAATATGCCACAGAGGTGGATGTTGACTTTGTTCGCAAGGCTGTGCGGGCCATCGGACGGTGTGCCATCAAAGTGGAGGCAAGTGTCTGATGGTAGTTGGGATCACATTATGGGATTTAGAGTGTTCTTTTCACTCCTTTTTTTAAAATGTGTTTTTTAAATTTATTAAAATAATAAAACACATAGTTAAAATTCCTAGAGGGAATAATTTTTAACTTCTAGTTTCAGTTACTTTGCTGCTTCCATATTTCTAAATAATATGGTATTTATTGATTTACCAATTACAGATATTATCTATTAACTTTGTGCTGTGAGTTAAGTAACAGTTCATGTACCCCACCATTCCTACTTGAACCCTCCTATTCTCCAATAGTTATATCATGAGGTTTTTTCCTTCCTATATTGATTATCTTTGTAAATTGAGATAATATGCCTTCATTTATTGTTCTGTCAACTAAAGGCTTGCAAAACTTTCTACCCCTATTATGACCAAATAGTAGAGCCAGTATAATACAAATGATTATATTTTCTTTCTTATAGAGTCTTTTGTTTTTTTCTGGAGTTTCTATAATGGCCTTTCGTTTTTTCTTGCATTGTGTGTCTTCATGGCATCCCTGTCTTCCAGCTTTTCAAGCATAGTATCAAACGTGTAAACCTTTTGTCCGGCACCCTTCTGTCTTCTGGTCCTCTGTCCTCTCACTTGCTCCAGTCCGGCTTATTGCTTGTTTGGCCTCTGCACAGCCATCATTCCATGGGGCCTCTCTTCATAACTCTTTCTTGTTATTGGTACTTCTCTCACAGCATTCATTTTTGTGTGATTGCAATAGCTTCTTGAGTCTCTGGGGATATGAATTACAGTGTTTTGTGTCTGCAGTTTAAATTTAATTATCTGGAGTATCGAATGGTGACCATTGCATGTCTGTATATAATTTTTTCATTGAGGTGTATAGCACACATATAATAAATTGCAACCCATTTATATTTAAGAATGAGAGAAAAGTCAATCAGGACTTCTGTGGGCGTAGGCTGGGCTACTGACTAACAGGTTTCTGCTTTAGGGCAGGGAGTTGATCTTTACTTCAATGTCCTCTGAAAGAGCTTCACTGTGATCTTTGAGGGCAGATTGATTTTTAGCTTGGTTGCAGCCTTCCAGTAGGTGTTATGGGCTACAACTTGCACTGCCCTACTTCATCAATCTCCAGTCCTCCATTTGTTCATCATTCAGAAATGTGTTGGAATTAATGAAGGCCTCTGTTTGCTATGATGTTGTGGATTCAGAGCTCCCTATTTGTTCTTGCTGCTTGACTGTATGCAGTTCTGCTTAGAGTCAGAGGGTTGGACCATATGATTTCTCAAGGATACTACTAAAATAATTTGTACAGTCTGTCCAGTACTTCTTGGGAATGGAAGGAAACAGATGCTGTGTCAGAGAAGCATCTATGAAAACCAAGTTCCTGATTGGCCTTCCTTGTTTTTATTTGAGACAGGGCTGCTTCATGTCAATTACCACTGATAAATCATTCAGCAGTTCAGTTGTTGGAGCAAGACTTAGTTAATTCATCCTGGTTTCTACTGGTTCTCATAGCCTAGTTGCTTCAGGTATTTAATACGTTCTGTTGCTCCATTGAGAAATGGGGATTTCTGATTATTGGATCTTGATACATCTTTTTTTATCACCACTCTTCACATTCTTTTCTCTTTTCTTTTTCTTTTCTTACTCCTTTTCTTACTTACTTAATTTTCAGAGAGATTTTGATAGCATAAAGAGTAATTTTGTGCTATTCATTGCCGGACTGTCATTGTCTTATTGACTTCTTTGGCAAAGCTCTAAAGAATCATACAAAATTGTATCATTCCAAAGTTAAAAGAGATTTTCAATCCCTGGAATTACTAGAAAGCATTCTCCATCTGGATGGCTGTTAATGCCATGTATTGTGACTAATGGAAAAATAGTCCATAATCTTCTGGAAGGGTTAAACTTCTGATGGCTTTCACCTTTGACTCAGGGTGCCCTGGTGGGAATATGAGAGTATGTGAGGAATGAACTTTGTCTGGAAGTGATTAAGATCAGCCTTCAAGGTTCCTGCCTTCCAGTTCTCTTAGGTTGCCTGCATTTGCTGGAGCGCTTTTCCTATACCTGTTTCAATCATGAAGGTTATCATCAGTTGGAAAGAGTTGCCTGACCCAAATACAGTCATTGGGGCAGGAGAGGTGATGATTGCCTGTTTCTAACTAAGCATTCATGGGAAGGGGGATGAACCAGTGAGGGGATTGTAGTAGACCTCCTGGGTAGCCTCTGAACCAAGCTACTGCATTGTTTCAGGGCATCTTACCCTTTTTTTAATGTGTAGTTGGTTCCAAAGATATGACAGATGAGAAAAAAATGAATTTTAGTGTCATGCTTAGCTGTGAGAGCAGGGCCTGTTGGAAAGTTTAGGTGTCTTTAAGAGTTTGAGTTGTATTTTTATCATAACTGTAAATACAGGTGTTTCTATGTTGCTGTAAGTATCCTGAGGTGAAAAAAATACATAATTTTGTTCCAGTTGGTTAGGTTAAAGATTAAGCAGTAAGCTGCTCAATCAATAAAGAGCACTGGAAAGGTAATCCTATAGTATTGTTTTTTCAGAAACTTTTGCCTATTTCTTTTTTGTCTGTTTTTTTTTAGTAGCTTTTACTCTCCCGCACCCCCAACTTTATTGAGGTATGATTGACAAAATTGTATATATTTACAGTGTATACCTACTTCTTTAAGGAGGAGATAAACCCCTGGTCCTTCTTAGTCTTCCAAATAAAATCAAATGCTTTTATTTCTTTGAGAGAGATTAAGGCAGTAAGTTCTAAACTTCCTAGTCTTCTGCTCTCTGGTGTTCACTATTTCTACTTTCTATAAATCAAGCTAAGATACTGATATGTATCTCATCCCTTTGTTTATTTATTTTTATTTTGTTCAGTTAGCCACCATATTCATCCCTTGATTTAAAAACAAAGATTATATTTTTCCTGTTAGGAAAGCCATATGTGTTTACTAAATAAAATTATAAAAAAAGACAAGTTAAATGAAAATGGAACACTGTTTCCTCCTACCTATTCCACCCTCCCAGAGATGATGTGGATGTGATTTTCAGTCTTCGTCTATGTAGTCCGTCATACACAGGTGTACTTTTTACAAAAATGAGATCATCCTAAAAATGTTATTCGGTAGTCTGCCTTTTTCATTGAATTATACGTGGACATTTTTCCATGTTACTGTTAACATTTGACATAATTTTTAATGGATTATAGACATAATGTTTGATTGCTTCATTATTTAACCTTCCTCTTATTTGTAGTACCTTAAAGTTCCTGCTCTTTTTCCAAATAGTGGTATAAAGAGGACTTTGTAGCCAAGTTTTTTTTTTTTAATTAACGTATAATGTATTATTTGTTTCAGGGGTACAGATCTGTGATTCAACAGTCTTGCACAATTCACAGTGCTCACCATAGCACATACCCTCCCCAGTGTCCATCACCCAGCCACCCCATCCCTCCCACCCCCCACCACTCCAGCAACCCTCAGTTTGTTTCCTGAGATTAAGAGTCTCTTATGGTTTGTCTCCCTGTCTGGTTTCATCTTGTTTCATTTTTTCTTCCCTTCCCCTGTGATCCTCTGTCTTGTTTCTCAAATTCCACATATCAGTGAGATCATATGATACTTGTCTTTCTCTGATTGACTTACTTCGTGTAGCCAAATCTTTGATCTCTAGTGAAGGCGAGCTGTTTTCATTTGTTAGTCCTTTGGAATTGCTTGTTCGCGTCCTGTGCACCTTTTCCAATGGGCTTTTCCACATTGGTTTTTTAAAAACAATCCTTTATAATTAAAGATATCAATCCCTCATTTTGTTAGCAGTTATTTTCCCAATTTGTTTTCCTTTCGATTTCATTTACTATCTCGACGCACAGAAGTTTACATTTCCTTATGTGGTGAGTTGTTTTCTCAGTGTTTTCTCAGGAGTTATTTAGTGGCACCGTAGAAGATTGTGCTTCACCTCAAACTAAAACTCACTATTATTGTCTACTTTTATGGTGAAGATTCTGGTTTTTTACACTTAAAGATATTTTTAATAATTAAAACAATTAGAAAGAATTTTGGTGAAAAATATGAGGGTGAGGATCAAACACCAGAACAAATCCTTTCCCCACTGTTAAGAAATTTTGTCTCATACTGAATTTTATAAGTGCGTATGTATTTCTCTGTTTCTGGACTTTTCTGTCTGAACAGTGATTGGATGTTTACTCTTGCCCCTCTGCCATACTGCTGTAATAATGGTGGGCTTTCTTTTTTGTTAATCAAAAAGCAGTATGGTTGAGATGACAATTTGCTTGAAAATTACTGTCCCAGACTTAAATGTTTTTCGAATACTGATGCATCATAGGAAATGGCCTTTTGTCTCTATTCTAATAGTGATAGGAAGGGCTCACTAAATGTGGGCTTTCTATCAAGCCCTGTGTTAATCACTGTATCTGTATTATTTCATTTATGATAATTTACATCTTAAAGCAGCCTTATCCTATATACTTTATAATTTATCACAACTTATATATTTAAATTTTACCAATTACTTTTCTGTTGCAGTAACTGCACAGGAATTACTAGCTAAAAATGAATAAAATAGAATCCAAAACTGGAAAAAATACATAAAAGATGGCAGAGTCATTTCATGGAGCAATAGAGTCATCAGATGAGTAACCTCAAGATGCAATTTTGTTTTCATTAAATTGCTTGGAGTGGTTTAACTTAGTACCTTCAAAAGATTTTATTATCATAGTTTTCAGGCATACACTAAAGTTGATAATGAGCTCTCATGTACACATCATCCATTTTGAACAACTATCGACATGTTAACTGCTTTTATGTTCTCCCTCTCCTTCAGGGAGTGGAGTGTTATTGAATTTTATTGCGGATCCCAGATAGGCTCTTACTAGAGTAGTCCAGTGTGTGTATCTAACAGAGAAGGTCCCTAAAAAAATATATTGTCACAATACCATTACTGTACCCAACAACTAGCAATAAATCTTAATCTCATTGAAGATCCAGCCCATATTCAGTTTTCCCTAATTGTGTCAGTGTCTTTTTACAGCTGGCTTGTTCAAATAAAAATCTAAAGAAGATTCACACGTTGCATTTGGTTAATGTCTCTTAAGTCTTTACTTACTTTTGGTGCCATTTATTAAAGGGACTAGGTCATTAGGCTTGTACAATTTCCCAGAGTGTGGATTTGGCTGGTTGTATTTTAGTGATACTGTTTTTCTCATTCTGCCATCCCCTCTAGATAATTAAATTTAGAGATTTGGTAATGTTCATGTTCAGCGTTAGGCAAAAGTACCTCTTAGGCGATGCTGTGTACTTTCTATTGCATCTTATCAGGAGGTAGGTAATGAAGTGACCCGTCATAGTACATTGTGATACATGATAAATCAGTCCTTGATTTTTAGGATCTCTTGTCTGAAACCCTTCTCCTTTTAAAAACTATGACTTATAGTTGCAGTATATTAGTTTTATCACTTGTATTCTCCCATAGTCCCTTCATTAATAAAAGATTAATAGATTAAATCTTATAGATGAACTATAGGCTGGGGAAAATTGCAATTTAAGGCCATAGACTTTCAGTTATATAGTTCAGAAGATGGCAGATTTTCCTTAGAGTTTTTTGAGTCACAGATAACTTTGAAAACGTAATGAAAGCTATGGACCCTCTCCCTGGAAAATATACTTATATGCAGATATGCAATTTTGCAATTTCATTTCAAGAGGTTCAAAGGATGCCTTCTTCTGTCTCCACTTACCCATGACCTACCTTGGCTTATTCTTTCTTTCTTCTTCCCTCCTACCTTGACTCATTCTTTCTTCTCATTTCTGTTCTGCGTGGCTATCCAAGATGATTATTTTTGTTTGAATCAACTTATCTGTCAATATATTTTACATTGAATAAAATTTGGGGTGTATCTGGAACTTCTGTGTATCTCCATCAAATAGCCTAGCCTCTAGTGTAGCTTGGTCAAATTAAGTGCCTGATCTTTTAGTCTAGTCTAGTTGGTGCACCTGTACGTTTCAAAGTTATCTTTATATTGAGGTTGCATTATTGGAGAGATCATCTGACTTCTCATTTATTTTGTTCTTCTTTGTAGCAATCTGCCGAGCGCTGTGTAAGCACATTGCTTGATCTCATCCAGACCAAAGTAAATTATGTGGTTCAAGAGGCAATTGTCGTCATCAGGGACATCTTTCGCAAATACCCCAACAAGTATGTCCAAATACTTCTACCTTCTTCCTCAAATCATTTAGGAAATGTTTAAGTAAGGCACTTTGAAATTGGCTAGGTAAGAATTATACTTTGTAATATAACTAGGCATAATAGGATACTTTGTTAAAAATCCTGTTAAAATAGGATACTTTATTATGAAAAATAATTTTTAAAAAACATAAAAGTATGTTTTAAATGTTAAAAAATTATATAAGGTGGTTAGCACAGGGATCAAAACCTGATTTTTCATCCTGCTTTATTACTTTGAGAGGATTTGAAGCTGAATGACAGTCAACTGTCATGTACTGAAGTTGACCAAATTCTTTGTTGGTGACGTTACTATTAAATAGAAAGCCCACATATTACAGATTGTCCAGGCATATTTCAGTTTATGCCTGTTAGCAGGCATAATTAATATTTGTACTTCTTTTCACTCTCAGAAATAAATGTTTCAGTTTGAATGGTAAGTTAATAGCCACATGATCGCAGAAGCCAGGAAGGTAACAGTTGCACTGTTTACTTTGCATGTTACCTACTACTTTGTAGAAAATTATAGAGCATGTGATGAATTATTAGTCTCTGTCGTTTTCTGCAGTATTATAGCTTTTCCCATAAAGGCATGCAGAATCTGCAGTTTCACTCCACAGATTTTTCACATTGAGTCCTCTTATTTATGAAGCAAAAATAGTTCATTAGGTTTGATTTTGAAGGCAAGTGATTAAGGGATCTGAAAGGGTGAAATAAGAGCAGGTCTTGTAAGCATCCTAAATCTCATTTTGCCTTATAATCATAGAGATGTGTTGTGCTGAAGATTCTGATTAGTCTTTAAAGATAGTGTCAAATGAAGCAACTTGCAATAAGTTAGCTTAGTGGTGGACTCAGAATTAGATGAAATACAGTATTTAGCAAGGTAGTGGTTTATTAAGCATTATATATATATTTTTTAAATTTTAGAAGTGGTATTTTTGGGAAAAGGACCACTCTCCCAGAAAAGAGGAGAGTTGGGTTTCTAAGTTTAGAAAGATTAAGGGTGGAGATGTATATTTCATTGTGATTAGCAGAGAAATGTGCCCATTTCTGGTTTCTATTAATAAAGGGTTATGACAGTTTAATTACAAGAAAGTGCTATCAAGGACCTGGTTTAATCAGTGGAAGTAGGGCAAACAATTAAATGTACTATTCAGTTGTCTACATCTAATTTACTACACATTGTCATTTTTTTTAAAAGATTTATTTATTTTTGAGAGAGCGAGCAAGCAAGGAGGGAGGGCAAAGGGAGGAAAAACTTAAACAGACTCTGCTGAGCACGGAGCCTGATGTGGCGTTCGATCCCATGACGCCAAGATCATGACCTGAGCTGAAACCAGGAGTCGGACATTCAACCAACCATGCCACCTAGGCATCCCCACATTGTCATTTTTATGTTTAAAACTACATTAGCCAAGGAGATGGATTCAACATGGTAAAAATGAGAGCACTATAGGCCTGCGCAAATGAAAATAAATACTTGAATTATTTGTTTCTTTGGAGAAACAAGTCATTAGTGTGGGTGCCTTGGGAGGAAAGAACATAAAGATCTCCAGAAAAAGCAGGATTAGTGGATTAGTGGACAAAATTACTGTTTCTAGTCTGGATGCTGTTGTTGTCTAACTCCATTTTCCTAAAAGTAAAGTGGAATTTTTGTTCCTCTACCATGAAGGCAAAATGGAATAATAGATAGGAAAATTCTCTGATCTAGTTACAGGAAAGAGTGTTAGAAATTATGTTAGTGGTATTATACCACAGGTTAATTTTTCCTTGTGAAAAGAATATCTGATGCATTTTTATAACAGTTTATGGTCCAGTTATGAAAACATAATTGAAGGGAAATTTAAGACATAATCTTCTGGCTTAAAGCTTCTGCATTCTCTTGACAAAAGCCTTTATAGTTTGGTGGTTTGGTTTAGGGTACCTCGTTGGTGGTTTTGTTTTTAGCCTTCATTGTTGAATACAGTTCTCATTCGTGCCCAATGTAACCATAGTCCATTTTGTTAAATCAGGTATGAAAGTATCATTGCCACTCTGTGTGAGAACTTAGACTCACTGGATGAACCAGACGCTCGAGCAGCTATGATTTGGATTGTGGGAGAATATGCTGAGAGAATTGACAATGCAGATGAGTTACTAGAGAGCTTCCTGGAGGGTTTTCATGATGAAAGCACCCAGGTAAGTTCTCATCTGTGTCCTGTGTCTGATCTTTTGGGGAAGATTTCAGGGAAAGTAAAGGTTATGCACTTTCGTGTGTGTGTGTGTGTGTGTTTGTGTGAGAGAGAGAGAGAGAATTTATATATAAATTCATCTTTTCATTTGTGCCGATTTCTGGTGGGACAAATCTGCCTTAGACCAGTGATTCTCAAACTTTAATGAACCTAGAGAGTTTGTTAAAGCACAGGTTGCTGGGCCCCATCCTTAGTGTTTCTGACTTGTTGGGTCTGAGATGGGCTTAAGCATTTTCATTTCTTACCAGGTTCAGGATGCTGCTGCTGCTACTAGTGGTCCAGAACCACGCTTTAACAACTACTTGCTGAGAGCAGTAGCTAGCACTTCTTCATTTTCTCTCACCAGAAGAAGATGACCTGTTCCTATTCCTGATGGTTGTGGCTCATTACAGCAGGGTTTCTCACCTGGGGCTGGGGTGAGGTCTGGCATGTGCAGTTTGGAAAGATTCTCTGTGGGTGGTTAGACTTCCTCCCATCTTCTGCCTCTCCTCTACCCAAATGGAGAGACCTGACCTCGGAGCCACGGGCCCACAGAAGCAGATAAATTATAAAACTCCTTTCCCCTGGCATTTGCACTCACTGCACATTGAAGGTCATGTATGTAATTCGGCCATAGTAATTTTAATGGGCGTCTACAAGGAACACATACAAGCCTGTAGCCCACTCTTAATTAGCTCTGATCCGGTGCGATTTTACTATTTTTTGGCTCTTGCCCTAGTATGACAGATAATTCCCTAATTCTCCCTAAGTTGTATCTTTTGGCGGAAGTAAATAATAAGGGATTTAATAAATAAGCAATTTTTGATGCCAAAAATGCAATTTGGGATAAGAGGCTGTTAAGTTCTTAATTGATGAATACCTTTGACCTGCTATTTTTGATAATGGCTGAGTTTTAGCCTTTGTCTCTTAATCAGAATCGGAAACCCCCATAGTAATTCATAGATGGGTAAGCACTACTTTGGAAATGATGGTAGGGAATAATGTAAATGCCTTTCACTTTAACTGTTAAATTATGTCATGCCCTTAGGTGCAGCTTACTCTGCTTACTGCCATCGTGAAGCTGTTTCTTAAGAAACCATCAGAAACACAGGAGCTGGTACAGCAAGTCTTGAGTTTAGCAACACAGGTATGAAATCTAGAAAAAGCGTGGGTTTGATTTGTCTGGTTTTATATTTAGGAAATTAGGAAACTCTAAGAAGATTTATTTGGAGAGGTTTTAATTGGAAAGGGTGCAGTCTTTAGATCCTGTTAAAATATAAAAACAGTGTCTCTTATACCACTGAATTATAGCTGGTTCTGTGGCTTTTAAGTGAATTGACTGACTCCAGTCTTTATGACAGTTCATGAAAATTGAACTTAAGATTTTTTTTACTGTCAATGAAGGACCTACTATGTGAAAATGACATTGAGTCTCATAATACTGGGTGACTCACTTGAATCTCACTCCTTTTGGGGGACTTAATTTTAGTTTCAAATGAAAGTACAATGTAATGCTGGTAAATGCCCTGACAGAGGTCTCAGGTATTGTTCTACCTTCTAGAGTTGATTGCCTGTCTCTTTAAATAATTTTAAAGTGCTTATGCTGCCTCCTTAATTATTGGATATTTTTGGTCCTCCCTAGGATGAGTTCTGATTTCAGGAATGTGGCAGCCGGCCATAGAGATCAGGTCACCATTTTAGATCCACAGAGATCAAAATAATTATTTTATCTAGTGTAACTAGAAGAGTAATCATCAATTCATCATAATTTAGTTATGTTCTTAATTGAATTTACGAACAGGCTGGCTGTAGCAGGCTGTTGGAAGTTCAGGTGTGTGTCTACATAGGAATCTGAGTCAGATATTCAGTTTATCATTTTTCTTACTCATCTCTTTATAGTGGT
This sequence comes from Zalophus californianus, assembly GCF_009762305.2. Taxonomy (NCBI): domain Eukaryota; kingdom Metazoa; phylum Chordata; class Mammalia; order Carnivora; family Otariidae; genus Zalophus; species Zalophus californianus. The sequence goes on from NC_045610.1 coordinate 23,152,663, forward strand.
ATTTTATCAAAATTTAAAATCCTTTCACAGCATTTTGCCTAGTTCTAACCTGTCATCTTTGCTATTACTAATTTTACATCTTTTAAAATTTATTTTTAAGAGTTCTTTGAAGTTTTTTTTTTTTTAACTTCCCTTTTAAACATATTCCTTTGCCTGAAGCAAAGCAGTTTCTATAACCATCAAGGCAGCGGATATTTAATATTACCTTGTTGAAGTGAGCATTCTAGACTTCCTAGTCTAGACCCTTGATCACTCGTTTGGATCTGTGTTAAGATGGATTTAAAACATTTCTGAAGAGAATCTGGGCCTTCTCTCTCTGCTCATCTCTAGATGGGGATAGTCTTATAATCAAGCAAGTGTCCTTGGTAGGTTCCTCTTGTATTCACAAGTTCTCAACCCTATCTCCATCTCCTGTGTAAGGCTTATGGGTCTGTATTTAAAAGGCCTTATAGGAGAGCTGTATTTTGGATTCTTTTTTTTTTTTTAAGATTTTATTTATTTATTAGAGAATGAGAGATAGCACGAGAGGGAAGAGGGTCAGAGGGAGAAGCAGATCCCCCGCTGAGCAGGGAGCCCGATGCGGGACTGGATCCCGGGACTCCAGGATCATGACCTGAGCCGAAGGCAGTCGCTTAACCAACTGAGCCACCCAGGCGCCCTGTATCTTGGATTCTTGTCAGAGTTCAAACTCAATCTTAACATCTCCTAGTATTTATCAAAACTTGCCTGAGATAAAGTGTTTAGGGAGGATTGCTTAAAGGATACAAGGACTCTCTGTTCTTACAAATAGTTGAAATTCACCACTGAATCAAGCCAGATTATTAGAGGGCTGGCTATCTAGACTGAATTGTACCTGACCCCTAATAGAATTTCATTTACTAAATTATATGGATACCATCATCTTGTAGTAAGGGTTGTCATGAGAAACTGTCCTCTTTGGATCTGTTGTCAAAGTTATTTGTTACTCCATTTATATGTTGTTTTTCTTTATGAGGTCCCATCAGACAAATTCCTAACCAGTTTTGGATTCTCCTAAGCATTGGTATGTAGTTAACTGCCCATCTGAATGGCTTACCTGACTAGATTTCTTGTTCATGTCAGTTGGAAACCTTAGAATCAAATTTAAGGATCTTCTGTAGAAAATGTGTAGGTCATTGTGAGATGAATTTTTCTGTTTCTAGTTTGATTTAGGCTCTCTAGCCTTGGATACATTTTTGTAAGCTTTGCTAAGTCCTTTTCTAGGACAGGGCAGGGTATAAGTAAACCATCAGATATTCCTGATTCTAGACTTTTTGTACAAGGACTAGTATAGAATCTTTAATAATAACCATTTGTATTGTGCTTACTATGTACCAGGCATTCTAGTAAGCGCTTTACCTATTAACTTAATCTCATAAGGGTTGCTACTGTTGTACTGTTCCTATTTTCTTAAAGATTTTATTTATTCATTTGTGACAGAGCAATACAGAGAGAGAGAGAGCGAGACCATGAGCAGGGGAGGGGCAGAGGAGAGGGAGAAGCAGATTCCCTGCTGAGCCCAAAGCCAGACACGGAGCTCGATCCTAGGAGCCTGGGATCGCGATCTGAGCCGAAGGCAGACACTTAACCATCTGAGCCACCCAGGTGCCTCAGTATTATTCATTCCTATTTTATACATTGAGAAACAGGGACATAGGCCCAGTTAGTATGGGGCAGAGCTAGGACTCAAACCCAGGAAGCCTGGCTTCAGGGTCTTTGCCCTTATCTACTGTGCTGTGCTGCTTCTCTAGTCTGAAGGTCAAGGATGACTTTGAGACTACACGTTCCCTGCTTCCCTGCTTGAAGCACTACTGTGCAGAAGCCATACATACAAGTGAACTTAGTAGTTTTTAGATCATTATGGATGATTATTTCATACTTGGTTATAAGTAATTATTAAGCAATTTCCCTAGCCCTGCCTTTTCTGTCCAGTTAATGAGATCTGAGGAGTTAGCATAAAGAACAAGCACATTTATATATTGTGCATATATGTATGTAATTATTATTGTGCATATATCTATATATAAATATATATAAAATTTCTCTTGAAAGTTTTTTCTCTTTTTTTTTTCCCCTCAAGTTTGTGAAATAAGAACCTAATCCCCCCTCCCCCCCCCCGCAAAATGTGGTTTTATTAAAGCACAGGGACAAGACCCATGGGCAGGAAGAGCTGTTGAACCTAATACTTTTGGCTGGTACCAATTTAAATTGAGGGCAGTGTGATCTGCTAAGTTGTGTTAATTTGAATTGGGTGATGGGGTTCTGTTTCTGCCACATCCCCGGTTCAGGACATGACTGAGCAAATTTCTTATTAATACTGCTCCTCTCCCAGGGCGCCTGGGTGGCTCAGTCGGTTAAGTGACTGCCTTCGGCTCAGGTCATGATCCTGGAGTCCCGGGATCGAGTCCCACATTGGGCTCCCTGCTCGGCAGGGAGTCTGCTTCTCCCTCTGACCCTCTTCCCTCTCGTGCTCTCTCTCTCATTCTCTCTCTCAAATAAATAAATAAAATCTTTAAAAAAAAAAATACTGCTCCTCTCCCATCTGAGAGTTAATTAATAATGTTTTTTACCTGTGCTGAGAATTCAGTAAAGTATATGTGAAATATTTATGCTTCTAATTTTAAATAAAGTGGTGGTATAAGTAGAAATATTATTAGGGGAAAAGAAAATGAACCCTTGAATCCAAGGCTTCATTTTAAAGATTTGTCTTCTTTGCTTTGGTAGTTAGAGAGGAATTAGTTAAGAATATACACAGAAGTGTTCAGACTTTAATAATTACCCTGTATAGTATATGAAAGAAAAATTAAGTTGAAGACTTCTCTGTGAACTAGAAACCACCATCAAAATCACCTGTGTTGCTTGTTGGACATATAAATTCCTGGGCCTGCTCCTGACATAATGAAAATCTGTGATGTGGCCCTGGAATCTGCCATTGAGTGGCTTTCCTGGTGTGTTAGTGTTGACACACAGTCCAGTTTAAGAGCTTCCCTGGTAAGAATTATTTTGGAAGCTCTCAGATTTTTAGAAATGTACTGTTTTTCCAGATTCTGGCAAGGAACTATGGGGCTAACAGAAAAGCGATCCAAAACCAAATTTTGTGAGCCACCAAACACATAATGGCACCCTAAAATCATAAAAAGTTTGTTTTCATGTCCCAAGTCTTTTTTTTTTTTTTAAGTTTTTATTTATTTAACAGAGACACAGCGAGAGAGGGAACACAAGCAGGGGCAGTGGGAGAGGGAGAAGCAGGCTTCCCGCAGAGCAGGGAGCCTGATGCGGGGCTCGATCCCAGGACGCTGGGATCATGACCTGAGCCGAAAGCAGACGCTTAATGACTGAGGCACCCAGGCGCCCCTCATGTCCCAAGTCTTAACTGGGCCTGATTTCTTGTGGCCTCCAGATGAATAGTGAGGCAGTGAAGGCCAGCTTATAATAGGCCGAACAAATCAGCCCTCAGAATAGCAGTGTTCAAACAGTTGGAGATCTTTGCCTGCTCTTAACTTTAGGTCTTGGAAAATTTGCACTCATTTCTTATAGGACTATATTTTTAAAGTCTGTGTCTATTTAAATTTACAGTGTATATACCCTTTATTTTTTATTTATTTATTTTTTGAGAGAGCATGTGGTAGAAGGGGGGCAGAGGGAGAGGGAAAGAGAGAACCTCAAGCAGGCTCCATGCCCAGCACAGAGCCCGACATGAGACTCAATCTCATAACCTTGAGTCATGATCTAAACCAAAATCAAGAGTCAGATTCAACTGGGGCACCTGGGTGGCTCAGTCTGTTAAGCATCTGCCTTCAGCTCAGGTCACAATCTCAGGGTCCTGGGATTGAGCCCTGCATCAGGCTTCCTGCCCAGTAGGGTGTCTGCTTCTCCCTCTGCCTCTCCCCCCAGTCCCCACTCGTGCTTGATCTCTCTCAAATAAATAAAATCTTTAAAAAGTAAAAATAAAAAAGAGACTTAACTAAGTCACCTAGGCACCCCCAGTGTTAATCATTAATCCAGTGATTCTATGTGCAGCATTTTGCCCGTGTTTTGAATTTGTTGGGGGGATTCAAACTTTTTTTTTTTTAAGATTTTATTTATTTGACAGAGACACAGAGAGAGAGGGAACTCAAGCAGGGGGAGTGAGAAAGGGAGAAGCAGGCTTCCTGCGGAGCAGGGAGCCTGATGTGGAGCTCGATCCCAGGACCCTGGGATCATGACCTGAGCCGGAGGCAGACGCTTAACGACTGAGCCACCCAGGCGCCCCTCAAACTTTTTTTATAATTTACATAATTTTGTAAATCCCCACAGGATTTTTTTTTTTTTTGCGATTTGGTTAAATATGTGCATAATAGAGGAAATAAATAATTTGAAGTAAAAAGTATTTTAATCAGTATATTATTAAATTGTATTATAAAGTTTAATACCTCAAGAATATTACTAATTTGTAAATACAGAAGACTGAATTTTCCCAGTCGAGTGATGTGCAGTATTCATTTTAATTATATAATAAAAAGCACAGTCTACAAATTTCAAATGGTGTGCTTTGGGGATTGAATATATAAATTAAGATTTAACTTTTAATTTATGTATCAACAAAAGCTGGGGTGGGGATTGCTTTCCTGACATGTTATTTTGAGAAACTTGTATTCCCCTCTCTTAAAAAATCAAATCAATTTATTTATGTTTTATAATGTTCAAACTCTGTTTCCAAATGAAAATCTAAGTGAGGAGGTTTCAGGCTGCTATTTATAAACAAATTACCCAACTCCTCAAAAACAAAGAAATCATGTAAATTGGATGCTATCACTGTCTCCTTTTTATAACCCTGGCATTGCAAATACTACAAACATTTTGATATGGTATATAATGCGTGTGTGTATATATATATATATATATATATATATATATATATATATATATATGCACTTCTGTTCCAATGATGCAACCTATGTATGTGATAATAAGTAAAATTTAAAGAAAAAGATTATTTTCAGTTATGTTTACCATTTTGATACTCTGTTAACTAACTTGCCACATCTTGGTGTTCTTTATGCTTTTTTGTTTTTAACCAGTAATCCACTGTGGATGCAAATTAAACAATATAAACTGAGAAAAACCATTTAAAACCATGTAGTCAAAACCATTGGGTTCACTGCCAATATTAATCTGGGTGCTAAGTGCCTTACATGGCTAAATCATGAACCAGTTCATCTGTTTACTTAGAAGCTCACATGTAAGCCCTCAGATTGGCCCAGTTTTGAAGAAAATATCTTTGTGTGTTTTAAATACAGATAACTGAAACAGGGACTTACTCTTGTAGCACTGGAACAGCATGGGTATACATGCCACCATGTACATACATACTCTGAGAGGTAGATACCAGGGTATTCATTTCCACTCTGTAATGATCACATGAATGCATGAATGAATGAATGAATGAATGGCAGGAAAAAGGGAGAAAGAGGCAGGAATCTAAATATCCATGGATAGGGCATTAGTCAATAACGATGCAGTGCTATATATATACAGGGGAAATTTGCAGGTGTATATGCTAATGTGGAAAGCACCTTGCAGTGCAGTATATATAATGTGAAACTGGTTTTGTATAAAATGAATATATGTATGCTTAGGAGCTTTCTGGAAGAATACATACCACACTGGAGAGTTAAAGTGGGGAACGGTTGGATGTTTGGGAAGACTTAAAATTTTTATTTTTATTTTTTATTTATTTTTAAAAATATTTATTTATTTGACAGAGGGTGGGAGAGAGAGCGAGAGAGCATGGGCAGGGGGAGCGGCAGAGGGAGAGGGAGAAACACGCTTCCCAGCTGAGCAGGAAGCCCAGTGTGGGGCTGGATCCCAGGACCCTGAGATCATGACCTAAGCCGAAGGGAGACGCTTAATCAACTGAGCCACCCAGGCACCTGAGTTTGAATATCTTAAGAGCCAATTCTTTATAAATCACTGCAGCATTGCCTTGATAATAAATCAAGCAGGTTGGGTTTCTGTATGGAGAAAAGTTCCATTTAAACCTTCTTGCCCTTGCCTTTCATTAGGATTCTGATAATCCTGACCTTCGAGACCGAGGCTATATTTATTGGCGCCTTCTCTCAACGGACCCTGTCACAGCCAAAGAAGTCGTCTTGTCTGAGAAGCCATTGATCTCTGAGGAGACAGATCTTATTGAGCCAACTCTGCTGGATGAGCTGATCTGCCACATTGGATCTTTGGCTTCGGTGTACCATAAGCCTCCCAATGCTTTTGTGGAAGGAAGTCATGGAATCCATCGCAAACACTTGCCAATACACCATGGGAGGTAAGCAGGTGAACTAGGTTTTGACTGAGAAGTAACTGTTTAGACAGAGTTGGTCTTCCTCACGCTTTTATAGTCTAGAAAATGCTGTGCATTTTGCAAACCTGCTAAACTGTCCTGGGGGCTCCATCTAAATACTAGTGAGCACAAACATAATAGGTGAAAGGCCCCTCTGTGTTCTAATCTTGGAGTAGGTAAGATAATGGCTTAAGAAAATGGTGAAGACCTAAACTGATCAAGTTTGAGAGTTGCTTAAGTCTGCAGATGAGGCTAGAAATTTTGTCAGGGCTGAAAATTTGGAAGAAAGTCTATAGTATGTACCTTTAGCTTTTTTGTTTGTTTTAAGATCTTATTTATTTGAGAGCGGCGGGGGGGTGGGAGGGTGGCAGGAAAGGGAGAAGTAGACTCCTTGCTGAGCAGGGAGCCCAGCGTGGGGCTGGATCCCAAGACCTTGAGATCATGACCTGAGCCCAAGGTAGCAGCTTAACCAACTAAGCCACCCAGGCGCCCCTACCTTTAGTGTAACTTTCTATGAAGCTTATGGATAAAGTTAGCAGATACTCCTTTTGTGCTATAAAGCTGAAAATGAAATAATATTTGCAGGATTGTTTTTAAAAGCAGCCTAGATTCCTTCCTTCTACTGGCTTTGGGCTTTGTTCTTTTTCTAGCTCCTTAAGGTATAAGGTTAGGTTTGAGATTTTTCTTGCTCCTTGAGGTAAGCCTATATTGCTCTTATCTTTCTTAGAATTGCTTTTGTTGCATCCCAAAGATTTTGGACAGTTATGTTTTCATTTTCATTTGTCTCCATGTATTTTTTTTATTTCCTCTTTGATTTCTTGGTTGAACCAATCATTGTTCAGGAGCATGTTGTTTAGCCTCCATGTATTTATGTTCTTCTTTCGATTTTTCTTGTGGTTAATTTCTAGTTTCATACCATTGTGGTCAGAAAAGATGCATGATACGATTTTAGCCTTTTTGAGTTTATGAGACTTGTTTTGTGACCTAAGACATGATCTGTTTTAGAGAATGTTCCATGTGCACTTGGAATACACACAAAAATGTGTATTTTGCTGTTTTTGGATGGATGTTCTGAATATATCTGTTAAAAAGCATCTAGTCCTATGTGTCATTCAAAGCCACTGCTTCCTTGTTGGTTTTCTGTATGGATGATAATATCCACCGATATAAGTAGGGTGTCATCCCCTGCTGTTACTGAACTACTGTCAGTTTCTTCCTTAATGTCTATTAATAGTTGCTTTATTTATTTAGGTGCTCCCATTTTGGGTGCATAAATGTTTATAATTGTTATATTCTCTTGTTAGATTGTTTCCTTCATTAGGTGGTGTCCATCTTTCTTTGTCTCTTGTTACAGTCTTCGTTTTAAAGTCTGTTTTGTCCAGTATAAGTATTACCACCCCATCTTTCTTTTTGCATCCATTTGCATGGTAAATGTTTTTCCATCCCTTCATTTTGAGTCTGCATGTGCCTTTAGGTCTGAAGTGAGTTTCTTGTTGGCAACCTATAGGTGGCTCTTGCTTTTTTATTCATTCAGTCACCCTGTGTTTTTTGATTAGAGCATTTAGACAGAGTTGGGATGCAGCAGTACTGTTCTAAGAGGGAAGATTACAGCAGTACCTTCCTGAGGCCAACTCAGGAAGCAAGTAAAATTCCAACCTAATCTTACACCTAAAGGAACTAGAAAAAGAACAAAGCATAAAGCTGGTAGAAGGAAGGAAATAGTAAAGATTAGAGCAGAAATAAAGGAAACAGAGACCAAAAAAACAGTAGAACAGATTAAGGAAACCAGGAGCTGGTTCTTTGAAAAGATCAATAAAATTGCTAAACCTTTATCAGACTCATCAAAAAAAAAAAAAAGAGAGAGAGAGAGAGAGAAAGGACATACTAAAAAAGGAAAGGACAACATCCAAGCAAATGTTTATTGAGATTCATTAGCCTTCACTTGAGTTGACTCTTTGGTTTTAGGGCAGGTGCTGTGATTTTCACCCAAAGGAAGTTGAGGCTTCATAAGGATTAGGCCTTGTAACAGTAGAGAGTTTCTCCTGTAGGCAAGCCTATTTAACCTTCTAGATGTGACATTTGACTTCTAAGTGTATCATCTCCCAGTCTGTTAAGTTTGGGTAATAAATAGGGATTTTCTTTTTAACTTGCCTCTGTAGCCATATTTATATGCCATTTAGATTACCCTGTCTCCTGATAGCTTTTGACCCTCAGAGGGGGGAAGTGACACAAATCAACAAATAAAAACAGCCCTTTCTAGAACACAAGAACCAGTATTTAAACTATAAAAAAGAAACAGTCTCTTACATAAGGTCTCTATCTGATTAATAGTCTTAAGTGGTTCCTTTTTAGATAATTTTTTTCTTTTTGGTTGATTTGTGCTTGTATTGTCTTTTTAAGGGAAACACAAATGCATAAAAATCCCTTTTGAAATAAATAGGGATGATATATTGCTGCAAATGGCATATTCATAATAGCACTGACATTACCTAGCTCTCTTCTGCAGCATTCAGTTAAGTGATGTGCCTCTGACATGAACTACAGCTAACACTGTAAAACCTTACTCTGCCTCTTCTAGAAATCTAAAAATGCTTACCTAACCAAATTTTTTAAAATCACTTGAGAAAGGGAAAAGTGCTTTTTAGTTGGCTGTTGCTTACTAAAACTTGTCAGCTGCTCTGGGGGGGAGGTGAAAATGGTAAATAGTTGTCTACTTTAGGAAAACCTCACCTTTTAAAAATATCGCTTTGGTGTCAGTTACACAGTTATTTCCCAGGAGTTTACATGGGAACTGTTTTCATGTTAATTTTCTTGTGTTTGTCATTTAGAAAGAATGCATAATGATTTACCATGTTCTTGTAGAAACCACAGGATCACTTCTTTTCATCTAACTCCTTTATCTTCTCACAGAAAGAAAATATGTGCATTGTTACCTATTCTGCCTTCTATTTAGAGGTACTGATAAACAATATGACAGAACACTTCTTAAATGGCACATGTCATAAGATGATAGAATTTCATGTTCAGAGAATATCCTTTATAGAGATTTCATATTTTTCTTGGCAGGAGTATATGAAATTGCTTCCCCCTTTTGACTTCATTATTAATTTTTGGCTATATTTGCCCCTCTTCCCCCAATCTAGATACTTCTCATCTTGGCTTCCTTGACACTTTTTGCTCCTAAGTTATCTTTCTTAGATTGTTTTTCTGTCTTTAATCTTTGCTGTTCTTTGTTCATTCTCTTTTCTGATCATTAATCTTGATTGTGTTGCAAGGCTCATTCTGAACCTTCTCTTTCTGTGCTTCTCTTTGTATTCCTTTCGGGAGCTGAACTACTAAACACAGCCACTGATCTCTTTTTTTTTTTTTAAGATTTTATTTATTTATTTGACAGAGAGAGAGGCAGGAGAGAGAGAGCACAAGCAGGGGGAGCGGGAGAGGGAGAAGCAGCCTTCCTGCTGAGCAGGGAGCCCGATGCGGGGCTCAATTCCAGGACCCCGGGATCATGACCTGAGCCAAAGGCAGACGCTTAACGACTGAGCCACCCAGGCGCCCCAGCCCCTGATCTCTTATAGGGCTTTACATTTTATATCATGTTTTCATTTTATCCTGTCTAAAATAGATCCCTGTGACATGGTTACCATTTTATTGATGAGGAATCTTTGTCTCAGAAAAGTTGTCACTTGCCCAAGATCACACAGCTGGTAATATTTGGAGCCAACACTTGATCTTTGTCTTCTTACTCTAGACCACCTACTCTTCACTGCCACACCTGTGGTGCTTTGCTGATTTCACCTGAGATGTGTTTTTGAATTTCTTCCCAATTTACTTCTTGAACTCTGACTGCCAGTCCCTTGTCCTTAGCTATCTGTTGGACTTCAGTTGTTTTTCTTACCTGAAATTTAACAATTGGAAACAGCATTTATTTTTCCCATCATCCCTTCAGGTTCCTCTGTCATTATGAGGAGCATCACCAGTCTTTTGCTTCTTAGTTTTTGTTTATTTATTCTTTGACTTTGATTATTCATTCTTCTCTCTTACATGTTCAAGAAAATATTGTTAATGGAATTTTTACATTATTTTTTTCTTCGTATTATATAAATCTTAGAAAACGTGCAAGATAGAGTGGGATAACAAACTCCTATGTACTCATCACTCGGCTTCACCAGTTCTCACTATTTTGCCAAGCTTGTTTCATGTATCACCCCTACAATTTTTTATTTTTTGACGGAGATGGAGTATTTTAAATCAAATCCCAGACTTCCTATTGTTTCACCTTTACTTGGTATCTCTAATAGACAAGGACTTATTTTTTTTATATCACAGTAAATTACCCAGCCTAAGAAAATTAGAAATAATTATTTAATATTGCATAAGCAGTCTTAACTACTTTCAGATTTTCTTAATTGTCATTCTCTGTTCTCTTTTAAATTCTCTGAGATTGGTTTTACTTTGTTCTTAAATGTTTGGAAGAATTCACAGTGAAGCCATCTGAGCCTGGAATTTTCTTTGTGGGATTTTCCCCTCTTACCCCACCCCCACTTTTTAAATTGATATATCATTTATAATAATCTTAATAGTACACTAACCTTTAGTGTATATGGCTCAGTAGATTTTTACATATATATACAATCATAACCACCACCCTGATGAGATACTTCCAGCACCCTAGAAGATTCTTCATGCCCCTTTTCTGTTAATACCCACTCTCCAAAGATAACCATTGTTTTGACTTCTATCACTACAGTTTTGCTTATTCTTGAACACAATATAAATCAATTATATGTTTCTATTTATTGGTATATAGTATTCCATTGCCCCAATATACCACAATTTACTTATATCTTCTGTTGATGTACCTTTGGATTTTTTTCAGTTTGGGGCTCTTACAGATAAAGCTGCTATGAATATTCTTGTGTACGTCTTAATAGACTTATATACTTACTTCTCTTGTGTATACAACTAGGAATGGAATTGCTGGGTCATAGAATAGATGTATATTTAGCTGTCGGAGACACTGCCAGTTTTCCCAAGAGATCATACCAGCGTATACTTCCAGCTGTGTATGAGTTCTAGGTGATCCACATCCTGATGAGCACTTGGGGTTGTCAGTCATGTTAATTTTTGCCATTCTGGCAGATATGTGATAGGGTCTTGCTTTGGTTTTTATTTGCATTTTCCTGTTGATTAGAGATGGCTTAAGTCCCTCTTCATGTGTACAGACTGCTAGTAGATCCTCCTTTGTGATATGCCTAATCTTCTCATTTTTAATGAGTTCTCTTTTCAATTTTAGGAATTCTTTATATAATAATTGAATGATATATAGGAACCTTTTATGTGATTTCGGTACATGGCTTGTCAGATAACATGCGTTGTGAGCATCGTTTTTTGTAGTCTGTGGAACATACTTTCTCTTGTTGTCTCTAGATGGTGTTATTTGAAGAAAAGATGCTTTCAGTTTTAGTGAAGTCCAGATCATTTTTTTTCTTTTATACTTAGTGTTTTCTGTGGAAACTTTTGTCTACTCCAAGGCCATCAAGGGACTCTCCTAGATTTTCCCCTTCACATTTATGTTGGCTTTGTCTCTTTAATTTTTATTTTGTGAGGTACAAAAGTCAAGGCTCATTTTTTCCCTCACACAGCTATCCAGTTGACCCAGCAACATCTGTTATCTCATGGAACGCACCACTTTTTTTTTTTTTTTTAGATTATTTATTTATTTATTTATTTATTTGACAGAGAGAGAGAGAGACAGCGAGAGAGGGAACACAAGCAGGGGGAGTAGGAGAGGGAGAAGCAGGCTTCCCGCTGAGCAGGGAGCGCGATGCGAGGCTCGATCCCAGGACCCTGGGATCATGACCTGAGCCGAAGGCAGACGATTAACCGACTGAGCCACCCAGGCGCCCCACCACTTTTTATTTTTATGTATGGTGGCAGTAGCTGTTTAGATTACTGTTTGCTGATCTCCACACTCATTCTTCCAACTTCAGTCCATTTGACACACAGCTGCTAGAGTCATGTTTCTGTAATGTTACTTTTAGTTCTTCGTTCAACAAATCAAAGTGATTCTGCATTGCCTATCAAAAAAATTAACTTCCCAGGCTAGTTTTCAGTTTTATCTCCCTCATCTTCTCTTTCCCAAAATCTTAATCCCAATTTTTGCTCCTGCCAATAAAATTTTTTTACCACCCCTAATGTCAGATTGTTCATTTCTGTGCCTTTGCACAAACCATCCGTTCCTTTAAGATAAGTCTCTCCCTGGTAGTTCCTCGCAACTGTGCTGTTCTTCAAAATCTAGTCATAAAACCATTCTCCAAAGCTTTTAGAATCAGCCCTACCTGGCTTGTTTTGTTTCTGAGCTGTATCCCGTCATTGTGCAGATGCTCATACAGTACTCATTTCTGCTATTACACAGTGAATGTGCTTTGCAGTCATTTTGTAAATGCAGCTTTTTGTTGTTGTTTAAGTTATTTGAGGACAGGAAATAGCTTTTCTTTTTAAAACATATGGCTCGAAGGTTCTCATTATAATGCTCTATTATAGTGTAGGTGCTCAGTTAAAATTGACTGACTGCATTATATAGTATACTTTTATTTTCATTTTAGCAACTATATATATATATATATATATATATTTTTTTTTTTTTTTTTTTTTACTGAACTAAGTGGCTTTATTTGGGAGAGCCAGGATCACAGTTTACTTAAGAGTTGGCATTGGGGCCCTTCTTCTTGCCAAAAGTGGGCACAACGTTGACAAAGCGCTGGTTGTACTGCATCCACCGCTTGGCTTGGCCTGTCTTCTTCTTTTTCTCCTGTTTGGCCACCTTGGGAGTCTGCCCTCTTACTTTCCCAGCACGGGCCAGGGAACCATGGACTTTACCTCCAAGCATGTGGCTAGCTACTTCCAGGGTGGTCAGAGCCTCCACTCCACACTGACCTAGGTAGGGTAGCCTCATCCTCCAGGGGCGTGCCTGCCAGGAGCACGACTTGATCTACTGGAGCGATGCCCTCCAGGGAGGCTACATGAGCCTTGATCTGGGCGACCGCCTCCTGGCCGGTCACCTCGAGGGTGTGTAGCTCCTGGGCGCGGACAAAGAGCTGTATGTCGGCGACTGAACTGCGGGCACTGCAGCCACTACCGCGAAGATGGAGTCGAGAAAGACCTTAGCAACTATATTTTGATAAAAATAAGAATTGCTGATTTTGGCGGCACCTGGCTGGCTCAGTCTGTAGAGCATGCAACTCTTGATCTCGGTGTTGTGAGTTTGAGCCCCACATCGTGTGTAGAGATTATTTAAAAATAAAATCTTTTAAAAAATAATACTGCAAAAAAAAATAAGTTTTATATTTTTGTTTTTTGTTTGTTTTTTTCCTCCTCCTGTGTTTTATAGATCTGACATTCACTTGTGCCTTGTTATTGTGTCCTGGGTGAAACTGACTTTTCTCTTTTCCTCTCTGTGTGTGTGTGTGTGTGTGTGTGTGTGACTGCAGCACTGATGCAGGTGACAGCCCTGTTGGCACCACCACAGCCACGAACCTGGAACAGCCTCAGGTGATCCCCTCTCAAGGTGACCTTCTAGGAGACCTTTTAAACCTTGACCTCGGTCCCCCAGTCAATGTGCCACAGGTGTCCTCCATGCAGATGGGAGCAGTGGATCTCTTGGGAGGAGGACTAGATAGTCTGGTAAGTATCTTTCTTCCTTCTTTCTTTTGGTTATTTTAAATTTTTGATATGCTAAAGAGCTTTAGATTATTCAGCTTTTTAGAACTAGGCCTTTCCTTGATGAGCAGAGCAATGTCCTTTGATAAAGGACAGGATTTTTTATCTTCACAGAATTAATTGATATTGTCAATTAATTAATTGTTATGGGGCATGTTTACAACTGTGCGGGATTGTTTTGTTGTCCTGCCTCTAAATAGAACTTTTGATATTTAGCCAACCTATTCAGCAATCTTAATATTTGGTATCCTTTCCAGAGCTTAGTACTCCTGCTTCTTAACTCTGGATAGCCCCTGTAGTTCCTTTTTTCCTGAACAGCATTTAAATGACCTCAGAGAGATCATCCTATCTTGAGACTTTCAAACCTTTGCCTTTTTTATATTTTATTGGTTTATGCCCCAATTCTGTAAGGTTTTGAGGCAGCCATTTGAGCCATTTGTGTAAAAAATGTACCTTTATTACAGTTGGGGAGTACTGCTTGATTGGTTCTTTTTGCCCCCCTTCTTCCTCCCACCCATACTTCCAATTTAATTAGCTTCCAGGATTCTAATAATAAAAGGCTTCAAAGTCCAGAGTATCTGTGAATATGTGCCACCGGTGGGAACTAAAATTAGTTTTTGTTGAGGTACAAGATAAATGAGAAATATTAAGGATGACCTTCCATCTGTGTAGAGAAGACCAGAAAAGTAACTTATATATCAGGTATATATATATACACACATATGGATGTGTCACATCACATGGCTCTCTACAAACCAGGTTTTTAATTGTGGTGGAATTAGAGGGGCTCTTTTAGCTAGACACTTGTACATGTTTGTCTGCAAAGACGCCCAACAAACTTACTTCCCAACATCAGAAATTAGAAGACATGTAGCCTGGTGATGGGTATTGAGGAGGGCACGTTCTGCATGGAGCACTGGGTGTTATGAACAAACAATGAATCATGGAACACTGCACCAAAAATTAATGATGTAATATATGGTGATTAACATAACAATAAAAAATTAAAAAGAAAAAAAAAACTCTCAGAGGCAGTTAAAAAAAAAAAAAAGAAATTAGAAGACATGCCATAGATACAAAAATATATGTTCTCAGAGATTACATAAACTAAACAGCCTCACTTTCTGCTACACACACCAGCATTTTCTCTTCTACCTTATGAGCAGCATTATGTCTGGGATTTATGCCAGCCAGTACAGGTACATTTAATTCTTGGCTGGCAGAGGGTCTAAGAAAATAGGGTTACAGTCATATCTCTGTGGGTTGTGCATTTTACTAATGGAAAGTCACTGCTTTCAGAGTCTGTACACTGACCAGGCTCTAGATACCAGCTCATAGGGCTGCAAGTAGCACTCCTTATTATCTTTCTTGGGAATGTAAGCATTTGCTTTTCATATTCATATCTTTAATGAGTGGATTTGACCAATTATCTAAGAATAGCTTCCTCATATGATCATTCTGCATGGCTACGTAGCCTCCCTGTAGACTCAAAAGGGTCTGTGGAGTCTTTCAGAAGACTAAAAAGTGAATACTGACATATTAACGGATTCTCGCAGAAACTCCACATAACCTTTGAAATCGTTCTTCCTGTTCTTGTTGACACATCACCCACCAGTTAAGTGTTACATCCTCCTCAACTCAAGTTTATGCCTTAACAACCCTATTTGTTAATTTACCTGGTGGCTGACAGAATGATGGGCTCATTGAACCTAAGAATGACAGAGAAATTAAGCTTGAAGGGTGGAGGGAAGAAAGAGGCCCTATATTTTAATGTTGTCTGGCCTGGGATTTTATGCTCTTGCTTCTTGATCCACTTTAGCATGGAAGGAAAGGGACGTGGTATTTCTGTGTGGCTTTGTATTAGCAGTTGCTGGCCCTTAATGCCCTTGAGTTTTCTCCTTGTATTTTGCTTAGCTATCCATTCATCTGTTAAAATTCCCACAAGTATTACTTCAAGTAGGAAAAAAGATGTTACAGTTTTAGGTTGTAGTAGCCAGAGTTACACATGGGCCTTTTTCTTTCTTTCTTTCTTTTTTTGTAAAGGATGCTCTTTTTGGGGTGGGGAGTACGTTGTTTTCCCATTTGAATTTGTAAATATTATACAGCCTTTGCTATGGAGGCCCAGCAATGTTCCTACGTAACTCTGTATTTTACCTCTTCCTGACTTCAGGTTTCAAAATGGTATACTTGGTGTCATAGCCCTAGAAAGTCATGCAGGTTTCAGCTTATTCTGTGATATAAATATATCTCAAATCAAAATGAGTAAAAGCCCTTTTTGCTTTGGATCTATATGGGGTTAAATATATATTCACTCAGAGAACTAAGATCCTTTTAAGAGACCATCACAAGGAAGGCCTAAATCTGGCTGTGTGGAAGGTGAGTTTCCAAGGCAGCTCTAGACTGTGCCATTTTAAAATGCTTTTATTGTTGTTTTGTAAATTATCTAATTTAAAGAGGGAAATAGTCCTCAGAGTTTTTACTTAATCTATATAGTGCTGTTTCTTGAATGAATCTTTTCCTCACCGCAGTGCTTCTCAGACTATAATGTAAATCTATATAAATCCTATCTATCTCCTGGAGATCTTGTATAAGGCAGATTCTGATTTAGTTGGTCTGAGATGAAACCGAGGAGTCTGCATTTCTAACAAGCTCCCAGCTCCATGGGCCATATTTTGCATAAAACCGTAGAATTTCTGGGACCACTGTGAACCACTTCAGTTTGGTGCTTGAATCATAGCTGTTGGTAAACCCGGATGCCTTTTTGTCTTGACTTCAGCAGTAAACACACTCCTGGAAAGAGGGCTCCTCCTCTACCCCAAATTGAGGGAGGGCAAGGAACTCCTGAAATTATTTTTGGGTAATAATAAAAGAAGGAAAGGTCCTTCTTTTACTCTGTAGGAAGAATAGTGTTGCTGGGAGTGGTAGCTTTTCACCCAGGCAATGTAAAATTTGGCCTGGTTTAGAGTTACATGTTCACCTGGCAAGGAGCACTCAAGTTACCTTAGTGTTCACTTCAGAAGGGCGGACAGCAAGGCCTCTATATGGTTTCTGCTGCTTTTATCATTGCTGTCTAAGGGAACCCTACCCATAGGGGTCAGTGGTGTGCCGCTAATGAAATATGGCAGCTCCAAACCTTTTATTTAAGCTTTTGGGGTTCTCAACTCCAGCTGCGTAGTTAGTCCCACATTAGTACCATATTTAAAAAACAAAACAAAACAAAAACTATCAGGGCACCTGGGTGGCTCAGTTGGTGAAGCGTCTGACTCTTGGTTTCGGCTCCAGTTGAGATCACAGGGTCATGAGGTGGTCCCCCCCGCATCTGGGCTCTGCACTCAGTGGGGAGTCGGCTTGAGATTCTCTCCCTCTCCCCCGCCCCTATCCCCGCTCGTGTACACTCAAACACACCCTCTCTCTCTCAGATCTTGAAAACAAACAGTGAAAAACTGTCAGTGTTTGGGCCCAATCCTAGAGCAGTTAAACAAAATTTCTGGGAGACAGGACCTAGACATTGATATTTTAGAAAGATACCCAGGTTACTTTAATTTTGCATCCAAGGTTCAGAACATTGAACCAAAGGAAGTTCCAAATGGAGTTGGGTAGACATGTTAAAAAATGATCTCTAAGTCAAGGCAATGATTTCTACTGAAGAATTATACTCTGGTAAGCCTTTTCACTACCGCCTACGAAAACAGACCTCTCTGACTTTACCTCTGTTCCTTCCCCTTCTCCCTAGGACATTTTTACTGTATTTTGCAGTTAGGTAGTCCAGCCTACCAGAAATTGGCCAGAAGTTGAATTTGACCAATTTAGATTTAGTTGCTCAGTCCTGGGGTTCTTTTTACCTTTGCTCACTTTGTATAATTGGAGACTGAAAATTGTTTTTGTATTTTAGATTGTCACCTGTTTTTCTGTTTTGTTTTTGTTTTTTTTTTTAAAGAGAGAGTGTGCACACAGGGTGGGGAAGAGGGGCAGAGGGAGAGGGGGAGAGAGAATCCCAAGCAGGCTCAGTGCTCAGTGCAGAGCCCAACATGGGGCTCAATCTCACAGTCGTGAGATCATGACCTGAGCCAAAATCAAAATCAAGAGTTGGATGCTTAACCGACTGAGCCACCCAGGTGCCCCTCTGTACTTTTGTCTTAAAACTTCCAAATTCACTAGAGTATAATTTTTCTTCTCTTTTCGTATTCTGGTGATCCTTCCATTAGATCTTGTTTACCTTCTTTCATTGTTGTACTTGTAAAATTTTGAGATTTAGTGAATTGAGGCTTTTTCTAGAATTGTCATTAAGGAAGTACTTATCTATTTGTTTATTTACTTTATCAGCATTATTTGCCACAACATACCTGAAGACCCCAGCCTTCTTCCATCAATAATAGTGACTCATAACAGCTGTGATTTTTAAACCAAAAAAAGTGAGTGGGGATATTGCTGTGATGTAAAGAAAACACACACACACTCCATGCCTCCTAGTTGATTCTTATTTATTTTGGAGACAGGCAGCTTTGAAAATCATTGATTTAGGCAGAGCTTCAGATTTTAAAAATGGAATGCTTTTTCATTAAGGACTCAAATCAAAATGGATTTTCTCCATATTCTTTTCAATCTCCTTACTGAAATATCCCTATTTTTAGTTTCTGCCTGCTTTAGCATATTCTCTTTTGCTTGAACTCTGTGGATAGTTTCTTCTGTTACTATAAACTTAACTGTCCCCTTGATGTGGATTGAATTGTAGTGAATCTTACATGGTTGATGTGTTCTGCATGTAAAGCAGGATAGTATACTATTTAAGTGTGGACTTACAAAAGTTGGTGGAGTGTTTTTGTTTCTTAGTTTCAGAAGTCTTGTATGGGTCTTTTGATGCCTCTGATATGGAATCTAAGAAAGTGTTCATTCTGGGTAGTGTGACTTTTCTGACAGTGCAAATCCTGGTTTGGTGTAGTGTGGGAGGTGACCTGAGGCCCATGTGTATGACTCCTACATACATGTAAAGATACACCATTTGCTAGTAAGTCTGACATCTGTGAGATTCACTAAAGTTAATAATTGAATCTTGACTTTTTTTGTCACCTTTACTTTCAGACTGTCAGCAGAGGCCTTGGGTAAATTATAGCCTTTTGTTCATCCAAGGTGCTGTGCATTATTCTATTTAGATAAATGGTGCTATTGTACATCAAGACCATAAAGGAAGCATTATCCAGAGTGCCCTTTCTCTTTGCTGACAGAGGTTTTCCAGCCAGAGAAATGTCCTTTCAGTGTGCCCAGCTGGAATAGTGTGGGCTAGAGAAGAAACTGCCTTTTCCTAAATGCAGCGTTATGTTTTTTCAAATCCTCCCACTCTATTTGTTTTTTTTTTCTCAGTATAATTAATGTACAGTGTTAATGTCAGGTGTACAATATAGTGATCCAGCAATTCTCTACATTTCTCAGTGTTCATGATAAGTGTGCCCTCCCACCCTGTTTCTTACAGATTTTTATTTTTACTTTGCAGAAATTTTAAGTCAGGTACTATTTTAGTGATAATTTTAGTTTTTTTAGCCTACAGGACTAAACTACATACTCGTTTTGCATCTTCCTATTTCTTCCTCTGGAAAAGATTTGCAGTGATTAAAGAGCTTAAGTTTTAGAGTTGGTGGTGTTGTGGAGAAAATCTTTGTGAATTATAGCCCAGTTTTTCCTGGTAAATTCTTCAGTGTGGTTTTTGTAACCACTGTCTTTTTATTAGGCGGTTTGGGGGAATAATTAACCCAGTCCTGAGTTTCTATTGCTGTTCCAGTTCCCTGTGCTTAGAACTTTTATAATTTCTAATTCCCAAAATAATTCTGCAAGGAAATTCTGTTGGGCCCCATTTCACAGAAAACTGAAGGTGGCATAGCAAGTAAGTCTCTAGAGTCAAGATTTGAACCCAAGACTCTCCTGAGATTCCTCCAGTTTGTTTGTTATTGTCATCTTCTAGAATAGAGTCCAGTCTCACTTTGGTCCTTCTCAGATCAGGGGTACACGGTGTCTGGAGTACACAGCAGAGTGCAGGAGGCATTTGTAGCTGCAGAATAAATGTGGCTCATCCTTCTTGCAGTGTCATTCTTAACTTGATGGCAAGGAAAGTAAACACAGACTAAACACTGCTGTGTTAAGGCTTAGAATGTAAAATTGCATGAATGCTTAAACCAGAACACAAAACTTGTTTGCCATATGCCTCTTCTCACTATACCTTCCGGGTGCTCTGGGTATATGAGTTTGGGCTGGCTTGCCATTAGGAGGCATATGAATGTTTGAGAAAGACTAGAAGTGTATTCATTTGTGAAAAGAGGGACTGGGTAAGTTCATACATCTGTCTTGCAGCAAAAGGAACAAGGTTGTTCATCTTACCCTCTTGTAAGCAGAGCCATGACATCATATCTTCTCATCTATTTGGCAGTGAGCTGTGATACAAAACACTAGTGCTTTCAGAGCCAATAAATGATGCACAGGGCATTCTTCTGAAAACTTGCCGTCAAAACTGTTCAGACAATAATACATTTCCTCTCTAGAAAGGACTTCGGCCTTGGGATGGGGGCTGGGTCCTTCTTTTCCCTAATTGGTTCTATTTTGTATGTTGGAAATGTCGATGCCAATAGGATGCGCTAGGCCAGTTGATAAAACCGTTTTGTCAGCCTTCTGTCCATTTTGTGATAATTTTCTCCAATAAAATGATTCATTTCAAAATTGTCTCCCCGAGAAGTAATATTGCCAATAGCCCTGCTTATATGGTTAATAGGACATTCATTCACTGAGTGCTGGTTCTATATCAGACTTTATTCTGTGTACTGGGAATATAGTTGTGACTAGTCCTTGCAAGCTTATGTTCTAGTGGGGGAAAGTTGAGATGACAACTATAGAGTAGGGTAGTAAGTATTGCAAAAGAAAATGAAACAGGATGCAGAGCTTCTCCTGTGGATTTGAAGTATACGCCTCGTGGGGTTCTGTTGGACCTAAGAGACCAGTAATGACACATTCTTTCCCTGTCCCATCTTAGGAAGTATTCTTTTATATCCCCCTACTTTTCTGTTGATACAAGCCTTTTTTTCTATCAGGCCAAGGGGTCTTTGGATGATTTTATATGATCTCAACTCATGCTATTCCATATCAAGTCCATCCTTAGCCATCAGTTTAATAGCTTTTGCATGGTTACAGATTCTTTTCACCAGTTTAATTAGTTATATTTTATGATGCTTTTCTGAATAGCTTTTTGAAGATGAAATTAATGTTTGTAGCCAAACAGCTGAAAATTGCACTCTACCTAGGAGATGGTATGTGCCTTCTAAAATCTAAAACCCTAATAGGAAAAGCACAGACTGATGTTTTTGACCCCAGTAGGATTTTGGTCTAAATTCCATTGTTTGATGGGAATTGCTGTATACTATTTTTACATCATTCTATTTTGGCTTCTGAATAATAGAGCTGTTGGTAAGCTATATGACCGGAAGCATTCCTTTAGACTCCCTTTAATTAAATCCATTCTGAAAACCATCATATGAAAAAGGTAGTAACTCTAGACAGAAGCAGAGAAATTTCTGAGCTTAAGATCTGCACCTCTAATTAAGAGAATGTCTTCAGGGACGCCTGGGTGGCTCAGTCGTTAAGCGTCTGCCTTCGGCTCAGGTCATGATCCCAGGGTCCTGGGATCGAGCCCCAAATCAGGCTCCCTGCTCGGCGGGAAGCCTGCTTCTCCCTCTCCCACTCCCCCTGCTTGTGTTCCCTCTCTCGCTGTCTCTCTCTCTGTCAAATAAATAAGTAAAATCTTTAAAAAAAAAGAGAGAGAGAGAATGTCTTCAGATACTCAGCACCATAGGTTTAGAAGAAGGTAGGTATATTTTGCACTGGTCAGAGGTACCTACCCGAAAGGGGTTAACCAAGACCAGCCATTGTGATCATTTGTGGGACTTTTTTTTTTCTTTTGGTCTGCTTAGTGGCCATCTCATTTGATACTCTTTTATAAAAGACTTTTTTTTCTTGGAGTCAGGTGGACTTGTTGCCTTATAGAACCTTACTCATGAGTTCCCCTCTGTATTTCTGCTATTGTAATATATTGCCATTGGATGAGGCTGTTTCCTTTTGGTATCTACCTGAACTAGAGCTATGGGCAGACTCAGCTAAACTTTTGGCTCAACCTGGCTCTGTTGAGAAATCATGTAACTGTACTGAAATCCCTTTAGCCCACAAGTTACAATAAGTCACCATGAAATCACTGCTTTCCATCTAGTTACTCGATTAACACTACAAGGACACATTACTATGTAGTTCAGCCTGAACTGAGCCCAATTCAGCACTACTTCAGGGATGGTAAAGTGGCCACTCTTTGGCAGTAGCAAGATGTTGCTGTTTAATGACCACAACTACTATGATTTAGATTGGAGATTAGGGGAACCAGACCACCATGGCTTGTATACCACTAACCATGCCACCATTTGGACCTGGGGTATCAGCTGCATGCCTTTAGGAAAATTCTCAATTTTGAGCATTTGAAATACTCTTTTGCTGAAATTGGCACTTCACCTGTCTTTGTCTTCCTCTGTCCTGACATTTCCTTCATGGAGAGAAGGGCAGGTTTAGTAAGGCAGTCCTGAGGACAGTGGGAAGTGGATAGCTCCAGGAGACACTTAAAACACGGTAGCTAGACGCCGAGGGTGGAGATTTAAAGCTGTGCCCTGCACACCTAGCCCTTTTCACTCAGCTCCCACCAGCCCACTGGATAACAGACATCTTCGAATTTTTACAAGTTCTCATTTGGCTGATTTTGTCCCCTACCTGATAAGTATGACCGGGCAGATGAATCTTGTCTGACTCTAGATAATACCAACAACTGAACTGACATGGTTAATGGCTAGCTCAGGCCAACATGAGAACGTTTCTGTGTTTTATTCAGCCTTCCAGCTTTCTTCTTTCTTTTTCTTGGTTACTGTCTACATCATCCTTGTTACTGTGGACAGGAGAGGCCACTCCCTGGGTAACTGGCTCCCGTCCATGCTGACATCTCTTTATTAGTCACTCTTGCCCATCACTGTGCTATCAGCCTTGTCATATTTTCCGAGAGGAGGATGATAACCTCGCTCAGGAACTTCTTCAGTCAAAGGAAAGATGCTGAATAAAGTCTGAATAATAAGTTACGGTTTTGCTAGGTAGAAAACATGTATTGAAATTGTCCTTTCCCTTTTCTATCTGGACATAACAGCACAGTTAGGTGAACCTTTATGTTTTTGGCTATGTGTCTCTTAATACCCTATAGATTCTGTCTCTTAAGATCAGAGTTCTTGATTCTGTGTTGAAGCTGAGTTGTATCTGATACACTGAACATAAACATGGGACTCCTGGATTGCTTTTCAGTTTCTTTCATGTTTTTGAATAAAATTGACAAGCAGCATGGTGGGGAGAGTACATTCAGATCTTACCCAGCTAAGATAATATTCATATAATACTCAAAGATACCAAGAATGAAGTCTAAGAAAATAAGGGCTATACATGGGCTTTATTTCCTTTGGAAATAACACCACCAGTGAGTGCCTTTTCTCAATGCCTTTTATTGAATTTAGCATATAGGATAAAACTGCCATTTCTCTTCCAGTGTGGTTTTTTTTTTTTTTTTTTTTCTTTCCACTGAGTGCCAATCAGGTCCATACAGAATTCCATCTCTTTTAAGCTTGGATTGTAAGCCTGGCCAGAAGGGAGAAGAATGGTTGAGGGGAAGAAGAGGTAAGCCCATTAGAAAGTCAAAGCAGATCAAAGCATCAAGACAAATGAGACACTGTGCATCCACCCCTTTGTTATTAAGGGTTTTTTTTGTTTTTCTTCTTCTCCTCCTCAAGGTCTAGCTTTCTTTTTATTCAGGATTTAGCTCCAGAGTCATTTTCAAACAGGTAAATCTTTTCTGATTCCAAACATTAATTATCTAAGGCATTGGTTTTCAACCTTGTCTATACATTAGAATCACTGGGAGAGCTTTTCAAAATTCTGATGCCCAGGCTCCACCCCAGAACAATTAAATCACTACCTCTGGGAGTGAGACTCCAGCATCAGTATTTTTTTTAAATGCCCCCCAGTATACACACACAGGTGGTTGATTTATTGTGTGTATCTAAGGTTGATAAAACACAACTGTAGTAGTTATTAATACTCTTAGTCTATGAAACGTTCTAAGGTTTTATGAAGGAGAAATTAAAAAATTGAAGACCTCCCATAATCAGCCTGCCTTTGCAAACTTATTTTGTGACTTTTTTTTAAACACATATCTACCCTGTGCTCAGTCTAATTGGACCACTCCTTCTTCTTGATCTTGCTTTTATTCATGTTTTTTACAGTGTTTGTGCATGCTATTTGAAAAATAACCTCCCCCTTTTTGCTTTTATAATCCCACACTACCACCTCTTTGAAGCTTTTCATTATTCTTCAGCCAAAAGGAGGCTCTTCCCTTCAGTATTTCTCTCTCTCTCTCTCTCTCTCTCTCTCTCTCTCTTTTTTTTGCTTTAGAATATTCTGTGTGGTTTTGCATTCATGTTTTATTTCTCCTGCCAGTTTGCAAAGTCTGGGTCTCATTCATCTGTGTATTCCCCTCATTGCCTGGCATCTTTACATTCGCCATAGTGCCTTGTATCCAAATGATGTTATATAAGTGTTTGAATAAAAGGTGGTTTTCAGACGTGTGCTATTGCAGAACCAGAGAGAAAGCAGATGTGGATATCTTTTCTCTTTGCTTTCAGACTTTTCCAGTTGTTTCAATTCTTTGTTGTGGTAACCTTTTTATTTATTTACACATGTGATTTTTGGCTTATTTTCAACCATTAAGTAATCTTCAGGAACCAAGCTCTTCAAGGTTTGGAGTGCTCTGTAACTTAGAGCAGAGAATGCTTATTAATGCTAGTTATGAAGCACCTGCCCAGCCCATTTTCTGTCATGGTGTGGAAACAGGATTTTGTCATAGGTCTCACTGTTTTTCAGGATAGATTATTTTTTAGCTTCTGGCAACCCTGTTTCATGTATTTTTTCACTGAGAAGATAAATCCGCTTTCTCAAATCCTGAAAACCAGTACAATTTTGCTTTTTAACATAACCACAGCACAAAGATTTCCAAGTTTCTACCACTAAATGACAGATAATAAAGGAAACAGTGTTTGTAGAGCAGACAAGGCATTTGGTGATTCAAAGAGGAATTTCAGATGCACAGTGAGAACTAGGGAAGAGGCAAATGCGGAACTGTAGCCAAAAAAGGTGGTGTTCGCTTTTTATACAGCACTGTTAGTTGTGTGTATGTGTGTTTTATGTTTCTTCATGCCAGCTATTTTCAGGTTCAGTTCTTCTTTAATACTTTTGTCATGGATGCCTGGCTTCGGGATGAATTATATCAGAGCCCTGACAGGGGGAAAGGCTAGATTAAGACCATGTGGAATGATGATTTTCCTGTCACCTAGCTAATTAAGTCCATCTAATTCTCCAATAGTTAGCATCCTTTTACGTGATCTCCAGATAAGTCACAGCATTTCTCCTTAGTACTATCGACTGTGAAAGAGATTTGAAGCATTGCATGCTTTCCTACTTCCTCCCCGGGTAGGGTATCTTGACCTCTCCCAGCTGTTTTCTTTCTTAGGAAAGTTCTAAATTCTAAATATCACTCTTTCCACCTGTAATTTTTGAAGCTTGAAATTGCTCAATACTGGTTTGGTTCCCACCTTCTCAGTGGGACAGCAGGTTTTGTAGATCAAAGCACATTTTAGGTTTTCTTTGCTTTTCTTTTTTTTCTCCCTTAAATTTCTTTTTAGAGGAAAAATAAAACACTTTCAAGACATTACTGCTTGTTGATAGAGCTTCTTGGAATATGTAAATTCCTTAAATCCGGTTAGGTTTGTGCCTGTGTACCCCAGTGAGAAGATTGGATCTGAAACATCCCTGAGATGTCCCAGCTCCATCTTCTTTGCAAGTTTTCTCAGAACTCCCACACACCATCAGTACCACTACTCGATTCCCCTAGGACATGTTTCTTTGCAATCTAGAATTTCTTTAAGCTTTGGGAGTCAAGTTGAACAGCATGTATTCCCAGCAACTTGGTAGAGCAATTTACAGATTCTATATGGGCATCTAGTACTTAGCTAAATGAACTCTACCTCTCTCTCCTCTCTCTCCTTTCTCTCTTTCAGCTTGGCAGTGACCTTGGCGGGGGCATTGGAGGAAGTCCGGCAGTAAGTGCCATCCGTTTTTTTCACCATGGGATGCGCTGCCCCCTGTTTGATGCCTTTCCTATGCACACATTCTCAGACCAGTCACCGCTGCTGTCTAGTGTTGTACACCAAAACCTCTATAGCAGTATATGAAGAGTAGAAAGTAGCATAGGGTTACTTGGATTCTTCGGAGGCATACACCACATGTGGTGTAGGGACATCTTTAGGGATTGGCGCTCTGGTGTCTACAGAGATCTTTGTCTTCCTGACATTAAAGAGCTAAAGGAAATGGAACCTCCCATCTTGACTGGAGAATGCTCTTATTCTCTAGTGTCATCTACAAAGAACTTGAGAGAGTCAGCGGACTCAGAGGGAGACTCTTCTCGTAAGTGACTGAGTTTGGGGGGGGGGTATGAATATCCATCTCCCCCCAGGAGAGTTTCCTACTAGATATTTTATGCCTAAATGTGAAAGTAAGACTTGTCTGCACCCAAGTGGAAATAGAACTGCTTTCTGAGTTGGATGGTTCTTCTTTCTATAGAAACAGACTCCCCCTTCATTAAGGTACATGTAGGCCTTTTGCACAGAATCATGGAAGCTAAAATTGGAAACAAACAGAAAAGATCTTGGATCACTGTGTTCCTGGTCCTACTGATTACTCTCTGATAGAACTTCTAAAGAGTGTCTGTATATTATCAATGATGAAAAAATAACTGTGATGATTAAGAGGACAAAGAATATACTAATTCAGCTCCAAGAATATTGTAATTATGGTGTGTCCTTACTGTTTTACCACTACTACTAAAATATAGAGCAACATGTTAAGGGCTATTAATCTGTTTTTCCTGGTTTCCCCGCCCCCCTTCCCTTTTTCCCTGCAGGTGGGACAGTCCTTCATCCCCTCATCAGTGCCTGCAACCTTTGCTCCTTCACCTACTCCTGCTGTGGTCAGCAGTGGTCTGAATGACCTGTTTGAACTCTCCACGGGAATAGGCATGGCACCTGGTGGATATGTGGCTCCTAAGGCTGTAAGTAAAGTGATATTTTCTTAATGAACAATACCTGAATTACTTAACTGTATTTTTTGTTACTTCCACTGATAGTAAGTCCAAGGTTTGGGCCCTTGTCCTAAAGGATTTAAGAGGAAGATGAAAAGTAGCCTGAAATTTAGCAATACGAGAAGCACCATAGCATCTTCATTAACTATTTCTATAATTAGACTTAAAATTGGAAATATTAAATATTTGTGTTTAGAAATACTGTCTGGTTTGTCAGCACTGAAGTCAATCTAGTGTAAACCCAGTTAATGTAACCGTGAGGGGCGGAGGGTGGCAGGGTATGGTATAGAGGAATAACATTTTTAGTTCTCTTTCCTTCCATTCCCCTTTTCGATTGGTATTACGTGTGGATTCTAGAGTGCTGATGCTCACATTCGGCTTTCATGGATTTTAGTGTATGTTTTTAGAGTTCTGATTTAGGTTTCTGTCATTGATGTTTTTCTAGTCTCAACCTTGCATAATGTCCTGCTCACACTGAATTTCAAAAGTGGAAACTGCTGTAAGTGAAGCTTATTTCAGCCTTTGGGAATAGTGCCATCCGGGCTAGGCCCAGTTTCTTGTAATTGTGCCTTTCTGGGGGACAGTATGCCTGTTTGTTTCCTGAACTCTCTGCCTGTTCATCTGACTCTGGAGGATCCCTGTTAGAGTTGTAGACCAGTTGTCCATTCCAGGGGTCATAACTTTGTCTACACAGCTGCTGAATAGAGTAACCAAAAATAGGATTTAAAACTGAGCCATAATATTTTGGCACAATACAATAACTTGGTTGTGAGGTTTCTGTGTTGGATATTATCCCACAGACTTTTAATTATTGGTTAAAAAATTATCTAATGCATTTGTTTACTAATATTAAAATAATATGTACAAATGACAAATTTAGGTAATGTAGAAATGACAGATGGAAAATTAAGTTTATCTGTCCTCACTTTCCCATCGATAGCCACTATTAACTTTCTCGTGTGTCCTACCAGAAGAAAAGGATTATGCATATACCTATATGTCTGTGTTCTTTAACAGAACTATGTAAGGGGAATATACTGTTTTGCATCTAGTTTTTTCTCTACTATATTATTTTGAATGTCTGTATCCACTGTATTGATGTGCCACAACTTATTTAATCATTCTCCTGTTGGATGGACCTACAGGTTCTTTGCTTGGTCCTATCACCCACCTCCCCACTTTTTGTTATTACAGTGTTGCAGTGAACATCTTTGCATATGTATATCCTGGTATACATATATTTTTTTATCCTGGTATACTTTTGTAAATATAGCTATAGGGTAAACCTGCAGTGTGCTTGATCATTTAAACATTTTTTTTTTAAAGATTTTATTTATTTGACAGAGACACAGTGAGAGAGGGAACACAAGCAGGGGGAGTGGGAGAGGGAGAAGCAGGCTTCCTGCTGAGCAGGGAGCCTGATGTGGGGCTCGATCCCAGAACCCTGGGACCATGACCTGAGCCGAAGGCAGACGCCTAATGACTGAGCCACCCAGGCGCCCCGATCATTTAAACATTTTAAAATAGACATTCTCCACTTCCAAAGGTGACATCACATTATATTCCCAGCAACACAGTACAAAGTGCCAGATTGCTTAAATTCTGTATTGAGTATTATTGACTTTTAGGATTTTTGACTCTCTGATAGATGAAAAATATCTTATGGTTGTTTGATTTCATTTTCTTCCTTCCTTTCCTTTTTGTCTTTAGCGTGGCTGAATATGTTTTTATGTTTATTCAACCACCCACTGATGCTTCTGTATTGTGTCTTAGATGGTCAGAACAGTTCATGAATTTCCTGTTTCTTTTTTTTTTGTTTTTTTAAGATTGATTTATTTTTAGAGAGCGAGCGAGAGCAGAGGGAGGAGCAGGGGAGAGGGAGAGGATCTCAAGCAGACTCCCTGCTAAGCTCAGAGCCCAACTCAGGGCTTGATCTCATGACCCTGAGATCATGACCTGAGCCAAAAATCAAGTCAGACACTTCACTGACTGAGCCACCGAGGTGCCCCCTGATTTTTTTTTTTTTTTTTTAAATTAACTCTTACTGTCCAGGATTATCACAGGTTCTAGGGCCAGGGATGGGTAATGGATTATATAGAGAAGATAGGCATTCAAAGTACTTAAGCCACATCTAAGTACTATTTACCAGAAACTATAGCAAGAGTTAACAACATACATAAGACATGGTCCTTGCCTTTAAGATGACTGATAATGGTTTTAGTGATGATTTAAAAAAAAAGTCTTCAAAGATACAGACATGCTACTTTCATTAGTAGATTCAGTTCCTTCCCTTTTTAAGCCTTTTAGCAAAGGTGCTAATAATAATAATAATAATAAAATTATACTCATTGGAATTTCTCTTTTTCTTGTATATACTTTTGGTAGCAGTAGTCAAGCAGTAAAATGATCAAGTTGAACAGAAGATGGAGAACTAGCCGGGTTATTCATAGACTGTTTTCGTGTGGGTTTAGTTTGGTTTGGTTCTTCAATTGAGAACAATCTCAAAATTCAGAGAATATCCAGAGCCTTTTGCATCTGACTTGATATTTATAGTATAAAAATCACCATAATTGCCTAAAGAAGCGAAATCTTAATTTCATCTTTGTATATTCAAAACAAATAGCATTGAGATAAATCTTGTGTGGTTCCATTGGGCTCTATACTGTCTTTTAGGTCTGGCTGCCTGCAGTAAAAGCTAAAGGCTTGGAGATTTCCGGAACATTTACTCACCGCCAGGGGCACATCTATATGGAAATGAACTTCACCAACAAAGCTCTGCAGCACATGACAGACTTTGCAATCCAGTTTAACAAGAATAGGTAGGAAGTCTGAGTCCGCAGCTCGGGTCATGAAACTTGTGCCTTGTCTACAACAAGCCAATGTTCCATTTTTAACAATGCATTAAAAACTCTCATGTTGGCAGATGTTGGGTGTAGAGTGAGAGCTGGTCTTGCATGTCTGTTCACTTGTCAGCTTCAGCTCTGGAGGCCCTAGGGAATTTCGTTGGGAAACTCATCCCTATAGAAAAAGGAAACCAGAATTTACTTACTGCCTTCTTAAAGGATTCTAGGACTAGAAAGTTTTTAATAAACCATTTATTTTAAAAAAAAAAGTTTTAATTAAAATCCATTTATTCATTCAACAAATAATTGTTTAGCATCTATGTGCCAAACATTTCTAGGTACTGGGGCTAGAGTAGTGAACAAAACAAATGAATATCCAAAGCCCACATTTTGTTGGGAAAAATGAACATACTTTGGTTGATGTCAAAAATTTGAAACATAGTCAGTATACCTGTTAGCTAAATAATGTAGGCAGACAGTCTGCTTTTAGCAATAAATTCTTTGCCTTATTAAGGGAGGGAGCATGAAGATGTAAATACTGATTTTCTATGGTTCTGAAACATCACTGTTTTTTATTAAATATCGTGGTTCAGGAAACTGCCTGCTAGACTTTGATGGCAGGTCCATTCATAAATACAAGATAATCAGACTTGTTTCTAGCAAAGTACTAATTGGACCCTTAAAGCAGATTTAATAAAATTTATCAGCGACAACTTGTATCAGTGATTGTCTTACTTATTTCTAAGCATTTGGAAATAACTTTTATACCTTAGATTGAAAGTTTGGCACATTAGAAATCACTTATCTGGAAAGTCTATGTTTCCTTTTGTCAGACTAGTTCTATTTCCAGCTATTTACCAATTTTAGCCATTCTTAAGAGTTTATAGTGACTTGCATTTTAATTTATTTCTCATTTTAATTTGCATTTCCCTAATGACTAATGATACTGAGCAATTTTTTTCATCAATGTATTGACCATTATATCTTTAGTGAAGTATCTGCTCAGATCTTTCTTTTTTTAGTTTTATTATCAAGTAGTAGAAGTTCTTTATATATTGTGGATACAAATCCTTTGTCAGATATACCTCTTGCAAATATTTTCTGTGGATTTATTTTCTTAACAGTGTCCTTCAAAAAGTAAAAGTTCTGTATTGCTTATGCTCTTTATGTTCTAAGAAATCTTTGGCCCGTGGATACAAAGATCTTTTTTTCTGTTTTTTTTTTTTTTTTAATAGAAGTGGTATAGATTTAGCTCCAACATTAACTTTTATAATCCATTTTGAGATAATTTTTAAATATGGTGTAAAGTAAGAGAGTCAGAGTAAACTTTGTTTTCCCATAGTAAGCCTTGAAGTCAGATAGTACAAACTCCATTTTTGTTCTTTTTCAGAATTGTTTTTGGTTATTCTAGGTCCTTTACCTGCTGGGATTTTGATTGAGAGTGTAGATCAGTTTGGGAGAGAATTGACATCAAACAATACTGAGCTCTAATCTATCAGCTTGCTTTTTTTATTTAGGTCATCTTTAACTTCTCTCTGCACTGTTTTATAATTTCTCATGTACAGATCTTGCCTGTCTATTGTCAGATTTAAGTATGTCATAGTTTTGATGGTATAGTAAGTAGCATTCTTTTCATCTTAATGTTTATTTCTTCCTGGTATATATAGAAGTAGAATTGATTTTTGTATGTTGAACTTGCATCGTGCAACTTTGTTAAATTCCCTTATTAGTTCTGGTAGCTTTCTTGTAGATTCCTTACAGTTTTCTACATAGATAAATCATTTTGTCTGTGGATAGAGAGTTTTATCTTTTCCTTTTCAGTCTTACACCTGTTCTTGTCAGACTGTACTAGGGTCCGCAGTAAATGTAGAGTGCATGTGATAAGAAGGGACATCTTTGTTCTGTTTTAATTCTCTGGGGGAAAGCATTCAGTCTTTCACCATTAAGTGCAGTGTTAACTGTAGGTTTTTCATGGAGGTTGAGGGAGTTCCTGCTCTTCCTAGTTTGTTGAGTTTTACTGTGTATATTAAATTGATCATTAATTATTAAATTATTATAAGTTGGTAAAAATGTCCGATGCTTCTTCATTTATTGAGATGATCATGTGGTTCTTTTTTAGTGTATTTATATGATGGATTACAGTGATTGATTTTTTTTGAACGCTACCCCAATCTTGTATTCTTGGGATAAATCCTGTCTGGTCAGGATATATTGTCTGTTTTTACGTATTGCTGAATCTAATTTGCTAAAATTTTGTTGAGTGTTTTTTGCGTCTATGTTATTGATGTAGTTTAGTTCATTTCTGACATGATTTATTCTTTTCTATTATTTCTTTCCTGAGTTTTATTGACTCCTTTATCTTCTCCTCTTGTCTGGCCATCTCTGCCCCAAGTGCTTCCTTCACTGTTACGTGTTCTCCTTTGGTGACTGCAATTGCTTTATTAAGTGTGTTTTTCCATTAACTTCTGTATAAATGTTTCTTTTTTTTTTTTAAGATTTTATTTGAGAGAGAGAGAGAGCACGTGTTTGTGAGCAGGAGCGGGGGGAGCAGGGAAGGAGACGGGAAGAGGGAGAGGGAAAAGCAGGCTTCCTTCTGCGGGGCTTGATCCCGGGACTCTGGGATCGAAGGCAGACACTTAACCAACTGAGCCACCCAGGCGCCCCCATAATTTCCATTGTTTTTATGGCAAATTGTTTTTAAGTATGTCTTATTTGTTAGTAAGTTTTGTACTGCTGTTTTTCCACTTTTTTGTAATAGTGTCTTTGAGTGCTGTGCTTATAGCATTTGATACTCCTATCTGAAAGAGTTGGAATTTGCAGGACCTGCTATTAGCAGGAGGCTCCTGTAGACGAGGAAGATAAGCCAGGGTCAATTTTTTAGGCTTTGCTACGCACGGACTCTCCCTCCTTTGCTGTGGTGTGGCCACAACTCCTCTGCCTCTAAGAACCTGACTTTATTCAAGACGACTTTATTTCAGTCCTGAGCTCTACAGATTCTCTTACTGCTTTCTGCCTCTGAGGAACACAGCCCTATCTCCCGGTATCTGTTTCCCCTTTACAAGGCTGCTTTCTTGAGCTCTGTTACCTCCAGGCCCCCCTGGGGACTTTCTACCTTCTTTCTTCACCTGACCTCTGCATTCCCTGTTTGGTATTTGCCCTACTCAGCGCTTGGCACTTGGAATGGGTTTCTCTTCTGAGAATGGATATTTATGGTCAGTATCTGAGGCCTGCTATCACTAGTTGCCTCTGAACTCTCTGTGCCTCCCTGCTGCACCTCCAGAGCTTCTCTCACCAGTTCTGCTGATCTCGTGTGCTTTGGCCACATGTAAATATAATTGGGAGTTTGTGGGTTTCCTCGGACTTGTAGTTTTGCAGAAGGTGAAATTGTAGATTAGTAAGGAATTTTCCCCTCTTTGTTTCCTCTGTTATCATTTCCAAGAGGAGCAATTCGAAGATTAGGAACTAAACTGCTGTCATGTTTCTATCCCAATATTGCCTTCAGAGATTGCTGACCATGAGAGCAAGATCAAAAGAACAGAATGGTTTTTTGATCTATAAATGTTACACAAAAATGAGTGATGTGTGTTCTCAGGATCACTTTATTATTACATTTTGATATTCTAAAGCATAGTTTAGGAAAAAGAAAATGTTTCTTTGCCATCCTTTGACTCTTGAAAGATATTACCTATGTAAACTCTATAGTTCTTTATATTACCTATATAAACTCTATAGTTATTTTATAAGTATTATAGTCCCATCTTCCTTCCTGAGGCTAATTAGAACACAAATTCAATATAAATTTATATCTTTCATTTGTGTATTTGTTACACCTGTAGGCCCACTTTTACCTTTATGCTCCATCTATTTGAAATTCTTATATTTCTTGTACATAAGACATGCCTGTTCTTGGGGCACCTGGGTGGCTCAGTCTGTTAAGTGTCCAATTCTTGATTTCAGCTCAGGTCATGATCTCAGGGTCATGAGATTGAGCCCTGTGCTGGGGGTGGAGCCTGTTTAAGATTCTCTCTCCTTCTGCCCCTCCCACCCTCCCTGCTTGGGCGTATGCTCACTTTCTCTAGCATGCACTCTCAAAAAAAAAAAAAAAAAAAAAGTCTGCTCTCATATGTATTTGTTATTTATGTAACTCCAGACTCAGGTTTTTCCCATCTCTTTACTATTCTTGTATTGTTATTAGACAGGCTTCTCTGTGAAGTCAAACTGGTGGGTACATACTCTGTGCCTCAGGCTTAGAAAGTGACCAGCTTGTCCTCGTCGTTTGGAATGTCTAAGCCAATCAATTTCGCTTTACTTTCACTGTCTCTTTTCTAGTGATTGTGTCTTGCATAGGTAAACAAAAAAGAAAATTAGAATTACCAGTAAGTAATCTTCTGGATTACTGAGGCAGGTTATCAAGCTAGTGAAATAATGTCAATTTATTGTACTTTACAGGGTGTGTATTCTTAAGTCTTCTTTCTCCCAAGGATTTTCTAAGGAAAGATGTTTTTAAAAAGAGAGAGAGAGAAACTTACTGAATCTGTCCCTCTAGTGGTGTGAAACATAAGAAACTAGCAAAGCAATTCTGTGCTTATGAATGTTTTCTCCTTCCTCAAATCCATTTAATGGGAAACGGGTTATATTGTAATCAGTTTACAGCAAATTAGAATTAAGCATCTTGTTTCCATTGTTTCTTCCATTTAATTTTATTAAAAATTATGTTCAAACGGAGTAAAGAGCCATTGAAACCCAAAGATGTGGCTAAATCTTGCCTTCTGATTAACCTCTGGAATTTTTTCATCCTTTTTCGTAGCTTTGGTGTCATCCCCAGCACTCCTCTGGCCATCCATACACCGCTCATGCCAAACCAGAGCATTGATGTCTCCCTGCCTCTCAACACCTTGGGCCCAGTCATGAAGATGGAACCTCTGAATAACCTGCAGGTTAGAGTTTTACTTCACTCGGGGGGTGCAACTTGATACCTTTCCGATTTTATTTCATTTATGTGTAAAACAACCACTCTCTCTTGCTCATTATTAGATTTGGTCGTGGAGTATTCAGATTTGAAATAACTATGGAGAAGAGTTTATTTGTTTTTTAGAGAGCACAGGGGAGGGGCAGAGGGAGAGAGAGAATCTTTTCTTTTTTTTTTAAGATTTTATTTATTTGACAGAGAGAGACACAGCGAGAGAGGGAACACAAGCAGGGGGAGTGGGAGAGGGAGAAGCAGGCCTCCCGCCAAGCAGGGAGCCCGATGCGGGGCTCGATCCCAGGACCCCAGGATCACGACCTGAGCCGAAGGCAGACACTCAACGACTGAGCCACACAGGCACCCCGGGAGAGAGAGAATCTTAAGCAGACTACACACCCAGTGCGGAGCCCAACTCACGGCTTAGTATCATGACCCTGAGATCATGACCTTAGATGAAGTCAAAAGTCATTTGCTTAACCGACTGAGCCACCCAGGTGGCTTTTTTAATTAAAAAAAAAATTTTTTTTAATTTTTTTAATTTAAAAAGAAAAAGGTCATATTGGTGCCTAGCTGGTACCAGGCACCAATGAGTAAAAGAATGAGTAACATAGGAGGTTACCCATTCTTTTACTCAACAAACATTTAGAAACTTTTAAAGATTTTTTTTTTTAAGATTTTATTTATTTATTTATTTATTTATTTGACAGAGACACAGCGAGAGAGAGAACACAAGCAGGGGGAGTGGGAGAGGGAGAAGCAGGCTCCCCACTGAGCAGGGAGCCTAATGCAGGGCTTGATCACAGGACCCTGGGATCATGACCTGAGCCAAAGGCAGACACTTAATGACTGAGCCACCCAGGCGCCCCAAAGATCATATTTACAAACCTCTTTTCTAAAGACTTTTGTAGCGGATTTGTCATTTATATGAGAATAGATTTATGTAGAGGTTATCTTTGAACACACAACCACAAATAGAGTTATTTGGATTTAAAGGCCCCCTATTAGCACATAACTATGATAAGTAGCAGTGTCTTAGAGGAGCTCAGAACTTTATCAGGTCTACAAGAGCCTCTCGATCTTGAAAGTACTGAATTTTTTAGAACGCTTAAGTACTAGCTGAGAGTTTCATTCAGTTTTCATCTGTTTTGAATTTCTCTTTGAAATATAAGCCTTCTGGGTTTCAAGCAACATGAAGGCAGACTGGTAAGCTTAGAAGCTCAAGTGTAGCAGTATCAAAGGGTTATTAATACAGATATAAGCCCTAGATGTTATGGGTTTTTAAATGCTCACAAGGACAAGAGAGACAGCCCTGGGTCCACCTGAGATTGGGAACTGTAAGTGATCTCTGCGCAGAGCTGAGACCCTGGAAGGGTAACTCTCTCAGTGGATGGGAAACTGGGAAAAGTGCTTATAGTAGGGCAGGTGATGGAAAAGTTTCTCTCTGACCAACATTCTGCATGCCCTCTTATGACAAATCCAGGGCCCAATATTTTGCCATACATGGCATAATATATGGGCATATAGCCCAAACTTAGGTACAGTGTTCTCCAAACCAATAAATTAATGTAAAATTGGTCCAGGACTGGTGAAACTCAAGGTACCTGGCAGGAGCAAATGCAAAGCAGTGGTTTTGCAACAGCTCTAAGCTTCAGAGCCATCAGGACTCCCAGCTGAAAAGAAAATCTCTTTTCAAAGTGAGCTCACAGGGGTGGCACCTGGGAGGCACAGTCAGTTGAGCATCTGCCTTCGGCTCAGGTCATGATCCCAGAGTCCTGGGATCGAGTCCCTCATTGGGCTCCCTGCTCAGCGGGGAGCCTGCTTCTCCCTCTCCCTCTGCCCCTCTGCCCCTCTGCCCCTCTTGTGTGTGCTCTCTCTCTCTCTCAAATAAATAGTCTTTTTTTAAAAAAGCTCACAATCTGAACCATAAAAAGAGGGAAAGGTATACTATGAAAGACAGAAGACACAGCAGACAGAGGATGAGGACTCCCCTTCCACCAGGAACTTGAAATGAATAGTCTGAATGAGACTAAAAAT
This sequence comes from Zalophus californianus, assembly GCF_009762305.2. Lineage (NCBI taxonomy): Eukaryota > Metazoa > Chordata > Mammalia > Carnivora > Otariidae > Zalophus > Zalophus californianus. The sequence continues at coordinate 23,189,802 of NC_045610.1, forward strand.
ATAAAATATGTTTAAAATGATTAAAGAAAAATATCAACCTTCCACTTTCCAGTCAAGACAGGTGGGATACCATTGCTCAATCATCTGGAAATACCAGTGTGAATCCTAGTACTGATGGTGAGACCTCACCAGTACAATTACTTGGAGTTAAGACGAATTGGGTTCTTGGGTAGTTTAAATACCAGCACACCAGGCCTATTCACCAGTTCACTACCTTGTTGCCACAGTTAGTGGATGCCTCTTTCTCTGCAAAGGGTGTAATGACTTGGAGCAAAGACGAGTGAGTCATGAAAGAACTTGGCTCAGACTAGAAGAACAAAACAAGGATTACTGTGCAGATGGAATCGGCTGTTACTATGATGCGAGCAGTGTGTTAAGGGGCTTTTCCAGCACAGAATCCTGAAGTAAGGAACTAACCCAAATCTACACCTGCTCCTTTTTCATGGAAATCTAACCTCCTATTGGCCCGTAGAGCCTCCAGCACAGTATTTGAGGACAGTCAGCATGACTACAAGAATGCTTTACTGTAGAAGTAGGAAAGGGAATTTGGGTCACAGAAACCAGGGCAAATTTTTCTGCTCTTAAAACAGAAAGGAAATAATAAGTAAATGAATGTCAGTTTACCTTCCTCTTTGTATTTTCATTTCTCATTCAGTGAAATGAACATCCCGAATAAGGAACCCTCATAAGAGCAGTTGAATCTTAGTCCAAATCCTTCCCCTCAAAAGTACTGATTAGGACTAGTAAATTTTTGTTTTTGCAAACCTGAAGTTAGAAGAAGCAGACTTTTAAAAATTTTATATCTTCTGTCAAGGATGCCATAATTATGGTGATTTTCTCATTAATTGACATTTCCCAGTGGAGAAGATGAGCAAAAACTTAAAGAGAAACCTTCTTTCCCCCCACTATGAGCAGCTCTATTTAATGTCTGCTGGTGCTAGTTGAAAGTAATGGCTAGCTTAAGGTGGGTGGTTTACTTCAGATTTCAGCTTCCATTCTGCCCTTGTCCCAGTATAAACAAAAAGAATCAAATATTAACTCCAACAAGCTTAGATCATAAAGATCCAGATAAAGCCAGGTAAAGATTGATTGGCATTTAAACATTATATTTGCATAGTGTTTGAATTCAAGAACTCACATGGGAAAATTAGTGCTTTTCTACTTCAGACCATAAAATCAGGAAAGAAAAAAAATGTTTGGAGTTTGAGGAAAAGAAATTTTGAAGGCAGTGTGGGTTTTAAACTATTTTGGCTAATTTCATATCAATATATAGGACAAATAAACCCAGCTGCCAAAACTGTCGTGTAGCACTTAGTACAAAAACGTTTCATTACAGTGCTCAGTAAACAACTTACTGGCTCATAGTCTGTCTGAAACACTATTGAAAGGCTAAAAAGACACTGTTCTCTCTTAAAATGTAAAATATAGTCTACTTTAGAGACAAGAATTAAGTACCTAGTAAAGATGTGAGCCTAGAAAATGTCTCCTACTGTACCGATGTTGGTTGTCAAAGCCTTTGCGAATCCAATTTATAAATAAAAGTTTAGCTTGCCTCTGGTGGGATCTTCTCTTGAATTTATTTATAGCATACAATTATATTCTTTTAAAAAGAGAATTCCCTCTATTTAAATAAAACAAAAACATTAACAAATGTCTAAATGAATTACTTCTAAATGAGTCTTCTCTGACTCTGATATCCTTGACTTTCATTTCATCTCTGTTAGTTGCTTAGAAACATTTTCCCAATATACTCTTCAAACTTGACACCTGGCAAGTGACTGCTTCTTCAAGTCAGTGTCTGCAAAAAGACAGTAGACTTAACGACAGAACAGGTGTTCATCCTGGGCTTTGCGCAGATGCTGTAGAGTTCTCACCGCTGCTTTGCTTCCTTTCTCACTGGGCCATAAACCCTTATGAGATCATTGGTTTTAATTTTGTCCAGGGTTTTAAAAACAATTATTTTAGAAGATTTTATTTATTTATCAGAGAGAGAGAGCACAAGCAGCAGGCAGGTACCCCCTGTGGGAATCGATTCCAGGACCCTGGGATGACCTGAGCTGAAGGCAGATGCTTAATGACTGAGCCACCCAGGAGTTCCTAAAAAAAATTTAAAGAGTCAACTAGTTGTATAGTTAGTTCAGAACAACCCAGTCCCCAGCCTTTTCTCCCCAACATAGCCCCAGTTTTCTCTTTCCATGGTCAATCTCTCTTGCTTCTTGCAGTTGAGACTTTTTGCATTTATCTCTCTGAATAAAATGCTTGGATTGTGACTTCTGGATTTTTCCATTTTAGGTATTCTTTAACGTCTTTCTGCACTCACTGATGTCCTCTTCATGCCTATGTCCTATCCTCCTATTTTCCTGACAGAGCTAGCTCAGAATTTGCTTTAATCAGAGTTCAGTGTTTACATTTTTTTTTTTTTTAAGATTTTACTTATTTATTTGAGGGGCGAGGTGGGGAGCAGAGAGAGAGGGAGAGGCAGACTCCCTGCGGAGCAGGGAGTCCCACCTGGGGCTCAGTCCCATGATCCTGAGATCATGACCCAAGCCAAAACCAAGAGTCAGACACTTAATAGACAGAGCCAGCCAGGCACCCCCAGTGTTTACGTTATTAGGACTATACTTCAAAGCTGAGCTATGAACTGTTATTATCTTTTTCTCCATAAAACTTGTTGTAAGTAGTTGGATACTTAACTGTTAATACCTGTCTCTTCTGGAGCGCCTGGGTGGCTCAGTCGTCAAGCGTCTGTCTTCGGCTCAGGTCATGATCCCAGGGTCCTGGGATCGAGTCCCGCGTCAGGCTCCCTGCTCAGCAGGAGGCCTGCTTCTCCCTCTCCCACTCCCCCTGCTTGTGTTCCCTCTCTCGCTGTGTCTCTTTCTGTCAAATAAATAAAATCTTTAAAAAAAAAAAACCTGTCTCTTCTTGTTTGCTTAATTTTTTTGTGTTTTTAACTATAATTCAGTCCCAACTTCTCATGAGATCAGACCCTTCAAAAAAGTCTTATCAGTTTCACTTTCTTGAAGTCCCCTCTGGAGTCTTTTGACCTGCTCTATTCTGGACTGATTTTCTTTTATGTGAAAGATGGCTGTCATCCTGGGATCTCCCTTCATCATCACTCTGTGGTTCATTGCCTTCTCTCTTCTATGTTGGGTCTCCTATTATATGGTTCTTTTCTTTGATTACTGCCTCATTTTGATGAAAAACATCCTGCGGTAGCTTCCTGAGAATGGGTATGTAGAGAATAAAGTTTTTGAAGTTTCACCTGTTTTAAAATGTCTTCTTCATACTGTTTGACAGTTTCTGTATATCTAGGTTAGAAATCATTTTCCTTCTAGTCTGATGCCATTCTGATTCTTGATTTTTTTTTTTTTTTATGTGCTGTGTTCTTTCTCATTTAAAGCTTATAAGATCCTTTCTTTATCCCTCATATTCTGAAATTTCACATGATGCGCCTCTAGAGGTATCAGTCCCTTGTCACCCATTGTACTAGGTGACTCATTGGGCTCTTTCATAGTGGAAGCTTGTAGCCCTTGGTTCTGGGAATTTTTTTTTTTTTTAACTTTTGTAGATCTCCCTTTATTTTCTGTTTCTCTTATTAGAAGTCTTGTCATTTGGATATTGACCCTTCTGAGCCAATCCCTGTTTTTCCCTCTTATTTTCCATCTCTTTCTCCTTTTGCTTTACTTTCTAAAAAATTTCTATGGAAAATTCTTAACATTACAAAAGTAAACAATAGTGTAATGAGTCCCTGTATACCATACCCATCATTGAGCTTCAGTGATTATAGTTAATATTGTTTCATCTACATCCCTGTCCACAGCCCTACTCCATAACATTTTGAGGCAAATCTCAGACATACCATTTCATCTGTAAAATTTCAATATATATCTTTAAAGCAGAAGGTTTCTCTTAAAAAATATAACCAGAATAATTGTTGTTCACATTAAAAAATTAACAAGGATTCCTTAACATGAAATACCCAGTGTCCAGGTTTCCAGTTATCTCAGTACCTCAGACTGTTTTGTTTGTTGTTATTGTTACTGTTTGTTTGAATCAGTAAAGTGCACATATTATGATGGCTTGATATCTCAATTCTCTTTGGCTACGCTGTTCATTGTGATGAACACTAGCCATATGTGGCTATAGAAATTGAAATTAATTAAAATTAAAATTAAAATCTCATTTCCTCAGTTGTATTGGTCACACTTCAGATGCACATGTGGCTAGGGGTTACTAGGTTAAGCATTGTGGAAGCAGAATATTTCCACCTTTGCAGAAAGTTTTCTGGGACATTGCTGATCTGTGAGTTCCCTCTCTTTTTCTTTTATCTTTGGTTTTCAGCAGTTTAACCATTGTGTACCTAGATGTTTTCCTTGTATTTATCTGGCTGAGAGTTCACTGACCTTCTTGGATCTGTAAGTCGATAGTTTCTCCTAAATTTGGGGAAATTTTGCCATTATTTCTTCAAATTTTTCCTGCCCAATTATCTCTCTTCTTCTGGAACTCTAGTTACACAAATGTTAGACCGCTTGATATTGTCCCTCAGATCGCTGAAACTGTTCTTTTTATCTTCTTTCTCTTCTTCATACTGGATAATTCCTATTGATCTGTCTTCAAGTATACCAACTCTTTCTTCTGTAGGCCACAGCCTTGTGTTAAATTCATCCACTATAATTTTCATTTCACATGTGGTACTTTCATTTCTAGGATTTCCATTTGGTTCTTTGCCAAAAGTCCGCACCTCCTGAGTATGGAGTACTCAGGAGTATAGTTGGAGAAACCTGTTTCACACCCTACTCTCCTTCATCCCATCTCTACCCTTTGGCCATCCCTTGGACCTAAGGGTATGCCTACTGTCCCCCAGGAAAAATGATTAGTAGAGGTACCTGCAGCAGGCCCTGAAAACAGTGTTAGGTCTCTCTGCCAGTAGATTTTGTGTGTTCTCTCTGGGCATATCTCTTTGGTCCTGATGATGATTCTGTCCATGGGTTGCAGGGAGGCCAGAGGAGGTTCAGAGTGTGGCTTTCTAAACCAAGAGACCCAGGAACAGAGCTCCAGTTTACTCATCACTGAGGGCAGCTGGAATCCTCTGTGTCAGTACTTTCACGTCTGTCTTCTTGGGCTGGCTTAATTCTTCCAAAAATTATCTTTGACTCTCTGGTCTAGAGTATAAAGGCTTTCTGCCAGCTTTTTGGCAGCTAAATTGGGAACGATGGCTGGAGAGTCTCAGCATTCATTATGCATAAATTCACTGAATCCACCACCCCTCAGCCATGCCTGGCAGCCCCTTCAAAGTATCATGTATTTTATCCTCTAAAAGAATTAATCTTCCCCTTTTTTGCTGAGGGGCTAAGGTAGCACAGAGTGGTGGTGGGGATCTGGGACTCCAGCAGCATCTTAATCCTTTTTCTTCTGACACTCCGTCCCTACATTTCCCCTCCATACAGTTCCAGACATGCTGCCAGTCGGAGCTTTGGAGAATTGTGGTGGTGGTGCTGCTGATCCATGTCTTTTGCGGACGCCAAGATTTTGTTGCTGTTGTATTTTTTTCCTTCCCCATCTTTGTAATTTATACCTTTAAATTTTTTTTCTTTAATTATGGCAGAAATTCTTTCAGGAGAAAGAAATTTTCATTGTGATTTTCAGTCTACTCTCTTTACCTGAAAGTCTGATAGCACCTTTATAAAAATTCTTCCTTCTATAATTGGGAGCCTTAGAGGTAAACCTATGGATAAAGAATTGGGTTTTTCCTGTATATGGTGTTTCTTATTGATCACATAAGTATTGTTTGATAGGAGGATGAATATTAGCGAAAACGTTTCATGGTTTTTTTCTTTGACGGTCTCTTCTAAAACAACTTCTTTCATTTTAAACTTTGAGTGATTAGGGCAGAAAGTGCTGAAGATCGCAGCTGCAAAGAACACAGTCTTACAGTCCTATTTATTCATACCTTTAAGATCTTAGCCAAAAGGCTTTTTTTTTTTTTTTTTTTTGCCAGTGTATGGCCTTGAGAAAATTCTGTCCCTTGCTACTCCTACATTTGAGTCCCAGCCTGAGACAATCAGTTGCAGATGGTGCCTGTCCCTGATATTTCATGGCTTACATATGTCAGTTCACACTCAGAAAGCCCACAGCTGTGGCTATTATACCAGAAAAACTGATAAATGCTTCCAAATGGAAGATCTTTTCAACAGCTTCCATCAGATGAAGCTAACCAGCTTGGCATTTGCTGAGTTTTCTTGACTGTTGTGCAGGCCAAACAAGTTCAGTGTTAAAAACCTCCTTTGGTCTCCCAGAATCCACCGTTGAGGACTGTGCACTCTGATTGCTTTTATGGGACCGCATGCTGTTTGAATAGCTGTGGAGTCCTTGAAGTGGTGGATTTTATGGGAACTATAAGAGATTCCCAGGTTGGACAGATAGATCCAGTGCTGAAAATAACCCCTGTAGACAGGACAGAACCTGAAATATTCCATTAGCAATATGTAGGTCATGGAGGCTTGGTTATGAAGGATGAAAACATGTTACTACCAAAGAAAGAGAAAATTACTTTCTGTGATTGTTGCTTCAAATTTGATGTACTTTTCATGTCTTACCTGAGAAATTAGAGTATCTTATATACTATATATTGCTTTTTTACTAGGTTATCCCTGTTGAGAGTACTCCTTATCCTTTTTATTAAGGTAATCAAGATTCTACTAAGCAATATCTTTTGTCTTTCAGTAACCTGCACTCAACTACTGGCTTCTGAGACTCTCTTTTAGGATATATCTATTAATAGCAACTACCCTGTTTGAATAAACACCCGTAAGCAGTAGACAAGAATTCAGTATTTCATAAGCAGAGGTGGTCCAATGGATTGTAAATCTGGCGTCAATGGCAGCACACAGTTGTTCCTGAAATCCAGAATTCAGTTCTCAAAACACCCAAGCTTGGGACCTAGTTCCTCATAAAAAAAAAAAGGGGGTCTCTGAGATCAGATTACTCAAGTAACAGAGGCCCAAGTTGCAAATCTTGAGCAAATAATGAATTTCACACAGTAGTTCTAAAGTGGTAATGAAAGTGATTTGTGGGGCACCTGGGTGGCTCAGTTGGTTAAGCGACTGCCTTCGGCTCAGGTCATGATCCTGGAGTCCCGGGATCGAGTCCCACATCGGGCTCCCTGCTCAGCAGGGAGTCTGCTTCTCCCTCTGACCCTCTTCCCTCTCGTGCTCTCTATCTCTCATTCTCTCTCTCTCAAATAAATAAAATCTTTAAAAAAATAAAAAATAAAAGAAAGTGATTTGTGGGCTTTTATCTATTAAAATCCCAGCTGTCTTTATATCATGATGGTAAGTTAGGAGTCGATGATGAAAAATGGAATCCATTTTGTGGTTTTGATTTGATAAATCATTGGAAAGTAGATGTAACCATGTGATCTTTATGCAGCAGGGGACTTTGAATTCTGAATAAAAAGGTACCTCTTTCTAGTCCCTGTGTTCTCATTATGGCTGATAATCTTTATGCAAAGCCTTAAAGCTTTACAGTACCTCATGAGCTGGAATTAAAGAGAGCTCGCTGGGATTTTTCTTAGCTGGATTGAAGCCCACTTGAGAGCCATATCCTGCCCCCTCATTCATATTTACACTCATATTTTGCTGTAGCATCATGTTCAGTGAGATAGAAGAATTTGCTTTATTCACAATTTTTATGTAGGAGTTATGCAGAGGCTTCAAGGTACTGAGGTCCATCCACCTTGAAAATAAAACTTTCAAGCTCTATTTCTTTTTTCTTTTTTTTAAGATTTATTTATTAGAGAGAGCAAGAGGGGGAAGGGGCAGAGGGAGAGGGAGAGAATCTCAAGCAGACTCTGTGCTGAGCGGCAGAGCCCACCGAGGGGCTCCATCTCACAATCCTGAGATCATGACCTGAGCTGAAACAAAGAGTCAGACACTTAACCGACTGAGCCACCCAGCCCCAAGTGCTATTTCTGATCGAGTTTACCCTATATTAGCAGTGATGACATCTCAACATCTACGTGAATACTAATGATTTACTACCCTAAAATGGTCTGTTCATCTTGAAACTGTTAAAAGTTATTTATATTGAACTAAAATATGTCTTCCTTTAAATTCTATGTGTAGATCCTAGTTCTATAGCTTGTGGTTTTATAGAACAAGTTTCTCTCTGAATCAAGGTTCATAGGGCCTGAAAATTAGGTGAGCCTATAATGAAAATATATTGTCTGAATTCATTTTCTCTTTCAGTCCACTTCAGGAATGCCTAAATTTATGGAAGGACATTTATTTGTGTGCACTGCAAATAGTTGCCAGTTTTATTGTTCTAATTTTAAGTAGAAAAGGTGGTTAGAAATAGAGACACTGGTAAATGTACTTAGAATCAATTACAGTTTGGAGATGAAGGAAAATATTATTTTTGAGAAGTGTGTGAATAAATGGTGGTCCTTGGTGGGGTAACAGTGTTCCTTTCCAGGAGCCATTGAAGGAGTCAGAAGGCTGAAAGCACAAAACTTCTCAATTCCATGGCTCATGCTCCTGAGAATGATTTCTGTCCCTTCTATGTCTGATCTCTTGCTCCAGTAAAACTAGTCAGAGCTGGCATCTGCGCATGGTATTCTGCCTGTGTGCCCGGGCATCTTGGAACCTGTCTGCCCTTCTTTTGTCCGCGTTAAGGCTCGATAATATAGTGGGGCAGAGCATAGGCACACCTGTGAACCCGTTTGATTTCTGATTTGCTGCTAACTAATCTGAAACTCTATGTTGATTACCTAGAACCTAGTTTAGGTTCTAGATCACTTTTAGCCTAGGATTTAAAAATGAGTAATGTTCATTCTCATTACTGAGGTCTGAATTTCCATTGGGTCTTCTGTCTTATGACATACCAGACTGGGGTGTGGATTATCTAGTCACTTTAACTGGTAGTTTACTAGTCCTGTCTTCACTGTTTTGTGATTCAGTGCAGTATGTATTAAATTTAAGTTTAACAGTAAGGCCTACAAAGCAAACAGTTCATGCCATCGCAGCAAATAGTATTCTGAGAGGCAGCAGCTGCAACCAAGGGCACATCAGCCAGATCTCTCAAGGAAAAGAGAGAGAAAGTGGTGCCTTTAAGGTTTAGAGCCTATATAGATCTGGCAGAACCTGTTTAAGGTGAGACCATAGGGTTTAGGGAACTGTCAGGCAGGCTGAAAGGCCTATGAAAATATTGCTGGCTGTTTTTGGCAACTGAAACTGGATAGAGTCATTCTGTTGTAGGCTGCTGGAGGAAGAGAGAATTTGGGGTTTGCAATTGAGGTTTCTGGATAGTAACCAGATTGGTCAAGATAGTATGGCAGGTGGGTTCTATATTGGCCGAAAGAGATCACATTTACATTTGCTGTAAGTTTCTGATTTATTTTGGGACGCCTGGGTGGCTCAGTTGGTTAAGTGTCTGCCTTCAGCTCAGGTCGTGATCCCAGGATCCTGGGATCTGGGATCGAGTCCCACATCAGGCTCCCTACTCAGAGTGGAATCTGCTTCTCCCTGTGCCTGCTCGCTCTTGCTTTCTCTCTTTCTCTCTCTAATAAATAAGAAATTTTAAAAAAATAGTTTCTGACTTATTTTGCCTGACATCTAAAACTTCTTAAAAATGTGGGAGCTACCTGCAGCAGGAACAGATGCAGTGGATCTTAGCATTATTTCCCCTTGAGCCAGGTTCCTTATGAGGCACACAGCTGCCCTCTCCAGTGACCCTGTCCACATAGGCATGGTTCTATCAGAGTTACGATGACTGCTTAATTTTTGCTATGCCACTGCCCTGTTAGAGTCCCGCCAATTTGGAGGAACTTGCACTGATTTTTTTTTTTCTAATTGGAAAAGCCCAAATCCCAGCAGTGTTTTCTAGGGCCCTTTGTGATCTAGCCATGCCTTTCCTCATCAATTGCATCTGGCCCACCTTTCCTACTCCACTGTGGCCACACCGGCTCCCAGGCTGACCCTCAGAGAGGTACCCTGCCACCACAGGGCCTTTGAATTTGCTGTTTCCCCATGTCTGGAATGTTCCTTTTCCCAATCTGCATGTCTGCATGGCTTACTTACCTTCTTCAGGCCTTTGCTAAAATAATACCTTTTTAACAAGTCTTCCTCTCTCTTATCCCAGTATTCTTGACCCTCCCTTACCCTAATTTTTCCCCAGAGCACTTATCCTTGTTAAATACTGTTTAATGTGCTTATTCATTATCACCTCCACCTCCTCTCCCACTAGAATGCAAACTAAAAGGGCAGCAGTTTTTGTCTCTCTGGGTTTTTTCTGCACTGGTATTATCTCCCAGTGCCTGGAACAATAACAGTGCCTGGCACACAGTACTTAAATATTTGTTGTTGAATGAACTTTTTGTTTTCATTTAAGGAATTGTTTACAAATATCAGATGCATGTGGTTCTTGAACCAATCTCAGCAAGGCCATCTCCTCATCTTAGCAAGCAGAGTATCTCGACACTGTCTCTGCCTATTGTTTCTCAGTGGCCTTATAGCCTACCCCTTCACTCTGATTTAACACCCTTTTACCTGGGTGGGTCTGGCCCTGGTCCCAATTTTTTTTTTTTTTAAGATTTTATTTTTAAGTAATTTCTGCATCCAGCATGGGGCTTGAATTTACAACCCTGAGATCGGGAGTCACATGCTCCACTGACTGAGCCAGCCAGGTGCCCCTCAGTCCCAACTGTACTCTGAGGACTACAAGTTCAAATTCGCGCCTGGGTGGCTCAGTTGGTTGGTCGACTGCCTTCGGCTCAGGTCATGATCCGGGAGTCCCGGGATTGAGTTCCACATCGGGCTCCCTGCTCAGCGGGGAGTCTGCTTCTCCCTCTGATCCTCTTCCCTCTCATGCTCTCTCTCTCTCTCAAATAAATAAATAAAATCTTTAAAAAAATTTTCATTTTCTCTCAAGTGGGCAAAATAAACATTAGAGTCTGTTGCTTCTTTACTCTGTTCATCAGTATTTGAAGGGGCAGGAGCACAGCACATTAATGGACCCTAATTCAAACATTGGAGATAACTAGGAAAATAGAGTATGTTACTGTTCTAATATTTGGAGAACTTTTTCTATTGCGAACCTATGTCTGTGTGCCACTTTATTTTTTTTTAAAGGACTTTTTTTTTTTTTAAAGATTTTATTTATTTATTTGAGAGAGAGAATGAGGTAGAGAGAGAGCATGAGAGGGGAAAGGGTCAGAGGGAGAAGCAGACTTCCTGCTGAGCAGGGAGCCCGATGTGGGACTCGATCCCAGGACTCCAGGATCATGACCTGAGCCGAAGGCAGTCACTTAACCAACTGAGCCACCCAGGCGCCCTGTGTGCCACTTTAAATAAAACAAATTGCCACCATGCAACTATTTATTAAACTGCTATCCTAATTGCCTAAGACTATTTTGGATGGTATTTTCAGAGTAAATTTAGAAGCTAAAGGGTGCTCTGTAAGTGTCTTAGGGCCTCAGAGAAAACCAAAATCATTTGGATGCCTGATAGGAATTAGAGCTGAAACAATTCCTTTTTACTGTGAGACTAGAAAGAAGCCTTTTTCATAATCCTGATAGACACAAAGCTACAGGGAGACAAATTTTAATAGGAAGAGCAAAAAAGGTTGTCTTTTGCCAATAGATATTCATTGTATTTTGTTGCTCCATTCTTCTCTAGAAAACAGTTTTTTCAAATACTCAAAACAGTCTAACTTTTGCCTTTAAAGGGAAAGAGAACGGTAAAGAAAATTTCAAAAGTTAATGGTCTAGCACTTCCCAATTCCAGAATTTTTGCACTTGCTATCAGAAGAGTTTACTTTGGTAGGAATGGGTGTGGCTGTTTATCAAATCAGAGATAAAGGAGTAAAAGGGTGAGACCCCTCTAGGCTGACATCCACTGTGGCGTGAGCTGTCACGAAGCTGGCGCCGTGCTTTGGCCCGACCTGCGGTGCCTGTGGCTTGAGTGACCGCCACACATAGCCTGCTTTTTCTGCCTCCACATGGTCATCTTGTGTGAACATTGTGACCTACCCACCTTGTTTCCAGATGGCTTTGAAGGAGAGGGGTTTCTTTTTTAAAGCAGTACTTGAGCGTCTGGTTTAAGTTTCAAAAGAATTACACAGTTCGATTCCAGTAGGTCTAACGCCGCCACCGCTGCTTTGCCTGGGGGTCTTCCAGTGGACAGCCGTCATTCTGATTTACCCCTGCCCACACGAGATTTGGGCAGTTTAATCCAAGAGTCTTTTAAAGCACCATCTTAGCCGTACCACTTTACAATCTTCATCTTCTCTTTGGTGTTCTGGAGATTTAAGTTGGCCTGCGTTCTAATCTGTTCTAATTTGTGGTGTAAACTCTTTGGGAGTTTTTTGAGATTGAGATTAAGCAGATCTCCTGACGGGATGGGGACCACAGGAGGAGTCCTGGTTATTTTGGTTTCTTCTCACCTCCTTTCAAAACAGGGCCTCCTAAGAGAGCTTGGCTCTCAGGATCTCACTGCTGTTCTAAAGGCCCGTAATTACATATGCTACTAGAGGATTTACAGTTTAAGAGCTCATCTGGGGGTCTGTTCAGAGCTTTCCTTTCCCTTCTAAGAGCTATTTGAACACGGAACCTTCAAATGCCGGAGTGCCTGTTGTTGCCCAAGAGGGAATTAGAGACACGGCACCACTGCTTTTAGCAGGAGATGGAGAACCTGTCACATTTTCCCTGTAAACAGTTCCACTGTCCACGCACTCTTAACAATGAGGAGGTCCTCACCTTTTGAGGGTAAGCAAGTATGGCTTTTATCTCTGATACACACCAGGTTGTTACTGTTCAAGGGCTGCTCAGTGGCCAGGTAATCCCATCTCATTTGTTGGGTGGAGTAAGAAAGAATATATAGCTAAAGGGTTCTTGTTTGAATCTCCCTCTTGGAAGTAAACTAAAGAAAGATGCTGTTCAAGTTCAAAATTTAATTAGCATCAGAAGGAAAGTAAATGGACACTTTCTGTGGCAGGTCTCCTGATTATTTCTGCTATATTTTTCACTGTAATTTCTTTTCTCCTTTATTTTTTTTTAATTTTTTTATTGTTATCTTTTCTTCTTTAAACTTCAGTTTCTGAGAAGTCTCAGTTTATTGGTCAGTGGAGTTTGAAATGGAACACCATGTTTATACTAAAGATGGTAGATACTTTTTTGGCATTGACCAGGAATGTAGAACTACAGCTAGCAGAAAGAGTTACTTCTGCTTGAGTTTCAGACGACATACATCACACAGTTCTGTGCCATTAAAAACCTGTCACTCAGAGCCATTCCCCCAGGATCTGTGGACTAGGTGGTGTAGTGCTTAAAACACATCTGAATCATCATTCCTCAGAGAACTGGAGATGGTTGGCGTCACTGCCTTGGTCCTAGCTTGGACCAGCCTGCAAATAATCTTTCCAAAAGCTAAATGGGGAGGAGGAATGAAAGAAAAAAATATTCTTCAGAGACTTGGAAAGGTCACGAGTGACGTCATGGAAGAGTAGATGATACACCCTCAGAGGTGAGCTGTGTGCCATTTGCCTGGGTTTTTCCTGTATCAGTGCCTCCTGCGCTTCTTTCTGGCGAGAGGCCGCACTTACCAGAGTTCAGGCTGAGTTCATCTCGTACCTTTTTATAGTACTTTTGAGTACACTGGAACAAGGTTAGAATATTAATTGAGGCTGTTCGTCTCCAGCTGTGCACCATAAAGAGGCTGCAGCTACTGCAGCAGGCTGCCTATACTGTGGAAGGAAACTAATTGCTGGTTACAGGCTGAAGCTGACAGACTGCACTTTCCCCAGCAGCCACTGAAAGTAACTTTTAAAAATCATTATTACTATTAGGCATTTATAGCCTGCTCTTATGTTTTCCAAGTGCCTCATAATCATTTCTACTTGCTCCTCCTATTGATGTCCCTGAGAGGCAAGTTCATATTGTTATGGCCACATGTTGCACCTGACAGAGCAGAGGAATAGAGGATTAGGTCATCTGCTCTTTGGTACCATCTGTGATCTGCTTTAGGCATCCTCCAAGCAGAAGCTGAGGTGTGCATTCTGTTCCTTTGCCCATTGAATCCATTTCTTCACTGCTTGCCCTTAACATGGTGTGTATTATGGCTTTTATACTTTCTTGATGGAAACTTACAGGAAGAAATGTATTTTACACAGTACTCACACACAACACATAAAGCTGAAACAGTTTTGGGAAACATCACTTAACTCTTCATGAGATGCATTATGATACTTTCCATTTTATTTTTTTAAAAGATTTATTTATTTATTTTGAGAGAGAGAGAGAGAAAGAGTCTTAAGCAAACTCCCCACTGAGCGTGGAGCCTGACGCAGGGCTTGATCTTACAACCCTGAGTTCACGATGACTTGAGCCGAAATCAGGAGTCAACGCTTAACTGACTGCACCATCCGGGTGCCCCTCTATTTTATTCTTTTATACCAGTTTCAACCCACTGTATTAATTTTAAGAAGCATCACTTGGTCATGATCCACAATTTTTATTTTTATTTTTATTTATTTTTGTTTTTTTAAAGATTTTATTTATTTATTTGACAGAGAGAGACACAGCGAGAGCAGGAACACAAGCAGGGGGAGTGGGAGAGGGAGAAGCAGGGGGAGTGGGAGAGGGAGAAGCAGGCCTCCCGCGGAGCGGGGACCCCGATGCGGGGCTCGATCCCAGGACCCTGGGATCATGACCTGAGCCGAAGGGAGACGCTCAACCGACTGAGCCACCCAGGTGCCCCAAATATATATATATATATATATATTTTTTTGAAGATTTTATCTATTTTTGACAGAGAATGTATAAGTGGGGGAAGCAGCAGGCAGAGGGAGCACAATTTTTAAACACATTGCTAGGAGGTACTTGAAGCGAAGAATACACGTGGCACATTTTTCCTGGAGCATCAGTCTTACTCAAAGGTAAAGGGATAAACACATTTTCATATTAAAACATACAGATGCATTGTGGAATAGCATGGAACTTCAAAGAAATTTTGTTCTCATGGTGGGCTACTGCATATTATACCCCCAATTCTGACCCTTCCTGCTACTTCCACCCCAGTATATACGTCCATACTTTCCTCTTCTATTAAGGGAGGTATGCTAGAAAAAACTTGAAGTATTGTCCTTTTGGACACTTTAGACCAAGTTTATGTTGTCTGAACCTAAATGGTTTTCAGATAGTTTGAGTAGTATATTTTATAGTTAACGTTCTTACTGAGTGCTCTGTACCAGTCACTGTTCTAGAAACTCAGAATACAGTAGTGAACAAGAGACAAAAACCCCTTCTCTCATAGCATTTATATTCTACTGGAGGTGGGGTATGTATGACACAGGGACAGGTGATAAACCAGCGAATAAGTAAAATAGTATGTCAGATGAGGGCAGTGGAGGAAAAATAAAGCAGAAACTGGGATAGGCAGCCCTGGGGTTAGAGATCGGGTGGTGTGATTTTATAAATATGTTGGTCATGGAAGACCTATGTGGAAAGATAATATTTGATTAAGCAAAGCCCTAAAGGAGGCTGGGAATGAGCCGTGCAGATTTCTGGAGGGAGAGAATTGCAGACAGAAGATACAGCAAATGCTCAAAGCCATGAGATAGCAGAGTACCTGTTAACGTGCAAGGGAAAACAGCAGGCCCCGGTGGCTGACATGGAGCTAGCAGGGAGAGAGTCACAGCACATAACATCAGAGAGGTAATAGGCATCATATTATAGGCAATTGTAACTTTGGGTTTTATTCTGAGTGAGATGGGAAGTCATTGGAGGTTTGAGCAGAGAGGTATTTATGAGCTGACCCACATTTTAAAATCCCTCTGGCTGCTGTGTTGAGAATAGCCTGGGGAAGCTAAGTGTTACAGGGGATGGAGGAGGTAGGTGCAGAAGCAGGGGGACTATTAGAGGGCTTTGTGGTATTCTGTTTACTGTGTTTGGAAAGACAGCAGGAGGTTCTGTTTAGGGATGGGAAGGGAGATCAAGAAATTGCTTTGGGACATGTTTATTTTGAGATATTAGTTATCCAGGTGAAGATACTAAGGCAGTTGGTATATATATGTTCTGATCGATTTCCCGTAGGCAAGCTAGGCATTGATTTTAAAGCTCTCGGAAAGTAGTTCTCCAGCTTGTCTGGATTATGTCTTTCTATTCTGTAACTATTGGGATGGTGAATTTCAAAATAAGAAAACTCTGAAGCAATCTATATTACACTCCTTAAGGCTGACTCTTTAAGGTTCTACTTGAGAGGAGCTGCCATCCAGGTTAGAATTGAACTGGCTTCATACTGTGTTTTTCTCTTGATTCTTTTTGGCCTAAACTCCTAAGGAGTGATTGGCATATCCTTGGAGAATCTAGTATTTGGGTTGTGATTTACTACCTATGTTATTCTTAGCATTGAGATGTTATTTTAGCTCAGAGATTTGAAATAAAAATAGCTTTTATCTGTCATCCCTGCCTCGTTGAGTTCCAATTTGCCATTTTAGTGGGATTATGTTATGCATACAGATGATAATAGAGGTAGAAAAGGGGTTGTGAAACCAGTGTTTCATTCCATTTGCTCAATATCTTCCCCTTAATTTCATGCAGCAAATATTTATGAAGCTGCTAGGATGCCAGTGAAAGTGAGAGCCCCTGCACTCGGAGCTCATTATGTTGTGGGTGAGGCAGATGTAAACAGTTATTTTATCTTGTGCTAGAAGTGTATGCATGGGGTGCTGTGGGGAGAGATTAGAGTTTTCCTGAGAAATCTTAAGCTTGAACTGAATCTTAAGATTAAATAGGTGTTTTTCAAACAGCTGAAGCTTCAGGAGAATGAATATATTAAGCAGATAGAACAACATGTAAGAAGGCACAGAGCTGTGAGTTTCAGTGTTTGGGGAACAAGAAGTAATTTTGATATGGCTGACGTTAAGGAACTAAGCTGGAGAGGTGGGCAGGGGCCAGATCCAAGAGAACCATATATTCTTGAATGAATGCGGTTCTAGCCAGGAGTAAAACTTTGAGAGCTACAAAAGAAGGGAAGTGCCTCTCCCAGAGTGACCCGTGCTGTTGATCCTATAAAGAGATATTTTACGAAGGACACAGTAGCAAGGAGAATCATTAGGCCAACACTTTGCTAATAAGCTTTTTTTCCCTCCTCTCAACTGGTCCCTTTTTAACATAGCAGTAGTACTACATTGGAGCTCAGCATTTGAGCACATGTAAGATTTCACTTACGTCTAAAATGGTTATCTTTTATTATTAAAAATTCTGAATAAATAGGTAAAAGAGATGGTGAACGAGGGAATTTTTCTTTCACAAACACTTGTTCTATTACTTTCTGTAAGCCAAGCACCATTCTCAGTGCTTCGTTGCAGATGTTAGCTTACTCTTCTCCTAGCAGCCCGTGCATTGTCTCCATTTGCAGACAGGACCCTGAGCTGAGGACCGCTTGCCCAAAGTCACACAGCTAGTAAGCGTGCCGGGGTCAGAATTTGAAATCAGGTGGTCTGGTCTGGTTCCCAAGCCACTGTGTCTGCTGCCTCTGATTTGGGTGTCCCAGCCTCTTAGAATTATTCTAGAGCAGAAGTCCAGGGGTATAGTCTTCAGGATGTCCTGGAACCCCTGATTGTATGTTAAAATGTTGCATGAACATTTTTCAGGAAGAGGGTCCACAACTTCTATTTGTCAAAAGGGTCCCAGGCCAGAATGATATAGTACTACTCACCTAGAGGAGTTTTTCATGTCTTTTCCCTTGTTAAAGAGCTCCAATTAGAAGAAGGATTCCCTCAAAAGAACAAGATACTTACAAGCCTATTCAGACTTCTTGGCTGACATTGTTCTAAATTAATTGCTTATCTGGTTGATCTTCCTAGGGACTTTTTCCAAAATACACACACCAGGTCCCAGATTTAGATTGTTATTTACATGGGATGAAGCCCTGGCATCTGTTCTGAAAAATCTCTCCAGGTGATTCTAACATGTCTTTGATTAAGAACCACTAGTATAGAGGTGCCTGGGTGGCTCAGTCGGTTAAGTGTCTGCTTTCGGCATCATGATTCCAGGGTCCTGGGATTGAGCCCCGTGGCAGGCTCCCTGCTCAGTGGAGAGTCTGTTTCTCTCTCCCTCTGCCCCTTCTCTCACTTGCTCACTCTCTCTCAAATAAATAAATAAGAATCTTAAAAAAAGAATCACTAATATAATCCCCTGAGGGACAAAGATGATATTTTCTGTACTCTTCATTGTATCTCAGATGCTTGGGACATAATAAACCTTAATGAATGTTTGAATGAATGGCACATTGTGAAATAGACTGCTTTATATTCAAAGATGATAGTAATAATCACTTGGCATTTCACATAAGACCTTTCTATAACCCAGACAGGCTCACCTACACCACCCAGTTTTCCCTTCTAAATACCCTTTACAGAGCCTGGCACTACCTCAAGATCTTCTTGGTGCCCTTATTTGAAGTAAGAGTTCTCTCATTGCTGAGTACCGGATGAATTAGAGAATACCTCTTTCCCGGCAGCCCACAACTGATACAGATCTTTCCAAGTGGTGCTCTAGTGCATCTAAAAGGATGTTTGAAGACCTCTTCCCAGGGGTTAGTTACTCTGCTTATATTTACCAGACTCAAGCTTTTTGAGAATCGTGCTGTCTCAGCATTTTGGGCATCAGATTATGGGACATAGGTCAGAAACTCCTGGGGGATTGGTAATTGAAAAGCACAAGTTGCAAAGAAAGTAATTTGATGGGCTCTTCTGGGAGAGAGAAGAGAAAGATGGTGTCAAGTAGACATAAGCACGTTATGAAGAGGAAATAAAGGTACTATTGAAGCTGGGGGAGATGAGTTGATAATAAGCACAAAAGAACTGGAAGAACTTGAAAAAAGCATATTTGGATCCCATAGCCAAAGTTTTGAAAAGGGCTAGATGTGCTGTTGAAGTGTGGACATGGGCCCCTAAGGGGCAGGGGGATAGCACTTTTTTACTTTATTTGCTTAGAGCAAAATAAACAAGAAATAGGCATGGTTACCGATTATAGGACTTGCCCAGAGAAATGTTTTCCAGTGATGCCAAGAGCATAGATGGGAGAGTTATTGGTGACAGAAACCAGTGGGAAGTGGTGGTTTAGAGCAGTTCTCCTCCTCCTTTCCCTTCATACAGTCTGTGGTTTTTGTGATGTGCTGCAGTGGAACCTGCCTGTCTCTGAGCATATACACCAATCAGTGTCACCCCTGAATAAAAGTACTCAGTGTAGCTTTTTAGAACTACAAACAGCATGCTCTGAACTGAAGGGGCCGTGGTAGAATCGCAGCCTACCTAAATCAGAAGCTCGTATTGTGAGGAGAAAATGCATTTCTTCGCTTGTGGCTTTTCCTTCTTCTAGTCTTCAGATTTAACAACAGTGGTTGACCCAGCAAGCTTCTTCCAACTGTAGGGCTTAAGAAATAAGATTTTATAAGAGAAACAACTTTAGGGCACCTGGGTGGCTCAGTTAAGCGACTGCCTTCGGCTCAGGTCATGATCCTGGAGTCCCTGGATCGAGTCCCACATCGGGCTCCCTGCTTGGCAGGGAGTCTGCTTTGCCCTCTGACCCTCCCCCCTCTCATGTGCTCTCTCTCTCAAATAAATAAATAAAATCTTTAAAAAAAAAAGAGAAACAACTTTAAAACTTGTATCTGGGGCGGGGGTGGGGGCTGTATGGCACCATTTACTTTGGAAAGAGGAAGAAATAAAGGTTTAGAGTCAAATTTGCATTTGATCCTGGTTCTTCTGTGCACTAGCAGTGTGACCCTGGATGTTACTTAATCTTTCTGAACTTCCATTCCTCGTCTGCAAAATGAGAGGAGAATGACACCTACTTTGGGATATTAATGAGAATTAGAAATAATATCATTAATAGTACTTAATAAGTGGTAACAGGAGCTACTATTCATAACCATAGAAACAAACAATAACTGAATGGGTTATTCCGGGTGCAGAACTTGTGCCTTCAGTTTATCCCTCCAGGGGCTCCTTCTGGAAAGAGGTAGAGTTGCAGTTTCTCAGAGTGCTCCGACAGTGGAATGAGTAAGGATGTGCTTTGCAGCGTATGGGCTGGTAGGTCTTGATCTGGGGAATCCTGCAACTGTCTAAAAGAGGAAGGAAATAAAGTGATATATTTCCAGACACAAACCACTCTTTCCCTCCTACCTGGCTTCCTATGATGTCCTAATTCTCCCTCGTTACTTTCCTGGCAGGTGGCTGTGAAAAACAATATTGATGTCTTTTACTTCAGCTGCCTCATCCCACTCAATGTGCTTTTTGTAGAAGATGGCAAAATGGGTAAGTACATCCTCCTGTCCTTCTGCCAAATATACCTTTGCCCTCCTCTGAATGTCAGGCAGAGCATAGCCCAGAAGTACAAGTTCTTTTGAGATTTTTTTTTTTAAAGGGAGTGGAGTAAGGCTGTTTTAAAAGTCTACTACTTGCTAATCATATTTGTTCTCCTGAGTCACAGTTGATCTTCCCTTGCTGTTGGTCTCTATATCACATTGCCAGTTATCTGAATAATCCAGTCACTCCAGCACAGAGTAAGTGGTTTGGTGACAAGGAGATGTGGATTTGAATCTCACCTTGGCTGTGTACTCGCTGTGTGATTGTGACAAGGTGCTTAACTTTTCTGAGTCTCCGTTTGCAAGTTTCCAAAGCAGAAATAGTTATTGTAAAAGCTGGATGAGATAATATATGCAAATTGAGCACTTAGCCAGCCCTGTACTAAGTTTTTACTGTCGCAAAATAAGAATTCAGTAGTTTGTAATAAACATTAATAATCCCTATGTGGTTGTTGACGTTTCTCTCTTCCCTTACTTATGAAACCACCATCTAATAAAACTCACTTATACTGGTACATATTAATTGTATTGGCACTTAATTGATTTGATTCTTACAGTGGCTCTTTGGGTAGGCAGGACAGATGTAATTACATATGATGAAATTAGGATCAGAAAGATCACAAGAGTTACCCAAAGTCATGAAATCGGAAAACAGTGGAGCCAAGACTAAACTCTAGATATCAACTTCTCCCGGTGTATGTTATTGCTGCTGATATGAGATTAATTGATGTGGAGTGTAGCACCTCTTCATAGCTAAGAATTGGCTCCTGTTCCAGGCCGCTCCTGGATATATTGTAAGAGCCAGCACTCCAAAAGAGAAATGATGTAAGGCACCAGAAATCAGAATATGGACAGACTGTGCACACCCTTCCTTTCCCTCTGCTTTCCCATACAGAGCGCCAGGTCTTCCTTGCCACATGGAAGGATATTCCCAATGAAAATGAACTTCAGTTTCAGATTAAGGAATGTCATTTAAATGCTGGTGAGTAATGACTGAATTTCATGTGCATCTTATTAGATATTTGAAAATTTTGTCTTAATTCTTCTTTCCACATCTACCTGTTTCTGGTGGTTGTATGGTAGATATTTGACTTGTAAACTTCTCTTTTAAAACTTCAGGTATTTTGATATAGGTACTAGATTACTGCCAAGCTAACAGATTTCAGAAACAAAGTAGAATGGGTCCATCTACCCAGTTCTTCAATAGTCAAACCCGTGTTCGTCGTGTTACGTGTATGTCGTTCTGTGAGCCTCGGGGGACTGAAGCGCCAGTTGAGGCTGTGCACCCTCCCGGAAATTAAAAGGACTCTCTCCTTCTGTATCAACCTGTGGTATTGGAAGAAAGGTGACTCTCTGAGATCCTTAGGTAGAATCTTGTGTTTGTTACTAAACAAAAATACATCATAGTTGATTAAATTAACTTTTTTTTTTTAGGGACGCCTGGGTGGCTCAGTCGTTGAGCATCTGCCTTCGGCTCAGGTCATGATCCCAGGGTCCTGGGGTCGAGTCCCACATTGGGCTCCCTGCTCCGCGGGAGGCCTGCTTCTCCCTCTCCCACTCCCCCTGCTTGTGTTCCCTCTCTCGCTGTGTCTCTGTCAAATAGAATCTTAAAAAAAAAATAATAATAATTAGCCTTTTTTTTACTTACCTTGTGTCCGCTTTCATAGGATGATACTAACCTCTTTAATCATCATTAAAAAGCCCCAGACCCTTCTGTAGTTCATTTTGTTACTATAATAGAACATCAAAGCAGTAACCCAAGAGGAGAAATAGTAGCTATCAATCCCTAGCACTTGATAGTGATAGGGCTTGTTTCGCGAAGTTTCCTCAGGAATGGAGGGGCCCTCAGCTCCATATTGTCCTGCCTCGGTCGCAGTCACTCTTTTTTGAGACTAGTGCACAGCTTTCTGATTTTGAATGAAAATGAGCCTTGGTGCTTAGTCAGTACTTTCTCTTTCTTTTATCTATTTCCTTCTTGTGTGTTGGTGGTTCTCGTCCGGGGTTTTTGGCGTGCTGCCATCCCAGTGTCGCTAGAGCGTGACACTGGGAGGAAGAGGCAATATGGGACTGCAGGGAAGGGGGAGAAACTCACGGTCCTCTCATTCCAACCTTTTCTTTTTAACTTCCGTCTCTTGGGGCTCTGCGATGTATTCATCCTCTGTGTTCAGACAAATCTTCTCTTACGGGGCTTCTCCTGAGCCTTTGGAGAGGTGTCTGAGGAGATTGTCTTCTATAATTTCCGTTGTAGTAACTACTAAGTTGATTCTCTTCAGGAACACCACACATCTGCCTTCTTCCTAACATATTCTTGGTCTAGGTTTCTCACCCTGACTGCTTATGTATGTATGTTTATTAAAATCTACATTTTTGCTGCATTTTCACCAAAAAATCATATTCAAATTGAGCTGCTTTTGGTGCCATATTCTAGGTAGATGACAGTGTTATCTGCCCTCTCTGAGGCTCACGGTCAGTTACCACAAACCTCATTTCATGAGTGTAGGAGCTTGGGTAGCCTTCCAAGGCATAAGCTGTGCTTCAGGAAGCTGTCAGGTGCAGAATCCAGAGTGGCTCCTGGTGAGAACCAGAGCAGATCCTGTTAGAGAGGCAGCTTCCGTACCCAGCTTGGAAGAGACCCTTCATTGTAGTCACTCTTGTGGTAGTGGGTCCTATGGCAACATTTCATGTATTGCTCTCCTGAGAACACTTGTCCCTCAAAGAATAAAAGGGGGTTCTGTGTCAGTTAAAGGTGAAAAATGTAGCATGTGATGGGCCTCTGCTAGAAGTTGCCATTGCATGTTGAGCGCACATAAAAGCTGAGGAGTCTGCCATTGAGGAGACACATTTAACTCAATGTGAACTGAATTTATGGACCATGGAATTTAAAATTGCAAAATGCTTATTTTTAACATCTTGTGAAACACCGATGTTCCTTTTTTTTTTTTTTTAAGTAATCTCTACACCCGTCATGGAGCTCAAACTCATAACCCTGAGATCAAGAGTCACGTGCTCCACTGACTGAGCCAGCCAGGCGCCCCAACACCAGTGTTCCTTGAGCACGATCTGGGGAACACTAGCCTATAGAGAACAAAACAAAAAAAGGCACAGAATAATTGGAAAGAAGATTTGGTTTCAGACATCCAGTATGAAAGGGAGATGCTTTTTCAAAAAGAAAAGTAAAAAGAAGTTTGGATGACCGAGGGTTTTAGTCTGGCCTGCCAAAATAATAGAAAAGATCCCCCTGCTTCCAGATTGGAGTTCTGAACCCTTATTGAACCTTGGTGTACATTTATGATCTTGCCAAAGAGGAGGTGTCTGGCCTTCCTCCCAGTGGGGCTGTGTCCTCTGCTGTAGCCTGGCACAGTTTCTCAGAGCAAACTGAGTTCTGATCAGTTCTGCCATGGCTTCATGCCAGTGCCTCAGTACCTTGGGTGCTCCAAATACCAGCAAATTGGTTTCTCAGTGACACACCACTTTATGGCCACGCTGCACATGGAATGGAAGGGACAACGGCCACTTTGTTTTCTCTGGGAGCCCAAGGCCATCATTTTCCCACGTGAAATCACTGCTAATCTTGCAAGACCACTTCCTGCAACTAATCCTTTCTAGCTTTTCCTCTGCATCCATCCCAAGGTCTGGAGCGGCCTGGCCTTTACATTTCCTTCCAGTCCTGAGGGCTCTATTAACAGTGCGTTTCCAGGTTTAGTGCCTTCTGATTCAACACCCTGGGTCTAGCTGGGTGCTAAAAATACCATCCTTTCCAGCTGATCTGCCCTAATCACGATAGCACCAACACTTTAAATAGCTTTTCTGTTCCAGAGTAGACATTTGACAGATGGAACTAACACTCTGAGGGCTATAGGAAGTCACAGGCTTTAAGGACTTTACCAACCTAGCCTCTTCTGCCTTTTCTTTTCCTCTTCCATTTCTTTCTAGAGAAGAAAGAAGAAACCCTCTTCCCAAGCCCTAATAATAAATCAGATCTTAATAGAAAGGTATGTATGTAGGGGTGCTTGTGGGACCCCTAGTTGTGTAATACTAGAAAATTTTAAATCTTGAAGGCACTAACATATGGGCCTTCCTGCTTCCTAGCACTTGCCATCTCTTTTGGTGTCAAGAGTTCTGCATGAATCTGTTTTGCAGCCTACCATGATAGCTACGTTTGGGGTTGGCATATGTCCGGGACCACTATCTTAACTTCACAAGAACTTAGAAAGGAAATCTTTCTGGCAAGCAGTCTACAAGCCTGTTTTTTTAAATTGTTTATTCTGAAAAGCTCAGTGGCATATTGTGTCTATAAGCACTACAGTAAGGGGCAGATCTTTCTTCTGGTGTGGGGACTTAGGTAGGGGTGAGTTCTGTTTCTCTGTTTTGCTATAATCCTCCCTGTCTTTGGGACATTTCATAAACGAAATGCTTTGCTGGCCAGCACTTAAATATAGTTTGGTTGCTCAAGCAGTAAAAAGTGTTGTTTTTAGCAGTCATAGTAGTTTCGGATTTGGTTGGCCCCAAGTGCAAATTTCCCCTTTGCACTCTCTAATACGAGTACCATCCTCCCTCTTATTGCTTCTGGAAGAAGTGTGACCTTAGCTAAAGTAGGAAGATGAAGACCACATTCACACCTCCTCAGAGTTTATGCCACAGACTCAAAGAGCCAGCTTTGGGAAAGAAGACAAATGAACCAGAAGAAATCACAACTAGAAGCAAATATAAACCTATTTGACATCTTCTCTTCTTCTCTCCTTTGGGCCAGATCTCTTTGTCTTTACCTTTCCTTCTCATTCTCAGATTCTCACAACAGTGGTAAGATTACATCTGATTTCCCAGGATTTCAGTTGTGTAAAAGGAAAAATTATGATATCTTGTCAAGAAGTGTATCCCAGTCAAGAGGCACTTGGCTGGCTCAGTTGGAAGAGCATGCGATTCTTGTCCTCAGGGTTGTGAGTTCGAGACCCACATTGGATGTAGAGATTACTAAAAAAATAAACAGGGGCACCTGGGTGTCTCAGTTGTTAAGCGTCTGCCTTCGGCTCAGGTCATGATCCCAGGGTCCTGGGATCAAGCCCTGCATCGGGCTCCCTGCTCTGCGGGAAGCCTGCCTCTCTCTCTCCCACTGACCCTGCTTGTGTTCCTGCTCTTGGTCTCTCTCTCTCTGTCAAATAAATAAATAAAATCTTTAAAAAATAAATAAATAAATAAACAACAACAAAAAATGTATCCCAGTGTGGCTGGGAAGCCTCCTTACATCTGGTTCCCATTGCTATTCTTAACAAGAACATTTAGCATAGTCTGATTACCCTTTCATCTCTGTACCCTCAAGCTCAAACCTAATATCTAAGATTTATAAAAATTGGGCACCTGGGTGGCTCAGTCGGTTGGGCGTCTGCCTTTGGCTCAGGTCATGATCCCAGGGTCAGGCTCCCTGCTCAGAGGGGGCCTGCTTCTCCCTCTGCCTGCCACTCTCCCTGCTTGTGCTCTCTCTCTCTCGTTCTCTCTCTCTCTCTCTCTCTCAAATAAAACCTTAAAAAAAAAATTGACTCACACATACTTATGTTCTAGAGCCCTCCCTTCATTTAGTCCTCTGGTAGAAATCCTATGCAGCCATTCAGTAGGAGCAGAGCCAGGTCTCTGGCCAGAATGTTTCCTAAATGAATTAAAGTTTACCTTGATTCAACTTGTTTGTTCTACCTGGCTGTTTGCCCCGTTTTCTAATTTTGGAAGGCTGAATGTGTTTGTGTGCTTCCATTTCTTAGCCTGTCATCTGTTCCGTAAGTGGTGACATGACGACAAGTCTGTAGGAACCTGGGCTTTGCTGTATACATGGTCTAGAATGTGTCTGTGCCTGTGCAGCAAGGTGGCTCTTCAGTACAGGCTCCTGTGTGTGTGTTCTGTTTCCTCGGAAATGGGCAGGAGCCTTGAAGTTAGGAATGGATTTTACAACTTAAAACAAGCCCCCCATGTCTTAAGACATTCCTGTCAAAACGCATTAGCCAAACTCCAGCTGGTGGTGTTGCCTAGCAACTCAGTCTAAGCTGCAAGAGCCCTTCATTATGGGAACCAAGGTGGCAGAACTGCCTGACCCCTGAGAAGGTGATTAAAAAGCATGTGGAGGCCCCCTCCTCCACGTATTGCACGTAATGACCCAGAGATAAACTTTTGAGCTCCTTGAAGATAGCCGGTTCTTAAGCTATAGCTGCTCTGCTTGGTGTTGGTGGAAACCTTGGAGGGAAAAGGGAGAGTCAAGTCACAACTAAATGTGGTGCAGATGTTTAGTGACTGGCCTTTTGTGCCTCCTCCCCTGAGCTCTCATTGGTTTGAATGTGGGGAAAAGACATGAGAGGAGGAACTGCTTCCAAAATTAGCCCGCATCCAAGCAGGTGGTTTCTAATGCCGATGGCAGTACATCTATCTCGGCATCTCTGGCCCTGGAGTTGGAGGCTTCTTCACGGGGGTTGATGGCAAGTACCTCTTGTGTCCCAGGTACCATGGGAAGCACAGCGATGAAAAACTCCAGGGTCCCTGTGCTCAGAGAGTTTCTCTAGGAGAGCAGGGAGGCCAGCCATAATGGCATCCTTTTCCTAGAGAGCACAACAGAATAGGATGGATTTTTATGTGGAGAATTCTTGAAGTCAGCACGAGTAATTTCGAATTCTCACAGAAATGAACATCCTAAACTTACCAACAAAGAAGCAGTGTTTATCGTCTCTGTTCAAGTTTCTTTCTCTGATGCTTCGGCATCTCTCCTCTTAGCGGTGAGAGAACAAGGAGAGCAAAATGACCTTTCATTGCAGACCTTCGTGTCTCTTTGATGTGGTAGTCACAGGGAGGACCCCAGACACCAACCTGTTCTCACCCTGGGTTGGTGACTCCAAAGGCCTCTGCTGTGACAGCTCGGGGTATATAGAGCCTGGTGGCAGTCATTTTAGCGCAACTTCAGGCTTTCTCAAAGTCTTTTGTTGAGACTTTTTCTTTATTCATTTGGAGGCATGGTATTCCCTACAGGCTTAAGAAATCATTTACCTGCTTAAAAAAAATGTTTTTTAAGCATCCAGGTTAATAAATTTGACTTGCAGGATTTCTGCAACTCTGTGCCCTTTTCTGATCTTGGCAGTTGCGTCCAGAGTGGCTCATGGTGAAGTAGGGAGTAAATGTGGATTTGGTCATCAGTCTGTGTATCCCTGTAGCTCTCGGATCAGTGTTCCAGAAATGAATGCCAACACGGCAGTCACCATGGCACCACCCGTACACCCATTGCTGTCCTTGCCCTCTTTGGAGCATTTTTATCTGTGTAGCACCTAGTTTAAGATTACCCACTCTGTGGGGCGCCTGGGTGGCTCAGTCGTTAAGCGTCTGCCTTCGGCTCAGGTCATGATCCCAGGGTCCTGGGATCAAGCCCCACATCGGGCTCCCTGCTCCGTGGGAACCCTGCTTCTCCCTCTCCCACTCCCCCTGCTTGTGTTCCCTCTCTCACTGTCTCTCTCTGTCAAATAAATAAAATCTTTAAAAAAAAAGATTACCCACTCTGCTGATCCACCATAATCTCCACAGGTAATATTTTCACTAGTGCTTGGTTGCACCTTACTCGGTTTTCTCTCCTGGAATCTCTTAGGCACTTCAGGAGCCTGTTCCTCACCCTGTGCTGTTGTGGGAGAAGGGCCTTCTGAACCGTGTGCATGCGTGTGTGTGACGGCACTTCTCAGGAGACTGTGTACACGTGGCTCGTAAGGATGTCAGAAAAGTGCATTTGTTTGATACTTTAATTGAAGGTGTTGAATTTTGAATCTGTGTTCCTAGACACTGTTTCCAGCAAATTGCAAAACAACAATGTTTATACTATTGCCAAGAGGAATGTGGAAGGGCAGGATATGCTGTACCAATCCCTGAAGCTCACTAATGGTATTTGGATTTTGGCCGAGCTACGTATCCAGCCAGGAAACCCAAATTATACGGTAAGTCCTTTCTCGAGGTAGATGAGATGGGTTCCTAGCACGGTGGAAAGACCTGGAGGAGACGCTTCACACCCCAGATAGCCAAAACAAGCAGTTGATCAAGAAGTCCCCAGTGACCTCCTTGGAAGACCTTCTCTAAGGAGTGCCTCTGTACTCCTTCCCCTGGTGTATGCTGAGTGACTCACAGTACTGTGCATGTGGTGCTCTGACAAACTGCTGAGGGGGTTGTCTCCATAGCTCATTTCAAGAAGACCTTCTTTCCTGCTTTTAGAGTTCATGACCTAAGGCTATCAGAGTCCTAGACACATGAGCCTTTTTTTTAGCAGCATGTATGCCCCGAAGACCCTGCTGAGAAAGGTGAGGCAAAGCTGGGGCACACCTTTGGAAGACTGCAAGGGGACTGTAGTTTGGAAAAACTCCTTCAGGACCATATTGGACTAAAATTAAAATCCTGGCAATATTTTTAGAGCAGGAGCGATTGCCTTGAACAACAAAGACTACCCTGCAGGCACCGGACATGTGTTTGCTGTTGTGAAGTGTGATCTCCCAATAGGATGCTGCCTGTCACTGCCAGTTGTAAAATAAAAGCCCTTGGGATGGGGACAATATCTTATTCTTGGGTTATCTTTGAAGCTTCTTAGGCTGTTTTGAAGGAAGGGACGGAAGAGAATACTGTTCAATATTGAATAACTCCGAGGAAGCTGAACAGGAGACTAAGGGGGCATTTTAGCCATTTAGCTGAGAAAAACCTGTGACCGCATTCCTTAATTTTAACAGCCAAGTTTGTTTTCATTAGCATTCATCAAGGGAATAGTACCACCCAGAACTGAGAATTCTTGATGTTTTCCCCACTAGTTCCCCCCCTTGAAGCAGCTGGGTGGGGGGGGGGGAGAGAGTGTGTGTATGTGTGCGCGCGTGCGCGTGTGTGCGCCCGAGCACACACACACATGCTCCGTCCTATCAAGCTAGATTTTTGTGAGTGGGAAACTTCAGGCTTCCTCCATGAAGTAGACACTCCTCCCACCCACCTTGTCCTCCAACAGTCTTGTCTTTTTTGGAAAGAAACTACCCCATCATTTACTTTGAGTTCCTTAAGAAAGGAAAAAGCCCTTCTGTGCTGTTCCTGGAAGGGCTGGTCTTCACTGTAAAATCAAGGTCTTGTAAAATAACTCCCATTTTCTTCCTTAGAAATGTGCTCAGAGAGAGAGAGAGAGAGAGAGAGAGAGAGAGAGAGTGTGTGTTTGTGTGTGTGTGTGTGTGTGTGTGTTGTTTTATCATCCACCATCTTATTGTATACAATCTTTCATCTCAGCTAAGTTAAAGAAGCATGATTACTCCTAGTATGCAGATGAGGAAACCAAAGTTAAGAATGATTAGCAACTTGGAGCACCTGGGTGGCTCAGTTAGTTCAAGCGTCTGACTTGATTTTGGCTCAGGTCATGATCTCAGGGTTGTGATCGAGCCCTATATTGGGCTCCGTGCTGGGCATGGAGGCTACTTAAGATTCTCTCCCTCTTCCCCGAGGCACCCTCTCTCCCCATCTCTTTAAAAAAAAAAAAAAAGAAAATGATTAGCAACTTTTTCCAAAATGATATAATTTGTTGGTTGCTGTGTTGCGCTTAGAAGTCAGGTTATCTCTTGACCCTTCCTACCATATTCATTGTAAGGATAGGATTTTGAGAAGGACCTCTTAATGTCACGGTCTTAAACATAATTTAAAATTTTTTAACTTTTAATTTGAAATAATTTGAGACACACAAAGATATTTTAAAGTGGTTCCAAGTTCCCATGTATCCTTCACCCAGTTTTCCCCATTGATAACATCTTACACACCCATAGTACATTTTTTCTTTTTCTTTTTTTAAGTAGGCTCCATGCCCAACATGGGGTCGAACTCACGACCTGGAGATCGAGCGTTGCATGCTCTACCAACTGAGCCAGCCAGGCGCCCCCATACTACATTTTCAAACAGGGGATTGATGTTGGTACAACACTATTAGCTAAACTATAGACCTTACTCAGATTTTTCCAAGTCGTACATTACTATATTTTGTTGTTGATGGTGGTGGTCTGGGAGCGTACAGCACTGTGCAGTCTCATCACGTGTGTGTAGACTTGTATAACCACCACCACCGTCAGGACATAGAACCATTCCATCACCACGGACAAATTCTGTTCTTGCTCTCCCTTTATAGACTCTCACCCAGCCCTAAGCCCTGGCAACCACTGGTGTTTTCTCCATTACTATAATTTTGTCATTTTGAGAGTGTTATATAAATTTCAATTCTTACAGTATGAAACCTTTTTTGAGATTTATTTTTCCCATTTAGCACCATACCCTTGACGTTCATCCGGGTTGTTAATGTGTATCTATAGTTCTTTTTTATGACCAAGTAGTGGTCCCCCATATGGATGTACCATAGCTTACCCATTCACCTGTTGAAGGACATCTCTTCACCTATATATATATTTTTTTTTTCATTTTAACAGTTTTTATTTAAAGTCGTATGTAAGATTACTTTACTCCTGCTTTTTCTCAATTGTTTCTTCTTTATATTTGCCCTTTTCCTTTCCTGCTTGGTGAGATTTGGCTTTCTGTTCGAGGATCTTTTTGTGGTCTTTGTACACTTAGAGCCTAGTGCTAACCACCTTGCCAGGGTGAGTGCCTACATGGACAATCGTCTATCCGCCTTCTCTCGCTGCACTCGTTCAGTGTAGATGACGTATTTCTTCCTGTAAACCTGGACGACTTTGCCAATTTGCTGACCTATAGAGTGTCCTCACACAACCTGTACTTCATCATGCTTTCAGATGGGCATGGATCGCACATTGTACTTCTGTCTCAGCTCTTTGGAAAGCAGGGAAGACATAATCTTCCTGCAAATGTGGGAGGGTGCATTGAAATGCCTTTTACGGTTCCTGCTCTGGTCAGAAGTCACAAAGGGATCAAACTTCATTTTGGCTGCTGGTGCTTCAGTAAGGGCTGCAAAAGGGAAAGGGCCCCCTATATATTTTTTTAATTTTTATTTTGAGATAATTATAGGTTTATGTGCTGTTGTAAGAAAAAATCCAGTGGGATTTTGTCCTCATGGTGCCTTTTTTTTTCCAAAAATTTATTTATTTGAGAGAGCAAGAGTAGGGGGAGGGGGGGAGGGAGGGAGAGAATCTTAAGCAGATTCCCCGCTGAACATGGAGCCCAACGTGGGGCTTGATCTCATGACCTTGAGGTCATGACCTGAGCCAAAATCAGGAGTTGGATGCTTAACCCACTGAGCCACCCGGGTGCCCTGATTCATGGTGCCTTTTTATAGCCACACCCACCTCCCTTCTTTCCTTATATTTCTAAATGGTAAATTTGTTTATACTTCCTTGCCCTCTTTCCTGTTTTCCATCCATCTGGTGACTAGGTTCCTTCTGCCCACAGAACAATCCAAATTTTCCATCACAGCATCTGACACAGACCTAATCCATTCCCCTAAATGGTAGTGTAGACTTCAGAGTCCCTTGGGCCCCTTCCCTTCCCTCCATCACCCTAAACACCCATTACAATATTGATCTGTCTCCAGTATTAAGGAGGAAGGAAATCTGGTTGAGCCAGTACTAATGGCAGGAGGACCAATGGTCCCTTAGCCTCCTAAGAGATTGATAAATTATTCCCAACCCCCACCCAGTCCTTACTATATTTAAACGTTTATCCTATAAGGATGAGGCCCCATCACTCCAAGTAACTACATCTTATTCGGAAAGATAAATTGTCTCTGGTGGGAAAGTGTGTGTTCCAGACTGTAAACCAGAAGTGGATGTGTTAAGTCCTTGGCTTACTTAGCCATGAGAGGTGACTCTTCTTTCCTTGATGGTCTAGATGGGTGACATTCCTAAGTGGTTGGTGTTAGAGATGTGTCGTATAAATAGACCACCAGTTCAAAAGTTAAAACCCTAGTAAGGTCTCTTTTCCCTTAGGAGCCATACAAAATGAGACCCAGAGTCCTAGCTTTATTTTATAAGTCAAATTATTTAGCTGCTTTGCTCTTTATGTATGTTTCCCTTTTTTACTATCTTCAGGAATTAGCAAAATCCTTTTTTTTTTTTTTAATTCATTCTAGCTTGTCTTAGCTGTACTAGTTGGAAAGCAAGGATGAGTTTTAAGTCTAAACCTGACCCTTTGTTAAAGGTTGGCTTGGCAGGCCAGGGTTGGGTTGGGGGTAGTATGATATAAGGGGGGAGAGAGGGAGAGATTGATTCTTCCTCAACAGCCCCCTGCCCCCTTCCAAAGAGCAGCAGAAACTCAAGAGTCCGAGCCTGATCAGTCCGTGACCACTCCCCCCCCGCCCCCCACCCCAGCGCTAGCCTTGGCGGATCGGGCTTTTGTAGAGGAAGGCAACATTTCCTTATCAGTCATGAACCAAAAAAAAAAAAAAAAAAAATCAGTCTCCCAACTGGTAGATCTTCCAAGTATTGTTACAAAGATGTGGAAGAAATATTTTGCGGGGAGAGGAACCACCCCTCTGTAGTCTGAGAGTTAACCCCCAAGGGCTGTTCTTACCCCTTCTGGCCCCCCCCACTCCTCTCCTGAACCCACTTACTCTCCCACAAGAATTTTCCCCAACACTGACCGGAGAAACCGTGGAGGAGGACTGCCTCTGTAGGGAGCTTGAAAGTCAGGCACGTGCCTGTGGCTGCAGCTTTGACCGAAGCAGGGAGCTGTTCTCTATGCATATTTATGC
Organism: Zalophus californianus; assembly: GCF_009762305.2. Classification (NCBI taxonomy): domain Eukaryota; kingdom Metazoa; phylum Chordata; class Mammalia; order Carnivora; family Otariidae; genus Zalophus; species Zalophus californianus. The sequence continues at coordinate 23,222,835 of NC_045610.1, forward strand.
TCTTAAAGTGGTTGGGGTTTTTTGTTTGGGAGTTTGTGTGTGGATGTGTGTGTGTGTTTACATTTGTCAGAATTGTCTTCCTGATTAATGTCAGGCAGTAACTTTGGAAGTGCCTTAGAAACTATTAAAGCTGTAAATAAATAGAGCCTCTTTTGATGTTCTTTTGTTTGGTTGGTTTTGTTTTATTTTTTGCCTTTTTTTTTTTTTTAAGTAATCTCTGTGCCCAAGGTGGGGCTAGAATTCACAACCCTGAGATCCAGAGTCACATGCTCTACCACCTGAGCCAGCTGGACGCCCCTGTTCTTTGCATTTTTTAAATTTGACTTAAAGTTTTGAGGATGTGAGTTTTTTCAAGAAATTCAGGGCTGACCAATATCTTGATATTTTTGCCAAAAACATTCTTACCTTTTGTGTACTGTGTGAAATCATCTGGTGTCTCTGAGAATAAAGAGGTAAAATAATCTCAAATCTCACAGGGCTATATGGCGAAAGACAACTTCTGCCTGTCTGCCCTAATAGAGGAGGACAATGGTATCTGTAATGTAGAAAGCAAACGTTAAATTTTCTGGTTCTAAATGCAGTTTGCAGGCTTCTCCTGTTGTTATTGTCAATAATATTTGTCCTAATCTGATACAAAGATTTCAAATCTGGGTTTAAGTTTTGTGCTCATTGACCCACAAAGTGAAAACCTCAGTGTTCAACACTGAAATCGTGTTAACTGTTTCCGTGTTGGGTTGGTGACGATGAGGCTGGAAGAAGTGAGGCGGCAGGAGTGTCCAGTTTGCCTGTTGGAGGAGGCTGCAAGTGCATGAAGAAGCTGTTGCCAGGAATTGCTGTCTGCTTACACTAAGTCTCTTGTGTTCTTGTTTTCCTTCCCTCGCAGCATGTTTTGCTGTCCTTAGTGTGATACAGAAAGGACTAGTACCTTGGATGTACCTCACTTTTATTTCGCTTGATGGTACACCCTCCTGGACTGGGCCTGACCTAAGCATCCTTGTCTGAGTAGGAGGCTGGGGCAGGCAGCTGAAGTGACCACCAGCGAGTTAAGGTTTAGCCCTTCCCTTCTCATTTGGTAATAACCCCTGTGACTCTTAGCAAAGCCTTGGAGCAGCTATGCCCCTACAGTCAGGGGTTTTGATGTGTTTAGTATTACTATTGGTATTCAGTGTTGGTACTCCTAACCTCATGGACCCACAGAGAATGTAGATGGAAACACAGCACAACTTGACATTGATTAAATTGAAAATGTAAAACCCACAGAACTTCTTAACAGAATTTCCTGGTTTGGCTTCTCAGTGATAGAGCTCCTCTCCCTTTGAATCAGAAAAGAGATTTTCTTGAACTGAGTCTTGGATGCCTTTTGAGCTCATGCCAGCCTCCCTCCTAATCTTCTTCTCCTTTCCCCCTGACAGCTGTCACTGAAATGTAGAGCTCCCGAAGTCTCGCAGTACATCTATCAGGTCTACGACAGCATTTTGAAAAACTAATAGACTGGTCCGGGGCCCTCCGGCCCCCCTGTGATTGGTGCAAGCCAAGAACTCTTAACTGGAAGAAATCGTATTGCCGTGTAGAATCTGAACCCAAACACACTGAGGCCGCCCACCAAGGTAGTGACTAGTCTAACCTGTGCTAACATTAAGGCACAACCTGTTGGATAGTTTTAGCTTCCTGTGAACATTTGTAACCACTGCTTTGATCACGCCCCACCTCTTGCCACCTGCCTCTGCGATCTGTCCTTACTTGTGAGCTTCTCCATAGTGTAGTTTGATATTTTGTAATTGAGAGCTCATTTCAAAAGCAGAAAAAGACAAAAAATATTAAAGCAAGGAAAAGTGTCACTGAAACATAAACTGCACTTTATTGTATTATATTTTTGTACATATGAGAAGTGGAGGGAATAGCATACCCGGTAGAAAGTGTGAAAACAACTGACCGCCATGAACCGCACAGTCCTGGAGGAAGAGACGCGGTCCTTTGCCCCCCCCTGGGAGGGGTTCTCTTATCTGTGGCCACCCTTGTCCCTGGTTATGTGGGTTTTCACTTTCTCTCTCCAAACTCCCTTTCCTTGTGATTCTGCCTGCCCTGTCCTATCGTCTCATTTTATGGTTCTGCAGTCGGGAATGGGGTTCTTCCTTGAAGGGGGCTTCAGGGGGCAGGAAATAGGGCCTGTAGGCACTAAAGCTGAGAGAAGTTAGAACTTACTACATTCCTTTCCCTCGATCTAACCCACAGTTCACACCAATCAAGGAATTTTCGTAGAGATGGGTAACAGGAACCAAAATATGCTGCCCCCACTCCCTGCCCTGGATTTAATTTAATTCTCAGGTCCAATTCAGATCTAAAATCATAGTTCTAGAGTTGAAACAGACTTTAAGTAATAACTTATCCAACCCTGGTTTTCCTAAAATGGAAAAAGACAAAAGGCAAAACATGTTAACTGCCTGAGGCCTTTTAGCTGTTGGGGGTTGGGGGGGACTGGGTCTCCTAAATCCCTATCAATGTTGTTCTCACTACATTTTCACTAATGTATTTCTTAGTGAAAATTTCACTAATTTTCCTTTCTTCAATGCCTTTCTCTTGCCTTCTCTGTGCCTGTTTCTTTGTGGCTCTTCTTGTACTCCGTACTGATTTTGGCACTCCATTCATTGGCATCAGGTGGCAGCAGAGTATCTCTCTTCAATTACTGGAAGGTAAACCCAGATGCCAGAATGAGACAGTAACTAAACGTTAACATGCTTCTAGAGCCACAGTCCTTGAGGCCAGCAGGGCGGGTGCAGACGAAGTGAGACAGAGTGAGCTTAGAGAGGTGAGGTCCCAGACTCATTTGATCCCGTTAGCTCTCCGAGCTGCCCTGTCACTTAGGCTCCACACCAGCTGAGACCAGCTCGGAAGGTCAGGCAGTCTTGTCCTCTCTCAGAAGGTGGGGAGGTGTGAAATCCCCTTCCTTAACACTTTGGGTGTGTTTTGTCAAAGGATGCTTTGTGCCCAAAGCACCAACGGTAGCAGTGTTCACACTGTTACGTCTCTGGGCACTTGTCACACTGCCTGGTACCCAGTATTCAGGATCCATGAACACGACCGCCCTTCTCAGCTGCCCCACACAAGTCAGAGGCACTTGGGGCCCAAAGGGCTTATGGTGAACTCAGACCTCGGCGTGAGTCCAAGAGGAGAAACCCTAGCAAACAAGAGCAGAAGCCACCCCACAGCCCTGTCATGTCTGAAATAACCCTGATTCATACCAGTTATAGAGCTTGAGGGGAGTGGATCCCCCAAAGCAGGTTCCTAAGCCTGGAGACCACGAGAAGAATGACTGGGGCAGGAGTACGGGGAAGAGGGAGGAACTGGCGTCCTGCCCTCACCGCCCCTGAGGCACGTGGAGAGTAGGAAGTAGCACAGGGAATATATGTGGGGGGGTGGGTAGGTTGCCTGTGTGTTGGGTGGAAAACAGGTTGATCGTTTCCTTCTTGGGAAATTATTCGTGGAGTCGGACAGACACAGGCAGTGAAGAAGGTTCACACTACAAGTACTGTGTTCTCACTCAGAGCAGACTAATTCCACAAGGAAGTGCGTGTCAGCTAAGCAGACAGAAGACAGTTTATGCCAGAGTATGGCCCTCGGCCCCTGAAACGAGGCTTCTGTCAGCCTCCCCAGCAGCGATGGGTAACAGCTACTGTTCTCGGCTCCCCGGACTGAGCCAATCCGGGAATTCTTCGCGCCTTGGGGAGCCTGCCTCCCACTGCCCCCCTGAGCGGTTAGGGAGGGATTCTGTTCTGTGGAAGAGGACCTCTCTCCTGAAGAGACAGCACCCGTCGCCTCCACTGCAGCTTCCCTTTTGGCCCGCATCGAGCCCAGTCGAAGTGGGTAGACGGAGTGAAGATTGCCCCTCCATTCTCTCCTCTGCCTCAGTATGTCTTTGTAACGTCCGCTGGTGTCAGTATACAAAGGGCAGGGAAGCACACACACACCCAGAACTCTTGCTGGTCAGAGATTCCCTGAGTGTCTGTCCTCGCCCGAGCCTGTCTCGTGTGTCTGTGTTGTGAAGCTTGGGACTCTGGAGAGAAATTGGGAGTGGGAGGGGTAAATGTTGCCCTAGGAATGCTTATCATTCTTTGGTTGTTGGGATCTGTTCTTGGGGAGGGTGGGAGTTGAGGGGGGAGCTTGACCTTGTGTCTTCATCAATAAACTCATTTACACAAAATGAAGTTTGTGGTATGTACTTTGTTCCCAGAACGGACGCTCTAGGACACAACACTGCTGCCCAGGAGAGGGATGGGGCATTAAGAACCATACTACTAGAACTTTTCTTTCAGCGGCCCCAACCCTCCCAGGGATTTAGCCAGATGAAATTAAGATTGACCTGAGGAAGAATCCTGTACCTTTTGCGGAGGCTCCTGTTAACCAAGCCCCATGTCAGCACCACAGGCAGGAAGTGCTCGCAGGAGCCAGTCTGTTCCCTGGCAGGTCCCCTGCTAGGGCCTGAGGCCCATGGTCCCACAGCAGAAGCAGCCCAGCAGAGCTACTCACCAGTTTTCCTGTTACCCAGGAGGATTCATCCCGAAATGTATAAAAAGCCTCTGGGAACTGAGCTCAGGGCTCGTGTGTTCCCAAGTGAATAGAATTAAGGCTTGAAAGCAAGCTTCCCTAGGAGTTCAAGTCTAGTCACCTGCGTTGCAGGAGCCCAGGACCCAGGTGTTTCAAGCTAGAGGCCCCACCCTAGATTCTGATGAGCGACAGGCTCCGTAGTCTCTCTCAACCTGGAGTGGGGGAAGGAGGCTGAGGGATCCATCACCAAGATGCCCGTAGACTCGTCCCCGAACCTGTCACCGCTAGAGTGAATGTGTGTAAGCTGCTTTGCTCAGTGTTCAGCAGTAGCTGCTTTTCTTACTTGGGTGTCTAAACTCCATGAACGAACTGTCTTTGGCAGCCAGCAACTTCTTGCTTGTCACCATGCTGCTGGTTTGCAGTTAGCTCAAGCTGTGACAGGAATGGCACGGGAAGTAGTGGGGCCAGGGTGGTCTTTGTTGAGGTTCAAGGTCAAAGAAATGAAGAGGGATGGGCCTTCCTGAGATCCGTCTGGATTCACCAACTAAGAATAATTTCAGGTTGGGCAAACTTTCAGGGCAGAGGCTCTCAACTTTTTTTTTTAAGATTTTAATTTCCGTGGGGCTCGAACCGACAACCCTGAGATCAAGAGTGGTATGCTCCACTGACAGCTGGCTGTTCGCCCCCCACCCCCCCACCAGAGGCTCTCACCCTGGGTGCTCGTTAATACCACATCTCAGGTTTCAAAAACTGGTGATTTCCGCTCAGCCAGGCTGGGGTGGGGCCTGGGGGAAATCTGCATTTAAAAAAACTCCCGGTGTTTCCACGCTGCAGCTGGGGTTGAAAATCAACTGCCTGAGAAAGACACACCTGTGTGCCTACTTAAAGGAATGCTGGTGTTCCTGTTACAGGTGAAAAAATGCTAAAGCACTGGGACAGTGGGGGGTATCAGCGGAAATAGGGGAAGGGGATTAAGAGGTGCAAACTTTGTTATAAAATAAGTCACGGGGTGAACAGCGTAGGGAATACTGTCAGTGATGTGAAAGTTTTGCGTGGTGACAGATGGTAACTACACATACTGTGGTGAAGATTTCATAATGTGTGTAATTGTCGAATCACTGTTGTGCACCTGAAAGGAATATATTGTATGTCAGCTATATTTCAGTTTTTAAAAATAACCAAAAAACCCCCACGAAGTTGCCAAATAAAATGCAAGTTGCCTGGAATCATACTAAAAAAAAAAAAAATGGTAAAGCACTTTTCATGCACACGATACCTGCCTACCCCATGAATCCGGCATTATCTCCACTTTTCACCTGAAAACGGTTGAGGACTCCCGGGTTTGAGCCCTCCTACTCCCACCTCATGCATTGATGCTTTTTCTGATTTTGCCTGGACCCAGATTTATTTTCCCTGCCACCCCCAGCTCCAGGAGGCAAGAGCCTGTTTATTTTAATACCTGGTGTGGCACTTGGGAAAGATCACACCTCCCCCGTTGTTACCCGTTTCTATCTCCTGAGCACTAATCCTAGAATCCCAACCAGCCCCCAGACATGTTATTAGCAACAAGGATGTTTCTTGAAAAGTTTCCGAGTTGGCTGCAAACTTGCCGTCTCAGTTTCTCATTTAGCTTTTGCCCTGCCATTCTTGATGCTGCCAACAAGGGGAAGGGTGATTTGGGGGTTGCTTGGACCCAGATGGACTTAATCTCCCAAAGTACTGCTTTGGAATAGGACTGCCCCAGTACTCCGGGACTGAGGACCGCTCAGCAGCTTCTTCCCGCCATATAGGTATTAGAGGAGGATGTTCGTATGCAGCGTCTGGCTTTCCCTCCCTGGTTTCATTCACTCTCCACTTCCGCTCTTAGGCTCCAGAATCTGGCCAAACAGCCTCTTGAAAGCTCAGGGGCATTTTCAGCTGTGATGGGGTGCAAGGGGTGGAGTGCATGATCTTTGTTTCTTCTGTCCCACTTAGAGGTTGGGGCTTCAGATGCTACAAGTGGATCCACCCATCTGCTCCCCCAGAGTCTGAGCTTGCATCTCAGGCATCCCCAGCTGAACCAGAGCCACCTGAGGCTCAAGGTCAGACAGACCCAAGGTCAGGGCCTCTCAAACCTTTTCACCGAGGTAATTGTAATGAGAGGAGAGTGAGCAGGCCCCTCCGGTGTAAGTTCTTAGCCCAAAGTGACTCTCAAAAAACCAAAATGACTTAGCTGAATGTTAAATGCAGGCATATTTTGCATTTTATGTTAATATTATGGCTGCTTGTTTTTTATAAAATAATGTTTTAAATGACCTACCACTGAAGGCAAGGATGAGATCCCATAACTAACCTATGGCTTTGTGTTCTAGCAGGAGAAGCTTCTGAGAAGCCTGGCGCCAAGGTGTGAGTGTGAGCATTGCACAATTTATATTTCTAGTCCACCTTGGGCTGAAATAGAACCAGAAGGGAGGGTGATGGCCAGGGGGGTAGACATAAAGTCTGAGATCCTTGGGCAGAGTAAGCATTAACGATTTTGAGATACAATGGAGGATGGACAGTGCCCTGGACAATTAGTCAAGTTAGGAAAAGCTCTCGGTGACCCTGTTGTGACCACACACGGGTCCATAAAATCTTGCAGGAGGAATATTCCCGGGAGGAAGCCATATCCTTCTCAGCCCTATATTTGTTTCTAGCTGTTTCCCTGGTCCTTGTCATACCCCACCCCAATGCCCTAGGAGCCCACCTAGAATAAATGGAAATGCTTTCTCAAGGTGGTGTCCAACCTCCCATGTGAATGGCTATTTGTCTTTTAAAAAGGCACCAAAAAATAAAGGCCATACGTTGAGACTTCCTACAGGTCAGGCACTGCGGTTAAGAGCTCTGTACCCCCATAGCTCCTTTATGCCCTGAGGACGACTGATCACATCTCCACTTTTCAAATAAGTTAGGAGAGTTCAAGTTCCGTGCCTTCATTCACAGTCACGTAGTAAGCAGGAGGGCCAGGATTTAAATCCAGAGCTGTCCGATTCAGAGGCCCAGGCTCATAACCACTACGCTTTCTGTCTGGATGGGAGAGGGAGGAGGAGCATTTGGGAACATGCCCAAAATGCAGAGCCCAAAGGGAGGAGGAAACTGGCTCTGTGAGGAATCTGGAGCCCACGAGTAATAGAAAGTCTAGAAAGCCGTGTTGGGGAATGCTGGGTCCCAGGGGTAGAGCACGGGAGAGCGCTCTGAGCTTCCCCGGCCTTCCCCCTGCCCACAGGCAACTAAAATACAACTCTGGCCAGGTCGCTGCCTTGCTTCAGGACCCTTCCCGGCCTTCCTGCCCGGCACAGGGCCAGGTCCGAACTCCTTACCTAGCAATCACCACCTTTGAGACCTCTCAACCCCCCTCTCGGCCTCCCAGCCCCCTGGGCTCTCTGCTTCCTGGACTCCCTTTGCAAAGCTCTGCACCTGCTCCCACCTTCTCTCACCTGTAGCTCTCCTCTCCCACAACCTTCAAAGTTGACTCCTCTGAGCCTCCGGACTCCCCTAACTAGTTGGTCCCCTCCTTCTGCCCTCCTCCAGAACCTTGGCTTTTCACGCAGCACATAATTAGTGCTGCTGGGTCTCTATTCCAAATTTGGCCTTTCAGTAGGAGAAGTTACTCGGCCCCTCTCAGCCTCGGCTATCTCATCTGTAAAATCAACCTCCTAGAATTGCGAGGATTGAATTTGAGGACGCGGGCAAAGCCGGGAGCGCGGTGTGCGGCACAGGGTACACACCCGCTAAATGCTAGCTATCCATGGTGAACGCCGCCGTCGCCGCTGGTTTGAGAATGAATATATTGCTGATTATGCCTGCATCCCTGGCAAATGCTGCTATCTCCCGGTCTGGAGAAGAGAGAGGAGCAGTCGGTTTAGGGGAGTGGAGGTCATTCACTGGCAGGAGATAAGCTGTGCTCTGCTGCCAGCCTGGCCCGCCCTTCTTGCACTCTGCTGCCGCGAAGGGCGAGAGGGACCACCGTGCGCTCTGTCCTTCGGCGGGGGGGGGGGAGGGGGCTTTCGCCAGCACGGAGAGCGAGGCACACAGGTGCGCCCGCCCTGCAGCGCACTGGTCTGGAAGGGTCCGAGGGAGATCTAGGGAGGGAAGCTGGGGTGGACGTGGTGGGCGGCGGGGTGGAGGGGTAAGGAATGGAACGAAGCAGAAGGCTTTAGGGCCTCTCCCGTGCCTTCCTCCCTCCCCTCCGTGGGGAGGGTGGGGGAGCTAAAAATTTGGCAGGCTGAGTTGGGAGGGACTGCAAATCGAGGCTCGGGGTTCAAGAAGAATTCTTCCAGGGCCGCGCGGGCTAATCTGTCAGGCTCAGGGACCCAGCGGAACGCCAGCCCGACCCCCCCCCCCCCCCCCCCACCGCCCGGCCTCGCGCTCCCCTCCGCCTCTCTTCTGCCGGCGCGAGCGGGCGGCGCGCTCCGGAGGGAGAGCTGGGCTGGAGGTTTCCTGCCCCCTTGGCGCCCGCACCTGTCCTCCGCGCCCGCCGCTGAACCCGCGCCGACTGGGCAGCCGGGGGCGCCCCCCACCCCTCTCCCCCCGGGCCGGGGAGCCGAGGGGCAGCGCCGGAGCCCGGGGGGAGCGCGGCGCCGCCGGCCGGCCGGCCAGGGCCGGGGGCAGCTAGGACGGCCCCGGGTAAGCGGCGGGAGGAGGGGAGGCGGGCGGGGCAGGGCCGGGGTGGGGGGCGGCGGTGGGGGGAGCGGGGCGGCGGGGCCTGGGGGCCAGGGCGAGGAGGGCGGAGGGGGCCGGCGGGATGGCGGGGAAGCGGCGCGGGGCGGCCACGTGAGAGCGGGAGCTTGCGCGGGGCGGGGGGTGCCTGCAAGGTGCTGGAGGCGGAGAGCGGGCAGGGCTCCGGCATCCCCCCCAGACTCCCACCAATCAGGTCATGGGGAGCCCAGCAGCCTCCGACGCCCCCACCCGCCCACTCCCACACGAACGTGTGGGGACAAACAGCGGGCAGACATGTGACTCGGCCCATGGGACCGCAAAGCCAGGCCCGTCAGTCTGGGGCAGGACTCGTGTGTCCAGGTCGAGCGGAGGGGACAAGAAGCAGGCTTTGGCCCCAGTGTGTGTCCCCGGTCTCTTGCCGGGGCGCTGTCTGCAGACTCACTGCAGAGCGCAGGCCTTGGGGAGGGAGCGCTCAGGGGGCTGGGCCCTGATTCTCGGGACAGCCCCCTTCAGTCCCCACCCAGCTAGGGACGGTGGGTTAATAGGCAGTTAGACCCAGGACCCCTGCCTGAGAAGAGGGAGAGGGCACCGATCACCCCTGAGTCAGGGACAGGGCCACACTTGGGCCTGGTGAGTTCCAGGAGGCTGGCCCCAGCCTATTGGCCTCTCTTGCGTTCCCCTCCCTGGCTCCAGCACTATCCCCGTTTATTTCCCAGCTCTTCTCCAGAAAGGGTTGATTTCTGCAAAGGGAGTGTGGCGTCCGGGAGAATCTGCAGGTAGGACACATCCTAGATACCTCTAAGTGGCCACATCCAGAGAGAGGTAGGGAACTCTTCTTGCATTCCTTGCCCTCTCTTCCTCCCCCAGGGTGCCCCCCTCCCCACCTGCTTGTGCTGGTTATGTAATTAACCCAGCTGAGGCTCTCTGCCAAGCTGACAGTGTCCAGGGAGGCCTGAGGGGCCCAGGGCCTGGAGGGATTTATGGGGAGGAGGGACCAGTCCTTACCCCAGGGGGAAGCCCAGGGAAGTAGGTAACACCTGTTGGGGAAAGGACACCACATGGGGCAGAAAGGAGATCAGGGTCCTAGTCTTAGTTGATAGCTCGGCTGGCTGTGTGGTCTACACTTCCCTGAGTCTCTGGTTTGGGGTTTCGGTATTACTTTCAATAAAACGGGGAGAAGAGTCTCTCTCTCTCTCTGTGTCTCACATACACACACACACCACACTACATGTACATGTACGTGAGCAACAGTGGTTAGTGACCCTTCCTGGGATTGCTAGGAGTCCCGTTGAGATTTGAGAAAACCTCAGAGAGGTGAAGGATCCCTGTACCTAACAGTGGCCCCTGTTAATTGCACACCTGTTGTGGGTACTGGGCTTTACTTTTCATGACCTCGCTTTCATGGCATCACAACACCCAACAAAGTTTCTTCCCCAAGGACACACTTTAGGTGGCAGAGCCGGGAGTCAGACCGTGGTGGGTCTCACCCCAAATCCTGCGCTATGTTTTACTATGCTGTATGTACACATACCCAGTGGACTGGATTTTCTGAGCCAGGCCAGAGTGAGGGCCATTCAGCTGTGAACTGGGCATATATGGAAAGAACACGCATCCACAGAGAAGACATGCACACATGCTGAAAAGCATGGCCCTATGGGAATCCAGCACACCCATTTGCCCTGGTCCCACGTAGCAGGCACTGGTGTCACCCTCCTGTGAACAGTCCCTGGACAGGCGGTCTCAGGCTTATACCAGCCTCCCTGGTCACCATCCTCATCAGAAGGAGAAGGCAGCTGGTTAGTAGGTTGACTTGGATTATCTCAGAAATAGGAGCTATTAGCCCCACTTTATATATGTGCAGAGCGTAGCTCAGATGGGGGAGGTGATGTGCCCTCGGACCACAGCTAGGACACGTCATAGCTGGGGTTTTATACCTAAGCTCTAAAGTCACCAAAACTGAGTAAACAAGGAGTGAACGAACCCAGAGCAAGGTGCAAGGCTGTAGCAGCCCTTTCCTGGGCACCTGCTGTGTGCCAGGCCCTCTGAGCTCGCGGGGGATGCCAGGGAATGAGACGTAGCCCTTGGTCTGTAGGCATGCACCAGCTAGAATCGCTGAACTTGGAGGTGGGAGGTACTGCAACGTTGTGGCGGGGAGTAGCTGCCGTTGCTTGCCATGTGCCCTTGGGCCCACTTCTCACCCCCTCTTGAGTCTTCCCTAAAGTGGGAATGCCTGCTATCCCTGAGGGACACCATCCTGACGATGGGTCACCATGTGCGTGTGCTAACATGCAGTGCTCTATGAGTGGCAGGCTCTGGTCCAGGGTTCTCAATGGGGGTCATTTGGAAGTAGGGGATGTTTTTGGTCATCATGGTGACTGGAGCCGGCTGCTGGCTGGTACCTCCTAGCAGCAGGGCTGTAAGACGGCTTGCCCAATAAAGAACTCTCTCCTCGAAATGCTGGGAGTGCCTCCATTGAGACACACTGGACTCGGCTCCCCCCGCCCGCCCACGCCCCGGGCTCTGTGGGGAAGCTTGGGGAGCTTGGGGAGGTCAGACCTGGCCAAGAGACCGTAATACAGGAAAGAGTGATTCCCACCGGTGGGTGTGTGGTGCTGGGGGGCGGACGGAGAAGGGAGGATGGAGAGGCTCGAGATGCAGCTAGGTGTTCTGGGAAAGGGAAGGCATGCCAAAGGGCAGTAGCAGCTGCAGCCGAGTCCCCGAGGCAGGCAAGTACAGGACAGATCCAGGGAAACGCGGGCCCCCCAAGCCCACCTCTTGTCCCCACGGTCCAGGTGGAGGCCGCAGAGGGCCCAGGGCAAGCAGGGGCAGCAATGGTGGGTCCTGACGGTGGCTGAGCCCCCAGCCCCTGGAATATGCAGCCCGGGGGAGCCCCAGGCAGCGGCGAGGACGCGGTGGCGGAGCGGGGCGGGAGGCATGGTCTCCACCTACCGGGTGGCCGTGCTGGGGGCGCGAGGCGTGGGCAAGAGTGCCATCGTGCGCCAGTTCCTGTACAACGAGTTCAGCGAGGCCTGCGTGCCCACCACTGCCCGCCGCCTCTACCTGCCTGCCGTCGTCATGAACGGCCACGTGCACGACCTCCAGATCCTCGACTTCCCACCCATCAGCACCTTCCCAGTCAACACGCTGCAGGTACGGGGCCCACTGGAGCGGCCAGCCAGGGAGGCAGGGGGCGGGTGCTGGGAGGGGGAGCGGGGAGGCTGGACTCCCACCTCGTCTGGGCTCTGGCCCCGTCCCCCATCCTCCGGCTCCAAGGGCTCCGTGCCGCACCACGGGCCACCCTGCTCAGAGCAGTCATCTGTGCGCCGCTTTATTCCACGCCTAGGTCACGAGCATGTAATGTATGGTGGGCTGGGCACCAGGGTAGAATGGGGCGCAAAACGGATGTGCGCTGCGCTCTCCAGGAGCCACGCACCTAACTCAGAGTCCGGGGAAGACAAGCAGGCTGTGCTTACATAGTACAGTAAGTGTGGGCTTGGTGGCCTTGTGTCCGCTAAGTGGGACTGGGCGGGGAAGGGGCAGTGGAAAGAAGGGCAGCAACACTAGATGATACCTGCCAGGATTCCGGGCTCTCGGACCCATGGCGTCTGTAGAAGGGGGACCTGGGATAGGTGGGCTCTCCAGCACGGGAGGCCCCAGCCAGTCTCTTATCCAATGGCCTTTCTTTAAGTGATGCTCTGCCCCTTGACCTCCAGACTGGTGCACGGGGCAGCCTTCTAGCAGGGGCTGGGTTCTGGTGCCCCCAGTGCCCTGGCTGATAGGGCTCCTTTCCCCAGCCTGCAGGGACCACCAAGTCCTCCTTCCCTTTCTCTCTCTGCCTCTGGCTTGGCAGGGGAGAGGGTGCAAGTGGGGCCTCAAATCTAAGACACATTTGCTCACCTAAGGAAGCCCCTGACCAGAGTGCATTCAGAGGTTTCTCTAGAAGGACAGGCAGGGGCCACGGCTTGGCTGGTTGTGACCGCAAAGCCAACCATCTCTGGGGCAGGGGCTCAGGCTCAGTACCATCTCGGCAACTCTGGGGAGGAGAACCGTGGCCCAAGTACAGGGACACTTGGCAGTCCCGTCCCAGGTGTGGGCAATCCACACCAAAGACAAAAGCCCGACCCACACCTCTGCCCCTTGGGAACCACGAGGTCGGGGCCGAGTGTCAGGGGTCAGGGCCTTGTGCTTCTCCTCTGCAGGGGACTTCAAGAGCGCCCAAGTGGATCCGCAGACCTCATTCCAGTCTTGCTCACTGAGCCTTGCTTACTTCTTCACATTTTGTCGTAGATTAAATTTTAATTTAATTTCAGTTTTGGAATACGTAAGACAGAGTTTAAAAGTCCAAGCTTTGTAAAAAAAAAAAAAAAAGACCCAGAGAAATCACAACTGTAAAAAGACACACCCAGAGAAATCCCAGGCCCACCGTGCCCTCTTCACCCTGATTCTCACCCCCCTCTTGATGGGGCTGAGAATTAAATTAAATTAAATTAAAGAAACTTCCAATTTCTTTAGACAAATGAGAAAATGTGTTCTTATTCCACTCCCTTTCTTACAGGAAAAAAAAAATTATTCTCCACCTGGGCTTTTTGCCTTACGTTAAAACCTGGAGATCTTCCCTGAGTGTTAGTATCTGAATGTGGGTAGCACGGTGGCACTGACACACCCCCGCCCCCCGGAGAGATGGAGCCATGGAGCCATGGAGTCCCCTCTTGTTAGACAAGTGGGTTGCTTCCAGTCTCCCACACCGATAGCCTTGTCCATTGTCTCTCTGCACACAGGGAGGCGTATCTGTGGAATCGAGCCCCAGAAATGGCATGGCTAGGTCAAAGGAGGAATGCAGCTGGATTTGAAAGGGGAGGTTTCCCTCCCCTTCTAGGAAGTTGCATATTTTGTGTTGTTTGGAGAGCACTGTATGTGATGAGTGCATGTTTCCCTAAAGCCTTGCCATCAGAGCGTATTGTCCAACTATGGGGGTTCTGACAGTCCTGTAGATGAGATGTGATATTCTCAGTGGAGCTTTGATTTGTATCTCTGATGATGACTGAAGCTGAGCATCTTTTCATAGGCTTAAGGGCTTTGGCGTTTCTTTTTCTCAGAACTATTAATGCCTTTGTCCATCTTTTCTGTTGGGTTGTTGCCCTTTTTCTTCCTGATTAATCCTGAGTTTTAGACTCTCCTGGATATCCTGGAGCACGGGAAAGGGACTTTGAGCAGAGAAATACTGAGAAGGAACCCTGCATGGCCAAAGATCAAATATAAAAGCTAAGACTCTCATGGGCCACTGTCCGAAAAGAGAAATAACATGCTTGCCCAAGGCCAGCTGAGAGGCAGCCCAGGAGAGTGGTCTGAGCCTCAGCTCTTCCTCCTACAGCCCCTCTCCTGTCAGAGGAGGAAGCTGGGGTTAGAGAAATGAGCAACAAATGCAGGGTCAGCACCCAGGTGGCCGAGCCTCCCTCAGCTCCCGGGTCCTTAGAACTGGACTCAGTATCCACTGCTCCTTCTCTGTCTTGACACAGCCCCAAGATGGTCGCTTATAGTCTGGAACCCTGCACAGAGCCAGCTGGAAGGAAGGCTGAGCTTACCTGCTCCCTCCCTTCAATCAGGGGTGAAGGCACAGCCCAGACAATCAGGAACTTTCCTCCTCCCCTTGTTAGGAGCCCCCAGAGAGCAGGAACGAAGGCAGCCTGGAGGCCCCCTGGAGGCCCCCTGGAGGAGACAGCCTGTTGGGGAGGTGGGGTGGTCACCCAGCAGCTGTCCCATCTCAGCAGAGAGCTGGAAGAAGGTGGGAGCCTCTGTGCCTGTTTCCCCATCACTCCCACTTCCTGCTGATCTCCACTCCTTGTCGGGGTGGGGGAGGAACCCTGTGCACCTGGGGCGGGGGGGCGGGGGGGGGCAGGCTCCCAGAGGGCACTTCCTCCAGCAGAGTGCTGTCTTCCCTGCTTCCCTGGCCCGAGAAGCCGGTCCCTGGTTCCCAACGGCTTTAGATTTGTCCCCTGCGTCTTCCCCCTGCGGCAAAGTTACAACTGAGCACAAAGAAAAGATGCCACATCATCTCCCAGGGGAAATCCACTGCAGCCGCTTCTCAACCAAGCCTTTCAGTCAGGAGCTTTTCTGGAGCCAGACTGAACTCTCCACCACACTGGAGTCTTTCCTCTTGTGCTCCTGCTCTGAGGTGGAGAGCCCAGGCACAGCCCTCCAAGCCTGGCACCTGCCCCAAGGCAGCTCAGAAGCCTGTGGGCACGTGCCAGCACACCCTCCTGCTTGCCCGGGACCCCCAAGGGAGAAGACCCTGGTTCCCTGTGTCCTTGGAGGCCTTCCCCTCCCCCAGCTTCAGAGACCCCCTTCTTTCCACACACCAGCTGCCCTTCACTGCTCTTGCATGTGCCATCTGCTGGAAAGTTAATCAGCTAATTCATCTCTTAGGGAACCTTCTCTCTAGTACACTCAGCCTTGCTGGGGGGCCTCTTCCTCTGCAGCGGCTGCCCCTCCCCGAGAATTCGCCATAAGCATTCAGGAAGCTCTGTCTCGGTGCTGCCCTTGGGCCCTGGTCTAAGTCAGCCCCCACTGTGCAGCCAGTCTCAGTCTCTTTCTCCTCGGGCCTTTCTCCTTCTCAACCCTGAGGGCAGCGTGGAACAAACAAAAGGGGCAATTTCAGGGAGCAATCTAAGGGCAGGGCTATAGGCCGGAGTTGCGCGGATCCCAGCATGGAACAGATGGGGTTCAAGGCCACAGAGAGCTCACCAGCCTAGGTAGTACAATTAAGGAGGCTGCGAAGAACCAACACAAAAAATGAGGAAGGCCTGGCTCTGGCCCTCGCAGGAGCTCACAACAGAACAAGGGAGCTGGGATAAGGTAGAATCAGTGTTCTTAGCACACAGGAAATGAAGGGAGTAGTCCCCTGCTTGCAGGAAGGCTCCCTGGAGGAGGAGGAAGCATTTAAACTGGAAGATGGAGGATTTCAACAGATCCAACAGCTAGTTCAGAGGGTTTGGCTCTTAGAGGCAGGCACTTAATACCTGTACTTGAACAAAGAACCAAGCGGATGGATGAATGCATAAATGGGTTGGGCGATAAAATGAGACAAGGCAGATCTCAGCTCCAGATGTGTACAGGACAGTGAGTGGCACAGCTCTGGAGGTCAGGCAGTGTGACCTGCCCTATCCTGGCTTGCAGGTGGGGAAGCCGCTGCACCGAGCTCCTCCATTCTGCTCTGGGCCAGGCCTCCTGGGGATGGGTGGCTGTGGGAGGCTTGGGGTGCAGTGGCAGGTGGGAATGCCGTCTCAGTCTATGGCTGGAGGTGGCTGGGGGCGAGGGTTGCCCTCAGGGTTGCTCTGACCTTGGCACTGGCTGGGGGTGTTGCAGGAGTGGGCAGACGCCTGTTGCAGAGGACTCCGGAGCGTCCACGCCTACATCCTGGTCTATGACATCTGCTGCTTTGACAGCTTTGAGTACGTCAAGACCATCCGCCAGCAGATCCTAGAAACGAGGTGAGGGGCCAGGATATAGTCCCTTACCACCTCAGTGGGTGCCCCAGTGCTAACCACTGCCCTGGAAAGGGTGCAAGGGCAGGGAGGGTGGGACATTGGTGAAGTACCCTCTGGTTCCAGCACACACATTCAAACATACACATTTTACTGTCCCCATTTCTGATAACACACTTTGGGATTCTTACCATGGGGTGGCTGGCTAGTCTAATACAGTGGTTAAGAGCAGGGGCTCTGGGAACAAAACTTCCAGGGCCACTTACCTGCATCACTTTAAGCCAGTTAACAGATAAGCCTCAGGTTCCTCATCTGTAAGATGGGGATAACAATTGTACCCACCTTTTAAATCAGTTCTGATTAGAGCATATAAGGCACCCTGAGGGCTGAGCGCTGCGCCTGGAACAGAGGTATCGTGGTAGCAGTACTGACCAGGCACCGCCCGCCCTTTTTGAAGTCCAGGGGTTGTGAGACCTGCCTGCGGAGTTCTGAGATCCCCACCCCCACCCCACCCCACAGGGTCATCGGCACCTCGGAGACGCCCATCATCATTGTGGGCAACAAGCGGGACCTGCAGCGCGGGCGCGTGATCCCGCGCTGGAACGTGTCACACCTGGTGCGCAAGACCTGGAAGTGCGGCTACGTGGAGTGCTCGGCCAAGTACAACTGGCACATCCTGCTGCTCTTCAGCGAGCTGCTCAAGAGCGTCGGCTGCGCCCGCTGCAAGCACGTGCACGCCGCCCTGCGCTTCCAGGGCGCGCTGCGCCGCAACCGCTGCGCCATCATGTGATGCCGTGCCTGCCCCGGCGGGGGCCACCCCGGGGACTGCGGGGCTCGGGCGTTGGGGGGGCGCCGGGGGAAGGACTCTGACGCGCCCGGCCTGGCACAACCGCGCAGCCGCGCGCCTCGCGGGGAGAGGCGGGGGACGAAAGGGAGCCTCCTGCAACGGCCGGGCCCAGCCCCTCTCCGCATCGGTGTTCCTGGGCCCGCTGCCTTTAGTGCTGTAGCTAGCTCTGTGCCCCGGGCGGGGCCCCAAGGGGCGCCTTGGCCTTTTGGGATCGCGAGGGTGGAGCGCGGGGCGTGGGGGTGGGGAGGTGCTGCCTTGGCCGGGGCCCCCACCCGTCTACTCCAGAGAGTGTGTCTGTCATTGCCCTGCGTCTTCTTTCCCCGTGTCTGTCTGCCCAAGCGTCTGTTGGTCCTTAGCTGTCTTATCCACCCTCCCGTCCACCCTCCTGCCCCCAGCTCCGTTCACAGGGCTCTCATTTCATTCATCCCCTCGTCGCAGATCCTGGCAGCTTCTCTGTGAGGCCAGCCTTTGGACCGTCAGCACCACCGGCACAGGGCAGAGAGTTGCGGGTGGCCCAAGGACCGTAATCGGGGTCCAAGGGTTGAGATCCCAGGTCAGTCAGGAGGAGAAGGCTGAGCTCTCCCCCTTCCAGGGAGATCTCCCCGCCCAGCAGCCCCCAGAGACACAACAACCTACCTTCCAGCCTTAACTCGATGGTCCATCCCTGCCGGGTGCCCCTCATCCCCTTCCTGACCCCAAAGCCAGATCACCCCCTGGGTTAAAACTTTTTTTTTCTCGACGGGAGTGTGGAGAGGGAATCCCCCAAAGGATAAATTTATTTCCACGATGCCAGGTTCCAGCCCTCTATTCCCTCCTGTGTTGGGTGGTTTGCAAGATTGGGGGATGTTGGGTTTGAGGGGCTGGTGGTGGGCAAGATGGTGTCCCGGGGTTGGGGGAGAGCAGTTAGGTTGTGCTAGTAAAGACTCTTATCTCCCCATCCCACTCCAATCTGAGTGCCCCCGACCCTGCCTGCCTTGAATCTCAGATTTCTCTGATAAATCTGGGGAGGGGTAGAGCCACTAAAAGAATTATGGGGACCTCTGTGCTTGGGGGAGATATGCCCACACCCCTACCCCTATATAGAGGCCCTCAGGATCTGATGCCCCCTTGTCCCAACACCAGTTTGGACCTATGCCCTGACTCACTCCACCCCATTTTCTCCGGCTGCCTGGCCGGTTTCTACCTCTCGTCACCGGAGCTGATCACTGTCAGTTTTGTACCGATTTAGAAATAACAAAATCCATGAAGATACTAGGAGCGGCCTGAGGGATTACTGGGGTACTTGGAGGGTGGGAGCAATGGTGCGTGTCCCCTGCCCCTGGCTGAGTTCTCCTTGAGGCTGAGTCCTGATGTGGTGGGAGGATAGGAATGTCCGTTGTTAGAAGAGGGGCAGATAGATCAACCCAGCCTCCGTGTAGCCCAGCTGCAGTGTGTAGACCAGAAAATCAGGTAGCCCAGAGTGGTGATGGAGCAGAGTCTGGGGGGGAGGGGTCATGGGTAGGGAATTTATCCAGATCCATTGTGAGAGGGAATCTGATCCTCCCTTCCACTTCCCCAGCTGATTCTCCCTCCACCGGTGGGGTGTAGCACAGCCCTGCAGTGACTGCCCTGACCTTGGCGGTCCGGTATGCCTGGGTACTAGTCCCTGCTGTGCTGCATGACTTTGGGCAAGTGACCCGCCCTCTCTGAGCCTCCCTCAGAAACAGAGGAAGTGGCTCCCCTTCCCCACACCTTGGAGTGTCTGGGAGGGTAAGGAAGAGGGCCTGCCTCTTTTATCCCCTGCATCCCTGCCCCCTGGTTCACCAGGGGGATGGGGTGAGGGATGGCAGCATCTCACCTGCCCCCATCATTGTCACCCCCAGCTGAGGCACTTGAGGTGGGCATGGGGAACCCAGGCCTCTGGCTCTCCCTTATGGGAGCCATTAGAATGTATCGCCTGGCCGGCCCCCCTCACCCCCTCCACTGCACTCCAGGTATTTGATTTTGATTCCCTCCACCGCCCCCCCCCCCCAGGGTTTCCCACCACAGGGTCTGGAAGTGTGTGTGATGCCCATTGCGCTGATCTGATTGGAAGTCAGATTAAAAATCAGGGAGTGTTTTCCCTTGTTTCTGTACAAGGTGTTGGCTCAGTTCCTGCCCTGGGAGGGAAAGGGCTCCCCTACAGGGCCTGCCTGCTGAGCTCTGCTGTGGAAGGACCGTCAGGGCGATGAGGTTGCTCTGAGTCCCAGAGCCTGGGTCAACCAGGAGAACTAAGAAGAGTTTGGGACTCACCTCTCCACCCAGCCTCTGAGCCCTCCCACACTGATCAAAACCACTGGAGGGGGAAGTGGAAAGGTCTCCCCCCGCCACTCTCGGGAACACTTTCATAACTGGACTCAATCCCAGCTTCCCACTTGTGGCTGACCCGCTGTGGCCCATTCGCGGCTGTAGATGTGATAAGAACCCTCTCCACCATCCCTCTTGACTCCCAGTGATCTCAGTTCCCAAAACCCGGAGCAAAGCTTTGAAGTCCTGAAGGCCTGTGTGTGTCCCTGTCCTTGGTGCTGACACACCAGTGGCTTCCAGGAGAGAGCGGCTGTCTGGCAAGGTTGGCGGGGCCTCAAGAGAGGAAACCTCTCACCCCCGCTCCCTGTCCCTCATCCCCTTCCACTCCAGTGGGTAACGCTTGAAGCTATTCCTTCCTGCACCTGGGAAAACCCTTGAAACTGTGCCTTCCTGCACCACCACAATCCTCGAGTGAGGGACTCAAAAAGTTTGGGGCTCTGAAACAGACCCACAAGGGTTTAATAACTTATAAGTGTTGTGAAAATGGTGGCCATAGCCAGAGGCCAGGAGTTTGGGGGGCTGTTCTGGGGGGAGGCAAGAAGACATAGGGTGGCCCCGGTGCCCCGGGAGTGGGAGTGAGTTGTTGCCCCTTTGCCCAACAAGCAGATTGAACCTATATTTGTCTTCTGACCCCACCCACACCCTCTCCCCTGCCAAGGCCCCTCTGTTCCTGCAGCTGGGAGTCCAGTGGATACATGGCCTCCTTTTCACCTCCCTTCTCCCCCAGACTCACAAGCTCAAGGCTGGGAAGGCTCCTCCTCAGACCCAGGACTCGTCCTCGGGTGGGAGTGGGGCTTGATCAAGCTGCTGGAGACCTATGCCCTCCAAAGGCTGGGGGCTGCTCTTCAGTGGGGCAGCTGGTTCTTCCCTCTTCGTTCCTTCCTCCTCCTTCCCTGCTGAGGCTCCATCCACTGGGGTTGCCCCCACTCCCTTGCTGCCCAGTGCTCTCACTGGCCTGCCCCTTGGGGGTGCCCTGGCTGAACCCAGGTGGAGGTAGGTCAGTGGCCTGGGGATTCGTGAAGGCTGCCTCCCAGGCCTGTGGTCTCTCCGGGGCCGGATTCTGGGCCTCAGCTTCAGCTTGTAGATGGATGGGACTCTCTGGGGCTTTCGGAGTGTTCTCTTGGCCTTGCCTGGACATGCCTGGGTTTTGTCAGAATTGGGGTCTGAGGGTGAAGGTGTGGGGGCTTCCAGGCTGGCAGACACAGTGGGGGCTGAGCAGTCCTGCCTTCCTTGAGCTGGTCCCTTCTTCATCCCTGTACCCTTGGCACTCAGGCTTGCCTTTACCTTTGGCCCACTCTCTCTGGCTTCCGGTTTCCCTTTTGGGCTTCCTGGGCCAGTGGTAACAGATAGCTTAGGGGAGCCTGTAGAGGCTGCCTTCCAGGCTCCCAGGTCCACTTTAAGGAGGGGTGGGGGGCCCTGAGCCAGTTCCTGGATGACTTTGTCATAAGGACCCCCAGGCTCAGGCCACCGCCCACCTAGGCTAGGGACATAGACTCCACTTCGAGCGATAACTCCAGACCCTGTGCCCTGGGGGCAGGCACCCCCCACCTCTAGCAGCTTCATGTTGGCCAAAAGCTCCTCCTCGAGACTATGGTAGATAGCTTGATCCTTGGTTGCACCCAGGGGCAGGGGAGGATGTTGCTCCTCCCACTCCTGTGGGCCCAGGCCCCAGGCCTCCCCAGCTTTTGCTGTCACCTGGGTATCCGACTTCTGGTCCCCTTGTCTCGCATCCGCAGAGAAGTCCCCATGTCTGCACCCAGCCAGGTCCCCAAGGACAGCCCTTGGGAGGGGGCCACTCCCCAATTCTGTCATGGGACCTCCACCTGCAATACCTGGAAAGCTGCTTCCTGGAGTGGGGGGGCGGGCAGGGGGCAGCTGGACAGAGATCTTGGCGGGCCCTTTAACAGGGGACAGAGAGCGGACAGCTGCTGGCTCCCTGAGCTGGGAGGAAGCACCCTCAGCCTCACCCCTGGGTTGTGGCCTGAGGCCCATGGGCTTGGCTGGGCTGGAGGAACGAGGCAGTGGAGATAGTCCTCTTGCTGGTGTCCCTTTGGCGGTGGCTTCAGGGGCTCGGAATCTCTGGGAGGTGGGGGCCCTGGTGTGAGCTCCCTGGCTATCTGTCTCCTCATGAATCCAAGATGTCGGAGTCCTTCCTCTGGGATGTTCAGAGGAGTATCTCTCCTCCCTCTTCCCTGAGGAGGTGCACCGTGGGTCTCGGCCCCTATGGGGGCATGAGGAGTGGGGGCTGAGTGGGCTGTCCCCCACTGGCAGCTGCCTCCAAGACGGGGTGGGTGACTTCTCCTGGTGCCTGGAAGGGAGAATCATGAGGCTGGCAGGATCATCTCGTCCAGTCCCCTGGCTCCGGGAAGGGATGACCTTTCCCCAGCCAGAACACCAAGGGGGCCAGACTTCATGTTGAATGAAACAGATGCTCTCTGTCCCTCTGGGCCCACCCGAGTCTTCCTTATGACAGATACTGTTCAAGTTTAGTCTCCCTCATTCCCCTGTGTAGCAGCTAGAAGCCTGGTTTGGACCCCGGGTTACTTCAGGTCCCGCAACTACAGCTCACCAATCTTGGGGGAGGGGGCGTTTGAGTATCTGTCCTACTGTGAAATGGCAGAAGGTCCCTGGGAGATCTCTATGGGCCTTTATGGGCCTCAGCTTCTTCATCTGTGAAACGGGAGGGCATACGAAAAAGCTAGATGATCCCAGTGGTACTGAGTGAGTGCCTTTTTGGTTCTGAACACCTGGGGTAGGGGCACCGTTCAGAGACCTGCTTCCCTTATTTGGGGGGTGTGTGGCCTCTGAGAATGTGGGCTCCAAAGAAGAAAGAGACCCTGCTCTGCCCCTCTCCCTTGTACCTCAGGAATGATGCTGTCTCTCTGGGGACTCCCGTCTCTGCTCCCCATTTACTGTGGGCTCTAGGGGAGGAGGAGGTGGGGGGCCTCAGCTTCCGGCCTGAAGAGGTATATGTCTTCCAGTCCACGGGGGGCAGCGGGCTCTGGGAACGGCTGATAGTCATCGTTGGTTGGGGCTGCGAGGGCCCGTCCTGCACCCTCACCTCATGCTGCACCGGTGGGGCAGGGGGCTTCTGGAAACTGCCCGCCTTGTGTGCTACCAACACAGCCCCCCCAAGAGAGAGGAGAGGAGGAAAGGGTTAAATTCCTGCTGATGGGGCCCACTGTTCTCCCCTAGCTGTCCCATGCCCCAAACCCACATTATAGACAGTAGGACCTACAGTGGCGGTGCCAGGACTTCGTTATAGGGATTCAGGGGACAAAATCTGGTCAGAGGGCCCAGCTCAGGGACTTGTTTAAAGCTGCATTTGTATTGCAAGTTCACATTTTTTACTTAGATTGCATGCTTATTTGGGGTGGCTTGTGGTTCTAATAGAGATTATGGGGGGACTAAAGACCCCTCCAAGTCATACCTGGTGCCACCACTGTGGACATCAGAGCCAGACCTCAGCCCTGCCAAGAGGCACCCTGACCAAATGCGATTCTACGTGTTTGGCGTCATCTTGTGGCTATGATTGGTATTGCACTGTGGTTGCCTCGCTTTCTTCCTACACTGAGGGTATCATAGCAGTACCTTTTTTTTTTTTTTTTTTTTTTTTAACACCAGTACCTTCTATACTATCTTCCTTTCTCCATATTTCTTGCCCCTGGAGATCAGACCTACCTCCTACCTCTGCTTCTGGCCTCCCGACCCAGAGCCACAGGGAAGAGACTCTCAGGGGACTCACAGAGGGACGTGCACCGGCAGGGGTCATGTTTGTCCAGATAATGGCTGAGGGTGTCCCAGCCGCCCCCCACGCGCACCATCACGTGGTTCCGGAGGATCTGTAGGGGACAAGGATGAGGTTGGGGGCGGGATGGAGGGCATCCCCTCTTCCTGGAGCAGCCTGCACTTTTCCAGCATGCACTCCCATCCATATACACACGAGCACGCAGGTATTCCTTGCACAGGTGTATGGGGGGGGTGTATTTTGCAGCCTCTCCTCCACAACTAGCATCGGACAACACATGTTGTCAAGGGTAGCGGCTAGGCTGACACAGAGAGTTGCCCCCAACTAGACAAGGGATCTCACAAGCACTGTGCAGCCTGGCCCCGGAGCACTCTCTTCTCTCCCTGCACTGGAAAGGGATTTCCACCTGCACACGCCTGTAGCAGAAACGTGGCCCAGGGGCACCTGGATAGCTCAGTCAGTTAAGCGTCTGACTGAATTTTGGCTCAAGTCATGATCTCAGGGTTGTAAGACTGAGCCCCACGTGGGGCTCTGCGGAGCTTGCTTGGGATATTCTCTCTCCCTCTGCCCCTCCCGCCCGCCCTTGCTCTCTCTCTGTCTCTCAAAAACAAAACAAAACAAAAACAAAAAAAGTGGCCCCACTTTGCTCTGTAGCGGGTATGTCAAGGAATCTTGGGAGTGCCATCCACTCCATTCTGGGACTCTGGGGCAGGTCACAGTCTCTCCAGGTTTCCCATTTCCTCAGCTGAAATTCCTAGTCCCTACCTACGAGCTGGCTCTGTCCCCAGGTATGGCCTGCGATCACGGAGAGGGTTTGGCCACGCCTCTAGGTACAATCTGTTTCCGGTGAGGCGTGGCCGGGTATGAGGGGGCGGGCAGTGAGAGGCACATCTGAGATCCCTACTGCCGCTCACTCTGCAGGATGTACCAAGCCAGGCATGGGAAGCGTGGCCTATGGGGCCCGTGTGGCTGGGCCGTGCACCGAACACAAACTTAGAGTTCTCAGTCCCCTTGCTCTGACCAAGCATGTGCATGAAGTGGAGGCAAAGGACATTCAGGAGTACCCTTCATACTCTATTTCTGCCTGGACACCCCTCTGCACTAGGCTAAGGTGGAGCAGATGGGGGCAGGGTCCTGGCTGTCCTAATAGGAGGAGGGGATAGGATTGCCAACTTTGCCGACTATCTTCTGGGAATTCCGCAAGGGAGAGAAAGAAAGCCCCAAGTCCTGATAGACTGGGGTGAATGGTGACTTCCTGTCCTTGCCCTCAGTCCTGGGCAAGGTCCCACGAAAGGCAGCGCTATTCTGCTGATCCGGGGGACACCCCTACTCCGGTCCCCAGACTTACCCGGATGAAGATGAGGGTGTTGGAATCCCCCACGCGGTACTTCCCCTCAGACACTTTAACCATGGAGAACTGAACTGGGCACGTGCAGCGGCTCACGAGGCTCTGAACCTGTGCGCAGTGACAGGGGCTCAGCCCTCCCTCTGCACAAATGCCCAAGCTCCTTATCCCCCACCCTGGGTCAAGCCCAATGAGGGGGAGCCTGCCTGTCCCCCGGAGCCAGCCTCCAGGCTTCTGCTGAGGTCAGGGCTGGAGGCTGAGAAGCAAGTACAGAAGACTTCTAATGACCCAGTGACATCGAGACCTCGAGTGGTCACTTATAGTCCTGTGGCCTTGTGGGTCAGCTGACGGAGGCAGTGGAGTGTAATGATGAAGGTGGACCCTGGAATCTGACGGGCTTCGGCTGGAGTCCTGCCTCCACCACACCATAGGCCTTGGGCAGGTTAAGAAAGCTCCCTGAGCTCTATTCCTGGGTAGTAGGAACGGGTTAATCCCAGTACTTTCCTATGAAGCGCCCCCTCCGTGCCAGACACGGTTCCGAGCACTTCATATGCGCTGGCTCATTTAATATTCAGCAGCCGTGGAAGGTAGGTACTATTACACCTCCACGCTACAGATTAGGGAACTGAGGCACAGAGAGGTTAAATAATGTGCCCCAAGTCACACAGCCGCGGAGCAGTGGAACTAAGCCTTGAATCGAGGTGTCCGAGACGGTGCCAGAGGCTGTGTTCTCAAAAGCCGTGCGGCGGGGGCTCAGTGAGAGAGGTCTAGAGCGCGGGATTGTAATACAAACGTAGTAAGCGGCTTAGCTGGGCCGATACGTGATGAGGCTTGAGGCTCCGAGGGGAACACGACTTAATCAAAGCCGCACCGAGAATTCAGTCGGGGGAGGGGGTGCTGGGGCTCGAGAAGGAGGAGGCTCCGAGCGGCGCGCGCGGGCGGGAGAGGGGGCGGGGCCTGGAGGGCGTGTCCGGAGCCCCTCACCAGCTGGTCCAGGTGGCGGAAGTGGCAGGGCCGCCGCGCTGGGGGCTCGGGCGGCGGCGGGTCCGGCGGGGGCAGGGCCAGCTCCTGCCGCAGCTCCTCGTCGATCTCCTCCTCCAGCCGCACCAGGGTGGGCGCCGCCACGCCGAAGCGCCAGGCTCGGCGGCCCAGCTCCAGCAAGCACAGCACCACGTTCTTCACGTTCTTGCGTAGCACCAGGTCCTCCGTCTCGAACATCACCACCTCTGGCAAGCGGAGGTGGGGGAGGACGGCAGGCAGCCTGAGCCCCCTGCGGACCTCCGCCCAGCAGAGTAGCTGGGAGAGCCCTGGGGCCGTCCCTGGCCCGGGGTCGGGGCACGGGGGCGGGGGTTGGGGGAGGGAGGGGGCTGGCTCGGATCGCTGGATCTTGGAGTCTGGCCGGCCCCTAGGAGCGGTCTGAGCAGAATTGCTCAGGCTCTCAGGGCAGTGTAGGTGGCCAGTCTAACAAGACAGGTTGGGGTGGGAAGAGGTGACACAGCCAAGCAGAGAAGCCCAGAGCCCGGCTGTGGGTTCCCTCCACCCTGCCCTTCTCCCTCCTCCCTTTGGCAATATGGGTCTAGGAGTAAGAAGCAGTTTGTTCTGCTTCCCACCCACACAGCTCCCCTCCAAATACCCAGCAGACATCTGGAACTCAACCCTCAGCCCACATATAACCAGGCAAGGTTGAGTACAGGCTCTGGAGCCTGACTGCCCGAGTTGGAGTCCCGATTCTCCCACCCAGCAGCCGTGTGTCCTTGGGCTAGTCCCTGAGCCTCAGTCTCCTCCTCTGTAGAGTGGGATGTAGACTATTTCACGGGGGTTGCTGTGTCTGCGGACAAGATCTGGCTACATGGGAGGTGCTCGATGAGACACTAGCTTTTCTCAGCCTTCCAATCCTGCTCCGCACTGCCTTGCCAGCCTCCAGCAGCAGGGCCTGACTCCTCCCTCGGCCTCAGCCCCCACGCCCTTTGACCTGGAGGATGGCGCAACATCCAGCTTCATCCCGCTAGGTCTAGGAGATAAGGGACCCTGGTGGAGGCAGGGGGCAAGGCCATCTCCTCCTCCAGCCGCACCAGGGTGGGCACCGGGCTCAACGGCCTAGGAGATGAGGGGATCCTGGAGATGAGGGATCCTCACAAGCTTCAGCACAGCTGGCCCCTCCCTAATGTCCACCTGCCTGCCTCCCTGTCCTCCCCCCGCCCCCAGCCCTATGCCCTCACCCCACCCTGGCTTCTCCCAGTCGTTCAAACACAGCACTTTCTCTGTGCCTTTGCTCCTGCTGTTCCCTGCTTAGAATTCCCTTTCCCCCAAACTTCTACTTGTTCTCCAAGACTCAGTTCAAATCCTCCTCCTCTGAGAGGCCTTTCTTGGCCCCCACTATCCACCCATTTCCTCTCCTGGCTCCTCAACACATACGCTTCTATTTGAGGCTTTGAGCACATTGGGCTGTAATTTGTGTATCTATTCATCTGTCTGTCTTCCCAGACCATGGACTCTTTGGACACTGGGTCTCAGTTCTCTCGGTCCTTTGTGCCCAGCACGAAGGAGACAGGGACTAAATGTATGTTTGTTGAATGAATGAATCATTCAGTCAACACATTTATTTATTGAAGATTTACTACGTGATGGGGGAAACTGAGGCACAAAAAGGGATGAGCTGGCCCAAAGCGAATGAGGAAAGAGGACCCTGGCTCCTGACTTCCAGTGCAGCCCGAGCTGCAGGAGGTGGATTCTGGCAGGATTAAGGGCCTGGGGAGGCGGGTGCAGGGTGCTTACCTCGGATGCCCATCTCCTTTCGACACCACTGGATGAAGTTGGAGACGTTGTCCCGGGCCTGGAAGGTACCGGGCTGCGCGGCTTCGTTGCAGAAAACCCCAGCCCGAGGCAGGGGAATCCTTTGGGCTCGGGCAGGTGCCTCAGCCAGGAAGGCCAGGGCGGCCTCAGTGATGGCGTTGGCATGCTGGCACAGCACCAAGCCTGTCTCCAGGACCTGCAGAAAGTTGGCCGCGTTGATGTCCAGCCCGTAGAGATCCCGAAGCCACTCGGCCAGGTCCTCCATCATGGCTTCCAGGTACTGCTCGCTGGACTTAAAGGGCCGGATGCCACGCACCGGTGGCCCCAGGCTCCCAGGCCTCCTCCCAAGTCCCCCAGGCCGGGGCATGGTTGGACCCTCAGCAGGGAGGAGGGTCCCTGCTGCCTGCTGGGCCTTGGCTCGTTCTCCCTGGCTCAGGGGTACCCCTTCTACCCTCCGCGAGCCCAGGACTTCCGGCTCTGCTACTTGCCTCTGGCTTCAGCCCGGCCCCCGCCCCCCCACATTCCTCAGTGCCTGCCGGAACTTTCCCTACTTTCTGGCCCTGCAGTGACCTCACTCTTGGGCTGCCCAGTTGGCCCAGAGGTCGCCAGCTCCCAGGACAGATGGAGGTGAGGACACTGCTCTCCGCTCCCCCCCCGGCCCCCGCCCCCAGGACTAGACTGGTCCCGCTGGCTGCCTCCCACCCCCCAGCGGCCGGCAGTGGGCAGCGGAGCCCAGCATCAGCCTCTCCGCTCTGCCTTCCCCTCCTCTCCTTGGAGACGGCTGCTACAAACACTCCTCGTTAACCCTTCGAGGCAGCCAGCCAAGGACTGCCCTGCACAGCCCGCCCCGGGACGGAGCAGGGAGTGAAGGCTGGGGCTGGCTTCTCTCCCTGGGTTGAAGGCTGGGGCTTCGGGGGAGTGAGGGAGAAAGGCAGGGCCAGGGGTTGCCGAGCTCCTTGGCGTTTAGCGAGCACTGTAAGGTGAGGGTGAAAGAGACACAGTGCTAGAGTCTGATGACTTCAGCCCTGGCCCCTTCCCTGCATCCCTCTGTGACCTTCATATGCCACCTCGCCTCTCTGCACCTCAGTTTCCTCAACTGTAAAATGGGAATCATGTCCCCCTCTGGGGGTGCTGTGAGGAGTAAGGGAATGATGTAGGTGGGAAGTTTCAGGACACACGCACACTCAGGACTGGGGGGTCCCAGCTCTCGCTGATTCTCCCAGCAGCCCTGTTTATGCCCCACTATCCCTGCTTTCTCTGAGAACCTGCTCCATCCCCCACTCTAACCACAGGATTCCTCTAGAGTGGGCTGTGGGCTGTCAAAATCACAGGACCTCAGCCTGGCCACAGCACTGTAAGTACCTCCTGTGTGCCAGGCACCATTACAGGCCCGAAGAGAGAGCAATAGATGAGGTGCCAGACGTCACAGAGGCTACAGACATGTTAGTGGGGGATGGGTGAGAGATGCCAAACACATAAATCCACAGTGAGTCACATGGTGATAAATACCAGGGAGAAAAGTAAAGCACTAAGAGAGACGGGGCAGTGTGTGGCATTCTACGTGAGGTGGTCAAGGGAAGGCCTCCCTGACGTGGTGATATCTGAACAGAGGCATGAGGGAAATGAGGAAGCAAGCCCTGCAGGTGTCCGGGGGAAGGGTTTGCGGGCAGAGGGAAAAGCCAGTGCAAAACCTCCAGGCAGGAGGCCTCACTTCCTCCTGCCACGGACCTCTCCAGAGGGTTCGCTGGGTGCCCTGGCTAAGTGGCAGCTGGTCTTTCCCACGGGGAGAGAGCAAGTCAGAAGCCACAGTGTCTTCATTACCCAGCCTGGAACGTCACACTGTCATTTCCACAATATCCTCTCGGCCACCCGGGTCGGCCTTATTTCACGCGGGAGGGCACTGCCTGGGAACACGAATACCAGGAGACAGGGGTCAGGGGGAGCCTTCCTAGAGGTTGATGATCCCAGTAGAGAAGAGCTAGTTGTTTTTTCTTGCGTGCTAATAAAATCTCCTTATGTTCGGGTAGTAGGTGGAACTTCTTTGAAATGCAGGAAGGTGGGCCCAGCCCCAGAAGAGGAGCCATGATAGGTTCAAGTCAATCATGGCAGAGCTAAGATGGAAGTTTCTGCCGAGGCTCCAAGACGGCAGTAGATGCAGCAAACCCAAAAAGGAACAAGACTCTATTGCACATTTTATCGAGGCATTATCCAAAAGCAGTCACTTGACGCTCGGATTTCTCTGCCACTAGAGTATGTCAAGAGTAAGGTTGCTGCAGAGCAGGAGAGGATTTACAGAGAACTGCAACTGTGCCACAGGCCACAGAATGGCCCCCAGAGAGAGCTGTGTCCTAATGCCCAGAACCTGTGAATGTTACCTTAGAGGGCCAAAGGGACCATGCAGAGAATCCAGACTGTCAAGGTGGACCTTAAATGTAATCACAAGTGTGGGGCGGATGATGGTCTGGCTGCAGAAGTAGATGTGCCAATTGAAGCAGAGATTGAGGGGGCCACAAGCCAGGCACTCCGCAGCCTCTAGAAGTTGAAAGAAGCAAGGAGCAGATTCTCCAGAAAGAACCAGCCCTGCCAACACCTCGATTTTATTCCTATAAGGACTCATTTCAGGCTTCTGACCTTCAGAACTGCAAAAGAGTAACTGTGTTTTAAGATTTTGTTTATTTATTTGACAGAGAGCGAGAGAGCACCAGCAGGGGGAGCAGCAGAGGGAGAGGGAGAAGCAGACACCCCGCGGAGCAGGGAGCCCGATGCAGGACTCGATCCAAGGACCCTGAGATCATGACCTGAGCTGAAGGCAGACGCTTTTTTTTTTTTTTTAAGATTTTATTTATTTATTTATTTGACAGAGAGACACAGCGAGAGAGGGAACACAAGCAGGGGGCGTGGGAGAGGGAGAAGCAGGCCTCCCACCGAGCAGGGAGCCCGATGCGGGGCTCGATCCCAGGACCCTGGGATCATGACCTGAGCTGAAGGCAGACGCTTAACTGACTGAGCCACCCACGTGCCTTAAGTGTGTTGTTTGAAGCCACTATATTGGTGATAATTTGTTACAGCCCGAACAGGGAACTAATGCCTATCACCATCTCTCCCCCAAAACAAGGGGCGAAGCAGCGAGAGGGGCTTCCATGGCACCAATCAAAGCACTAGATGTTTATCCCCAATCACTAGGGAGACTCAGTGAACTGAAGTCTGACTGCTCTGTGGGAAATCAGAAATGCAGACTCTGGGCTGGCTGGCTGCTCCATGCTGGGGACCAAGGAGAGGGCTGTGCTGGAATCAGCCGGCGGTCTTCTTGTAGTTGGAACAGAGGATGTATGAGTGCTTCCTATGTGCCACTCAGCCAGCGAAGGGCTCAGTAGAGAGGAAGATTGCAGTGGACCAGCGGATTCCTAGGGCTGCAGGGGGGATGAGTGACCCCCCAGAATCCAGTGTAGCCTCCTGGATCCAAGGGACTGCCTGGATTGAGGAAGGAAAGGCAAACACCAGGGGTTGGCCAGCTGAGAAGGAAGGAGAGGCAGAGCAAGAGGGAGGAAGGACCATGTCTTCTGCCCATCACCCCATCACATTGTGGCCACCGGTCACGGCAGGCCCCAGCCGGGAGGAGATGTAACATTATATCAACTTCCAGTGAGCACAGTGACCACTTTTCCATGGCCTAAGAGTTCTCTGAACAAGTCACAAGACCTGTCTGAATTGTTCTCCAGGGACAAGGGAAGGAAGCTTGCTTCCCCTTGAGCAGGTTTAAAGGGACTACAGGAGGCAAAAAAAAAAAAAAAAAGAAGAAGAAAGATTGTTTTATAACGATACTCCCTGAGTCCTACTTGATCAAAGGTACCAATTACAACCAGGCCAGGTCACTCTTGGCCCTCCCATTTCTTTTCTCAAATGGTTGGTTTGGGATGGGTGCGTGCCTCAGTTCTGGCCAACTGAGGCTCAAAGAGAAGCCTGCTGGAGGGCTTCTGAGAAGTCCTGGCCCTTGCAGAGCCTTTCTGCTTTGGTCATGATTGCACCAGGCCAGGATGCTTGGAGCTGCAGCAGCCATTCTGCAACCAAGAAGAGAGGCACAGAAGGTAGAGGGGAAAGATGAAAAGATGCCTGGGTCCCTCACAACCGCATCACGCCACTGAACCAATCCTGGAGCCCCCCACTTCTGACTTCTTAAGTGAACTAATACCTTTTATAAAGCTTACGCCGTTATTAGTTGGGCACTCTGATATTCCAGCAACTAAATACATTCTAATGGACATGACGTTCAAAGGGGAAGAGTCTTGTGTGTGTGTGTGTGTATATATATATATATATATATCAAGTCTTGTTATATATATATTCCCACTTGGGTGGCCCTTACCTACCACCTTATTGGGTATTTCTTCTTGTAACTTATCTCTATTGCTCAACTAAAATGAATACAGCCTTTCTGTGTTATACCTGGTTATTACAAGTTAATGAGCTATACGTACTATTAATTTGCACATTAAAATAAAAAAAGTACAAAAATTATAGCTTTAGGGGCGTCTGGGTGGCTCAGTCAGTTAAGCATCAAGTCTTGATCTCAGCGTCGTGAGTTCAAGCCCATGCTGGTCGTGGAGCCTACGTTTAAAAAAAAATTATAGCTTTACTTTTGACAATTGATCTCATTTTGTTCTCCAGATTTCTGTGAGTGGCAGGAAATAATGCTTGTGCTAGCCAATAAAATGCAGCTCATTCTCTTCTGGTTTTAAGCAGTTTCTTTTGGACACAGCTCCAGTCAGGCTTGAATTCAGACTCACTATCAGTACAATTTCTCTCCTTTCAAGGGGTCTTCCAAGATGGCATCTGAGAGCAGGAAGCATGCTTCTGTTCCTGGTGTAGTGGGATTACCTGCTCTTGTGTTTTCACTGTAGACCCTATTACTACTTTGTGATCCATTTCCAATGTGGCTTTATGCTGCTATTGTTTGTTATGACAACCCAACTTTTTATGAAGTTCCCACAAAACCCAAAATACCCTTGAGAAGAGTGAATGGGAAAAACAACAACAACACAACAACAGTGAATGAACACCCTAAGGATGACAAAGGGCTTCTGGGTAGATCGAAGT
The DNA here is from genome assembly GCF_009762305.2 of Zalophus californianus. Classification (NCBI taxonomy): domain Eukaryota; kingdom Metazoa; phylum Chordata; class Mammalia; order Carnivora; family Otariidae; genus Zalophus; species Zalophus californianus. Next base: position 23,255,687 of record NC_045610.1, read on the forward strand.
GGGAGAGGCAGGATGAGGTGAATGACCAGACCAGAGGAACACTGTTTTGTGCTTCTTGGTAGGATGCTCCCTAAAAGCCACAGCATAGGCTCAGTGGTTTGGATGGGCCTGGCCAGGGACATTAAATCTTAGGTAGTGACTCAAGAAGGTTGTTCCTGGTGCCAGTGACCAGGGGTGGTCCCCACAGTGGCTTTTCCACTGGATTCCTGTGGTGTGATCTTGGCTGTGTTCACAATCCTTCTATAGTTCCTGTCCAGCTGCCAAGGCTTCTGGCCATTCTGCGAGCTCCCACTATTCTTTCTCTTTAAATTAGCCAGAGTGAGCTTTAGGATTTTGCCATCCAGAGCCACAGTGACTCTAAGCTCTCTTAGTAAATGTAAGGAGAATGGGTTTCCTGGGAGACAATTCTCCATGGGCCTTTTGCATTTCTGCTTGTCTCACAAATAGAGGCACCGACTTTTCAAGGGTGTTCAATAGAGTGAACAACCTTGGAGGATAGTGATTGCATCTCTTTCTGGAGCAAAGAGCAGGTTTGTTTGCTGCCCATTATAAAATATTTGTGCTCCTAAGCTCAGAGCTTCTCTGGTAATGCAAACCCCCGCATGTGCAGGCATTCACGGGCCCATCCCTGTGGCACCCAGGGGACAAGGGACAGGCTGTGCTGACAGGAAGAGACTGCTGCTTCTGTACCATGAGGAATCCAGGCCTTTGTCTCTGGCCCAGGAGTCTCAGGTTTTTTGGCACACCCATGACGCCCCGGCAAGCGAGCTGGCTAGCATGCAAGAGTAAAGCTTCAGAGCCTTCCCGGTTCTTGGCAGGGTGGCCCCCACGGGACTAGGAGATTCCCAAGAGCTGTTTCCCGACATCCTACCTACTCACCTCCACTAAACTGGGAGATGCCTGAGGAAGAAACCCTACTCCTCAGACTTGGATGGAAACCAAGACATTTCTCCCCGTCAGACTGAGGCTCTCCAGAGCTGGGTTTGCATCCTCTGACCCCTCTGCTTACTCCTGTCTCTGCCAACACAGGCCACTCTGAAGGCCCGGAGAATAAGGAGTATGTCAAGTATCCCCTCCCCCAGCCCCAATTCTTACGCACACATACATGACATTCGGGAGCTACACCCGGCTCTTGCCTGGGCCCTGCTTTCTACTGGACTTGGAGGCATTTCCTAGGCTCCTTGGAGCGAAGGCAATGAGCTGGAAGTGGAGTGGGAAGCCAGGGTGAGGAAGGAGAGAGAGAAGACAGAAAGGGGAGGAGAGGACATAATGATACAAGTAAACATAACGCTTGGAGTGCTTTCTGTAAGCCAGGTAAAGTCTGGTACTGTGTGACTATCTCTAATTTACAGATGAAGAGACTGAGGGTCAGACAACATGCTGAAGGTCACGTAGCTCTTACGTTTATGTGGCAGAGCGGGGATTTGAACCCAGTCTACTGGCGGCCAAAGCCGCCCCCTTCTCCCCTTTAATGCCTTGCCAAGAGGGAAGGTGGAGGGACACCTGGTTTTAAGTGCTCTTGCAGGCTCTAGAAAAGGCAGCTATTCCTGGGTGGAACCCTAAGGGCAGGTGAAGTTCTAGCCTCACCCCTTGTGATCCAACAGGGGCCCTAGAGATCAGACAAAGTTCTATGCGTTCTGGGAACTCTGTCTCATCCCAGTCCCTGATCAGGGGAAGAGGGCAGCACAGCCTTGGGAAGAATGGATAAGCATGGTGAGTGGGGCTGGAAGCAGGGTGGGGACAGAGGGCTCCTGTCAAGTGTGGATGCAAACCCAGTGTGGGCCAGCTCACCCATCGCCATGGAGACCCCAGAGAAGTTCAGCCTTTTCTCAGTTACTTGTACAAGCCCTCTTCTTTCTTTTCCCTGAATATTCTTGACATCGGCTTCCTCACCTTCACCTGCTGCTGTTTGGACCTTTCTCTTCTCTGGCCGGGACCGCTGTGACGATGCCTAAGTGGGTCTCCCTCTGTCCAGCAGGGAGACCATCCTAAAACACAGCTCTGAGCATGTCCCTCCATTGGAAAGTTCGGTGGCTCCCCACTCCTGAAGGACAAAGTCCAAACTCTATAGCCTGGCACCCAAACTCCCAGCTTCCTTTCTAACCTCATTTCCTATTCCCATTTCTCTCGAAAAGTTCCAGTACCCCTTTCTGGCTGTGCACTAAGTCTGGCCTTTCACAACCAAAAGTCTCCTTAGTGTGTTTTCTAACGAAAAGTGCAGCGGACCCTGGTTTTCCAGCTTCAGCAACATCGAAAACTGGCGGAATCTTTGAAACAACTTTTTCTGGAAAGGTTTCGGAAGTCTTAGATGAAATTCAGAGGCCTCGGTGGTTGTTCACAACCACCTCGAGGTGGTTGTGAAGGTGAAGGGGCACAACGTGTGAAGAATTTAGCACAGTGACTGCAAACAGTTGGTGCTCAATACACGTGAGCTAGAACACTAGTTGTATCATTCTCCTTCGTCCCCAGCCTCTTTAAACAGGACGGGCAGGGACCAATAGGAATTCTCTTGACCTTTCCAGGGCAAACCACTGTGGTGTCTTCCCTGGCCTCATCCCCCTGCTTTTCTTTGGAAGTCTAGCTCCCCAGATCCAGCAGAGAGCAGGACAGACACATGGTGGTGCCAGGGGGGATGGAGGGATGGAGGTTGCCGAATGATGGACTCCTAGCAGGAGAGGCCAGGTTACTTCCCATGGCAGCCCGGCAACGTCCTGCCTGCCAGGATTACTGTTATGAATTATGAAGTTTGTGCTCTCCGTAAAGGCACCGGCCAGAGGGACGCTGGTGGTTGAAATCCAGCTGGCATTTGGGGTCAAGCCTGGAAGGAAGCTGGCTCACTCCTAGGGCAGCCTTTTCCTAACTGGTCTGCCCGTGGTGGTGGTGGTGGTGGTGGGTGGGGGTGGTGGTGGTGGTGGTGGGTGGGGGTGGGGGTGGCTGTGGGTGCCCGCGCGCACGCGCTCAGGTGCTGCCACAGCTGCGCTTCCTTAAGGCGAGCCCTGGGCTGGGCCCTTGACAGAGTCGCAACCTGCTCCCCTCCTCACAGTCGCCCTGGAGAGGAGCACTACTTTTCCCAGATGGGGACACGGAGCTTGACAGAAGCGACGTGACTTGCCCCGAATCCTCAGCGAGGAAGAGTAGAAACCTGGGAAATGGGGGGCAGCCCGGCGGCCCTGTCTCGCTCTGTAAGGAATCCTGCTGACCCGGTGCAGCCCGTGCACACTCTCCTTCAGGCGCCTGCCTTTTTTGGGGGGGGGGGCGTGGTGTCGGGTTGTGGACAGCAGTCAGGGTGCCCGGCTCTTCCCCGGGGACAGCGGGCCTGCGCTGACCTCCCCCACCCCCCCGGCCCCGCAGGAGTGAAGACCCACTTGTGGAAGAAGGAGCCAGCGGAGCCGCCGGCCAGCGAGGCGGAGGCGGCCGCAGAGGAGGGGTCGGAGGAAGAGGAGGACGAGGAGGACGAGGAGGTGGCGGCGGCGGCGAGGCCGCGGGAGCAGAGCGGGGCGGAGGGCGAGGCGCCCAGCCGGGAGGCGGAGCGCGGCGAGGGCCCCGAGCGGGGCTCCGTGTCCTACTGCCCGCTGCGCCAGGAGTCCAGCACCCAGCAGGTGGCGCTGCTGCGGCGCGCGGACAGCGGCTTCTGGGGCTGGCTCGGCCCGTTCGCGCTGCTCGGCGGCCTGGCGGCCCCCGCGGACAGGTGACGGCGCGCCCCGGCCGGGGTTGGGGGCGCGGGGAGGCGGCGGGAGGGGGCCGCGCGCGGCACTGAGCTCCCGCGCCCCGCGCAGGAAGCGGAGCCTCCCGGAGCCGCCGTGCGTGCTGGAGACGCGGCGCCGGCCGCCGCGCGCTGGGGGCTGCGCGCGCTGCGAGATCCTTTACTGCAAGAAGTGCAGGAACCTGCACAGCCACCCGGCCTACGTGGCGCACTGCCTTCTGGAGCACTCAGATCTGCGGAAGGCGCGGGCTCCGGGGGGCGCGGGGCCCCCCGGGTGCCCCTGAGCGCCCCCGCCGCCAGCCTTTGTGCCCTCCGTCCTCGCCTGACCCCAGCCTCCCCACCACCTCCTCCAGAAGTGCCCCTTCCCAGAGCGCCTCCTCCAAGCCCGCAAGCCGGCCCACGGTCGCCGTGGGCCTTCCCACCCGTCACCCAGCGCCCACGCAAGGCTGAGCCCAATATCACCTGGGGCTCCATGCCTCCATGAGCGCCTCCCGAGGGCTACCGTCCCGGCGGCACCCAAGTGCCTCCCGCCCACCGGACTCGCGCCCCCGGCACAGCCTCACATTCGTCTCCGGGGTAGCTCAGGTCCTCTGGCCCAGTGCGCGGAGGCATCGCCTAGATAAACTCACCCCTGGGCTCCCTCGCGGCTGAGAAACCTGCCCCTGCCCCTCCAATCACTCAATAAAGCCTCTAATCAAAATATCAGAGCCTTGAGGTGGGGGCCAGGTGGCTCCCTTGAGGGGGATAAAGACCCTCCTTCGCCTTCCCCGGGGTTCACGTCAGAGGGAAAAGGGCAGGCGGAGGGCCGCCTCCTTCCATCTCCCCCAGGACAGGGTGGAACAGAGCACTTGCATCCAAGGTCAGTCAAAGGCCATTCCCCTGAAAATGAAGGCGAGGGTCAGGAATGCCCCTGGGGAGCTGAGGGCTGACTCTTGCTAGATCATTCTCCCCTTCCCCTGGAAGCCAGGTCTTGCACTGTTTGTGCAAATTAAGGCACTGGCAGGTGTGTGTGTGTGGGGGGGGGGGTGGGCGTGGGGGGGGGGAGGACAAGAGAACCAGATGCTGAAAGGCTGAGACTGGCTGAGGCAGAAGAGAGAGAGGCTGGAGAGCTGGTTCCTTCCCCAGGAATCCCAGCTATTCTTGGCCAGCCAGCCAGCTCCTGGAACGCTGCGTGTGTGGCCTGAAGAATGGGGCCATTGTGAGCACCAGGCAGCCCCCAGCCTGCAGGGACCCCAGCGCCTGCAGCAGTGCAGACCTCCAGAGAGGGCCCCACTCTCTCCCTGCCACCCATGGCTCTCCAGCTTTTTTGCTTTTTCTGGCCACCTCTCCCCATCACGACGACTCACACACAGTCTGTAGTCTTGGCTTGGATGGGAAAGAACATTGTTCCAGCCGCTCCAGCATCCGTGCTCTCACTGGAAACCATTCCAAGGAAGGCTGATGCCTGCTTCCGGGCCCACCAGCTGGGGGCACCGCTTTATTCCAGTGGGGCCCAGCAGGCCTGCATCAGTCTCCCTCTTGCTCTGGGTCCTGACCTCCCCCCCACCCCGACCCCCACGGCTCTCTGAGGTTGGAAATCCTTGTACCCAACCCACCCAAGCTTCCTGGAGGTGAGGCTTCTCATTTAAAAAGACACAATTCTCCAAAAACTGAGCCAGGGAGGTCCTGAGGGGAAGGAGTCAGTCTTGCAAAGTGGTCCCAACCTCTCCATCAAGTTTTGCATCCTCCCTGGCCGCCCAGCGCTGTCGCCTCATGGACAGGAAGTGCACCTTTAGCAGAAGAAACAAAATCCCCGAGGCTTGGGGAGGAGGGTCCTCTGGGAAAGGGCTGTGCGGTCTGAGACCCTTTCTGGCTTCTCCTTGGACTGATCCCACAAAGATCGGGGTCTTAAGAGCACAAAGCAATTCTCCAGGAAACAAACACAAACTTTCCCGCCTGGTCTTCTGCAGGGAAGCTCGGAGGCTTCCAAGGCAGGTCCCGCTCCTGGGGCAGGGGACACACGTTGGCCACAAGGGCACCGACAATCCACTAAGGGGTCGGAGCGTCTTCAGAACAGGGCGCCCCCCGAATTGGCGTGCCAGCAGCCCATCCAGGGCAGCTCTGCGGCCCAGCGGCCCGAGGCGGTCGCCCGCAGTCTGGCCTGGTCAAGGAGCCAGTAGTGGTCATCCCTGAAGAAGACGACGGAGCCGTCCGGCCGTGGCAGCGCGCCGCTGACCTCCTCGGGGACGCCACCCCAGTCCTTCAGGTCTCGCGGGTAGTAGGGCTCCACCTGCAGTCCGTCTCGGGCCAGCACGTAGTAGCGGGCACCCTTGAAGAGGATGAGTCGGCCCAGAGGCGGGAAGAAGAGGGCCGCGTCGGGGTGGCGGGGCAGGCCCCCTGCCCGGCACAGCTGTGGTGAACCCCATACTGGCTTGGGGCCCCGGAACCTCCAGCATCGGCTCCCTGTAGGGCATCAGGAGAGCCAGGGTGAGCTGGTGGCTCTCACCCTTTGGTCCTCCGCCTCACCTGTTCCCCCAGACCTGTGCTCCCCCTCATGTTGGAGCCCAGGGTGGTTAGTATTTGTGATCATCAAGATGGATCACACAGTACTAATAATTCACAGGCAAGATGGTCCCACCGGGACTGCTATGGCCTAGACTTCCAGCAGGTGTCAGCAGAGGGCAGGCAGCGCAGCGGGAGCATCAGGGGCGGCGGGAAGCAGGCCCCCTCCCCGAATGGGCAGTGGACCACAGGGAAGGCCAGTCACCACAATTTCTACACATAGTTCTATGAGGGCAGGGATTTTTGTTTTGTTCACGACTGCATCCCAACACCTCCAATTGTGTCTAGTGCATCCAAGGCACTCAGTTATTTGTTGGATGAATGAAACTATTTACTCACATAATAGACTGCACGCTCCTCACGACATGATGTTTTAATCCTCCTTCCCCAACAAACCCGAGGGATTATTTTCCCCATTCAAGATAATTCAAGTCCAAGTGACAGGCCCAACCTCGCACAGCCAGAATTCCAAGGAAGCAGGACTTTCCCGCTGGATTGCAGAGCTCAGGAGTGGTCCTCTGCTTCCCTTCTAGACTCTTCTCTGCAGCCCTCCCACCCTCTCTCTCTGGGACCAACCTCAACGCCCTGCCCTGCAATCCATCCCTGAAGGAACCTCCTGGTAGAGTTCCCTGGGGCTGCAGGTTCAGAGTGGAATTGACACCCCTCCCCTCTTTTGACCTTGGACAGAACACCTCCCTTCTCTAGGCCTCAATTTTCTCCTCTGCCCCAGGGCTGGTACCTTTGAAGAAGTAGAAGTCCCCACTGTCCAATGACACCGCAGCAGCCTCAATGTGGGGGGGCAGCCCCGCCCACCTTTCCTGTAGTGGGCGTGGCTCTGAGACATTGCCGTCCGCCGCCACCTCCCAGAAGTGGCTTCCTTGAAAAATGTACAGGCGCTGTTGCCCGTCTGTCCGGAGATAAGAGAGTTGAGGAGTGACCATCAGCCTCTCGCCTTCCTTCTAGGGAAGGTGCTTTCCTAGAACCAGCTTCCCAGACTCAAGAGGGAGGCTGTAGCGCGCACAGTTGGGGCAAAGGGAAGGTGCCAGTGTTTTGCTCGGGGTGGGCTTCCTACCCCGCAGAATGCTTGTGGCTTGGGATTTCTGGATTTATTATTCATAACCCCACCCCCTATTCCAGCTCTGGAGACCGCTGTCGGGGAGAAAGGAAAAAGGAAGCGAGGCGCAGGTGGGACCATCTTACCTACAGTGATGGCATCGAAGGACGAGTGGCAATATTTAGGACCCTGGATTTCGGGGCGCCTTCCCTGTGGTCTGTGGGGGTCCCAGGCCTCAAAGTCAGTGAACAGCTTTCCTGGGAGCTGAATGGCCACGGAGCCCCCCTGGGGCTTCCCTTCATGGGGAAGGAGAGAAGAGGGAGAGCACACACACTGGTTGGGGCATGTGTGGAGGGCTCAAGACCTCCCTTCTGGCTCCTTCCATCATGACCTGGTATGGGAGGCAGGGAAGGAGTGTGGGGGGTGGGGGGCTAAGAGTTGTCCTTGGTTGTCAGTATTATTAACCATAGCACTAAACTCAAAAGTCCTCTCTCCTCCGAAAAGTCTGGGAAAGAGAACCCTACTGAGCTAAAACTGGAGTGGGGGACCACACAAGAGTTGGGCACTAAGAAGAGCAGAAGGTTCTCTTCCCTGAGTCCTGGGCAACACAGATGGCATGAGGGCAGAATTCAGGAGTCCGGGCTGCGACAGTTACAGCAATCATAATAATTACATCACCATACTTCACTTATGAGAGTGAGGCAGAGTCCAACAAGCTTAGAATTTGGCACCAGCTCCTGCATCCTGGTCTACGACTTTCTAGCTGTGTGACCTTGGACAAGTTATCTAACCTCTCTGAGCCCCGTTCTCCCCATCTGTGGACAAAGATACCTCATGAGTGTGTTAAGCGTCTGGCCCATAGTATACACTCATGAAATAGCAGCTGTTCGCGCACGTTTCTTAGGCTACAGAAACTAGGGCCAACAGCCCTGTGAGGTAAGCAGGGCCTCGATTATCCCTTTTCTCAGAAGGTAAAACCGAGAGCTCTCAGCGGGGAAATGCTTAGCCCCCGAGCAACTGCTTATCAGGAATGGCACGGTGACTTGAACCCAGGGCTCTGGCCCTGCCTACGCACCAGGCACTCTGAGGGAGCCAGCCGTGGCTGATTGGGCGGCAGCACCGGCCAGTTCGTTCTGGAAGGGGCCGGGGTAGGGGGGAAACCTCGGCTGGGTCTACCTCCAGGCAGAGGCCCAGGCTTGGAGGGGAGCGGGTTCCAGCGCCAGCGAGAGGGTTAGGCTGGGGGGCGAGCAAGCGGAGCAGGAACAAGGGCTGGGACGGGGGGAGAGGTGGGACGGGGGACTGGGTCTGGGCGATGGGGCAGCGATGGGAGAGGAACCGCCGAGGCCGGGATCGGGCAGGACTCTGGGGAATCGGAGCGCCAGGGAGGGCGGTGCGCGGGACCTGGTTGGGATGGAGAGGCCAGGCACCCGGGGGCTTTTTCGGATGTGAGGGGAGCCGCAGCTTCGGGATCGCGAGGGACCGGTGGCGGTGAGGCCGGGTTCCCGCGCTTCCGACGGCGGCTCCTGCCCGCCGCCCGGGCGTGCGGGCCCCGGGCGGCGGGGGGGGCGGGCGGCGGGCCGGGGGCTCACCATACAGGCCCTGCACGGCCAGCACGTCGTCCCAGCTGAGCAGCGCGTCGCGGCCCAGCCTCTTGTAGTAGGGCGCCATGAGCGCGCGCGGCGCCGGCGAGTGCGGCAGGCCGAGCGTGTGGCCGATCTCGTGCGCCAGCACCACGAACAGGTTGCGCCCGCGGCGGCGGCGGCTCAGGGACCAGCGCTCGTCGCGGTCGAAGTGCGCTTCGCCCCGGCGGGGCAGGAAGGCGTGCGCCAGGGCGCCCCCTGCAGGCGGCGCAGAGGGTCAGCGGGAGCCACCGCCCGCCACGCCCCCGCGTCCCCACCGGAGCCCCAGGGGTGGGCTGGTTGTTTTCTGCCGCGCAATTTCCCTCCTAAAGACCTCTGGCAAAGGCTGAAGTGGGGAGCGCTGAACTGAAGCCTAGGCTGTGGGGGTGTGGACGCCTAGGAGGCAGCGTGGTGTCCATACAGCGTGGGGCCTAACTGCCTGGGTTTCCATCCCGGTTTTCCTATTCACTAGCTGTGTGACCTTGGGCAAGTAGCACTCCCTCTGATCTGAAATGGGAAGGATGATAATGAGCTGCTTCTTCCTCGCGGGGTTGCTCTGGGGATTACAGAGGGATGTGTGTATAAGAGTAGGTTACATAGCATATTCCGTGCCTGGCCCATAATGAATGCTACATAAGAATTACTTTCACAAAGATCTAGGTAGGAATAGATGTAGTGGTTACCCCAGAGGTCGGCACGATGGGACCTTCTGGATGACGATAATGTCGATTCTTGATCGGGGTGCTGGGTGTGTTTATGGGTATGTAGAGTCTCTAATAAAAAGTATATCTATTTTTGTGTTCTTGCCTTTCTCTCCTGGGGCCCCTCTGTGGGTCTCTACCTCCTGTAGTAGGAGTGAGCAGAGGGAGTGAACTGGATCAATGATGTTCCAGCCTCTGGCATGCCCCAGAGGGAGTTTATCAGTTACACAGTTCCCAGGACCCCAGGCTTCACGATTCACTTTCTGCAGGGGCAGGGGTCAGCCAACGGCTTGGTGATAATATTGGCCTTCTAGGCCTGCTGAGGGCGCTTCCAGCCTTGCCTTCTTGGAGAGCCCAGGCCAACGGGGACTGACCACCATTAAAGGAGAGCCGCCTGGGGTGTGGAGCGTAGGCCATGTGTGGACCAATATGTGCTTCCTGTTTTGGATATGCCTCGAGCTGTCCGAGCAATGTTAGCCCTTTCCGCTCACTCCTCCCACTAATCCAGGGAAACAGGATGGCAGGTTTCAGAGAGAGAGAACACCTAAACTCAAAGCGCCTGCCCCAAATCAGAGAGCTTTCTCCCAGTCCCGTGCTGTCTTAGCCGCCAGACTCCAGCCGAGTATAGGCAGGAACATTTCATGCAGATAGCAGGGGTGAAGTGAGTTACATGCAAGAACACATAAGTGTTACATGTGGATTCTTGAAAAGCTTAGATTTCTCCCAGTCCTACCCTGGGTCCCAGCAGCAGGGCCTAGACGTGGGCTTTGCTCAGAGTGGGCTTGATGCCAAGTAGAGGAGTGCAAGGGAGGTGAGGGCCCAAATTCCCAGGCCATACAAGGGCTCGAGTCCCCAGCGTGAAGGGGTCTAGTCAGGGCTCCTTTCATCATTGGGTTGGGGCGGGCGATGCCCAGGCAGCCTGCAGTCAGGTTCTGAAGGCCAGTGTTGGGCAGAATAGGCGGAGATCAGTTTAAATTGCTGCTTGTAAGCCTTCAGTTTGGCGGCAAACGGGAGAACTGGCTGGGCTGTGCGAATGCGAAGCCCTTCTGTGGCGGGCTGTGGTAGTGGGCGTGGGGAGGGCAGGAGTGGGGTAGTGGTGGCCTCTGGATGTTTTTAGGGTGATGGTCGGGAGAACACCCACTCTTGGAGAACAGGAGAGGCACAGGCCTGTCTAGGGGCAGAGGACAGATGACGGGACGTCAGAAGCTTCTCCCAGAAAATACTGTGGAATTTACAATGCGCTTCCCATGCAGAACCTCATCTGGCTGTCCCTTCAGCCATGTGGCACACAACTGGGCAGAAACCATTGTTCCCATTCTACAGAGGAGGAGACTGAGGGTTCTTCGAAGGTGGATCCAGCTTGGCCAAGGCCAAAGGGAGAGCAAAGGCCCCATTGCCCTCCCCAGACTGCCTCTCCCAGTTGGGTTCCCCTCCTGCCACGTGAGAGAGAGCCTCTGTGTCAGCACCTGGGCCATCAAAGGCGTTGCCCAGCCCGTCGTTGTGGTCCCCTTGGAAGAAGGTGAGGCGGATGTCAGCGGGGACTGTGGCTGGGGCCTCCCAGAATTCCAGCGCCGAGACATTGCTCCACAGCTGGAAGGCGGCACGCACGGCCCCACGAACTGCTGGCTCTGGGAGGTGCTGTGGCCAGTTCACCAGGCGGTAGGAGAGGTGCTGCTTGTACCACTTGCTGCCTGCCAACCGGAGAGGCCGCGTCAGTCACACCCACCTGCGGAACCCGGGGCTGGTCCCCAAGGACCCATATGAGGCGGAGATAGGCCCTCCTCCAGGGAGTCCCGGATTTGAAGGGGAGAGACACAGCGCTTGTCCTGGGAAGAGCCCGTCTTGCTGGGGAGACACTGCTCTCGAGCTGACAGGACGACCCTTGTCCCAGAGAGGCCCCAGTCTAGTGGCTTGGCCTGGGGAAGTCCCTCGGGGGGGATGTGACCTCTGCTCAGGAAAAGCCCCCAACCTGAAGGACTCTCTGGTCTGAGCTCTTCTTCCCCACAGCCTGGGCTGAGCCTGAAAGCCGCTCTGCAACTCTTGCTGGCAGCAAATCCCTACCCCTGCCTACTGGGCGGCGGGGGGGCGGGGGGGGGGCGGGCAGGGAGGAGAGATGGGACCACTGGGGCCCCAGCTGTGACCCCCCCTCACCCCTTCCTCCTCTCCTCCCCTCACACCCGCCTGCCCTTCCCGTTCCAGTGCCGCAGGCCTGCTGCCGACAAGCTACCAAGACCCATTTATTAGAGGTCTTTCCTTGACCCCTGGCCCTCCCCCTCACTTCCTCAGGGACTCTGGAGAGCTCCGAGGTGAAAACAAATAAGAACAAAGGGTGTGTTTTGTCACTCATTGAGAGGGAGAGAAATTTTTCCATCTCCACTTAGTTACAAGTTTCTATTCCTTTGCCCAGAACTGCAGTTCCTCCCTTGGACCTAAGAAAGACTCTGGCCTTTTGCCCAAGCCTCAGGTCAACTGAGTCCCCCTGCAGCTCACCACACACCCAGGACCAGGGTGCTTAGAAGGTCCAGATCCTGAGTTTTTCATGGGCTATTTTTGAGCCTGGCAAGCTCAGGGGCTGAGATTGTGACCCCAGCTGGAAGACTCACAGCTCCCAGGCAGGCCTCATGGGCCCAGGGAGTGCATAGGTTTTGTGTGATCTTTGGGGCCTCAGTTTCCCAAATGGACCAGAATTCCTGAGGTATGGGTGACAGGTAGGCAAGCTGGGCCAGTAGACACAGCCCTCTCTCTCCTTGGAGGAACAACTGAAGGTTCAGACAACCTGCCCTTTTGCCTCGGGGAAGTCCTTGCCTGAACCAGGGGGGAGGGCTGAAGTCATGGAAGGTTGGCCATCTCCTTACCCGACCTCCCTGCTCTGTTCTGGGGAAATTGAGATCGGGGGAAGGGACCTGCCCAGGGTCACAGAATGAGTGAGTAGCCCAGCTAGGCCCTGAGCCCAGGCCCTGACATCTGACCCAGTGCGCTTTCTACTACACCACACAGGTAAACAGGCACATTTGCTAAGACTCAAGGCTTATAAATTTGCCTGAACATGGCTCCCATGGGTCAAAGCAGGGGCTGTGCATGAGCTGAAATTCTCCAGGTGGAAGGGAGGGTGGTAGAGAGCTGAGTGCCCTTTCCCTCCCTTATCCCCCATGGAAGTGGGGGAGGGGAATGTCTTTTCTCCCACCCTGAGCCAAGCTCCATTCAAGGCAATGCTGCCTTCCCAGGCCTGTTTGGCCTGGCAGCCACCCAACCCCTCCCAGCCAGTGACCAACACTCAGGGAGGGAAGGGAGAAGGATTCTTAGGAAGGGAGGGAGACAAGGAAGGCGGAGGGAAGGCCTGGGGTCCAGAGGTGACTCCCCGGAGGGCTCTGGACAGGCTGGCCCTGGGCACTTCCACACCCTGCTGGGGCTGACTGACTGGCAGGCTCTCCCTGCCCACCTTCAAGCTGCTAGAAGTGCGAGGCAGGTCCTTCTGCCTCTTTGCATTAGAGGGGGCTTCGCTCAGTGGGCAAGAAAGGGAAGGTGACAGCTCGCAGAGGATAAAAATCCTCTGTGAATGTGTGTGTGTGTATGTGTGTGCACGCAGCCTCGTGTGTCTCTGGAGGAGGACAGGGAGGACAAACAGGTACATTTTCCTTGAGAGGGGTCGTTGGTATGCCTGCCAAGAAGGAAGACCCCCCTCCTCCACCCACCACCTACCCCCACCAGCAGCCTGAGCCCTCTCTCCATCATCTTCCTTTTGGAGCAGGCTGGCCACCGCAGGCCCCATCCTGAACTCTGGCCCGGGCAAGGCTGGGTTCTGCAGTGACCTCTAGGCCACAGAAGCACCTGGCCGTGCACCCCCTATGCCCTTGCCCCCAAATCCAAAAGGTAAGGGGGGGGGAGAAAAGCACATGGGGAGGAGTGGAGACCTAGACACCTGCCTCCCAACAGGCAACGGATACTGTGGAAAGAAGCTGGTTGGAATCCCAACACTTCTACTCGCAACCTTACATAGCAAATTATGGAATCTCTCCAAACCTTAGTTTCCTTATTTGCAAAGTGTGGTTGGTAAGACTTACTTGTGGTAAAAATGAGAAGGCAAATGAACTAGAATGTATGGGTGCCGGGCATGTGGTGGGTGCTCAGTAAATGCCTACTCTCTTCTCCTTCCCTTTCCACCCCAGAGTCACCCCTGGACCCCCTACCCTCCCCCCCCCAGCTCCTTGGGGGACCAAGGGGGATCGAAAATCTCCCCCGTAAACACAGAGAGGACCAGACACTTGGAATGAGGTTGCCAGATTTAGCAAATAAAAACATGGAACACCTGGTTAAATTTGAATGTCAGATAAATAACAAAATCTTTCCTTTTTTTTTTTTTTGGTATAAAAGTGAGCACAAAACAATGATTTGTTGTTCACCTGACATCCAAATTTAACTGAACGTCTTATATTTTATCTGGCAACCCTACCCTGGAACCCGACTTCGTCAGACCATTTGCCCACAGAGTAGACAGTCACTGGCCTAGAAATCCACATCATTTTTAAAGCCTCCACCCATGTTCTGGGGTTTCTTACATGGGGAATCTCACTCAGTCCTCCCAGTGATGAGAAGACTTGGCCACACTCTGGCTATGTGGCCCTGGGGAAGTTTCCTAAGCTCTTTGTCCCTTAGTTTGGCTCTCCGTAAAATGAGGATAATGATGGTCCCTATCTCCTAGGGTTGTTATGGGATTACGTGACTTAACCCATTTAGAACTGCACTTGGCACATCATAAATGCTCAGGAAGGGTCAACTGTTAAGAATACATTTTCCAAAGGAAGGCATAGGAAGTGTTCGGTGCCTGCCAAGCATACAGTTCCTCTCTAGGGAAGGTCTTCTCACTCAGGGGGTAATGGAAGTCGAGCTGCTGGGGTTCAGGTTATGAACAAGAGAGAAAGTCTCCATTTAACCTGAGCTACTGCTGTCTGGACCAGGAATCAGGGTCAGACAGTGACATGGGGCTAGGCTGGTAGGGCAAGGCTACCTGCCTGGGAGATGCCTTAGCTTGAATCTCTGTTCCAAATGGATGCTCCAGATTGAACGGCACCAAATGGGTTCCATCAGCTACTCCCATGAGAAGATGCTGCCAGAAGGTAGTATTTCTGGTGCTCAGGTTGTGCCCTGGATGCCCAGGAGGCATCTTCCCAGTTCTCTGGGAGACCACCTATAGCCTGGAAATGCCACTGCTGAGACTGGGTCTGGGGCCGCCCCACCTTCCACAGCAAGCCCCTTCCCCTTGGTGATCAGGGCCCATCTCTACTTTGCAACCAGAAAGAGCCTATGTCTCAGATGAGGAAATGGAGCAGTGACACACGGCTGAGCCCAGAACCCCAGCTCCAGGAATGCTGTCCCAGCTCATGCTGCGCCTCTGTTGTACCTCTGTGGTCCAGAAACACAGTGGGATGCAGAACATGTGGACACCAAGGACTTCTCGACCCCAGCGTCCGGACCCCATCACTGCCATCCTCCAATAGCTGAGGGGAACCGCCCACAGCTTCCTTATGGATTAGCGAAGAAATAAAAATGACCTAGGAACCCTGTGTTCTGTTCATAATGGATATTGTGGCTGCAAGTAGTTAATGCAAATTAAAAGAGACAATGGCCCAAAGTGCTCACGGTAGATTTGATTATAGATGTAAACCTGACTCAACAACCCCATCTTGTTAGAAATCCTAAAAACTGCAGAAATCAGGTCAGAGAAAATTAGACTTAGTTAATGTTAAAATTAACTTAGATGTTAAAATTACACACAGTAAAACTCGTTATTGATGAAGAATTGACAGGAGAATCAAATCTTCAGAAATCTTAGGTCCGTAACATTTGACCCTGGAAGATTGGGTCTGGACAGAAAGGGGGAAGAGGAGGAGAAAGAAAAGATAAAACCGAAACCACAAACGGAGAATCACAACAGCAGGAACCGTGATGTATAAAATGAGCAGTGATGAAATGTCCAGAACAGGCAAATCCATAGAAACAGAAAGCAGATGGGTGGTTGTCAGGGGCGGGGTGAGGGGGCGGGGAGTGACCGCTAGGGAGCATGGAGTTTCTTCTGGAGGTGATGAAAGTGTTTGGGAATTAGATTATGGTAATGGTTGCACAATTCTGCGAATATACTAAAACCCACTGAGTGGTACGCTTCCAACGGGTACATTTTACGGTATGTGAATTCTATTCCCATAAGGCTGTTAAAAGTGTGCTACAGACAAAATAAAACTGATCAGTAAACCACATCTTTGTTGAATAATTCTTAGGATGAAAACAACTTTGGGAAAACATAAAGCAAAACATTGGCAACAGTTTAACTGCCCTGCATAACCAACTGATCAAGGAATTAAGTGGGCTTGATGGGGCTTGCTCTGGAAAACTTGGGCATAATGAAAATCCATGCATTTTGGTGTAATTCTGATTTAAATGTCTGTGTTCACAAACATGGCCCTCCACTTGAGGGGTCCTGTTCACCCACTGCTCTCCCCTCTCCCACCCTAGGGAAGAGGGTACTGACAAAGCCCAGTCCAAGGCCAGGCTGGTGTTTTTTTTTTCTCTCTGGCCACAGGGCTTCTGGGTGTTGGGAATCCTGGCTTAGGTAGATTTCAGCAGGGCTCACCTTGCTTTGCAAAGCGTTTCTTACGCCTCATTTTGGCCCGGCGTCCAGCAAACAGGGCACTGACCCTCTTGGTCCAGGCCGCCTGACTGTCTGTGTCTGCCACCCCACAGCGGGGCCGTGTCATCTGGCGCAGGGTGGCGGGGTCTAGCACGCCGCTGATGGGCAGCTGAGATACCCTCTGGAACTCCCTGTCAGGAGGAATTGAGATAAAGGACCACAGTGGGAGGGTGGGTGGTGGGGGTGAGGGCAAGGAGTTTCCCTGGAGACAGCAGGAGGCTGGTGGCAGGGTTGGGGAGGGGAGAGCAATGGAGCATGACCCGTGGACACAGGAGGGAGGCCCGCCATCCAGGAGGAGGCAAGAGGCGACCGAAGCTTGCCCTCTGGCACCCCCAAATCCCCCACATACCTGATGGCATTGCCGAATCTTGCCGCGGTGAGGTCTCTGGGGACCTGCTCACTGAGATATCCGTACTTCTCCAGGAATGCCTGGGGGAAGAGAGGAGCGTCAGCTTTCCCACGGTGTGGCATCCTTTCCCCTCCCTTGGTCTCCGAGGGTCCGTGACACGTGCATCATGCCCCAGTCTCACCTTTGTCCCAGTGAAGTCTATGAGCTACAGGAGAAGGAGTCCTGGAACCAAAGCCAGAAGGACGTAGACTCTGTTCCAGGCCACCACTGACTAGCTTGATGGTCTTGGGCAAGTCACTCAATATTTCTAAGCCTTAGCTTCCTTAATTCTCAAACTGGCCATGGAGTCCCTACCCAGAGTATTTCATGGCATCGTCAGGGATCTAGCAGGGCATGCTGGACAAGTAGAGTTAGGGGCTTTGGAATCACGGTGGCCTGGGTTTAAATCCCAGTGAGCAAGCTATTTCTCTAAACCACAGGTTTCTTATCTGTAAAAGGGACTTAGAAACAGTATATAAGTTACAGGTTTTTTTGGTGAGGCTTGATCACAATAGTGACTACAAAGCACTTAACACAGTGCCTGTCACCTAGGAGGGGCTCCATACAGAGCAGCTTTTATAAATATAAATATGCACTCGGCTCTGCTCCTGAGACATGTCACCTGTCTAGGGAGTTACCCTGTATTGATCAGAAGTTGGGCTGGTCACCCGCAGGCTCTGCCATGTCTGGCTTGGGAATTAGTTATCTTTCTATTCTGGTTTCTTCCTAAATAATTCACCTCCTCCAAAAAGCAGGTATGTTTCAGGCCCTATGAACAACAAATGCACTTGCCCGCAACTCTATGGTCTGTATAAAAACTTGGCTCCTTAGAAAAGTAATTTTTGGGGTAGTGCCTGGGTGGCTCAGTTGGTTAAGCGTCTGCCTTCGGCTCAGGTCATGGTCCTAGGGTCCTGGGATCGAGCCCCGCATCGGGCTCCCTGCTCAGTGGGGAGCCTGCTTCTCCCTCTGCCTGTCATTCCCTCTGCTTGTGCTCTCTCTCTCACAAATAAATAAATAAAATCTTTTTTAAAAAATCGTGTTAAAGTAGTTTTGGGGGGAAGCTGGCTGGCTCAGTTGGAGGAGCATGTGGCTCTTGATCTCAGGGTTGTGAGTTCGAGCCCCACGTTGGGTGTAGAGATTACTTAAATAAATAAATAAATCTTAAAAAAAAAAAAGAAAAGTAACTTTTGAATTAGAAACCTGCAACTTCGTCTTTTCATTCACTCGTTTGTTAATTCATACAATGTACGAGGTACACTGTCAGGTGGAGTGACCAACAAGACTTGTGGATAGAGACAGACAGTAGCAACACAGATATGTTATCTGTAAAGGAGACAGTTTGGGTGCTATAAAGAAAAGAAACTGGGTGATGTGATTGAGAATAACTTAGCGAGAAATTTTCCACCAGGGAGGTCAGGGCAGGACCCTCTGCAGAGCTGATATTTGATGTGAGTCGTGAAGAATGAGAAGTAGCTGGCCATGCAGTGAGGTGGGAAAGACTGTTCCAGGCAGAGGAGGAGTGAACGCAGAGCCCTGAGCTAGGAACCGTGGTGATGTGTCTGAGGGACAGAAGGAAGGCTAGAACACAGTGAGTGTGAAGAAGCAGGACATGTGATGAAGCCACAGGGAGAGAGGCAGGACTGCCACCCAGGGTAGGAAAGGGGACTTTTAGTTGAGTCCTGATTCAGGTGGGTTAATTGTGAGGACTGAAAGAAAGAGAGGAATCCGGGATGGCTCTTCAATGTTCGCCTCGGATGGTGAAGCTAGAGACGGCATGCGGAAACCAGAGAGGGGCCAGATGGGGGTGGATGCAAATAAAATCCACACGGTGATGTCAAGTGGCGTTAGTTGCAGGATCCCAGAGCGCAAGGGAGAAGCCAGAATCTTCCAGCATGTGGATGATGTGATGGCGGTGGACCTGGGTGTGATCCCCTGAGGAAGTTACTGTAACTGGAGAACATCTCATGGCCCAAATGCCTTTTCGCCACCGCTTGCCCTCACACACCTGGAAGCTGCTCTCCCCGTGACCACGTGTGTGGAGGCCAGTGGCGAAGCGCGTGACTCATCGTCCCTACCTATCACCAGCCCTACCCTCTGGGGAAACCGTGCGCTTGGCTCCCCGCTTGCCCTTGTCCCTGAGAAAGCCTCATCGATGGATTAAAAGAAATGTCACCTCGGCTGCTTAATTCCTATACAGACACACATCGTCTCTCCTTGTTTAGCCCTCCTGGTTGTGTTACCTATATGGAAATAATTTTCTGTCTTCCTTGTTCTCTTACTCACTTTCCTTTGCTGCGCTTCTTGAATCAACTCCAATCACAGCTGCTGCCCCGAGGAAAAGGTGCACATCGAGAACAAAAACTAGACACGAAGAGCCAGGATGGGCAACCTCCTAAGCCTTTGCAAGTGTTCAGCCTCGGCTTTGTGAATTTCCTTATATCCGCTCTCAGCGACTTCCACATCCTCTTCTCAATAAAGCCACGTTCCATAGGAAACCCTTATTCTGGACAACAGAACACTTCCCAAGTCCATTTCGTTATTTTTCTACACTAATTTATTTGTATTTCAGTACTATTTTCTTTTTTTCCCTTTCCAAATGTGCACTATTTTGGAATGCATAATGGATTAAAGGAGTTCTAGTGGCTTAATCTGGAGGACCATTTATTGCCCAAAATAGTGTGACATCATGGAATAGCCACTGGGCTTGGAATCAAGAATCTGTTCCCAACCCTGACTCTGGGTGGCCAGGGACAAATTACTTAGCATCTCTGAGCCTTCCGTTTCTTCGCCTGCAACGTGAAAACAAGAATAACCCCCACAGGATTCTCAGAAGAATTTTTATTTTTTTAAAGATTTTATTATTTATTTGTTTGTTTGTTTGTCAGTCAGAGAGAGAGAGCGCACGCACAAGCAGGAGGAATGGCAGGCAGAGGGAGAAGCAGACTCCCTGCTGAGCGAGGAGCCCGATGTAGGACTCAATCCCAGGACCCTAGGATCATGACCTGAGCCAAAGGCGGATGCTTAACCATTGAGTCACCCAGGCGCCCCAATTCTCAGAAGGATTAAGTGCTTTCAATGCCTAACTAGCATATATAGTAAATACTCAATAAACAGTTGATCTAGTTGATTTACCTTAGTAGAAAAATTAACAGACTTTTGGAATGCAACCCGTCTATAAGTCGGGAACACGGCATTTAGAGCTCTGTTCTCAATTCAGGTGCTCTATCTTAGACTTGCCCCGCCCCAGCCAAGTGCCTCAGTCTCTTCCTTGTCTCCTCCCCTTCCCTTGGTGGGGATGGATAGAGTGGCTTTCGAAAGGAAGTCGGAAACTCAGTGTCCCCTTTGAAGCCGATTTGCTGAGTGACTTGGGAGAGACCGGGTCACAGGCTAACAGGCTGGCACTCCCTGGGCTCCTCCCCCCAAACCCACCCAGCCCTTATCAGAAAGTTGGCTCCGGTTATGGAACTAGGAAGCCTTGGACAGAGCAGAAGGGAGGGGATATTGACTAGCGGCGTCTCCTGTTTCCTGGCTGGGCTGCCGTGTCTGGTACTTTGGCAGGCAAGGTGGACTGGAGGGCAGGATGAGGGTGGAGGCCTTTTTTAGGGGTCCATCAGAGGGGAAATCCTGGGCCTCTCTTCCTGACCGTCTCTGGCACCCTGTGGGTTGCAAGGCAGAGCCAAATTCCCAGGAGGCAGTATGAGCACGTGAGAATGAGAAAAATAAATTTTAAGAATTTGACATTTTATATTTCCACAAAAGCCCTGAAGTATTTTTTTAAGATTTTATTTGAATAAATGAATATTTTAGAGAGAGAGAGAGAGAGAGAGCACAAGGTGGGGGGGAAGGGCAGAGGGAGAGGGACAAGCAAACTCCCTGCTGCGCAGGGAGCCCGACGCGAGGCTCCATCCCAGGACCCTGGGATCATGACCTGAGCTGAAGGCAGATGCTTAACCGACTGAGCCACCCAGGTGGCCCGCACTGAAGTATTATAATAGCAATTATCAGAGCTTAAGGATTCCCTTACACTTACTTTATTTTTAATATGAACATTTGTATTTTAATATTAACACTTTAAAATTACATATAGGAAGGGGCCCTTCATATCCTCAGTGCTGAGTGCTCTGAAGTTCTGTTGAGTGGAGGCAGAACCACATCCCTGGCTGAGGAGGAGGCACGGTTGAGACACCCTCTGCTCCTGCAGCTGTCCCTAACCCTCTGCTATGAGCCCATTTGCCCAGCCTCAGTTTCCCCTGCAAAGGTGACAGAAGTGCCCTGCCTGCATGGGAGAAAGAGCAGGGGTGGGGGGCAGGTGACACGTGCTAAAGGGATCCCAGAAAGAGACACAGGACTAGGAAGTGGAACTCCTGTTCTCATTCCAGCTCGACCACTAACGCCTTGGAGGAGTCATTTCCCTTCCAGGCTGGAGCTTCCCCAGGGCTTGTCCTGTGTTCTCTTAGGGACCCCCTGAGCTCTACCTGGGGTCACGCCCACTCCCCTGCTTGGGAGGCCGTGTCCTGGCTGCTCCTCTCTGCCTTGCGGTTCCAAACACCAGGTTTTCTCCTTGCCCCGTTCTCCACCCATCCTCTCTCCTGTGGAGCCCAAGGCTTAAGCTGAGTGGAGAGGAAGCTGGAGGACCATGCCCCTTCTGTGATTCACCCTGCTCAGGCCTAAATCTTGTGACAACCTGCCTCACCCACTTGGTCAGGGCTGGGGCCACTTTCCTGGGGAGTCGCCTCTGAAAAGTCCTGGGAGTGGCTGTGGTGTCTGAGTAAAATGAAAACGGTTCTCCCTGCGACCCAGAAAGCTGAGTGGGATTCAAACTCTGGGGGTTCTAGTCCCGCATCTGTCTTGACTTGCCATGGGAAGGTATGTAGAGCCCGGCCCATTTAGTGCCCGAGGGATGGGGAAATTTCTGGCCATTTCTGAGCAGGGCAAGACTAGCAATGAGGTGTAGCAAAATAAGTTGAGGCCTGAGTCAAGAACTCTGAGTCACTGGCCTGGCAGAGCAAGAGCCCTGGGCTGTGTCTTGAGTTTTACTCCTGTGCTACTAAGAACTGTGTGTCCTTAGGCAAGTTCTGTCCCTCTCTGGGCCTCTGTTTATTTCTTGTCTTTCTTTCTTTTTTTAAGAAAATAAATATTTTAAAATTAAAAAAATATTTATTATTTGAGAGAGAGTGAGCATGAGTGAGGGCAGGGGCAGAGAGAGAAGGAGAAGCAGACTCCCCACTGAGCAGGGAGCCCGATGACAGATGACACGGGGCTCCATCCCAGGACCCTGGCATCATCACCTGATAGACGGTAAGCGTAGACGCTTAACCGACAGACCCACTCAGGTGCACCTGGGCCTCCGTTTCTTCTTCCATAAAATGAAAGGGTTGGATTAGAGCTAAAATGTACTCCAGCTTCATCTATTATCGTAGCCTTGACTCTGCAACTGATTAGCGGTGTGAGCTATGACAAAATACTTAACCTCTCTGTGCCTCAAGGTGTGACATACAGGTGAGAATGCCTTAGCTTTCTCACAGGAGTGTCGTGAAAATCCGGTAAGAAGATAAGATGCCCTGGGAAAGCTTTATGACAGTTGTCCCATTAAAAAGCTATAGTCACAGAGCTTTATTGCCGGAAAGGAATTTTGTCAGGTAAGTCTGGGAAGGGCAGCTCTCAGTCTTATGTCTCCAGAGTGCCTGTGACACCCTCCATATCAAAGAACTGCGGGAGCAAAACCGAGAAAGAAAATCTCTGGCAGACTCCACCATGAGCTGAGTGCGGAGCCTGACACGGGGCTCGATCTCACCACCCTGAGATCATGACGTGAGCCGAAATCAAGAGTCGGATGCATAACCTACTGAGGCACCCAGGCGCCTTGAGACCAAGAATTTTTCAATTGCAAAATGGCAAGATCACGCAAAAACCATGTTGCTTTACCTATGGCTTATTCCATCTCATATTACATTTCATTATGATTTTAATCTTTCCATAGTGACTCTATGTGATTGTCTTTGTCATTCAATACATCTTGAGCGCTATTAGCCAAGTCAAGATGCAAGGGATGATAGTTGGTGTTCTGCCTTGGCATGTTCTATATATAAAAATATGTTTCTGGTAATCAGGAACACAGCGAGTCCTTGACTAGTATAGAGCTTTTAAGAGTGTGGCACCTTTGAACTTCACGATGGCCTTGCAAGAACTTAGGCAGGACGGGTGTTGCTAATTCCATGTTAGAGATGAGGAAAGTTAGGTCTCAGGAGAGCAAGCAGTGTCTTGCTAAAGGATCCTAAGTGAGCAACAAAACCAGTACTTGAGTTCAAATTTCCTGACACCTATCCCAGGATGTCTTATTTTACATTCAAACAAGTGACTCAGAGGCTTTAAACTGAAGGCACAGGGGCCAGCCTGCTCTCTCTACTGGGGAGATCATTCTCAAATGAGAAAAAGGTAAAACTGGGGATGTTTCTAGCTGGATTCCTTCTGTCTCCTTTGTAAGCAGGTCCAGGGCCAGAGCAGAGGAAAGAAGCTGCTTAGGTGGTGGACTCTGGCTTTCAGTAGAGGCTGGGCTCACATCTCTCTTCACACCCCAAACAGGTCATCTGACAAGCCACAGGTATTTAACAGGACTCAAGCATGTTCCTTTTGCTCTCTGGCTCCTGGGTTCTACTGCAAGCCCCAGGGCAGTGGGACCAGCTAGGACCCTTTCCCTTCATTGGGGAAAAATGCCTCCCCTTCCCTCTGTCTGACTCCCTTTATCTTCTCCTCCTTTCCCTTGTTCCTAGTCTCATATTCACAAAGTTCTGTCTGGGTGCAGCCTAGATGCTTCTTGCTGTAATCCCCCCTCCTTTTATTTTTTGTCCTTAAGGAAGTTGGAAAAGATCAGCTGGTCAGTCTCCGTCCAGACCCCTCTTGTACTTTTTCTAATGCCAAATAATCGTACCATATGGACCCATGGTCCTCACTACGCTTGCAGGGCTAAATTTAGGGCACAAAATAATGCCCTAACCAAGGCCAGATTTAGGGAGAGTTGTCCACCTGTCTCCCTACTATATTCCTGTTTCCACTATCCAGCTTTTGCTAGATCCCTTAGTTTTCAAACTGATTTGACAACTGCTTTTCCACCAGCTCATGGTCCCTCTGGGACCCCCCAGAGCCCCTTCTGCACTTCTATTCACCCTGTACCCATGAGTCACTGTACTCAGCTCTTGGGAACGGCTTTCACACCCAGGCTTCTGGGTTTCTGACTCACAAAAACTAAAATGGATGGCTCTGGGGTATGAGAAACAGACACTGCATCTATGGGTGGATACTCCACAGACGCTGCAACATAGCCCTGGAGAGACTAACTGGCCAGCTCCTTGTACTTGCACACTGGGAGCAGCGGTGCAGATCTGCGTAGACCACTGAATGGAAGGTAGGTCCTGGACACACCACCTGGGTGTTTAAAGAAGGTCCAGGGGAAGCACAGTAGGTAGATCCCTTGGGACAGTCCATGTCACCCAAATACAAGATAGGGCCTGATTGCGAATGGGAGGGGGGCCAAGGTGATGATGTCTTTCATTAACTCTCAATCTTGCAACTCAGCAGTGGAGGCCCTTCCTACTCACTGGTGTCATGAGCAGCCCTAGTTTTCCCAAGTGGGCAACAATGAACTTGTTCATAATGCAGCTTTGTAAGCGGTCAGTCTCTTCCCCTGCAAAGCCCACTTTGGAAAATGCTCAAATTTATTATTTTGTATGCATGCAAGGGACACACACAGGCATGCACACAGGGCACAGGGATACACACAAGAGACCTGGGAACACAGACACATGCAGACAGACAGACATGGACACACAGGCAGATGAAACGTACGCACGCACACAGGCGCCGGCACACAAACACACCAAAGCCAAAGAATGTTAGCACGAAGAGAGTCATTTAAGAAGCTTGGCTCCCTTACTTATAGAGGAGGAAGTCCTCCTGCTGCAGTGAGGGGACTAGCTCAAGATCACACAGCTTGTTTTTATGATTTCTTTCCTTCTCTGTCCTGAACTCTGAACTTTGCCCACGAGCTCTGCGGGAGTGCTGTGCTTTGCTTAGGGTCTAGCTCTCTGCGCCCCAGTCAGGGAATTAGACCTGAGCAAAGAGCCGGGGTGATCACGGGGCTCACTTTGTGTGGTTCCCTTCTGTGGATGGTTGTATTTCCCCAAATGACCACAATAATACCTCCCATTCACGTGCTCTTCTTACAGTGACTTCAACGCTCCTGCCACCAACTCTGGGGTCTGTGTTCCCTCCCCTTGACCTGGAGCTTGTGACTGCTCCAGGCAATGGGGTACGGCAGAAGTG
The DNA here is from genome assembly GCF_009762305.2 of Zalophus californianus. Lineage (NCBI taxonomy): Eukaryota > Metazoa > Chordata > Mammalia > Carnivora > Otariidae > Zalophus > Zalophus californianus. The sequence continues at coordinate 23,280,694 of NC_045610.1, forward strand.
ATGCTACAAAACTTCCTCATCTCAGTTATAAAGAGGATATGGCTTCTGCTTGCCCGCGCTCTCACCCTATTGCTCTCTTTTGGAATCCTCATCCCGGAGACCCAACCACCATGTTTGGGCCCAAACTAGTCCACCTGGAGAAACCATGTGGAAAGGCCCACAGGAGAGAATGGGGGCTCCCAGCTGACAGCCAGATAGGTGAGCTTTTAAATGATTCCATCCCCGGACATTGTAGAGCAGAGACAAGCTGCCCTCATGCGCCCTGTTTGAAATTCTGACCCACAGTATCTATGAACATAATACATGTTTGTTTTACTTCACTAAGTTCTGGGGTAATTTATAATGTCGCCATAGTAACTGCAACACCATCTCTTAGGAATGATAGCTCTGTGTTGCCTGTTGTCCAATGCTGAAAATAGTTGCCTTACATATTTTGTCCTGTGTTATTGTTCTAGGAGAGCTAGTCACTAAGCCAGTACTTTATTTCTTTTCTTTCTTACAGATTTTTATTTATTTGTTTGTTTGAGAGAGAGTGAGCATGAGCGGGGAGAGGGGCACAGAGACAAGCAGACTCCCCACTGAGCCTGGCTCAATTCCAAGATCCCGAGATCATGACCTGAGCGGAAGTCAGAAGCTTAATTGACTGAGCCACCCAGGTGCCCCGACCAAGCCAGGACTTTAATCTGAAGCTCTGTTCTCTAAAATAATGATAAAGATAATAATAACAAGAATACTGAGAGCAGCTTCCTCTTATAGATTGTCTTCTATGTACTAGGCCCTGTGTTGAGCATTTTACATACATTATCTCAATGAAACCACACAGTCTTATGAAATAGGCATTATTAACCTTCATTGTACGGAGAAGAAAACCAAGGTTCAGAGAGATTAAATGATTCACTTATGGTTTGCACACACGTCTGTCTGACACTGAAGCTCATGCAATTGATCATTTACAGAAGCACATATAGACATAGTAACACCCCCGATTTGCATATATATTCATACATATGTACATGCATAGGCGTATAGAGACACATACACATTTCCAGAGTTTTTAATACTTTTAAAATATTTCTTGTTCTCAGAGCTAAAAATCCCCTTCCCCCAATTATGTTAAATAGACTGCAAGAGACTCAATCTGCTTAGTATTATGTTTCCCAAGCACACCCCAAGATAAAATTCTCTCCATCTGGGGCCACCACAGGCATGGGCGGCAGAGATATTGCCTCTGTTCTCCTGCCAAGGATTGCCTGGGACCCGGACTTGGGGGGAGGTGGGGCGGAACTCTTAATAGGACTTGGCTTGGTAGACGGAAGCCTTCTCCTGGGACTGTGAGGACCATGCACTTGATGTTGTAAGATTCTAAATTCAGTGAAACAGAGTGATTCCCAAATGTGCAAAAGCAGAGAGCACAAAACAAGAGACCAGTGCTTGGAAGGGGAGAGTGTGGCCCCCATTGTTGAAACACAGTCATTTCCAAATATTCCAGAATAGTGGTGGGAGCTGGCTGCTGGAAGGAAGAGCCCTTCAGTGGGGGCTTCTTCATTCTGGAGGTTTCTTAGATTCAGCATGCCTCTTCTAGGGAAGGGGAATGGGAGGGTACTGAGAAGTTCTGGACTGGCAGTTTTAGGGCAGGAATGAAACACTTAGGGAGCAAGAGTCTCAGGGCCGAGCACTGGGCTCAGGAATTCAGGACTCCTTAAAATAGTGGAGACTCCAGTCCTAATCTTGAGAATAGATAAGAACACAGAGATGCTTCTTTGGGGGAAGAAAGAAGTGATACGTATTATTACAGTCACCTTTCTCTGGAAAATAGATACCCCAAGTGGATCCCCACCCCTGCCTCCAAAGCGCTCACCTTGTGCAAACTACAGCAAGCAGGTGAGTCCCGAGGAGGGGAATCAAACCAAGACCCTCCACCTCCCTGCCTCCTTTCTCAAGTTCAGTCCTGAAGCACTGTTCCAAAGCTCCTTAGAAGCAGTTCTTGAGACTATAGTACTCTTACCCATTTTACAGGTTAGGAAACTAGTCCCGAGCTTGGACGCTGCCTTGCTCAAGCTGGTCAGTGGCAGCACCAGCCCAGTGCTGTCTCCTGTGTCCGGGGCAGTCTATGGTATCCTCTCCACCTCACCAATCTAGGGGGCTCCGCAGCCTCTGGGAAGGCTCGGGGCATCGGATGAATGAACTGCCAAGTCTTCGCAGCCTAAGCGGTGAGGAACAGTAGGTCTGCGCCCAACTGGGGTGCAGGGGCTACCTCTCTGTCAGCTGTTGCCCGCCTGTCCCATCTTGTCGCTCCCTCCTCCCCCCACCCCCCGCCCCGTCCGGGAAAATCAATGCAAATCCGTGTGCTTGTGTGGTCCAGCACTGGCACGGGGGAGAATGCTCCCGAGGCTCTTTGTGTGCGGACGGGGAGAGGGTAACTCAGATCGCCGGCTCAGATGAGACGGCTGGGTGGCCTGACTGCAAAGTTCTGGAGGGTCTCTAGCACGCGGCCCCCACTCCGCCCGGCACGCATCCTTTACCTCCGCCTCCCTGCGCAGCTCCTGGCCTCGGCGCTCGGAGAGCTGGGCGTCCAAGCGGCCCCACAGCAGCAGCGGCAGGGCGCGCAGCAGGAGGCCGACACGCGCCGCCATCTCGCCGCCGCTCCCGCCACCGGGGGCGGGCGCGTGGGGAGCCCCTGCGCGCCGGGCTGCCGGAGGCAGTCAGCGGCGCCCTGGGCCCCGCGGATGCTCCAGCTCTGCGCCGCCCCTCCGCGGAGCGGGAAGGGCCGGGGGAGCTCGCGGGTGCCCCGGCTCCGGGCGCAGGGCCGCCCCTCTGGGAGCTTCGCCGGGAGCCGGCCCGAGGTAGTGCAGCCCGGCAGTGCCTGCCCGCGGGTCGTCGGCCGCTGGACCGGGAAGGCGAGGGAGGAAGGGAGGGAGGAGGGGCGGGGGCCGGGCAGTCCGGCCCCACCCACTCCGCTCCGCCGCCGGAACGCGCCGCAGTCCCCGAGCCTCTTCCGCAGGCTGCACAGCCTGGCCGGGTGCCCGCCGCCGCCCTGCCCACCCGTTCTCTCCGCCAACCACCTCCAGTTGATCCGGATCTCTCCGGGGAGGGCGGGGGAAGAAGGGTCTCCTGGAGATTGTAGCTACTTTAGACTTCAATCAAGGAGGGTCCTGGCCTGCCTGAGCGTCACGTTATTTCAGCCAGGCTGGCAGGGGGCGAGGCCCTGGGCTATGAGAGAAGGAGCCCTGGGCTGGGGTCAGAAGACTGGGGCTTGGGTTCCAGATCTGCTCCTTTGCTAGCCGTGTGAATCCTGCCTCCATTACTTGCCGGCTGTGCGGTCTTAAGCAAGTCACTTACCCTCTCTGAACATATTTTTCTCACTAGTAAATGTCGATAATAAGAATACTAATATCGGGGCGCCTGGGTGGCTCAGTCGTTAAGCGTCTGCCTTCGGCTCAGGTCATGATCCTAGGGTCCGGGAATCGAGCCCCGCATCAGGCTCTCTGCTCCGCGGGAAGCCTGCTTCTCCCTCTCCCACTCTCCCTGCTTGTGTTCCCTCTCTCGCTGTGTGTCTCTCTGTCAAATAAATAAATAAAATCTTTTTTTTAAAAAAAGAATACTAATATCATGTGGCTGTAGGGAGCATTTAATGAGAGAATAATGTCTCTAAGTAACTGAGCACTGTACCTGACATCGTGCAGTACGCAATTAATAAGTGGTAGCCTGCCGCTTTGTGACTTTTGGCAAAGGATTTAACGACTTCGAGCGTCAGGTTCCTCCTCAATAAAATGAGAGCAAATGATATTTAGTTCCCAGAGTTGCATAGAGATTAAAAGAGAAACTGAGGGTAAAGTGCTTGGCTTTGTGTATTCCACACAGTCCGTAGCAAAGGTGGAGTGAAACGATTTACGTGAGAGCCTTCGCTAAACTCGCACTGAGCAAAAGTCAACTGTTTTCATTATCTGCCTTGGTCGCTGCGAGCAGGGTGCTGTCTCCTGGTCTAATCTGTGCTAATCTGTGAAATGCAAATGGCACAGTGATACCGACCTCCGGGGGACTCTTGCGGGGATTCCATGAGTTGATACGCGTAAAGTAATTTGGGATGTCTAAAGTGCTAACCAAATGTATTGCAGTGTTCTTACCCTAAGGCTTAGAGACTCAGTAGCACACAGAAGGCTTTTGTGTTACTGCAAAAAAGGTGCCACTCTGGCGGAGGAATTTTTGGAAAGGCAACCCCTCGGTGCACTGACTTAAAAGGCTGCTGTGGGAGAACAAATTGCCGGTAGGCTCCGCCCACCTCCCAGCCAACCAATGAAAAGGGGGTACTCCTCCCGGGCGAACCAATTAGAAACAGGCGCACCTCTGCGCAGGCCAGTGAATAATCAGCGGCCTTCGCCATCCCTGTGCCAGGGCCCCTGCGGTGGGCTTAGAGTTGTAAGGGATTTATGAGCCCATCTACGCCCCTTCTCCGCCGGTGCCCTGGTGCACATCCTTAAGGAGTGTCCTTGCCTGGGACGGAGGCCCAGAGATGGTGGCCAAGGTCTGGGCCTTCCCCTCAGAGAGCTTTCAGTCTAGCGGGGCAGACTGCAACGAAGGTTCTCAGCTCAGGACAGAACTGTGACACGGATACACGTTCAAGCGGAGTCCTGCGGGTGAGCTTAGAGGAGGGAGATTCTGAAGGCGAGTGGGGTAGCGTTGCTAGTTTTAGCAAATAAAAATACAGGATGACCTGTTAAATTTGAGTACCGGATTAACGACAAATAATTTTTTAGTATTAAGTATGTGCCAATGCAACATTTGGGACATACTTATACTAAAAAATTATTCACCGTTAAGCTGAAATTCAAGTTTAACTTGGTGGCCTCTATTTTATCTAGCAACCTGTGTGTGTGTGTGTTGCCGGAAGGTATATTCGGTCCTTGACCAATAGGAGGATTTTTTATTTTAGGTTTTTATTTAAATTCCAGTTAGTTAACATACAGTGTAATATTAGTTGCAGGTGTACAATATAGTGACTCAACACTTCCGTACAACACCCTGAGCTCATCACAACAAGTGCACTTCTTAATCCCCATCACTTATTTCACCCATCCCCCCTCCCCACCTCCCCTCTGTGACCATCAGTTTGTTCTCTATAGTTAAAAGTCTGTTTCTTGGTTTGCCTCTCTCTTTTTCCCCCTTTGCTTGTTCATTTTGTTTCTTAAATTCCACATGAATGAAACCATATGGTATTTGTCTTTCTCTGAGTTATTTTGCTTAGCATAATTTTTCTTTATGGCTGAGTACTATTCCATTATATATATATATATATATATACACATATATAATGTATATCTCATTTATATCATATATATATATCATCTTCTTTATCCATTCATCAATCAATGGACACTTGGGCTGTTTCCATAATTTGGCTATTGTGGATAATGTTGCTGTAAATACTGGGGTGCCTGGATCCCTTTGACTGAGTATTTTTGTATTCTTTGGGTAAATACCTAGTAGTGCAATTGCTGGATCATAGGATATTTTTATTTTTAACTTTTTGAGGAACCTCCATACTATTTTCCAGAGTAGTTGCAACAGTTTGCATTCCCACCAACAGTGTAAGAGGGTTCCCCTTTCTCCACATCAGTAGGTGGATTTTGAAAGGCTAGATACAACTCTGTATCTATCTAGGGCAGGGAGCTCTGAGGAGCACCAGTTGGCAAAGGATACTGTTGGCCAAGCTGGAGTCAATCCCAGACTTGCCAATTCTCTCTCCAGGCAGAATTTCTCCATCCCTCTCTCCAGCACATGCCAGAGGGTGTCCATTTCAGTTGCACTGGGAGGAGAGGGGAAGGCAGGGAGCAGTGCTTCCCTGAAGGGCTGAGTGACTGGGAGGATTGAGCCACTCAGAGAGCTGACCCTGGCTTTCTCTGCATCCCACGTTAGCCACGGCCCCTGGACCTGGAAAATTAGCACCACTGTTGTGTTTGGACGTTGACATCCTGTTTTCCTTTTGTGTTCTTGGTTAGATTATTTCATCCGATCCTCACCTGTCCCACTTCACCTCTGTGGTCACTTGGAGATGCCAAGAATTTGCACTTGGAAGTGCCTGCAAGAGTTTATGCAGAACAGAGCTTCCTTTGCCCACATTCTCATCCTGGGCTTCAACCATGCTTTGGCACAGGATGTCTCCATTTCCCAGAAAGACAGCATGTTTCCATGGTTAGAACCTGGGTGAGCAGGAGTTTCAGTTCCCTTCTGCCTCCAAAGCTTACTCATAAGTCCCAGAGCACCAAATTCTGTGATCTTCTTCAGGAATCCGGGGGCCTGACTTGCTGTATGTTTTCACTTTCCAGGACACATCCTAAGCCAAAGTCACTTTGGATGGGGTGGAGGAGGGTGGTCTGCCATCTGAGAGGGGCACTGAGGAAGGAAGGAAGATGAGAAAGGCAGGGTAGTTTATTGGAAGAAGCTCAGTCCACAGCAAGGACATCAGAAGAGTGATGGGGTTGGGGGGAGAATGGCTTTGGATCAGCCACATCCCAAACAATCCTGGGTGACAAGTCCTTATGTTAATCCAATATCATTATTTCCTCCTCTGGTGGGGGTGGGGATGGGAATGAGAAGTTGGAACAAATAATAGTGGTTAATGCTTGCTGAGAAATTAGCATGTGCCACATATGTGCTTTGTGCTTTACATAAATCATGTCATTGAATCTTTGCAGCTTCCTTATGAGAAAGCTACTATTATAAGCATCCTTATTTTAAAGATGAGCAAACTGAGGCACAGAGAGATTATGCCGTTTGTCTGAGGGCACAAATCTAGCAATGGAGCCAGGGTTCAAACTCAGATAGTCTAACTCCAGATCTTGAGGTCTTAAACTCTGCTATCTTGCCTCAAGTCAAAAGATCACTGGAGCACCTGCATTGAATCACCTGGAGGCACTTAGTAAAGATTCAGATTCCTGAGCTCTACTCCAGACCTACTAAGTCACTAAGTACTAGACACCAGTGTTCAAGGGGAAGATAGGAGGGCTAGGTTTTCCAAGGGTCTGGCTCTCTCCTTCCCTCCCTCCCTATGTTGGGTGAGCAAGTTCCTGACCCCGCTAGGCTGGCAGTCCTCTCATCTCCTCTCCTTTGTCCTCTTCAAAAAGAGCTGCTTCCCCTCCTTCTCTCTCTGCACTGGGGCTCACTTCAAACCCACAGTGCCTCCCGGCTCTCCCCAAGTAGACAGGCCTTGGGCACGTTGCATGCCCAAGGGAGTGGCTGTCAGCTGCCTGGACCATTCCTTCTTCTCTGACAGAAGGCGACAGCTGGCCAGTGAGTCGTCTTCCTGACCAGGACCCTTTGAATCAAGCAGGATGTATGGACCTGGACAAGGCCCTTTTTGGGCCTCAGTTTCTCTCTTCATAACATGAGAAACAATTAGCTTTGTCTCTGCCCCTTCCTTTTTCCCAGGAAATGTGCAGAGCACAAAGTAGATTTTATCAGAAGGAATTCTGGGCTCTGGATAAAGGCACTAACAGAATGACCAACCTCCCCAAATCACAATCATAGGAATGATAAGGAGAATGAGGGCGTGGGATTTGCTTGGGAGGCTTGAAGAGGAGGTATTCCCCAGAGTTGTGAGGAGGTGAGCTGTGATAATTTGGATTCATTATTGACTATAACCTCTGTGCATTTTTAGCACAGTGATTCAATTTTAGAAGCTCCGAGTCTTTAGCAACCACTTCTGCCTCTGGAAGAGAAATTTCCTCTCTCTAGCACATGTGGATGTGCTCTTATTAGTCTGGGTCACTTTCCCCAGTCTACCTGCCCTATTTGCCTCCCTGTACATACACACACATATGCACATGCTCATAGGGGACTGGAAAAGGCAAGAAATTTGGAAGGAGACAGACCTGGGTTTGAACCTGGACTTTTTCTTATTCTGTTATCCCTTGCAGGTCCACTAACCTCTCTGAGTTTCTGCCATCTTAAAATGGGACAACAATAATTCCTGCCTTTTCTGTTACCCCGATTTGCTAGAGGGCCAACTAGACAATTATTCACTGTTAAATCCTATCAAGTGCTAGATATTGGGTACACAGACATAAGCTTACATGCTTGTATTCTTTGCACAGTCTCACACTGGGGGATGCTCATATCCAGACAACATACGCAAGCATGCTCTGGAACAATCACATGAGCACCTCCTTGTCAGGCAATGAATGCTCTCTGGTCAGAACAGCCCCATCTCTGTTAATCCTCATCACGATTTGCAGGGTGACAGCCTCTTCTGGTTTGTTTTTTACTCAGAGCAGGACCCAGGGGACTTGCAAGGAGCACAATGAAAGCCTAGCCAGTCTGGCAGTGTGCCCCACTTCCCTTCCACAGAAAGGCTGTCTAACCGCCAGGAATCTGGCTGGAAAGGCTGACCAGGACCTGCTCAGCATCTGCTGCTTTGCTTAAAAGACCTGCTAACCGGAAAATGTCTGGTTCCTTTCCACCCCAAACAGGAAGTGCCTGCCACTGTCCTGAGGATGGGGTAGCCGGTCACTTACAAGGAACCGACTCCTGCTTTGCAGAGCCTCAGGGAGATCTTCATGGGACGCTTGCTCTCTAGGAAGGCTGGAGGAGCAGGGCTGCAGGGACACTTCCTGAGGTGGGGGTGGGAGGGTGGTGATGATGGCTAGGACTGCTTACCAGCGTGTGACACCTGGCACAGAGCAGGCTGTCAGTCTTTGAACGGTGTTCCCTGAACACTTACTCTGTGCCTTGTTGGAGATGTAAGAAAGTCCTAGAGAAGGTCTTTGAGCTTGAGGAGTTTACAGACAAGTCAGAAAGACAAGTCATGCCATTTCCCCCTCATCTATTTATTCATTCATTAAATACAAGCTCCCCCCTCCCCTTTTTTTAAGTGCCTACTGTTTCCGGCACTGTGTGAGGCACTGTGGAGTTCAGAGGGGAACTAGGCACCCCAACTAGAGAATAAATCAGCCTCTAATCAGGTAGCAAGCCTGGAAGGATCGGTACAACTGAGAGTTCCGCAGGATTTCAAAAAAGACAAAAGATCACTGGGCTATGGTTTTGACTCTGGTGGGAGCAATAACCTCCCTGCCCCACTGTGGTCAATTCTCAAGACAGCAGCCCGAGCAACCGCAGTAATACAGGCCAGATCCTAGCGTGGCTCTACTAAGTGGCGCCCTCTCCCGGCCTCCCCTCTCACTCTAACAAAGTTCGCTGTCCGGGTGGAAGGGTTGGGAAGCCAAACGGGAGGGAGGCAACTCAGAAATTTTCAACAGCAAGAAGATTCTACCAGCCGTAGGCTGGAGGGATGAAGGGAGGGGGAGGATGGGAAGAAGAAAGGGTTACAGGATCCCAGGAGCCAGGGGCACGGAATAGAAAGGATCTCTGGAGAAGACAGCTGCTGCCTGAGACACCACAGCCAGTGGCAGAAAAGGGGGAGACATAACCCTAGCTTCTTCCTTTCTTGTACTGTTTGATTTTCCACCAGGTTGCCCATTGACTGATTCTAGCTGGAAGCTACCGCCTGAGGGAATCTCTGAAACTGAAAGGTAGCCTTCGGTGGGGGGTGGGGGCAGGGTTAGCTCTCCAAGTGAGGACCTGAAGAATGATCAAGGGCAAACAGGCCCAGTACTAAGACCTTCCCAGGTACATTCTGCTAAAGCTGATGTGTAAAATGTACCTGCTGTCTTCCCTAACTGTGCGGAGTGAGGCCAGGATAGTGGATGTAGAGGGAGCAGGATCTTGTAGCATGAAGAACAGCGGGGTGACGATTAAAGTCGGTTCCAGATAATCATCCCCCGGCAAAAGCCTGGAAGACAGGAGGGCACAGGACTCAATCGGTGAGTCAGTTTCTGGTAGAAAAGGGCCCTTGGGAAGAAGCCCCAGGGGAATACAGACTTAGGAGGAGTTCACTGTTTCATGTTTGAGAGACCAGGGACACTGTAAGAAGAACCCTGGGCTTGGTCCAAAGGCCTGGATGTGAGCCTTCTGTCCCTAATTAGCTGTGTGAACTTGGTAAAGAGATTCACTTCCCTGAGCTCCAGTGTTCTCTCTACAAAATGTGGACAACAGCAATACCTATTTCACGGGGCTGTCCAGAATATTAAAAGAAATAATGAATATAAAAAACTAAATGTCATTCCTTTGATTAGATTCCTCAGAAGTTCCATTTTTTTAATTTTTTAATTTTTTAAAGATTTTATTTATTTATTTATTTGAGAGAGAGAGAGAGAGAAACAGCATGAGAGGGGAGAGGGTCAGAGGGAGAAGCAGACTCCCTGCTGAGCCGGGAGCCAGATGTGGAACTCAATCCCAGGACTCTGGGACCATGACCTGAGCCGAAGGCAGTCGCTTAACCAACTGAGCCACCCAGGCGCCCTCCATTTTTTTTTAAGGATTTTATTTTTTTAAGTAATCTGTACATGCAACATGGGGCTTGAGCTCACTACCCCGAGATCAAGAGTCACATGCTCTTTGGATTGAGCCCGCCAGGCGCCCCTTCCCTATTGTTTTTGATTTAGTATCCAAACTCCTCTGCCAGGCCCTCAAGGCTCTTCAGGATGTGGCCTCTGTGTACCTCTTTCACTCATCATTTATCACCACTGTCCACCCCTGCACATCCACAGACCAGCCAGCCAGAACCACCTGAAATTCCTGGCACTTGGCCCTCTTGTAGTCTTTGCAAATACAGCCCTTTCTGCCTGATACACATCCTGGGCCTAATTCCTGTTCTTTCTCCAAAATTCAGTTTAGGAGGTATTTCCTTCAGGAAGCCTTCCTTAATACCCCGTCCACCCTTCATGAGAGCTAGGTGCTCTTACTCTGTTTTCAGAGCACCCTCTGCATCCTCCCATTCTAGCACATTCAGTAGTCATTAGAATTGAAGGCTTGTACTACCCCTTGTGTGAGACTGCAGCTCCTGGAGGGCAGGGGCCATCATAATTCCTATTTCTCTACCTCCAGGCCTTCCAGGGCCTGACATCGAGTAGACCTCAGGAGATGGCAGTTGAATGAAGAATGCATGCATGCGTGAATGAATGAATTGATGGTACAAACTTACGGGGGCAATGATGAGCAACACTTTTTGTATTTCCATCTTAATTGTACACCCAATTGTAAAATAAATAAATAAATAGGAAGAACAATCTAGAAGTTTCCCCCATCCCTAACCCAATTCTCTCCTGCGATTGCACATGCCCATCATCTCCACTTCTGGGTTGCCTTCCTCAATGTTCGTGCTGATCGGCTGAATCATTTTTAGTCAGGAAGGAATTTTTATTCCTTTAACCTTGCTTGTTTGGTCTTATCCAGAGAGCTCCCTGACCCTCGATATCTAGAGCTGAGTCTACAATTACTGATAGTATAATGAAGAGAGATGACCTCATGTCTTTTTTCTGACCTGAAGGTGTTAATTCTGAACTTACCTCTCTACCTCCACCCCAACTTGTTCCTCCTCCTGTTCCCTACCACAGGGAATGATACCACCATCTGACCGCTTCTCTAAGTGGGAAACTCAGAATTCACTTCTCACTCTCCCTTAGCTCCTCCCTTCCAAATTGGTCACTCCATCTTGCCTAGTCTACCACGGAAGTATCTCAGGGATCTCTTCACTTACCTCTGACTTCACAGCTACAACCTAAGTCCAGGCCACTGTGATCTCTCACCAGAATGATTGCATTGGCCACCAAATTGGTCTCCCTGCTTTTAGGGACCTCTCATCTCCATACATTCTTCATACTGCAGCCTGAAGATGCAAATGTGACCTTCCTTTAAAATCCTCTGGCTTCCCAGTGCCCTCAAGATAAAGCACAAACCCTAATGCAGTGTATTTTACAAGGTATGGACTATTTAGCCTTCTACTTTTCTGGCCTCATCTACCATTCTCCCCTGGAGGGTAAACTCCAAAATACAGAATTACTTGTTTTACAACCAGTCGAAAGTCCTTTACCCCACTTCACTTGGTCTCTGGCTTGACTGAGATGGTGCATTGCCGTCTGGCAAAATGTCCTTGTATGCTCTCTGAGCTTTCACAGCCTCATTTCATCCTCTAGAGCTCCGGGCCCCACTAGGCAATGCAGCATAAGGGTTAAACCTCACAGACAATGGTTGGTATCTGGTTACTAGGATTCGAATTCCACGTTGGCCATTTACTAGTTGTGCGACCTAGGGCAAGTGAATAATCACGGCCGTAACGTCGGGATATTATTTCATCAGTGTGTTGTGAGAATTAAATGAGATGATGCAAGGTGCCTGATAATTAGAGTTGGCCGTTACAACAGCACTTAAAACCAAAGCTCGACCTCCCACCCACTATATTCTCAAGGCCGGGTTTGTGTGTGGTTTCGTTTTAATGCACACGTTTGTTCCAGTATCACCTTGTAGCCTCTGTTTTACTTGACAAGATAGTTAGACCGGGAGGCGATCACGACTTTCTGTCCCCGAGCTCGGCGACACCCAACGCCCCCAGGTGGCTTCAGCTGTCTGCAACCAAAGCTGAGCGAACTAGGGCATACCACTCGAAATCTTAGGGGAAGAAAGGCCTTTTCTAACCAAATGGTCTGTGTTTATAAGGCCTCCCCTCTTTCGTTTCCTAACCTTTAATTCTATCGGACACGATAAAAGTCAGAAATAGGACTGTAATTGGGACCGAGAAAGTAGGCTCAGCTTCCTCCCCCATGCTAATGGCGGCATTGGTACTTTCTCTTCTCCATTCCCTCTCAATAATGGTACCGTTCGCGGAGGGGAGAACAGAGAGGGGTTCTGAAGACTTCAGGTTTCAGAGGCTGGTACTCGTACAGGAACCACCCCTCGCGCCGTGGCGCGGTGGTACCGCCCACTGTCCTCTGATTGGCTGCCGAGGCCCCGCAGTCGGGCTCAGCCCGCCGCGCCGCCCTCAGTACAGCTCCGGCCGCCGCGCCGCCTGGCTCTCGTATCGCTTGTTCTCGGCGGGCTCTGGGGGCTCCGCGCTGCGGCCGTTAGTCATGTCGGGTAGGTGACTCCTTCAGCGAGCAGCGGCAGCGGCTAGAAGGGGCCTGGCGGGGTTGGGCCGTCTTCCCGCCCACCGGAGGGCCCCGAGGGAGAGCCTCCGGCCCTGAGGGAGGCTTGGGGTGGGGGGGGCGGCCGTGGCCGCCGCCATGTTGGACTGAAGGGACGCACGCTCCCAACGCTCTCCGTCTGCAAATCTCGGCGGGAGTGCTTCGGGCCCCCTTTTTTTTGACCCTGTCCTTGGAACCTGAGGAGACGTGCCGCTCCCGGGGAGGGTGTGTGAGTTGGTGGGGGGGGGGGGCGGAGGCCGTCTACGCCATCACGGGGGCGGGGGGAGCCCGTGATTAGAGCATCCGCTGAGAGAATCGGTGCTTCTGGTTCTCCGCTCCGCCTCAGATCTTTCAGCGAGGCCTCGGGCCACTCGTCTCGCCGCCTCGTACCTCAGTTTCCCCATCTGTGAAGTGGACTGGGCCTTCCTGACTCACCCATTCATCAGGTGGGGGTCTTGACGCTCTGGGAGCCCTTTCAGAGGACGTTGCCTTGCACGAAATCCTACTTACCGTCATTCCCTCTACCGTCACCGCCCGGATTCGAATGAGGGTGTTTGCATATAATTCAGTTTTCTCCTCACCCTGCTCTCATTTTTCTCCCTTCTCCAGTTTATCTCCTGCAAGAGCCCTGAAAGTGAGCCTTTTCTATTCCGGATAGACTCCTGTAGGTACATGTGGCATTTACCTCAAAGCATACAGGCCAAAGGAAAGGCAGTCTTACACGAAACATTTAAAGTGATAGACACTTCCACCCCCTCCTTTGTGTGGAAGAGGGGAGAAAAAAAAAAGGTCGATCTTTAGGACAGTCAGTTTAGGTCCTGCTAATAAACCCGGGTATAGAGTCTGGGACACGAATGTTCTCTAGACTTAGCAGTCCTAGCTAACCACGCAAGGTCCCCTGTTGTGGGTCCCTCACAGGCTGCAAAGACCCAGCTTTCCACTTGCTGGAAAACATGAGACATCACATTTCATGTGGAAAAGCAGAACATTTCCTTGAAGACATATGATGGGGATCAAAGTGATGGCTGGCACAGTCTTTCACATTTTTTAAGGGAGTTGGGACTTAAAAAACAAACACAGCACCCCCTCCCCCAGTGCGGTCTTGCAGAAGGATGGAAATGTGTGACAAAAAGCAAGTAGCAGGCTGAGATGAGGCCAAATTAACAAGACTGGCTGGACAGGAGAATAATAAACCTTCCTTAGATTAACCTTAATATTAAGTCTGAATATTGACCTTTTGTGGAACGGGGCACCTACCTGATGGAAGAGGCTGTTAACTGCACAGGATTTCTCTCTTGCTTCTTTCAGTATTTAATCCTTGCTCCAAGGAAAAATAATTTCTTACTCCAAGTAGACATTGGTACATCTTTTACCAGGTGCATAATTTGGAATGAAGTCTGGTGAAGCTCCACAGAAGTATGTAGAAGTAGGTCCTTAGGAGGTGTGTAACCCATCCATGGTTTAGATTCTCCTACCCTCATGGGGAAATTTACCATTTCAACGGACATTAAAAACTATTGGCGTTGTCTTGAATTTTACCGTCTTTATTGGTGTAAAACAATGGCTGTTTTTACAGGACTGCGTAGCTTTTATGGAAGATTAAATTTTAGAGGTTACCATCTGTAAAATCCAGGATTTTCAGTGTGTCGTATTAGTGTGTGAGCTGGTTTATCCATTAGTACTGATCTTCAAAGTACCAAGACACTAGATTAATTTGTCACTTTGTAAGTTAAGTTTTTTAAATATCAAGATTGGCTTTCACATGTGAAAAGAACTTTATATAATTGTTTCTAAATTAAATCCATTAAAGCGAGAATCTTTAAGTTCTACTTAGCGTTATATGCTGTTTATGCATTTTGTAAAATGTGTATAAAAATATTTTTGATTTTGTATAAAAATAGTATGCTTTTGACTTGTTTTTTGGTGAATGTTTCAATTAATAAATATAACAGTAAACCCCCCTAAACAGCTGATTGCATTAAGTTTAGTTAAATCCTTTAAACATTCCAAACTCAACCACTCCAGATGCCTGATAAAGCAGACTTATAAACTTAATAAAATATAAGTGCTTATATAGTCAATAAATAAGTAAAAACTGTAAATATTTTAAATCAAACTCATTCAAATACTGTTTACAATTGTGAGTTATCTGACACCTTCAAGTTAGAATCAAACGTATCAGTTATACATACAAAAATCAAAGTTAAGATACTTCTCATTTTGGCAGTATGGAAGACCAAAATAAATTGAAAGTCCTCTATCTACAAACACCAGAAATGCAAGAATTTACAAAAAAAGGGCAAGACCTAACCACCAGAAATGAAGTAGAAGCCAGCATAGGGCTAACTTGACAGTTGCCCTGAAGAGGCAGGTATAGGTCTCATCATTTAGAGACTTGGGGTTTTTGTTTGTTTTTTAAGATTTTATTTGAGAGAGGACAAGCAGGGGTTGGGGGGGGGCGCAGAGGGAGTAGAAGGCCCCCTGCTGAGCAGGGAGCCTGACTTGGGGCTCGTTCCCAGGACTCTGGGATCAAGGCCCCCTGCTGAAGACACACACTTAACTGAGCCACCCAGGTGCTCCGAGACTGGGGTTTTATTACCCAAGTACCCAAGGAGATGAAGCCTTGAGACTATTAGAGCCAGATAATGGGAACTGAGACCTTATATAAAACCTCCTAGATGTTTGGGGCACCTGGGTGGCTCAGCTGTTAAGCGTCGGCCTTCCGGCTCAGGTCATGATCCCAGGGTCCTGGGATCTAGCCCCGCATGGGGCTCCCTGCTCCGCGGGAGGCCTGCTTCTCCCTCTCCCACTCCCCCTGCTTGTGTTCCCTCTCTTGCAGTGCCTGTCTCTGTCAAATAAATAAAATCTTAAAAAACAAAAACAAAAACCTAGATGTTTGAAAGATTGTCTTCGGTGAAAAAGTGAACTAGAAAAAAACCTTTGTATCAGCATAACAGATAACAAGGAAGCTTGGGCCCTGAGTGAAAAAGGTCTGTCCTGAGAATTTGTAACCTGGGAACTGCTTCATACAATTTGGGTGTACATTTAGGCTAATTATGGGGGTCCAGGAAAACTTAAGCCAAGAAATTAACATAAAAATTGGTTCTGGGCTGGTAATAACCTTGGGGCTCCTGGTAGAAACAAATGAACAACCTTTTTTGGAGGAAATTTCACAGCCTAGGTCACAGGAATCTTCTAGAAAAAATAGGCCTTGCAAAAGGTAGATTCACATTAAAAAATTGTAGAACTCGGGGAGACAGTTCACCAAAATGAGTTTGTGACAAATGGGGTTAGAACCCCTGATAGGTAATCTGAAAGCAAGTAAGTTTGAAATTACTAAAAACCTGAAGGAAGGAATCAACCCTAAGACCAAGATGTTACGAATAAGTTTGAAAGTACCAAAAACCTAAAGGAAGGAATCAACCCTAAGACCAAGATGTTACGAAGAAAGGCCATATAGATTTACAAAGAACCTAGTATGAGATAGAAACAGTGGTTAAGTTGAATTGCAGACCCAGCAGAAGAAATAATTAGTGAAGTGGAAGACAGATACAGTTACAATTCAATTCAGAAGGAGATGAAAAGCAAGATTTAGAAACAGATGCAGAAGTCCTCTTATACATCTAATATATATATAATATGTCTCCTAAGAAAATGTGGGAGGAATCAGGATTATAGTTGAGATTTTTCCAAGATTGATGAATATTTTGGATCAAAAAACAGTTTCAAACATGAGATACCATGTTCAGTTCATCCTAGATAGATTGATATGAAACTGCAGATTATGAAATACCGATTACCTACCAGAGGAAAATAGGGAAATGGTAAGATTGGTAGACTTAAAAATTCTAAGAAGTTGGAAAATAATGAAATGATATCGAGTCTAAAGATTTAAGAGTACCACTTTCAGGCCTTTGCCAAAAGAGCTAAAAAATGTAAATCCAGAAAGGATGCAAAAAATAGAAGGAGCAAACAGTAAATAAAAAGCAAATACTAACAGTATGGAACATCGAAGATTAAAGTGATTACATTTGGAAGTTAAAAAATGGAAGCAAAAACAAAAATTGAATGTTTTACTTCTAAAGCAATAGGGGAAAAGGGAGTAAAGAAAATCCAGTAGGAGGCAGAAAAGGAGTTAAAAGGAAGAAACCCTAGTAAGTAGAAAAATATAATATAGGCTTGTAGGAATAAATGAAAAGTAGTAAAAATGTGAAAACGCCAATTGAAATAGTTTCACATTGGGAAAAGAAATTATCTCTATGTTGTTCAGAAATTAGATACCTGAAACGTAAGATTAAGAAATGTTGGAAGTATAGAGATAGAAGAAGATGAACCGGACAAACACCAAAAGCAAGATTGATTGTTTAGTTGTTACCAGTCAAAATAAAGTTTGGACATTTTTAATCATAATGTAATGTTAAAAGAGGATTCATCATGAATATATAAATCTGTACTTTTGTGTGCCTAACAAAATAGCCTCAAAATAGAGAAACCAAAAAAATATAATTGACAAGTCTGGTCAAATGGAGTTTTTTTTAGCACACCTTTCTGTGTGATTAATAGATGGGGCAGACCAAATGTTAGAGTATGAATGGTGTAACCAGGTATCATCTAGACGTACGGAATTTACTCAACATTTAGGAAATACACAGTTCTGGGGTGCCTGGGTGGCACAGTCGTTAAGTGTCGGCCTTTGGCTCAGGTCATGGTCCCAGCCAGGGTCCTGGGATCTAGCCCCGCATTGGGCTCCCTGCCCAGCGGGAAGCCTGCTTCTCCCTCTCCCACTCCCCCTGCTTGTGTTCCCTCTCGCTATGTCTCTGTCAAATAAATAAGTAAAATCTTAAAAAAAAATAGTTCTTTTCAAGCACATAAGGGGTGTTTATGCAAGTAAAATATTTACCAAGGGGAAAAGCAAAAAACAGCAAATCCTAATAAGTACCAGGAATAATAGAGAAAATACCTTTTCTCTATTTTCTGGCTGCAATGGAATATAATTAGGAAACAATAGAATCAAAACCCTATACACTTGGAAATGAAACATTTCTAAATCATGGATTCAGACAAGGCTCAAGTGTCAAGTACTCGTAATGAGCAGTAGTTTGAAATGCCATAAATTTACAAACTCATTTTCTCTGAGTATAAAATGTTTGTACTTAAATATATTTACACTAAGGGCCGTACTTATTGGTCAATATTCTATCTTGTAGAGTTTTAATGTCAGCCAACTAAAGTCAGATTTATAATTTCAGAGAACCAAAGTGACTGGGTTAAATTACGGACTCATTCATATAGAGTTGAACCAGGGTCACATGACCTATATGCTGTGTACTACTATAATTTTGCTTGAGCGAAAGGGAAATAAACAGGTCTTGGACTCCACTCTCAGTGGGAGAACCCCCATCCATGCCTTGGGATATTGAAGCTAAAGCTTCATTTATCCCCAGGATACTTTTTTACTCATACATCCCCCCGCCCTTCATAATCCTTTTCAGTTTCTGATTTAGTTGAAGCTAATTTCCTTTCTCATTTGGTAGATGTATCTAATCTCTTTGTGGTCCAGTTAGATTCTGTGTGCTTTTCATATTTTATTTGGTTATTAGTGATAAATCTGTGGTCATTTTTTCATGGGTATGGTAGTGATACACAATTTTTTCTTCATCTTAGCCTTATGTTCTTCACATTCATAGAAGTAGTCAGGATTTCATTCAATATTCTTATGATTAAGGATTTAAAAAAATCTTGTTCAGTCTGATTGTAGATCTCTGCTGCAGAAAAGTGGCAAATCTGATGTTATCTACTTATACTGCCAATGGTGATGTTTTTATATTGTAGCTTTATGTGAATTGAATGCAAATGTCACCAATTTGATTTCTGGTGGGTTTTCAGAACTGTTTGACAGCAAATGATTTTGTTTCATGTTGGATGAGATTGGGCCTAATGGTCAGCTGTTTCAGATGGAGTTATTTTTTGCAGTTGAAAGAATATTTCATATAATATTACTCTTATTCATCACTAATAAACTTTGAGTAGAAACCCAAAGGATAGAGCCTCTTCAAAAGTTTTTGATATAACTGATGTTTTGAGGTGTTGAGAAAAGCTCATAGTTTAAAAAAAAAATTTTTTTTAAAGATTTTATTTATTTATTTGACGGAGACAAAGCGACAGAAGGAACACAAGCAGGGGGAGTGGGAGAGGGAGAAGTAGGCTTCCTGCTGAGCAGGGAGCCCGATGTGGGGCTCCATCCCAGGACCCCGAGATCATGTCCTGAGCCCATGACCTGAGCCGAAGGCCAATGCTTAATGACTAAGCCACCCAGGCGCCCCTAAAAATTTTTTTTTGACATTATTTAATTCATGCCTTCCTTGGTAGTTTTTATTGCCGAAAAGGAAGCTGGAAGTAGGTCTTGCTGAGTTGGTATGCCGATTGGCCAAGTCCCTGGAACCTTGGTAAAGTTGGAGATAAACAACTAACTTAGCTGCTTTTACCAAAGTCTTCAGAGATCTGTTTGTTGCTGCTGATGGCCAGAGTGGTCCAGTTACAGGGGAATGGTGTGTATGTTGGACTGGTGAGGATTTGCAAGTCAGTGTAATCCTGGGGGTTTATCTTGTCAAGAGTATATGTCTTCCCCCCCCTTTTTAGTCTTGATTAGTTTCACTAGCTGCCTTTTTGTATGTAAAGGTAACTTGAGTTTTTGTTAAAAGGATGGATTTTTCACTGATTGTTTTATGCTTGTTCACTTGGTTCTTGTGACCATCAGGACACATTTGTAAAGTAGTTGTTTTTCAAAGACGTAGTTACTGTAAACAAATCCTTGCACAGTAATTTTAACTAGTTTTTTTTTCTGTAGGTAGTTTTTATTACATTTTCTTACCGCATTCCATCTGTAAAAGCTAAAGTCAGCCTTTGAGGGAAGCATAATTTTAAATAAGATTTAAAATTCTTTTTATGTGTTTTAGATTCTGGAGCTTACGGTCAGTCTGGGGGTGAGCAGCAAAGGTAAAGTATACGTACACTTTAATGATACCATGTAAGACTAGAACTGAGGGAAAAAAAGATGAATTGAGTCAAGCGTTCCTTTTGAGATTTGGTATCTGGATTTCTTAGAGTTAAATGTTAGCTTGTCAAGGGGGGAAGGCCTGTGTACATACTGAAACATTTTTTCCTTTTTTTAAAAAGCCTCCTTGAATCAGTAAATACAGATGCCCCCTAGAGATTAAAACAAATCTCATAGGTATTTTAAAGAATGTTTTCTTTAAGAAATTTTTTAAATGAAACTATTAAAAGGATTTAGACAATTGAACTATAGAACAGGTTTTTAGAGAAAGCATTTAAAGTTTTGATTGTATATAATATGCTATTTTTTTCAGAGCGGATTTTCTTTAAGCACTATAATAGAAATGCTTAGCATTTTAAAAAGACTCCTTACCATGCTTACAATAAAAAGAAAAATCTGTTTTTATGTGACTGAATACAAGGAATAGGGTTCTCTTACTTGCCAGAAACATAGCCTTTAACTTACACTATAAACGTTTGCAGCTCAATGTGAGATACTCAGAATAGCATCTCAGGTATCTTCTGTCTTTAGGTTTTAAGCTTCATGAAAACAAAACTGGTTTGACTTTTCTATTCTCATAGGGTAGTGCTAACTTCATAATAGGCAACTAGCAAATGTTTATTCAGTGAAATATATAAAGTTAAAGTCTGTTAGCACTTGATAGCTCTAGAATAATAAAAATGTTTTTTTTTTTTTTGCAAGTACTTTTTGGGGGGCATATATTCAGAAAGTTTGTTTCTGACTTGTTAGAATTTACATGCTATTATATATTGAATTAAGGTTCAAATCTGAGAGAGGTACATTTATTCAGTCAACGAACTATATGCCAGGCTGTGCTGTTACGGGGATATAATATAATTATTAAAGGCAGATTTAGGGCAGACGGTAGGAAGAAATTAATCTGTCAAAACATAGCTAATTTGATTAAAGTGCTAACTTAAAAAGTTATTTTTCTGTCTCAAATTTTTATTATGGGTCTTACTTCCATGTAGTCACTCCCCACACCCAAGTATAATTCTCTTGAGATTTTCTAGTTCTACTCAAGTTTTATTTGTGTGAGATTGTCAAAGCTAAACTTTTGGGGCTTGTTTGGTATTTAAGAGGTCTGGGAGTGACTTCATTTATGTCTTAACGGTCTTTGGTCATCACCTTTCAATTTAGACTCTTAAGAAACAGGCAGTTGGCAATTTCTCAGAAGAGAAGCTTGACGGGTTTGAAAGTTGAAGACAGGGTTTTTTTTAAGCTTTTAAATTCTAGCATATCTCTTTCAAGGAGTACATTTTTCTTTTACAGTTATTCTTCCTATGGAAATCAAGGCAGCCAAGGTTATGGACAAGCACCACAAGTAGGTTAAAATATAAATCGTGCTTTTTGTAAATATTTATTTTTATCAAGTAGGTGATAAAACTTGTATTTACCTAAATTCCAGAGCTATCCTGGCTATGGACAAACTACTGATTCCTCGTATGGACAGAACTATGGCGGCTACTCGGGCTATGGACAAAGCCAATCAGGTTGGACTGGTTTGTTAATTTGCTATTTTAGAAATTAAAAAATGAGAATATTTACTAAATGGTATATCCATCCAATCTTTAGGTTATTCACAATCCTACAGTGGTTATGAGAATCAAAAGCAGAGCTCATACGGCCAGCAGCCTTACAATAACCAGGGACAGCAAAACACGGAATCATCAGGAGGGTAAGGAATCAGTAAAAGCACAGAGATTGTGTTGGGTAGTGGAAATAACACTTTGAGTATTAAATAGATTTCACCATCAAATCCTAGCTTTACACATTTTTTTTTCAGAAAAGTTTTGAAGGATGAATTTCATAGTTCTGTGTTAGGAAGAATGTGGAAATTATTAGCATTGTCATTTGATTCTTATGATGTGTTATTTGTAATATTACTGTTTAGCTGTATGAATGCAAATGATTTATTTTTAAAGATTTTATTTATTTGAGAGAGAGAGAGAGCAAGTGAGCAAGCATGAGCAGCAGGGAGGGGCAGAGGGAGAAGCAGACTCCCTGCTGAGCAGGGAGCCCGATGCGGGGCTCGATCCCAGGACCCTGGGATCATGACCTTAGCTGAAGGCAGATGCTTAAGCTACGGAGGCACCTAGGCACCCTGCAGCACGTGATTTAAATGTTAAAAAAACATTTGGAGCTCTGCTTTATACCTGAGATTAAATAAGAACCTAGCTATAAAAGGAGACTTTCAGTACTTGCTTTTATTTCCGTTTTATTTTTTAGCCATTTTTTAATGTATTACCTTTTCAGGGACAAAAATATTAAAAAGTACCAAAACTATCCACACATTTCAGATACTCTAAATATGTTTTATTTGTTAACATAGGTAGATGAATATTTACCAACAAGTTTACAGGTATTATAGCTTGTTTTTTTTTTTTTTTAATTTTTGTTTTGGTTTTATAGTTTTTTTGAAGTTTCAGATGTGAGGAGCTTGTTCTTGTTACTAATTTTAATAATAGCAACTTAATTTTTTTAAATTGTGCTTTACATTTTGTGAAATGCTTTTGCATTCTCGAATTGATCCTTAGCCATTATGAGAGAGTGTCAGTAATTATCCCCAGTTTGTAGAGGTAAAGAGAAATTAAGATTATGTAGCCTGTTAAGTTACATAGCTAAAAAAGTACGCAAAAACTGAGATCACAAGTATTCTCTCTGCAGTGAAAAAAATTATTCTAAGTGAAATTCGGTTAAATAAAACCACTGGGGAAAGATTTGTGAGGTCACATTGTCAGTCTTATAGATATGAGAGTGTTTTGAAAAGTAGAAACTGGAGTACACATGTAGGAATAATTTTCAGAAAGCATGTTACATTAGAAGGAAGAACTCTTTTAAGTCCTGTTGGTTAGTTTTAAAATTAGGAGAAGGATGAATTTTTGGAAGCATGAGGTATAAATGCAGACCAAAGAAAAGTGTTAGATTTGGTTTGATAACCATTTTATTTTTTTTATTTTAACTTTTTATTATTTTATTATTTTTAAATTTGTAAAAATTTATTTGAGACACAGAGCACATGGGCATGTGTGCACGTAGGGGGGAGGGGCAGAGAGAGAGGGAGAGAGAATCTCAAGCTGACTCCCCGCTGAGTGTGGAGCCCAACGTGAGGCTCCATCCCATGACCGTGAGATGCTTAACTGACTGAGCCACCCAGGTGCCCCTAATTTTTTTTTTGACAACAATTTTAAGATTTTATTTATTTATTTGAGAGAGAGAGTGAGAGCCAGAGAGCACGAGAGGGAAGAGGATCAGAGGGAGAAGCAGGCTCCCCGCCGAGCAGGGAGCCCGATGCGGGACTCGATCCCGGGACTCCAGGATCATGACCTGAGCCCAAGGCAGTCGCTTCACCAACTGAGCCACCCAGGCGCCCGACAACAATTTTAAAGTGAGGCACTAGAGTTCTGACTGTTGATGTGATGTGCTTTGGGTAAGGAGTTGGAGGAACATACTGAACTTTATTATTTATTAGATTGCTTTGGTCATCTGATGGAGAATAAGGTGTGACTATTAAGTTATGAGACTTTTTGTTCCCTTTTTAAAACATTAGAACTCAAATCCAATTAAATATTCCTTTCAACATTCCCATCCTGAGAACAGGTAATTAATAGTCATATTGCTTAGAACATACTTAGAAATTTCTTTTTAATTGCCAGAGATAATAAAGCAGTCTCACTTTTTTGTAGACTAGTTTCAGATAAATGGCATCACAAAGCAAGTTCCTTCCTCTAAAAATCCGATTTACTATTGTTGTCTTTTTTTGGTAAGATTCTATTTTTTAAGTAATCTCTAAACCCACAACTCTGAGATCAAAGTCACATACTCCACTGACTAAGCCAGCTAGGCGCCCCTTACTGTTTTCTGAAACTTATCTTTGAAGATATTTAGGAGAATGTACTATAGGTTCTAAAGATAATTATAAGAAAATAGTACCCTGGGGTGCCTTGGGTGGCTCAGTCAGTTGGGCGTCTGCCTTTGGCTCAGGTCATGATCCCAGGGTCCTGGGATTGAGCCCCGCATCGGGCTCCCCACTCAGTGGGAAGTCTTGTTCTCCCTCTGCCACTCCCCCTGCTTGTGTTCCCTCTCTCACTGTGTCTCTCTCTGTCAAAAAGGTAAAATCTTAAAAAAAAAGAAAGAAAATAGTAGTACCCAAAATATTATGAGATAACATTGTTAAACTTAAGTAATAGAGAGCCTTTTAACGTACCTTAAAAAGACTCAGCACTTGGGGCACTTGGGTGCCTTAGTCGGTTAAGTGTCTACATTTGGCTCAGGTCATGATCCCAGGGTCCTGGGATTGAACCCCATATCGGGCTCCCTGCTTGTTGGGGAGTCTGCTTTTCCTTCTCCCTCTCCCCCAGCTCGTGTTCCCTCTCTCCCTCTTCTCTCAAATAAATAAAATCTTTTTTTTAAAAGATTTTATTTATTTATTTGACAGAGGGAGACACAGCGAGAGAAGGAACACAAGCAGGGGAGGCGGGGGAGGGAGAAGCTGGCTTCCCGTGGAGCAGGGAGCCCGATGTGGGGCTCCATCCAATGACCCTGGGATCGTGATCTGAGCAGAAGGCAGACGTTTAACGACTGAGCCACCCAGGTGCCCCAATAAATAAAATCTTTAAAAAAAAAGAATACCCAACACTGGTTGTGATATATTTGTTAAAGAATGAGACATATTACTGTATTTTGTGGCACCTTTAATTTTTTTTTTAAGTTCAAGGGGATGGCAAAAGCCATAGTAACTTTTTGTTTCACTAATGTCTTCAAAGGTGTGTGTGGTTTTTCTCATAATATGGCACCTCTTCAGTGATAGTGAATTCCATTGCTGATCAGGAGATTTTGTAGATAAGATAACTAAATGATTTGCACCAGAAAGTGGGGGTAGGGCTGTCTGGATGGCTCAGTCAGTCAAGCGTCCGACTCTTGATTTTGGCTCAGGTCCTAATCTCAGGGTCATGAGATCGAGCCCTGTGTTGGGCTCGGGGCTCTGTGCTCACTGGGGGAAGTCTGCTTGAGATTCTCTCCCTCTGCCCATCCCCTCTGCATTCTCTCTCTTTCTTTCTCTCTCTAGCAAATAAATAAATCTTAAAAAAAAAAAGTAAGTAGTAGTAAATATGGTTGAGGTCTATCTGGTCAGGCCTCTCAGTCTCAGTCAGTTTACTACAGTGAACATAATCCTTCTATAAAATTTCAAATTCTTGATTTCTGTTTAGCCAAGGTGGAAGAGCGCCTTCATATGACCAGTCAGACTATGGTCAACAAGATTCGTATGACCAACAGTCAGGCTATGATCAACATCAAGGTTCATATGATGAGCAGTCAAATTATGGTCAGCAGCATGATTCCTATAATCAAAATCAACAGTCCTACCATTCACAAAGGGAGAATTACAGCCACCACACACAAGGTATGATATATTGACCTATTATTTTTCTTTTTTCGCCTCATAGGATTATATTGAATTTTGGATTAAAAGACCTACGTAGGATTTCAACTGTTTGTAAAAATTCAGAGTGACCTTGAATATACATGCTTCTCTCTCATGGCCATCAAAGCTAGTTTATTAGATTTCTGTTTCTGAACTTCTCAGACTCCCAAATGGTCATGTGACTTTTTGATGGCTGATGACATGAATTTCCTTTGTAGTGTCACTTAACTCTGATCATTTGACAATGCTGCTGCCGCCAGTTGTATTGATAGTGTTGGTATACTTGATTGAGGGAAATTATCCTATATTAGCCTTTTCACTTCATCTAAGAAGGAGTAGCCATTCTTTCACTTGTTCTCTTACAGCATTTGGAATATACTACTGATACTTAGGAATCGGTCTGTGCCATGGACATGAATACTTCAAGGGCACAAGTCTTGTTTTACTCATTTATACTCTCATTGCCTAGTATAGGGCCTGGGTCATAGTGAGTGCTTGATAAATATTTGTTGAATAATTGAATGAATGAATAAGTGAATGAGTAAACATGGAAGCTCATTCAATGAATATCTTCAGTGAATATAGTCACTGAATATGTCTCAGTTTGAAAATCCAGTTATTTCACCCAAAGAACAAATAATCCAATCAAGAAATGGGCAGAAGACATGAACAGACATTTTTCCAAAGAAGACATCCAAATGGCCAACAGGCACATGAAAAAGTGCTCTACATCGCTCGGCATCAGGGAAATCCAAATCAAAACCTCAATGAGATACCACCTCACACCAGTCAGAATGGCTAAAATTAACAAGTCAGGGAACGACAGATGTTGGCGGGGATGTGGAGAAAGGGGAACCCTCCTACACTGTTGGTGGGAATGCAAACTGGTGCAACCACTCTGGAAAACAGTATGGAGGTTCCTCAAACAGTTGAAAATAGAGCTACCATTTGATCCAGCAATTGCACTACTGGGTATTTACCACAAAGATACAAATGTAGGGACCCGAAGGGGTACGTGCACTGCAATGTTTATAGCAGCAATGTGCACAATAGCCAAACTGTGGAAAGAGCCAAGATGTCCATTGACAGATGAATGGATAAAGAAGAAGTGGTATATATACACAATGGAATATTATGCAGCCATCAAAAGGAATGAGATCTTGCCATTTGCAACGACGTGGATGGAACTGGAGGGTGTTATGCTGAGTGAAATAAGTCAATCAGAGAAAGACATGTATCATATTACCTCACTGATATGAGGAATTCTTAATCTCAGGAACAAACTGAGTGTTACTGGAGTGGTGGGGGGTGGGAGGGATGGGGTGGCTGGGTGATAGACATTGGGGAGGGTATGTGCTACGGTGAGCGCTCTGAATTGTGCAAGACTGTTGAATCACAGATCTGTACTTCTGAAACAAATAACGCAACATATTTTAAGAAAAAAGAAAAAGAAGAAGATAACAGGAGAGGAAGAAAAGGGGAGTATGTCAGAGGGGGAGACGAACCATGAGAGATGATGGACTCTGAAAAACAAACTGAGGGTTCTAGAGGGGAGGGGGGTAGGGGGATGGGTTAGCCTGGTGATGGGTATTAAAGAGGGCACATTCTGCATGGAGCACTGGGTGTTATGCACAAACAATGAATCATGGAACACTACATCAAAAACAAATGATGTAATATATGGTGATTAACATAACAATAAAAAATTAAAAAAAAAAGAAAATCCAGTTATTTCTTGTCCGTGCTTGATTCACATTTAAGTATTTTTGAGGTAAAGAAATAACTTGTAAGGTTAGGGTTATGCTTTTCATCTAATTATTAAGATTCTGTACCTAATATTGTACTGTAATTCAAACTGTTCTTTATCACCATCACATCAAATGGTTATATCCCTGTCACCATTTTGCTTTCTGACTATAGCAGAGTGGAATTTGACACAGATATAATTCTCAAACATATTTAATTCCAGATAGTTTTATGATAACTTGGCATTTGAGTTCACATTGAGTGTACATGTGCCATTTTCCAAAGGACAAGTGTGTGACCCAAAGAGCCATTTAAGTTTATATTATGGGAAGCCTTTATCAGAAATGACAATGGTTATTTATTCATGTATATATTCTTTCCTTTTTTTTTTGTAGATGACCGTCGTGATGTGAGTAGGTATGGAGAAGATAATAGAGGATATGGCGGGTCACAGGGAGGAGGTAGAGGGCGTGGGGGATATGACAAGGATGGAAGAGGTCCTATGACAGGATCAAGGTAAGTATTTAGGTATAGGTGTCTACATTTCTTCTCTATCTCTTTTTTTAATTTTAAAAAAGTTTTTGTTGTTTTACTTAGCTGGTTTGATTCCAGCATCTGATTTAGGTAAGATGCTTAAATAGATTATGTTGTAGAGAAGGCAGAAATTCAAAATTTATTTTCAGTCTTAAGATGTCAGTAAATTACCTCAGAATAGGCTATGTTAGCAGTTAGTTTATGTGGTGTATATCAAACACCAGTGGAGAAAATTCCCCTATTATGGTTGTGATTAAACCATTTAACTATGTTTTTCCTGCCAGAGCTATAGAGTCTAAACTCCTTTAAAAGATGACTCTGAGAAATCCAAGTATATTATATGTAAAACATAAAAGGTAAGTTAATTTTAGATTGGAGTGCAGAGAGGCTGTTCCTTAATCTTGAATCCCCTTGGGAAGGGAAAATATTAGGAGGCGATAGCAGAGTATATAAAGGTGGGGTTGGCAAATGAGAAAGATTTTATGTAATTTAACTATTGGGTCTTCCTTCTTAAGTGAATAATTATTGAAATAATTAGTGCAACATCCCCTGTCATTGCATATTTTGTTCAGACTAAGCTGTGGAGAAGATGACTTTTTAATTCAGCCTTTCTTTTCCCCATTGCTAGTATTATCAGGTTTTGGTACTTAATTTTGGCATATGTTAAGAAAGCTGGTTATAAAATTACTTTTAAATATATCTGTAAATTTAGCACTTTGGCCCTAAAAACAAGAATGAAAAAATAACTGACATTTGTTGTCCTCAGTTGAGGTTTGCAGGTTGCAAATTTATGTGTAAAATACACAGGCCTAAAAGATAATTTGTGTTCCTTGGGAACTGAAATTGTTAGTGGCCTGTTAACTTAATAACATACCAGTACCAGTTCACTCTTCTGCTCCTTAGGGGCTCTTGTTCCCTGAGGTGACCTGAGAGACAAAACTAGTTACATACAGCACTGTTAACTTCTTCAAGTGAGCCAGGAATTTGATCACCGACTTGTATTTCTCTGTGTTTAGTGTACAGTACTTCGATATTAGGGCAAAACTAAAGCCTAAACATATTTGATGAACTTTTATAAGACTGAACATTAAGTCTTCCGATTGATAGCCAAAGTCAGTTTACAATATATAAATATATTATTGTATGCTCTTCATTATCAAAGTGAGCAGCCTGCCATCATGTGGATATAAATGAACAATGTAAAATGACATGGTGCTTACTTTCTACCTAATAGCCTCCTTCCCATCTCAAACAGAATCCCAAACAAGATAGCCAATACGTATATTTAATTTTCCAGTTAATATGTTTTAGATAATTGGCTTCTTTGGAATAATGTATGTTATAGAGTATATCGTACGTTTAATTTTCTTCATAAGGAAGTTATATCCTATACATTACTTATTAAACTATGACAATGTGTGAGAATGATAGAATCCCACTTTTTAGGAGGAGGAGGGTAGGGAAATCTTTAAAAATGTGTTTTCATCTTGGAGAGATGACTCATCTTAGAGATTTGAAAGGACCGTGAATGAATCTCCTAATAAAACAGGGGAGCACCATACCTTAACCATCTTGAGAGTCCCATTTTAAATAATTTTTATAACCTCCTTGGCATCATATTTCAATATGATTTTTGGTCCAGGTACTTGATCTGGACCAAAGTTTTTGATTTTCATATGGTTTTATTTAGCCTTAGAACCTCTTTACACACTATCTTTTGCAGAAACCCACTATAATTAGGTCAGAATGATACTGATCTGGTTCAAGGTAGGATTGGGGGAGGGGGTTCTTGCCCAGTTGCTGTCTATACCCTGCTCTGCCCCCTCCCCCCAGCCAATAAATGGGATGTGCACGAAAGGCCTTTTTTAGGAATCCATGTGGATGATGATGATTCTGTATATTGGTTTGGTAAAGTTTTTATGTGAAAGGCCATGTAAGAAATATTTCAGGCTTTTTGGGCCATATGGTTTCTTTTATAACTGTTCACCTCTGCCCTTGTAGCACCAAAGCAGCCATAGACAATGTATAAATAAATATGGTTGTGTTCCAGTAAAACTTCATTTATGGGTATGGAAATTTGAAGTTCATACAATTTTCATGTGTCACAATATCTTACTCAAGATGTGCTTTTTAGCTTATTTATAGGGGTAAAGTATTTTGAATTAGAGTAAAAATGCCCAGTTTCAGGATATTTTTTTCACACTTGGTTTTACATTTAAGTACCAAAAATATCCAAACATTTTTTGTTAGTCTTTCTCAGTACTCCTATTTGTGTTTCTAATCATCTTACTTAAAAAATTATATCAAGGTTGAAAATACGATCTTTTCAGGGCTGTTTGAAGAATATCTGGCGTTAGTTAGGTTTTTATTTAAAGAAGAAGGGGCATAGTTTGTGGGTGAGTGTGGGATAAGTGGTAAAGGTTGGGACATTCTTAGACTCAAGTCGTATGATTGCTTGGCTGGAGGAAGAATACAGACCAAAAGGAAGCTGCCAGCTTTCCAAATATGGAAGAAAAACGTGTGAAAATTATAGGGACTTTAGGAACCAATGTTTTTCTTTGAAAAAGCAGTTATAGCAAAAAAGATTGAATTTCTGATTGTCATCTAAAATTGATCACTGACTTAGTGGTCTAGAAGCTTAAGGCTGTAAGTTCTCTCAGTGTTTTTAACTTCAGCATTGTGATGAATACATCGCAAAATTGCCAGAACTTTATAGATAACCATTTTTCATGATTAAGTCATCAAGTTATGTAGCTTTTTCCAGGCTTTAATATCTCAAGCCTAAAAAAGTCATCTTGAATTTTGACTGTCGTCTTAGAAGAGTTTTTGAGTAGTTCCCTTTGAATTGTGCATATGTTCTGGTGATAGTCTAGAATAGCCCAATAGAAATGTAATATGGGTCACAAATGTGAGCCACATATGTAATTTTAAATTTTGTAGTAGGCACATTAAAAATAACGTAGGCAGTTAAAATTAATTTTAATAATATATTTTATTTAATATACCCCAAATATTTTATCATATAATCAGTATAAAATTACTGAATATTGTATATTGCGTTTTTCATACTAAGACTTTGAAATCCATTTTGCATTTTATATTTCGAGTACATCTTAATTTAGACTGTCCACATGTCAAATGGTCAACAGCCACGTGTGGCTAGTGAATACTGTATTGGACATGTGGCTCTAGAATGAGAGATTCTTGGCTTCTTGAAATGTGGGTAAATGCTGAATCCAGAGAGCCTTTTTACCACACATACAAGACATGGGAGGAATTAAAACATAAGTACAGCTACTGTTGAGAATATATTTAAATCCATTGAGTCATTTACATTTGGAATTCATGTTAGTCTTCTTCACACCCAAAAAAATTGTATTTTGGATTTACTATGAAAATTCAAGCATAGCACAGTTTGTTTTTTAACTAATCTTTTCTAATTTTTAGCTGAGTCCCTTTTTCTCTCTAGATAATGGATTTTCTGGAAACAAAGATTCCTGTATTGTCCTTTTACTTTTTGTCAGTTTAAGTCCTTGAATAGATATATTTAGATTTTCTTAAAATGAAAGATTTGGAGTAGAGATTCTGTCAAAGAACTTTTTCTTGACAAGCACCTGAAATTAAATGACCTTCAAGTTAAATGACCGTCTTCTCCTCTACATATGTAATACTGTAACAATGAAAGAACCCTCAGTCTACCTTAGGGTAGGCTGTTCATTGTGGTTTTGAACTTGGGACAACAATTTCCATAGTTGAGTCAAGAATATATAGTTGGTTTTCTTATGCAGGGGACACTCAGCCATACATTTGAGGATGTTTAATCTCTACTCTAAATACCTCTACTACTTTACCTTCAGATGTCCTTACTTCAGGAATTCTTTATGTGTACACATTTGCTGCTTTTTCTGGGAGGAAGACAAATTGTTGTGGCAACATCTTG
The DNA here is from genome assembly GCF_009762305.2 of Zalophus californianus. Classification (NCBI taxonomy): domain Eukaryota; kingdom Metazoa; phylum Chordata; class Mammalia; order Carnivora; family Otariidae; genus Zalophus; species Zalophus californianus. Next base: position 23,312,424 of record NC_045610.1, read on the forward strand.
ACCCAGATGTTCCCGTATCTTCATTGTCTTAATTGACTAGTGAAGCCTCAACTTGGTTTATGGAAAAGGGACTTGTAACCTGACTGCAGGTTTGAAAGATTCTTAACCACAGGCCCATGTTTTGTTAAATATTTAATAGTGAGTACTATTTGAGGTTTATTTAGTGTATTTAATATAATAAATTTACTTATAAGGGATTGTAATATAACTAGTTCATATGGAATTTCTTAGTAAGTGAAGAGAAAAATAATTGAAACATTTGAACTTGAAAGAAAGCTTCATGTAGGATTGTAGATCATCTAGACTGGTGCTTCCCAAACTTTACATACGAACTCCTTGGGGATCTTATTAAAATGCAGATTCTGATTCAGTAGGTATGGGGTGAGGCCTGCCATCCTGCTTTTCTGAGTTGCTCTCAGGCTCTGCCTGTGCTGCTATTCCCTGGACCACCCTCTGAGTAGCAGCAATGTAAACCCTTATTTTGTGAAGGAGGAAACTGAAGCCTAGGGAGAATTACTGACTTGTCCAAATTTTCAAGATTGATTAGTGATAGTAAAGAGTATACCCTGAGTCTCTTAGTTTGAAGACTAGTACTTTTTCAAATGCACTGTGATTTTTTCATATTTATGGCCATTGTGTTGAAATCTTCAGCTGCCGTATTTTCAAAGGAAATGCTCAATGAAGGTGATTTAAGTTAAAATGTCATTATGTGGAGAAATAGGAAATAATAAACGTATTAAAATGTCATTTGTTTTATAGCACTTTTATTTTGCAGTGGTATATCCTTTTTTTAAAGTTCAAAGTTATATTGCTGGCCAGAATAGAAAATACAAGAATTAGCTGTTGTATGTAGTTGCATATTTTCTCTCCACTGTGGCCAGATAAACAGTTTGGTACTTGGTTTAAGATGACAGCAAAATAAATAAGAGGTATCTCTTAGAGCACTTACTTGTGAAAATTTCCTATTTAAAGAATCTACTTTATCCTGGGGACTTTAACCTCCTGACAGGAATGCGGGCTTAATATTTTCACTGGTTCTTTCCTCTTTTTTTTTTTTTTTTTGTTTTTTTTTTTGAGTTCTCATGATCATCTTTGAAGAAACCTGAGATATCTTGGTTTCTAATAATAAGATTTTTAGCAGATGAATCTCAAGAACTCTGTTGGCTTTCCTTTCTTAGAAGAGTTAAGCAGTGATATACAGGTCAGTTAGAAGTGTAGGAAGGACTTGGGTACTGTTCTGAAAAGAGGGGTCTTAGAGACTGAATAGGAGACTATATGTATATAAAGTGGACCTGAGCTTTATATTGTCGATGTAGCCTTGAAATAGCCTTATTCTCCTTATAGTCTTCCTGGAAATTACATAAAATTAATAACGAATTAAGATGCATGTGTCTCTCCCTAACCTGGTTGCAAGGGGAGATTTTACATCAAGGTAGTAGAATAGACTTAAAAAGAAGACTGCTTTCTCATTTAGTTAGAGTGGTTTTTCTCAGGATGGCTCAGAAAAACCATCTATCTAGAGGCTAGAGGGGGCAGTGTTATCATTATAGGAGAAGCTTTTAAGCATTGAAGAGACCTTAGTGTATTGGATTAGTTTCTTGGATTATAGTAGAAGATGATTAATAGTAGTAAAATACTAGATGTCACCATCTGAAAACTGGGTGTTTTTATTTCCATGACAGCATGTGAATCTTAGAGGATTACTTAGTTCAGGCGAGAGAAACAAGCTTTTAATGTATGAGTATGTAAACAGTTTCTTCATGAGAGAGATCTTAGATTTCTTACATAGATTTATGCACACAAGGACCATTGATTTATCTGTCACTGGAAATTTGCCTAGTCATTTTCTTGTGGGCAGCTGCGATGTTGGAGTATGTTGCATTCGGTCTCTGATAACGGTCTACTGATCGGTGTACAGAGCATTTGGCATTGGTATATTAGAGTGGGTATAGAGTAAGAGAGCAGTTTTAAGTTATGCTTTCTTTTAGTGTTCATTTTTTCAGATTTCTGAATGATTTGAGATTTTTTAAGACTACTTTCATTCAGGCTCACTTTTATGTATATTTGTACCTCGCTTTTTTTCTTCATCTCATAAAACCCACAATTTGATATCAAAATAGAACATACTACTGAAATTTTTATCTCCCATTCTGCTATCAGAATCTTAACCTAGCTTTATATTGTTCTTCTAGTCTTTTTCCTTTTTTCTCATATTTAAAAAAATATCCCCCTTGGAAAGAATGTTTGCTCCAGTTTAGCATTCTTCATTCTGTGCCTCTAGCTTTTAAGTTACGATATGAATAGTATCCCTTTGGCTTGGGGTTGGGAAGATTTTAAAAGAAGAGTATATGAGATACATTCTGTAATAAGCTTGAAAAGGCAACCTTGTGGAAATAGATCCTTGGGAAAACACCTAGGTGAAAACAACATTTTGGAGTCTATGAAATGGAATTTACTGGAAAGTTAGAGGTGCTACTGTTTCCCTAGGCGCTCTACTTGTGACAGTTAAGTGTAGATTGAGCCCAGGGCTCAGCACATTAGAGACTTAAGGAAGAAATCATTTCTTCAATTTTTCCTCTGCAGTGGTGGTGACCGCGGTGGCTTCAAAAATTTTGGTGGTAAGTGCTGAGTATCCCAAAATGTTTCAGTGGAAATGCTATATAAATCTAAAAGCCACCAATATCCCGCAGACGCAGTCTAAGCCCTTTCTTACCCTGTTGAGGCTGGTGTGTGTTGTGTGCTTTAAAAAAAATTATGTATATATACATATATATATCAAAGAAAACATTTTAAAAAGCCAAAGTTGATCTCAAACAGTCCAATGGGTTTCTACACAGTGAATTTGCATGAAAGAGTCTGTGGTGACCAATGAATGAGACTTTCACTGGATTTTGACAATACATTTTTTTAATAAAGGTAGCTGACATGGTGTTGTTAAATTATTAGGGTTTTCCAATCAGCCTTCACAACCAGAGCTTAACAAAAGTGATACTAGCATAATGCCAAAGTGGCGGGTACCGTCTGGGACAAATTTAAGGAAATAATTGACTTTCATCTTGATTTCTTAAACTTAATAAAACTTAATTTATATATTTACTTTGTAAATCTGTGATGGTTGACTTTCAAGGATTTTGGAAGTATTGACTTTCATGCCTTGGTTTTTATTACTATTTTTTCATGATTTCTAATGAGTTGCCTTCAATAGCTTTTTTTCTTTTTCTTTTTCTTTTCTTTTCCCTTAGGTCACAGGGATTATGGACCCAGACCAGATGCTGGTAAGGTTTATGGTAGTTTGTGACTTTGCCATTGAGAGAATATTAGTTTTCCAACTTTTCAAGGGAAAAGTGTGTCTGTTTGGAGGAGTTAGGGCAGTAGGAAGATTTAATTTGATAGTGTTTCCAGAATTGGGGAGCTTCACTTCTAAAAACATACCAGAAAGAAAAATTCAGGGAAATTGGAAAGTTTGCTGGGGAAAATTGCTATGTTTGTGGTTTCCTATGCTCTGCTTTTTCTTTTGTGAAAAAAATACTTGATCTTGTATTGCTAATTAACATTACTTATTTAAATAACTACAAATCAGATTTGAGAGAGTTGGTATCATTGGGAATTTGAAGTAGAAAATCTATGTTTAAGAAAATTTTACATCGGATTGGTAGTCCCCTTAGTGGGCCTAAGAAACCTGAACTCATACATGGGGAGAATTGTCTTACTCTGGGCAGAGGTCACTCACTTCATGTGGCTTTTATTTTTAAAATGAAATTCAAGGCTACCTGGAGCCTTTTGGAAGTTATAACTTAGATATTAAAAATCTATTTGAGCCAAAAAATTTTAATATATATTGAAATCAGAACTTTTGTTTTTATTAAGATGCCAAAGTATTCTATATGGATGGCAATTTCTGAATTATCCCTTGATGGACTGAATTTTTGTACATCTTTCTTACTTTGTTGTACTAATCCAAAAGTGTGCGTGTAAGGTAAGGTGTGTGTCAAGGTGCCCCTACCCTCTGGTATATACAAAGCTTATTGCAATGACCGGGAAACCAGCAGTTATGCTTGGCTTGCTTGGAAGTCCAAAGTGTCAGATTTGGGGAATTTTCTACTGAGAGCCTTAAAAGTACTGATTAGCCATAAAGGGTTAAAGCTCTCCAAAGAAAGGAATGCTAATTAATACTAGCTGTCTTCATCTCTTCATGAGCTTCAGCCCTGTATCTGAATCTAAAGAGTAAGATATCTAAGATCTCCCTTAATTGGTTTTTCACATAGTGTGGACTTGATCCACTTTAACTGAAGTTTAGTTGTAAGGATTGATCTACTACCAAATAACTATGGTGACCACTTTGCATGTGGATACAAGATTTTTTGTATATTGGTCCTTTTTCCTTTTGGTCATAGAAGCAGTTGAATATTGGACAATAAATTATTGCTCTTGATTACTGAACAGGATGTAAAACCAAGGAATATGTAAAATTAACCATAATTTTTTTCCCCCTTAGATTCAGAATCTGATAATTCAGATAACAACACAATCTTTGTGCAAGGACTTGGGGAGGGTGTGTCTACAGATCAAGTGGGGGAGTTCTTTAAACAAATAGGAATTATCAAGGTGAGTAGAAACTATGGCTTATGTTGAAAATCTTCTAATTATTAACATATTATAGTTAAGATACATAGATTACATAAGATTATATCTCTTAAAATTCCCTGATACACATGCCCAGCCATGTCTGTAGGCCTTTTGCTAAATTTGCTAAATACATGAAAATTTTATTCCTTGCTTGTTTATCTTTCCACAGCCTTCTACAGCTTTAGCTTTCAGTCTTCGGCTCTAAAAATAGTCTCTGCCTAGCTCCTAAGATTGTGAGAACCAAATGAGATTGTGAGAATATTTTATAGATTCTGAAAGGCCATTATATGCAAACTGCGTTACATATCAGCCCAGTATCGGATGCTTTATTTCATAATTGTGTTGTTTATTGTGTATTTAACGTGTATCCTGCACCATTTGTTTCATGCATGGCTGAATTCAGCAGGGCTGAATATTTCTGTGAATTTAATATTTCTCCTCTCTTAACTTGGAAAGCAGCAGTTAGAGTAGTGTTAGTAGATTGTAGCATTTACCTGAAATCAGTTTGCAGTTGTCCTTATTTTGGTGCCTGTGGAATTACTCATTTACCCATGATATGTAAAAAATTCATACAGTTCTGAAGAGTAGACATTCTTATTTGTCTTCCACTCCCATCTCAGCCAGCTGCAGTGTGTATACCTTAGTGGTAATCTGTTAATTTGCCTGGTGTACATTCTTCCTGACTTTTTTTTTTATGTTTTACAAGGTATATATTTACATGAAGCATTATCTAAAAGAAATTATACATAGATAAAACAGTATACTATGTATCATTTTCATAGCTTGGGTTTACTTAATATATCTTAAGAGAATTTTCAGAACCTATAGATAACTTAATTTTTATATTAGGTACATAATATTTGTAGTACGGATATGTGAATTCCTTTAAAAAATCCTTAATTGTGTGGTTTATGATCACTTTTTTTAAAAAAAGCTAATACCAACTTGTTTGTTCCTCAGACAAATAAGAAGACGGGAAAACCAATGATAAATCTGTATACAGACAAGGACACAGGGAAGCCAAAAGGAGAGGCAACAGTGTCATTTGATGACCCTCCTTCAGCTAAGGCAGCCATTGACTGGTTTGATGGTATATCTTATTCATACAGTTTCAATATGCAGTTTGGATAAATGTTTTCTAGTCTTGAAGTCAAAATATATTCTGGTAGACTGGTTATTTTCATGTTTACTTTTGTGGATATTTTATTAAAAATAAAGGCTAGAGTTTTTACATACCTTTAGAAATGAAGTAGAGAGCTCCCTCGTTTGTCCTCAATATTTCCTTATTATTCTACCTTGTGTTTGAAGCCACCCTGATGGAGATTTCGAGGGTTGGCCTGCTTAACTCTCTTTGTAAATTTAGATTAATTTCCCTTCAACTACAAAGCTAATACATATTTGGAAGAAATATTAAGACATTCCCCCCCCAAAAATGAAAAAATATGGGAAAGTAGAAGAAAGCAGTAAAGCTTCCATAGTCCTCTACTCAGAAATAACCATTGATAATATTTTTTATTAAATTTAACTCCACTCTTTTAAAAGCATTTTAAAAAGTTTGTCATTATATTCCGAATCTAGTTTTGTCTCATGCTTTTTTCACTTAACATTTTTACAGTCATTTCCCCACGTTATTAGAAATTCATTGTTTTGTATTCTAACAAAAACCAACACTTATTGCATGTTTACTGTGGTTTATAGGCTAGGCATAGTTGTAAAAGCTTTATATGCATTAATTCAGTTTGATCCTCATAGTAACCCTATGAGACAGCCTATTATTACTGTTTTTTAGATGTTGAAACTGAGGCACAGAGAAGCTGTATAATTTTCAGGATCGTAGCATAACTGGTAGAGTCAGGATTCAAACTCAGGCAGTCTGGATCCACAGTCTCTAAAGGACTTAACCATGCTAGATTAGATTGACAGACACTTGAGGTCCCTTCTGGTTCTGAGATTATTGTACCTGTGTCTTTAAAACATAATTGCATTTCTTCAAAAATGAGATTGTGGTACTCTGTCCTCACCTTCATATTCTTTACTTTTTTTGCATTATTCTGTCAGGCCTCATCACCTTGCTCTTGAAGGCTAGGTCCTTTCTTCCTCACTTTTCTGTGAATTAAAAAACAATCTCTTTTGCTCATATGTTCTAAAATAATTGTGCTTTTTGCCCACAGGTCATATGAGCCTCTTAAACCTAACTCCATAGTTAAGGTCATTCTACAGCTTTGAAAATACTGATCCATGAGTGGCTTCCTAGGTCCTACTGTCTGATACTCTGGAAAGTTGCCAGCCATTATAATAAGCGCTTTGATTAGGGAGCTAAGGCTCCTGGAATTGTGACCATTTTATGAATCCTTTTGTTTAATATAAACTAAAAAGATTAGTTCCTGTCTCTAAGGCCCTGGGGCTGCAGAATACAGGTGTGTGTGCATGTGTGTAAGTAATCACATATGCTTTCATTTTCCTGGCATTTATTTTTAAAGATACTACCTTGCATATAGTAAAAGAGTTTCAAACTGTACCAGAAGTATAGAATAAAAAATGAGCTTTCTTTTACTTTTGACCCCCAGTGATCTCTTTTCCCCTCCTGAGAGTTGAGCATGATAGGCAGTGTATATGTAGCATGTAAGTGCATGTAAAGGCACGTGTGCACACCCACACACTCATTCCCTTTATAAAGCAGAAGTGGTGACATACTACACACATGGTTCTGCACTTGGCTCTTTTCATATTACAAATAGATGTGGGGTTTTTTTTTCTTAGTAAGAAGTAACTGCATCCCAGTGACAGATCTGCTCTATTCAATAGATTGTATCATGTTTGAGCACTGTTACTTTGACTTCTTAGGGAACACTGGTGTGTTTGAATTTGTGTGAGGATGTCTGTTACTGCTCTGAAACTGAAAATTTTCAGGACAGTTTTATATTTTTGTTGTGAGGTGGAGATGTGGAGTAGCATTTTTTCAAAACTTCTTTTTTTCTTCTTAGGAAAAGAATTCCATGGCAACATCATTAAAGTGTCCTTTGCTACCAGAAGACCTGAATTCATGAGAGGGGGTGGAAGTGGAGGTGGGCGACGAGGTAAGACACTTGTTGCTCACAGGCCTGGATATTGTACAAAGGGTTTGATTTTGAGTCTATGTTCTGTCTCTGTTGTGTGAACTACTACCTCTTTCTCCCCCTGGGTTTTTTTCCTTCTATCTTTTTTTTTTTAATTTTTATTGTTATGTTAATCACCATATATTACATCATTTGTTTTTGATGTAGTGTTCCATGATTCATTGTTTGTGCATAACACCCAGTGCTCCATGCAGAATGTGCCCTCTTTAATACCCATCACCAGGCTAACCCATCCACCTACCTCCTCCCCTCTAGAACCCTCAGTTTGTTTTTCAGAGTCCATCGTCTCTCATGGTTCTTCTCCCCCTCTGACTTACTCCCCTTCATTCTTCCCCTCCTGCTATCTTCTTCTTTTTCTTTTTTCTTAACATATGTTGTGTTATTTGTTTCAGAAGTACAGATCTGTGATTCAACAGTCTTGCACAATTCACAGCGCTCACCATAGCACATACCCTCCCCAATGTCTATCACCCAGCCGCCCCATCCCTCCCACCCCCCACCACTCTAGCAACCCTCAGTTTGTTCCTGAGATTAAGAATTCCTCATATCAGTGAGGTCCTATGATACATGTTTTTCTCTGATTGACTTATTTCACTCAGCATAACACCCTCCAGTTCCATCCACGTCGTTGCAAATGGCAAGATCTCATTCCTTTTGATGGCTGCATAATATTCCATTGTGTATATATACCACATCTTCTTTATCCATTCATCTGTCGATGGACATCTTGGCTCTTTCCACAGTTTGGCTATTGTGCACATTGCTGCTATAAACATTGGGGTGCACGTACCCCTTCGGATCCCTACATATGTATCTTTGTGGTAAATACCCAGTAGTGCAATTGCTGGATCGTGTGGTAGCTCTACTTTCAACTGCTTGAGGAACCTCCATACTGTTTTCCAGAGGGGTTGCACCAGCTTGTGTTCCCACCAACAGTGTAGGAGGGTTCCCCTTTCTCCACATCCCAGCCAACGTCTGTCGTTTCCTGACTTGTTAATTTTAGCCATTCTGACGGGTGTGAGGTGGTATCTCATGGAGGTTTTGATTTGGATTTCCCTGATGCCGAGCGATGTTGAGCACTTTTTCATGTGTCTATTGGCCATTTGGATGTCTTCTTTGGAAAAATGTCTGTTCATGTCTTCTGCCCATTTCTTGATTGGATTATTTGTTCTTTGGGTGTTGAGTTTGATAAGTTCTTTCTAGATTTTGGAGATTAGCCCTTTATCTGATATGTCATTTGCAAATATTTTCTCCCATTCTGTCGGTTGTCTTTTGGTTTTGTGGACTGTTTCTTTTGCTGTGCAAAAGCTTTTTATCCTGATGAAATCCCAATAGTTCATTTTTGCCCTTGCTTCCCTTGCCTTTGGCAATGTTTCTAGGAAGAAGTTGCTGTGGCTGAGGTCGAAGAGGTAGCTACCTGTGTTCTCCTTTAGGATTTTGATGGACTCCTGTCTCACATTTAGGTCTTTCAACCATTTGGAGTCTATTTTTGTGTGTGGTGTAAGGAAATGGTCCAGTTTCATTCTTCTGCATGTGGCTGTCCAATTTTCCCAACACCATTTGTTGAAGAGACTGGCTTTTTGCCATTGGACATTCTTTCCTGCTTTGTCAAAGATGAGTTGACCATAGAGTTGAGGGTCCATTTCTGGGCTCTATTCTGTTCCATTGATTTATGTGTCTGTTTTTGTGCCAGTACCATACTGTCTTGATGATGACAGCTTTGTAATAGAGCTAGAAGTCCGGAATTATGATGCCGCCAGCTTTGCTTTTCTTTTTCAACATTCCTCTGGCTATTCGGGGTCTCTTCTGGTTCCATACAAATTTTAGGATTATTTGTTCCATTTCTTTGAAAAAAGTGGATGGTATTTTGATGGGGATTGCATTGAATGTGTAGATTGCCCTAGGTAGCATTGACATCTTCACAATGTTGGTTCTCCCAATCCATGAGCATGGAGCGTTTTTCCATTTCTTTGTGTCTTCTTCAATTTCTTTCATGAGTATTTTATAGTTTTCTGAGTACAGATCCTTTGCCTCTTTGGTTAAATTTATTCCTAGGTATCTTATGGTTTTGGGTGCAGTTGTAAATGGGATCGACTCCTTGATTTGTCTCTCTTCTGTCTTGTTGTTGGTGTATAGGAATGCCACTGATTTCTGTGCATTGATTTTATATCCTGCTACTTTACTGAATTCCTGTATGAGTTCTAGCAGTTTTGGGGTGGAGTCTTTTGGGTTTTCCACATACAGTATCATATCATCTGCAAAGAGTGAGAGTTTGACTTCCTCTTTGCCGATTTGGATGCCTTTGATTTCTTTTTGTTGTCTGATTGCTGTGGCTAGGAGTTCTAATACTATGTTGAATAGCAGTGGTGAGAGTGGACATCCCTGCCACGTTCCTGACCTTAGGGGAAAAGCTTTCAGCTTTTCCCCATTGAGAATGATATTCGCTGTAGGTTTTCATAGATGGCTTTTATGATATTGAGGTATGTGCCCTCTATCCCTATACTCTGAAGAGTTTTGATCAAGAAAGGATGCTGTACTTTGTCAAATGCTTTTTCTGCGTCTATTGAGAGGATCATATGACTCTTGTTCTTTCTTTTTTTAATGTATTGTATCACGTTGATTGATTTGCGGATGTTGAACCAGCCTTGCAGCCCAGGGATAAATCCCACTTGGTCGTGGTGAATAATCCTTTTAACGTACTGTTGGATTCTATTGGCTAGTATTTTGGTGAGAATTTTTGCATCCATGTTCATCAAGGATATTGGTCTGTAATTCTCCTTTTTGATGGGGTCTTTGGTTTTGGGATCAAGGTAATGCTGGCCTCATAAAATGAGTTTGGAAGTTTTCCTTCCATTTCTATATTTTGGAACAGTTTCAGGAGAATAGGTATTAATTCTTCTTTGAATGTCTGATAGAATTCCCCTGGGAAGCCATCTGGCCCCGGGCTTTTGTTTGTTGGGAGATTTTTGATGACTGCTTCAGTTTCTTTAGTGGTTATAGGTCTGTTCAGGTTTTCTATTTCTTCCTGGTTCAATTTTGGTAGTTGATACATCTCTAGGAATGCACCCATTTCTTCCAGGTTATCTAATTTGCTGGCATAGAGTTGTTCATAATATGTTCTTATAATTGTTTGTATTTCTTTGGTGTTGGTTGTGATCGCTCCTGTTTCATTCATGATTTTGTTGATTTGGATCATTTCTCTTTTTTTTTTGATAAGTCTGGCCAGGGGTTTATCAATCTTGTTAATTCTTTCACAGAACCAGCTCCTAGTTTCGTTGATCTGTTCTACTGTTATTTTGGTTTCTAGTTCATTGATTTCTGCTCTGATCTTTATTATTTCCCTTCTCCTGCTGGGTTTAGGCTTTATTTGCTGTTCTTTCTCCAGCTTCTTTAGGTGTAGGGTTAGGTTGTGTATTTGAGACCTTTCTTGTTTCTTGAGGAAGGCTTGTATTGCTATATACTTTCCTCTCAGGACTGCCTTTGCTGTATCCCAAAGATTCTGAACAGTTGTGTTTTCATTTTCATTGGTTTCCATGAATTTTTTTAATTCTTTAATTTCCTGGTTGACCCATTCATTCTTTAGTAGGATGCTCTTTAGCCTCCATGTATTTGAGTTCTTTCCGACTTTCTTCTTGTGATTGAGTTCTAGTTTCAAAGCATTGTGGTCTGAAAATATGCAGGGAATAATCCCAATCTTTTGGTACCGGTTGAGACCCGATTTGTGACCTAGGATGTGATCAATTCTGGAGAATGTTCCATGGGCACTAGAGAAGAATGTGTATTCTGTTGCTTTGGGATGGAATGTTCTGAATATGTCTGTGAAGTCCATTTGGTCCAGTGTGTCATTTAAAGTCTTTATTTCCTTGTTGATCTTTTGCTTAGATGATCTGTCCATTTCAGTCAGGGGGGTGTTAAAGTCCCCCACTATTACTGTATTTCTTTGCTTTTGTTATTAATTGCCTTGTATAATTGGCTGCTCCCACATTAGGGGCATAGATATTTACAATTGTTAGATCTTCTTGTTGGATAGACCCTTTAAGTAAGATATAGTGTCCTTCCTCATCTCTTATTACAGTCTTTGTTTTAAAATCTAATTTGTCTGATATAAGGATTGCCACCCCAGCTTTCTTTTGGTGTCCATTTGCATGGTAAATCGTTTTCCACCCCCTCACTTTCAATCTGGGGGTGTCTTTGGGTCTAAAATGAGTCTCTTGCAGACAGCATATTGATGGGTGTTGTTTTTTAATCCAATCTGATAGCCTGTGTCTTTTGATTGGGGCATTTAGCCCATTTACATTCAGGGTAACTATTGAAAGGTATGAATTTAGTGCCTGTATGGCCTGGAAGGTGACTGTTATACTGTATGTTGTCTGTGTTCCTTTCTGATCTATGCTGCTTTTAGGCTCTCTCTTTGCTTAGAGGACCCCTTTCAATATTTCTTGGAGGGCTGGTTTCGTGTTTGCAAATTCCTTTAGTTTTTGTTTGTCCTGGAAGCTTTTTCTCTCTCCTTCTATTTTCAATGACAGCCTAGCTGGATATAGTATTCTTGGCTGCCTATTTTTCTCATTTAGTGCTCTGAAGATATCTTGCCAGTCCTTTCTGGCCTGCCAGGTCTCTGTGGATAGGTCTGTTGCCAATCTAATGTTTCTACCATTGTAGGTTACATAACTCTTCTCCCGAGCTGCTTTCAGGATTTTCTCTTTGTCTCTGAGACTCGTAAGTTTTATTATTAGATGTCGGGGTGTTGACCTATTATTATTGATTTTGAGAGGGGTTCTCTGTGCCTCCTGGATTTTGATGCCTGTTTCCTTCCTCACATTAGGGAAGTTCTCTGCTATTATTTGCTCCAATATGCCTTCTGCCCCTCTCTCTCTTTCTTCTTCTGGGATCCCAATTATTCTAATGTTTCGTCTTATCGTATCACTTATCTCTTGAATTCTGCCCTCGTGATCCTGTAGTTGTTTATCTTTTTCCTTCTATCTTAAAGTGAGAGTGGGTACTGAAAGGAGATTGGGTAAATAAGGTGTCATAATAGCTAAGAAAGTAGTTGGAAGAAGGTTCTAGAGATCCCTTTGGAAAGCTTCGTGGCAGTTTGTTATTCACCTGGAGATCAGGAGGCAGTTGCTTAAATGATACCTATTTAGGTAATCTGACCAGTTTGTAAGTTCTCTGATACAGTTGCTGCCGCCTTGTTCATTTCTATTGTGTTTAGTTCCTTAAATTTGAAATATGTCTTCTCTACCTTTATCATTGAGATCCTTAAACCAGGGAGAATATTATAATAGAAAGTGGACTTTGGAAGTTTTTTAGTGCATTGTTTGCACTTTAATATGTGCCTGGGATCTTTTCCCACATTTTTTGGATTTACTAAGTAAAGCCTCAAATAAAAGAATCAGAGTTCTTGGGGTTAATTTTGGGGGTGGCCACCCAGTTATTGATGGTTACTTGCTCTTAATTCTTTCATCTGGTGCTTTTCTTCTGCTGTGTTAATGTCGGCTGCTGATTTTTCTCTCCCACCTTTCTTAACCCCAGGCCGTGGAGGATATAGAGGTCGTGGAGGCTTTCAGGGGAGAGGTGGAGACCCCAAAAGTGGGGACTGGGTTTGCCCTAATCCGTAAGTATCCTTATTAACTCTGGCGGTAGTAGGAGTTGGGATTGGGGTTGGAGGATGCAAGAGGGGGTTCTGATTCAGTTGGAAACTATTGAACATTTTTATTTTCCTCCTTTCTCAGGTCATGTGGAAATATGAACTTTGCTCGAAGGAATTCCTGCAACCAGTGTAATGAGCCCAGACCAGAGGACTCTCGTCCCTCAGGAGGAGGTGGGTTGCTTTTTAACAGCATCTGCATGGCATTTATCTTCTGACTAGCATTAAGGGTGGTTTATGTTATCCTGTTGGCCTCACTGGTTTGCATCTCTACCTTGCAGACTTCCGGGGAAGAGGCTACGGTGGAGAGAGGGGCTACAGAGGTCGTGGGGGCAGAGGTGGAGACCGAGGTGGCTACGGAGGAGACAGAAGTGGTGGCGGCGGCTACGGAGGAGACAGAAGTGGCAGCGGCAGCTACGGAGGAGATAGAAGTGGGGGTGGCTATGGTGGAGACAGAAGTGGGGGCGGCTATGGTGGGGACCGAGGAGGCGGTTACGGTGGGGACCGAGGAGGCGGTTATGGAGGAGACCGAGGCGGAGGCTACGGTGGCGACCGAGGAGGCGGTTATGGAGGAGACCGAGGAGGTGGCTACGGTGGCGACCGAGGAGGAGGCTACGGTGGCGACCGAGGAGGAGGCTACGGTGGCGACCGAGGCGGCTATGGAGGAGACCGCAGTGGGGGGGGCTATGGAGGAGACCGTGGTGGCGGCGGGGCCTACGGTGGAGACCGAGGTGGCGGCTATGGAGGTGACAGGAGTGGGGGCGGCTATGGAGGAGACCGAGGCGGCTATGGAGGCAAAATGGGAGGAAGGTGAGTATTAGAATGTACTTGTTAACCATTTTACATCACCGCTCCTAGGCTTTAGGATCTGAACCCTTTTTGTCACATTTTCTTAAGGTCCGGTTTTTTGGAACTTGAATTTTTCATCGGAAGCGTTCTCAGTGAGGATGGGGAAGATTCATTTAGTTTCCCATTTAGAAATTTCTAAAACTCATTGTGTTTTGGAAATTTTGTTTCAAAATCTTTATATTGGTGTGAATGTGTGTATATGAATATGTGTTATTCTTCCTCATGGCTAAAGATAATTGAGAGATAATTTAAAATTATATGTAAACCAGAGGTTCTTAATTTAAGTGAGGGGGAGCACACATTTCATGGGGGTAGGGGTGTGTTTTCTGAAATCTTATGTGTTGTGCCACCCTGTAGTTACTTCTCTGGAGATTCTGGTAATACCTTTTCCAGATGAAAATCACTGATGGTACTGATGGGAATGTGTTGTGCATGTGAATGGTGTAGAGGCAGAAAAAGTTGAACCAGTTATTACACTAAGCATCTGTATGCCAGAGACATTATAAGGTATGAGAATTAGTATAGCATGGAGTTCAGAGATAAGACTTCTCTGGGTTCAAATTCTGGCTCCACCATTTACTATGTGACCTTAGGCAAGTTACTTAACCTTATGGAGCATCAGTGTTCTCATCTATAAAATGGAGCCAGTAATACCTCCTTCGAGGAGTCAAATTAGATTACTACACTATGGCAGTTCCTGGCCCATGGTAAATGCTATATAATTGTTAGCTCTTAGTAATTATTATCTTTTGAACCCTTCTTACTGTGTGGCAAATCCTGTGGAAGTATCTGTATTCTTTAGTTCTAGTCCTTCTCTCAACCCCATGAAGTAGATGTATTTCGCATTTTATGGAGTAAGAAACACTGAGTAACTTTTCCAAGGTCACATAGTAAGTGGCAGATCCAGAATTCTTACATGACAATGTTTGCTTGCTTAATTCTGTTACGCCACTCTTTTGTTTAGAGAGCTGGAATTGGCACAGTCTCTGACCTCCTGAAATACCACAGTGGTTTGGAGTCCTTATTCTAGATGGGAAGTTTTTAAGAGAGTTAATGATAGCAAAAAACTTCTTCTAGGAACTTTGTGAGTCTTAAAGCTGTTAAATTAGACCTTTATTAAGCACCTTCTAGGAGTAGAGAAATAAATTAGGTATGGTGTCATTCTTACAGAAATTGTCAAACAGACGCCATTCGCCAGCACCCTGAGGAAGTGTCTGATGCTCTCCCTTGGTAGAAAATTAGAATTTAGTCTGGCTCTTTATTTTTCATTCCTAGAAACGACTACAGAAATGATCAGCGCAACCGACCATACTGATGACTGTTTTGAATGTTCCTTTGTCTCTGACATGATCCATAGTGAAATTGCCAGAGTTTTGCCTGCTGCTTTCCTCGTGGCCTCTTCTTGGGTAGTGAAATTAAGTGACATTTGGATTTTTATTTGGGTGGGAGGGCTGGGACAATTTTTCTTTTAGAAATGTCCATTGAAATTTTCCCGTTTAGTTTCCAACCTCCTTTCCAACCCTTGAAGCTAAGTGCGTTGTAAAATATTGCCAAAATGGAAAGTGTTTTGTATTACTGCAATAAAGGCTGCTTGTTTTGTGGACTCTTGTACATTAGTGCATTGTTCTGTCACACTCAGGATTCAGCTACAGCAGACTCTAACCCTAAAGAATTAAGAGATGCATTGTTTCATGAACTGATAATGTTACTTTCAACAATACTGAACTCCTACTCTGTTTAGAGTAGTAGTTTGCAAGAATGACTGCATGTCAGAATTACCTGAGGAGGTTGTCAAAATTACAGATTCCTAGACCTCACCCCAGGTCTAATCAGAACTTGTTAGGTGTGGGAAGCTAGGCCTAGGAATCTATATCAAGTTTACCAGGTGGTTTTGATACAGTCCGTTTAATTGCAGTTTATAGTTGTGAACCATTTATTTAGGGCAGTGTTGTAGATGCTAGGAATGTGAGGTCTAAGGGCTAGGTAGGAAGAGTAAGGATTTGACAAGCCGAGGTCCAGATACCAGTGTGCATGGTATGTTACTTAAAGAACTACCTCTCCTACCCTTAACCAAGGGTGAGGCATTGCATGAGATGCTGGATGTGTTGCCCATCAGGCAAACAGTATACAGTCTGACAAGTACTCCAAGAGGAATAAGTACAAGTTGTTTGGAAGGCTGATTGAAAGGACACTTAATCCAGTCACATGGGGTCAAGAAGGCTTGGTAAGTCTTGAGGGAAGAGTAGGAGTTGGCCAAGTATGAAGGCTGGGTGAGGAAATGGTGTTCCCAGCAGAAAACGAACGACATGAACAAATAAGTCAGGAATTAAGAGAAGAAAGAGTGAAGAACAAGCTCTGCGTTTGAGAATTGTATGTAGTGCATTGTGATTAGAGGGAGGAGTTCAAGGAGGGCCTGCAAAAGGTAAGACTGGAGCAAGCTTGGTGAGAAGGTCCTTGCATTTCATTTTTACTCTGCCTCCGAAAAGGGAGCTATTAAAAGATTTTAATCAGGGGAGTGGCCTGACCTGAGTGGCGTCAACTGAAAGATGCTTATGGCTGCCTTGTGGAGACGCTGGATTGGAAACAGAATGGTGAGCCAGGTGAGAGAGATTCTGGTCTGAGCTCAGACAGTGACTGGATGAGGAGGAGAGAACTAAATTGATTTGAGAAATGAGGGAGGGACATTTGACAGGATTTGGCTAGATGTCAGAAATTGTGGGGAGAGAAGCCAGGTTTCTGGCCTGGTAATGGGTAGATGTGCTATTCGTTTAAATAGGAGACACTGGGAAAAGGAACAGGTTTGGGAGCAAGATGAGGGGAGTGATTTCAGTAGGCAGCTGGGTGTGTAAATCTGCAGCTTAGAAAACAGTGGCACTCAACATTATGCACCCTGATTTTTTTTCTTTACTGACTTCTGTCTCCTTTGCTAATTTCTCTACTTGACCTTCACATGTTGGAAGTTTCTCAGGGCTTGTTCTGATCACCTTTGTCTTTCTGTTTACACCCATTTTTATCCTGGAAGAATTCATTCAGACTGTGGCTTTAAATACCATCTAATATAGTGATGACTACCAAATTTAAGTCTCTAGTCTTGACCTCTGCCCTTAACTCTGGATTATATTCACCTTCCTACTTGACCTAGTCTTTTTTTTTTTTAATTTTTTTTTTTTATTTGAGAGGGAGCGCATGTGCACATGCATAAGTTGGGAGGGGCAGAGGGAGAAGCAGACTCCCCCTGAGCAGGAGCTGGACATGGGGCTTGACCCCGGGATTCCAGGATCATGATCTGAGCTGAAGGCAGACACTTAACCAACTGATCCACCTAAGTGCCCCTCTGCTTGACCTTTTCATTAGGATGTACTGAACAGAACATTCTTTTTTTCTTTTGGTGACTGCCGGACTAACTAGAACTTTTGATCTCCCTTTCCAGATCAGTTTCTCTTTTCCTAGGTTTCCTCATCTCAGTAAAAGTCTTCACTGTCCTCCCAGACCAGAAAGAAAACTTAAGAGTTTACACTTGATTTCTCCTTCATTCATCCTATACCTGCAGGTCTTTTTAATTCAATCTCCAAAATATATCCCGAAACCATCTTTATATTCTTGGTTACAATCCTGGTACGAACTATAATTCTTTCTCTCCTGTACAGTTGCAAAGCCTATTAATAGGTCCCCCTACACAATCTTGTTCCTCTGAAATCTGTTTTTCCCACAGCAGCCAAATGATACTGTAAAGATGTGAACTGAATGACTGTGTCGTGCCTTCTTAAAAGCCTTTCGCTGACTTTTTTTTTTAAATTTTTATTTTAAGTAGTCTCCATGCCCAATGTGGGACTTAAATTCACGACCCTGAGATTGAGAGTCACATGCTCTACCGACTGAACCAGCTAGGCACCCCATTGACTTTTATTACATGTAGGCTATGTAGGCTATAAATTCCTTACCCTGGCTTGCAAAGCCCTTATGATCTGGCCTCTGTCTCCCTCTCCAACCTTATTATGTAACATTTATCCATACTTACCTTGCTTTAACCACACTGGTCATATTCTTAATGGTACCAAATATGCTTCTGCTTCAGTATCTTTGCACACTAGGATTCTCCTTCCTCAAATATTCACATGGCTGATTCCTTTTCACTGCAATGTTGGGTCAGATTCCAGCCCCTGTCCTTGGCCTTCCTATTTTTTTTTTTTTAAGATTTTATTTATTTATTTGACAGAGACAGAGAGGGAACACAAGCAGGGGGAGTGGGAGAGGATGAAGCAGGCTTCCCGTGGAGCAGGGAGCCCGATGTGGGGCTTGATCATGACCTGAGCTGAAGGCAGACGCTTAAGGACTGAGCCACCCAGGCACCCCCATCCCTGGCCTTCCTATTTAAAACACTGCCTCTCTCTCAAAAAAAAAAAAAAAAAAAAAACTGCCTCTCTCCAGTGACTCTCATATCTCCTCTTATAATGTCATCACAGTATCTATCACTATTTGGAATCATCTTTTTGTGGTTGTCAATTTCTCTCTTCTCCATTAGAATATAAACTCCAGGAGAGTAGGGAACCTTGTCTGTCTTTCACTGTTCTACCCTACTGCCTAGAACAGTGTTAGGCACAAGAGTAGGTACTCAATGAATATTGACTAAATAAATGAATCTGTTATAGATAGAGATTTGAGATTAATGAGAGCTATTAACATATAAATGGTAAAGTGCCGAGTGGATATAATTACAGTAAGACTGTCTAGAGTACTGTTCACCATCCAAGCTGTATATTAGAATTAGTGAGGAAGTTTTTTAAAACACAAGGATGCTGGGTTCCACTCCAAGACAGTGAAATCTGTTAGGCCTGGGCATTTAAAAAAATAAAAGAGCCTCAGTTGATTTTAATGGTTTGGGGAGATAGTATGTAGAGAGAGAAGAGCCTAGGACAGGACCCTGAGAAATGCTAATACTTGAGATAATAGAAGAGGATCCTGAGATAGAGACTGGGAATGTCCAGTGAGGAATTGATAGAACCCAAAGGAAGAGTGGATTTTAAGGAGGGAGAAGCTAGTGGTGTCAAGTGCTCAAGCCAGGCCAAGTCTGTTAAAAAGGATAGAAAGCAGTCATATTTAGTGATAATGGAGGTTGTAAATTATCTTGCCACAGAGTTTCTCAACCTTGGTACTACTGACATTTGGATTGGATAATTCTTTGCTGTGGGGGGCTGCCCTGTGCATTGTAGGATGTTTAGCAGCATCCCTGACCTCTACCACAAGACACCAGTAGCAGCCCCCAGTTGTGACGATTAAAAATGTCTCCCAACATTGCCGAATGTCCTTTTGGGGGCAAAATTGCCCCTTTTGAGAACCGCTGCCTATCAAAAGCCTTTTTGGTAGAGAATTGAATTCTGAACTCAAAATGTAGTGGGATGGTAAGTAAAAGAAATTAGAGAAATGGAGACCAGTAATATGGGCAACTAAGAATCTTGATTATGAAGGGTGGTTAGAGGGGGGGTGAGTTAAGAGGAGGAGGCATCTAGGCAGGGATGTGGGTTTGTGGGAGATTATTTTTTAAGATGGGTGAGTATTAAGCATGTTTATATACTCCTTGCAAGGAAATGGGGATAATTAATATTCACATCCCTTGAAGGAATGGTGACCAGAGCACTGGTGAAGGATTTGCCTTAGAAGAGGAGAATGCTTCTTGCATTGTTACTGGAGGTAAGGATAGTTGCAGATGCTGGTAATAATGGTAACAGATGATTAACATCTATTGGGAGGTTACCATGTGCCAGGCACTGTTACAAGCAATCTGTGTGTTAACTAATTCGCACAACAATGCTGTGAACCAAGGAGGTAAAGGGAACATTTCAGGGAAGGAGGTGAATGGTATAAATGATTTTGATTGTCACTTGGAAGGGGTTTTCCTAGGGTACAGTGAGGAACAGAGGCACTGAGGCTAAGCAACTTGCTGAGGATCACATCTCTAGTGTATGGCAGAGTCAGGATTCTAATCCAAGGATCTGGCCCTGTGCTCTTTACTATGTAGAAGGATGCTTATAAAAGAGGTGGCAGGAAGTTGAGGTAATTCCATCTGATGTCTTTTTCCCTTCCAAGTATAGTAAAGTGTAATGGTCTGCTGAGAGTTGCGGAATATGATAGAAGGTTTGAAGAGAATGTAGTAAATGTGAGGCTAGCAGAGAAGACTTGAAACAACCTACAATTTCCTATTGTAGGAAATAGGAAAGTATGGAACCCATAAAATTGGCAGGCAACAATACAAGCTCAGTTAACATAGGGAACAAGTGTTCTGTGGGTACAGTCTGTGTGGATATGTGACTTTTCTCCATCTTTAATCAGCAACCTGCTTATAGGAACAGAGGCAGTTTGATCCAGGGTTAAGGATATTACTAGTCAGAAACTAGTAATCTGAATAAAAATTTCAAATTTGTCTCATACCTACTAGAGGTATGAGAAGAGTGAGGATAGTGGTTGATGGATGAAGTCCAGGCTTGAGTAGGAAGAAAAAAAGGAAGTTAATGAAGAATGTAGGGACATTAAGAGCATAGTGTTATTGATGAGGTTCAAAGAACTGGTAGTGGGGATAAAAAGAGCTGCATAGACAGCTTTGGGTCCGCAAGTAGATGTTCAGGATTTTGGAGATGAAGTAATTCCCGGGGATGACAGGGGCTAGGTGTGGTCATGGAAGTGGGTGGCTGAAGTGAATGGAAGGGAGGAACCTTTGTAGTTGAGATCAAGAACTGAGGAGATGGGGTATTGGATGGTTGTTACCATCATGGTGATAGGAACACTAAGGTCCAGGCGATGAATGAGAGCAAACGAGAAGTGGACCAGAGGGTGGGATAACTGGAGATCCAAGACCCTCAGAGAAGCAGTGATTTTTATATGAAGGCATAGGGCAATGGCGACATTGAAAGGAATGGAGGAGGTTGAGCAACACCTAAGACTTTGGGAAGAGGCTAGTTCAAGGGAGAGCACCAGATTTCAGTTATAGCACAGAGATGGATGAGAATGTTGGAAGAGGAGGAGGGTGTATATGCCTTTTGTTGTTTCTGCTGCCATCGGAAAGTGTATTCAGAGGTTTCATTAGAAAGAGAGGAGGAGAGAGAAGGGGGGGGAACTTATATTTTGGATGGTGTCCAAAGAGCAATACCAACAGATTCTGTTGGCTGAGAGAAGTGGGCTTTCAGGCTTCAGAGAGAAACTGGCCACAGCGTGGATTAAGCATTTTGGTCAGAGTGTTGAATCTAGGTGGCTTTGTTACTGGGAATGCTCTAGTACATTGGTGGTGTACCAGATGGTGGGTGCTCTCTGCAGAGCTTTTTTTTTTTTTTTATTGTTATGTTAATCACCATACATTACATTAGTTTTTGATGTAGTGTTCCATGATTCATTGTGCATAACACCCAGTGCTCCACACAGAACGTGCCCTCTTTCATACCCATCACCAGGCTAACCCATCCCCCACCCCCCTCCCCTCTAGAACCCTGTTTGTTTTTCAGAATCCATCGTCTCTCATGGTTTGTCTCCCCCTCTGATTCCCCCCCTTCATTCTTCCCCTCCTGCTATCTTCTTTTCTTTGTTTCTTAGCGTATATTGCATTATTTGTTTCAGAGGTACAGATCTGTGATTCATCAGTCTTGTACAATTCACAGCGCTCACCATAGCACATACCCTCCCCAATGTCTATCACCCAGCCACCCCATCCCTCCCACCCCCCACCACTCCAGCAACCCTCAGTTTGTTTCCTGAGATTAAGAATTCCTCATATCAGTGAGGTCATATGATACATGTCTGCAAAGCTTTATGTTCAGTGCTGTCTTAAATCTTCTGATATGAGGATTGGTGAAACTAGGATTGAGGTGTTGAGCAGAGACTGGTATCTGGTCAAGTAATAAGACCATCCTCTAGAGAGCCAGAAATACGGAGGAGGAGGAGCAGGGGTTGGAGATCTGTGGGCAGGATTTTGCAGGAGTTGAGAGCCTGAATTATGTAGTTATTAAGCCCTTGTTTGTACCCACAGGCTGTTAAGGCCCAGGGAAATTTGGGTTAGATTGTTCATTGGCCCAAAGGTGCAGAGTGGGCAAGAGAGGAAGATCATTTTTACCATCTTTGGGCTTTGTGCCACACTAGTGGAGGCAATGTTGCTTATACTCCAGAATAGTTTCACTACTCTTTTGGTTTTTACTTACGTTTCTATGAGGCAAAACATGTATCTGGAAGTGGTGGGGTAGGTAGGAAGATACATCTGAGTGACACATATCATGTTGGATTCAGAAGAACTGGACTACTCTAGAACCTGGAGTGTGGAGAAATGGAAAGGAGCATCTATTTTACTTTGACCTTTTTCTGCTTAATGGGAAGAAGTTGACCTCACATTAGATCACTTCAGTCAGATTGGGGGAATTAATAGGGGTGGCGGGACGTTTTTAACCTCTGGTGGTCATAGGCTTACATGACAACACTGAAGAGAGGAAAAGAGAGAAAAGCAGCTCACATTTGAGTGCTTACTATGTGATGCTAGGCACTCTATTAGGATTTATATTGTTTACTCCTCAGAAGAGCTCTCTGAAGTAGTGTACATTACTCTCATTTTATTATAGGTGAGGAAACAGAAAGATTAACTTGTCCAAAGTCAAAGTTCAAGAAAGTGATGGACCCTAGGATTTAGACTTCAGATTTTTCTGACTACACAAAGTCTGGGCTTTTTCTTTTTGATGGAGGATGTAGATTGTTGGGATTGGTGTGGCAGGTCCTATTGGCAAAGGGAAACAAGCCTTTAGAACAAACAAGGGAGAAAAACTGAAGCAGTTTTAGAGTGTAAATAGGGCCTGTCACAGGGCATGGCCCTGAGGAAGGCAGAAAGCAGGTGGTGAAGAGACAGCAGAGATGGTTGGTCTTGAGTATAATCTCGTTACCTCCTGACTACTGGGAAGTGGTAGTGAGGGGCAACATGTTAGAGGAAATGGTCTAAGAGCCAAGCTTTCCAGGATTTTCTCCTACTTTCCCTTCTGTAGCCCACTCTGGGCAGAGGCTCATCAAATTCTGGGCATAAACAAGGGCTTGATTTAGGGAGGCAGGTTGGCCACTGGAGCAGCTCTGGCTCTTTCCCTTTGTGAAAAGGATATGTGGCTTGAGTGAATTAACACTCAACCAGGAGTGAGGAGACCTGAGTTTCCATGCAGCCTCTGACAAAGGGACCAGCAGTGATAGGTAGAGTGATATTTATTTATGGAAGATAGGTATAGATTGTTTTCTCGGGGGAGCCTGAGACGCAACCTCAGGGAGAGAGTGGGGACTTGGGCCGAAGAACTGAGCTATTGGGAGGTTTTAGCAAGAATCTGGAGCTGCTTCCTGATCCTTGGCACCCAGGGCCCTGTGGCTGGTTCCTTGTGTGTTGGTTTAGAGAAACAGGGTGGGAAGGAAGAGGTGAGGTAGAAGGCAGAATCTCTCTGGGCACTCAGCTTTTTCTGTTGGTCTGATGTGGCTCTGGACTTTGCAATAAACAAGGGGTTCAGCTGTGCAAGTTGAAAGTCTTGGATAGTTAACTCTTCTGGGTTCTCAGGCTCTTTCCGGAACCTTGTAGGCCCTTCCTCCTCATTAGTCTTAAGTGCCTCATATACAAAGAGAACCTTGTTCTTCAGCTTGTTTTGGATCCAGGGATCAGTTGAGGCCAAGAGAGTTAATGTTTCTTGTAGCTGCATTGAAACAAAGGTCCCATGGCTGGCTCACTTCAGGCTAAGGCTAGGAGCGGAGGGGGTGCCTCAGGGAGGGAATGCTCTGGCCACAGGCCACTATGGCCCCAAGTAATGAAGTCAAGGGATAATGTCCGAGGTTCATTCCCCTTTCCTCCCTCCTGACAAAGAGGAAGTGGTGAGGATGGGTGGGAGAGGCTTAGAGGAGGGGTAGGAAAGTGGAGGAGGTGGGCGGGAATGCCTTACGCTTTTCTTCACAGCCTGGCTCTTTTCTGTGTCTAGCATGTCCAGGAGCAAGTGGAACACTTGTGGGTTGCGGATCCCCAGGACGCCCTGGCAGAGGCAGAATGAGAGTGACTAAGTAGCCAGCCTAGGAAGATGCACATCTGTGCTCTTTTTCATTCTAGTCCCCCTCTGATAACCCTGTGGCCTGGAGAGAGGGGGCGTTATGGCTCCCCAGCTGAGGTATCCCTTTCTTTCCCTTTTGGGGCCACTGCATTGGGTTCCAGCGCATACTGTTCACCAGGAAGAGTCAAGACAATTCCTGCAAATTCTAAGCAACGTCTCTTATACCCATCTCCTGTCCCTTATCCCACCTACCTCCAATCCTGAAGAAGAGGTTACCCCTGAATTCCTGGTAGGGCCGGAATTCTAAAACAAGCCAGCAAACCTCCCCAAACTTTATAGCCCTTTCTGCCGCTAAGTAATTGTGCTCAGCTGCCTACTCCGCTGGCCACCAACACGTCTGGCCAGAGAAGCAGAGCTGGCCTTACCAAAGAGATGACTGCTTCCTGGCGTGCAGTGGCATTTGAGTTCATCAGTTGCCTATGTAGAAGGGAATGAGTGTGTTATCCAATTAGAGGGTAGGGGAGAAAGGCTGGTTGTTTCTTCTTGCAGCCCAGAGTGAGTCAGGCTTAAGGCCAATGAGTGATGCTAATTTCATCAATTGCTCCCTCTTGTTACTTAGGTCAGGAAAGGGGCGAGGAAGGGAAAGGCAGGTACTGCAGTTTGCCAGGAGGCACTGAATGACAATTAGGACTCACATCTGTCCAGAATTCTACTTTTTATAGATTCCTTTCGTGTCCTCATCTTAATTTGAGCTCTTATATTTTATAGCAACCCTGAGTGGTAGGTATTATTGGCCCCCTTTTACAGATAAAGAAAAATCCTAGGGGTCAAAGAGTGACTTGGCCAGGGGCATAGGCAAGTGAGAAGTAAGAACTGGGATCAGATTCTCAGCTCTTTCCGACCCTGTGCCCCTTTCCCACAGCCTAGGATTTGGCTCTGGGAGCTCCCAGCCTGAGCCACTCACGCCTCCAGCAAGTTCATCATTGTAGGCTTCATCTTGAGCTCTTCCACCGTTTCAGCCACAGCCTGCCTCATAGCCTGAAGGGGGATTAAGGTGGGACAACAGAGAAAGAATACAGGAGTGTACCTTGAAGTGCTCACCAACCTTTACCGAATGTTGACCTTTGTGCTACATACGGTCCTTGTCTTGAGGGGCTCATGGTCTGGTAGGGGAAGCAGACGAGTAGGCCGTCACACTACCGTTTTAAGCGTTACAACTGAACTAACTATAGGGTGAACACAGGAGGGTCTCCTTAGTCCAAGTATCAGCAAGATTTGCTGGAAGAAGTGATGCCTCAGCTGAAGCCTGAAAGGTGGATAGCAGTTAACCAGTAGAGGGCTGGGGGCGGGATGACTTTTTGGGCAGAGTGGAGGGCATGTACAAAAGCTTAGAGGCAGGAGAGAGCACACAGAGGTTGGGGAACAAAATATTTCAGTTTAGCTAGGTGACCACAGTGAGACCCTTCAAAGTGGGGTACTCTGAGGAATTACACTGGGATAACAGGTATAAATGAGGACAAGGTCATTTTTAAGCTTAGCTGGTGTGTGGCCCTGAGCAGGAGTGGGGAGAGAGAGATGAAGCTAGAGAGGGAAGCAGGCCTTGAGTGGTAAAGGGCAATGTAAGCCTTCCTGAGGGCGTTGGGGAGCTACTGAAAAGTTTTATGCAGAGGTGAGACACAATCTGATTTACATTTTAGAAAAATGTCTTTAGAAGTTCTGTGGCTGGTTCTGTAACAAGCTACAAAAAGATGAAAGCAAAGGAGCACAGAGGAAAGCAGGATTCATTCTGTTGGAGGTGATTTGGGAAAGGTTCCCATAGAAGGTGGACTGGCCTTGCAGGAGCAATCACTGTGACAGGGCAGAAGGAGGGAGGCGTGAATAATAGCATGAGGCAATTTTTACCTTGCAGAGGGAGGGAGGGATGACTTGGCACTTTGCGCTGAGAGAACTGCCTGAGCAAAAGCAAGGTGGCTTGAAAACATGCGCAGTATTAGAGGAACAGGGAGTGCTTTAGTGCCTTAGAGTGAATATGATACTTTGTGGGGCAGTGTGGTGGGAGCCAAGCTGTGGGAGGTCGTCAGAGAAGAGAAAGGAGGAGGGTTTGGGCTGCCTGGGCTTGGGAGCTTTGGTCTCACTTACAAGGAAAGGTTCATTATATGTCTTCCTCCAGAGCAGGTCAAATGTGAATCCCTCCAGCTCTTGTGCCTGGATCTTTTCCAGCCCAATGGCCTTGAGCATCTGGGTGGCTTCAAAGCGGTGCTGAGAGCAGAGGTGGGAAGGTATAAAGGGTAGACTCTCTTCCTTATCCCTCACCCCTGTGCTAGTGCTGGAGAAAGAAGGGTCCTAGGCAGTTGGAGAGCTTACCTCCAGGACACTAGAATAGCACAGCTGGTCTAGAATGGCCCTGGTGACTGTGGCTGTGTGTACATGCATCATCTTGACCAGCATCCTGAGTGCCTGTGGGGGGCAGGCAGGGTAGGGTGGGGTGTACAGGGCCAAGAGGCATCTGGGTGGCCAGGTAGGCTTGAGGGCTGAGCCTAAAACTCATGGGGAACAGATGGGGTCTGTCTCCTGCCTCCTCGCCTTTTGAGTGAGAACCTCAGTTCATGTGGGCACATACGTGCACATTTATAAATGAACGTTCATACAAATCAAATATATACAGACACATGGACACTCACACATCTATGTGACCCCGTACTCATGCATATACATATTCATAGACACACAGGGCCCCGCAGTGCTCCCTGCTGAGACTTCTTTTCTCTGGTTGAGTATGACGGGGTCCAGACTATACCAAAGTCAGCACTGGCCTCTGGTTCCCCAGTGCTCCCCAGGGAGCCCAGCCTCCTGCCCTTCACACCTTCATCTGCTGGGCTTTGGACCCTTGGCTCAGGCACTGCAACAAGAACTCTTGAGCTGTGTTGCTGCAGGGCCTCAGGAAACCCAAGCACAGGGCTGCCTCCACAGCTGCTTCGTCCGATGACTTATGTATCAGCATCTGCAGCACAGGTACCAACTTCTCTTCATCCCCGACCTGAGTCCTCTGAGGGAGACAAGAAGTGAAATGGGCAGGGGGACTATGTCTTTAGCCAGGCTTTGTTAAGAGGGCAATTCACTGCCATTTCCACAGCATTGTCCCTCCTCCCCAGAATGAATCTCATGTCCTCAGATTATTTTACCCACTTCCCCTTATTTTTGTTGTCCTCTACTTGCTCCTAGGTCTTATCTCATTTCTCTACGACTTTATCTTGTGGACGGATGAATGTCACTCTCGAGCACTTCTGCTATCTTAATTCCTGACATTTAAAAAAATACACACGTCATTGCTCCTTCTGTTCTCCAATAATCTTGTCCTTGTCCTCCA
Organism: Zalophus californianus; assembly: GCF_009762305.2. Classification (NCBI taxonomy): domain Eukaryota; kingdom Metazoa; phylum Chordata; class Mammalia; order Carnivora; family Otariidae; genus Zalophus; species Zalophus californianus. Next base: position 23,340,060 of record NC_045610.1, read on the forward strand.
TTCTATGTCAACCATTAATTTTCACAGAGAGGTTTTTATCATTATCTCTTACTGTGACTTCTCCATGATCTCCGTTTCATGGATCCCACTCTCTGACCATCACCTCCTATCTTTCCAGCTCCTATCTTGCCAATAATTATTGGACTTCCACAAGGATTAACAGTCCACTGAGCACCTTTTCATTGCTCCTCATTTTCTTCCCTCTCTACCCAGCTTAAACTCCATGGTCCTACTATAGTCACTTGCTTGCCTTACTCAACTCCTTTACTGCCTCTTGCTTCATTGTAGTCAACTCTCGACTTACTCTGTGCCTGCACCTCCTGGATAAAAGCACACGGTTATGATGACTGATCTCGCTTTGAATGTGTGAACACAAACCTCGTGTAGACCCTTAGTGCTACCTAGTAACCATACTGTTTTTCCATGGGCAGTTCTTTTTCCCGCGCTCCTGATTCACACCCTGTCCTCTGGAACCTCCAACACTTCTTCCTCCATTCTTAACTCTCAGCTGATGACCTTGTTTCCTACTTTATTGAGCAAATATAAGCAACTGGAAAAGAAGTTCCAGAGGCACCTACCACCATTTCTGTCCAACACCTGCAGCCATATATTCTTCCCTCCTCTTATTAGTATAGACTGTGGCCATCTCCACTTGTGTGTTAGACCTCATCTCTTTATACCTAATCACAACTCTTTATTCTCTCTTCCAAGTTATCATTTTTCTAACTACTGGACCATAGAAACATGCTATTATTTTTCTTTTTTCTTAAATCAACCCCTGGTGCCAGCTACAGTCCTTGCCAGCAAAACTTGGAAAGTTGTCCATTCTTGCCATCTCTAATTTCTTTCCTCCCGTTCACTCTTAAACTCCTTCTGTCAGACCTACACTGCCATGACCCCACCAGACTTGTTAAGATAATCAAGGATTCCTACATTGTTAATCTGTGTATCAGTTCTCAGTCCTTATATTATTTGATGTGGTTGATTTGTTTCCTTTCCTTGATATATGTTCTTCACCTGATTTTCAGAATACCATACTCTTGGGTTGTCTTCCTACCTGATGGCCTGCTGTCATTATTTACTGGTTTTTCCTCTTCTCCCTGAGCTCTTAATATTGGGATGCCCCAAGATTTCCTACTTGGTCCTTAGTGATCTCATCTAATTGAATGACATTAAAGGCTGTCTATATGCCAACAACTCATAAATTCCTTTCTCTGGTTCAGACTTCTAAACTCAAAATCGTGTGCTCGCTTTGGCAGCACATATACTAAACTCAAAACTGTACATACAACTCTACCTGCTGTCTCCGTTGGAGGTCCAGTAACATCTTGAACATAACTTGTCCAAAACTGGACTTCTGATATTACCTCCAAACCTGTTCCACTTGCAACTTTATCCATCTTGGTTAATAACAACTCCACCCTTTCAGCCACTAGGCCAAAAACCTTGGCTTCATCCTTGTTTCCTCACTGGCTTTTGTAGCTCACATTCAACCTGTCAAGAGTTTTACTAATCCCACTACGACCACCGTGATCCATGCCACCATTATATCTCACCAGGATTGCTTCAGTAGCCCCTAATTGGTCCACCTGCTTCCACCTGATGCCCCACCCCCACCTCCCATCTTTTCTCAGCACAGCAGAGTGAACCTTTTGAAATGTAAGTTAGATTATGTCACTGCTTTGTTCCTTACTTCAGACAAAGTAGAAGTCCAAGTACTTGAAGTTGTCCAGAAAGCAATGATTTAGTATGATTTAGTCGATCTAGATCTAGTATAATTGAGTCTCCTGTTAACTACTTTGACCTACCTTCATTTTTACTACTTTCTCTATTTCCACTCCGCTGCAACCACTCTGGCCTCCTTGCTGTCCCTGGACCAATGCCAAGCACCCTCCTGCCTTAGAGCCTTTGCACCGATTGGCCCTTCTGCTGGGAATGCCTTCTCTCAGATATCTGCAAGGCTAACACCTTCACCTTCTTCGGGTCTTTGCTCACATGACACCTTCTAAATGAAGCCTTCCCTCCCTTCTGTGTTTAAAACTGCAGCTTAGTCCCATCCCCACTTGGCATTCCTGATCATCCTCACCCTGCTACCTAATTTTTCCACTGCACTTGTCACCTCTAACATACTATATAATTAAGTTTACTGGTTATTATATGTCTCCCCAACTAGAAGGTAAGCTCCACAAGAGCAGGGGATCTTAGTCTGTTTGGTTCACTGATGTATCTTAAGGGCCTGGGACAGTGCCTGGCATGTGATAGCTGATTTAAAATATGTATTTTTGTTGAGTAAATGGATGAATGATGACTTCTATTTCACACGGAACAGTGATGGGCTCAGAGTAAGAGGACCCTAAAAGGGAAAAAATTTGAGTAGTGTTGCAGACTCTCTTGATCCCTTTCCCCTCTTGAGAGAGGTTTTTTCTTTAGTAGGTTATTTTAAGGATGATAATGGTTACCATTTAAAAAGCACAGGCATTGAACGAAGTGCTTTACATACATTATCTCATTTAATCTTAACAATGCTATAATTACTATCCATTTTGTTTAATCTGTTGATGAATTTTTATTGAAAAATAGAAAAATTTATTGAAAAATTTTATTGAAAAATAGCTTGTTGTATCAGTATAGTTAACGTACAGCGTTCTGTTAGTTTCAATTCAGTGATTTAGCAGTTCTGTACATTACTCAGTGCTCATCCTGATGAGTGTGACTCTCCCCCATTTTGGAAATGAACAGACCGCGGCACTGAGAGCTGGCTTGTCAGGGGTTGTGTGACTCCTACGTGGCCCTGCCAGCGCTTCTATTCAGGGAAACTGTTCCACAGGGAACTCCACGAGGGCAGTGTCTTCTCCCATCAGGGCTAGGAGCTAGGGATTACCTTCTCCCTGACCTAACCCCAGCCAGCACCATCAATTACCTTGTCCTACCCTGCCCCAGTTACTGACTCTTCTCCCAATCACCTTGTCTTTGGGGACAGCAGCCCAGGAGTTCAGAGCCTCTCGTAGCCCTGTCAGAGAATCCATCCTTTGCCCCTCATTTTGCCCCTTCAGCTGTGTGATGAGAACCTGGATCACGTGCTTACTCAGGCAGCCTGGACAAGGGAGGTCCTTGGGTCAGGGCAGAGCCTCAGGGACTGTTCCTCTCTGCCAGGACCTATTTGACTCCACTGTGCCCTCGAGACAGAAGTTCTAAGTACTGGATCCCCGCGTGTTGCCCGTCCTCCCAGGACACTGGTGCAGCTGGCTGAGCATGGCTGGAGTTCCAGGGACCCACCCACTCCCTCCCAATCTCTTCTCCTTTTCACCCCACTTTCCTCTCTCTGCCCACAGTACTAGGCTAGCTCCCAGATCCTGCCAAATGCTAGGTAGAAGTGGGGTGTCCTTACCCAAAGGGGAAAGGGGCTGCACTGCTTCCTTTCTCACTTTCTCCCACTTGCCCCTCAGGGAGGGGACATACTCACCCAGCATGGCCAGGCTTCGACAGGCCTCATACTTGACTTTCTCTGGACCGGTTTGGGCCTGATTTAAGAGGCAGGTGGTGGAGATACGCCATAAGGTGATGGAATGTCAGAGCGTTAAGAATCATCTCAGCTTTTCATTTACAAGTGAGGAAACCAAGGCCTAGAGAGTGACCTTCTAAGCTCAAACAGAGTACAACAGGCAGGATGGTGCAGTGGAAGGAACACAGCTCGGGAGTAAGACTTTTGTTCCGATCCCTATCTGGTATCTAGTAGCCATGGGACCTTGGGCAAGTCGCTTGGCTCACTCTCAGAGCTTCCATTTTTTTGTTTTAAGTTTTTTTTTTTTTTTTTGACAGAGAGAGAGGGAACACAAGCAGAGGGAGTGGGAGAGGGAGAAGCAGGCTTCCCGCTGAGCAGGGAGCCTGATGTGGGGCTCGATCCCAAGACCCTGGGATCACGACCTGAGCCGAAGGCAGATGCTTAACAACTGAGCCACCCAGGCGCCCCACAGAGCTTCCATTTTATCATTAGAAAAATACAGACACAAATGTCTATTCCCAGTTTGTAAGATTTAAATGAGGATATGGATAAGAACGCATGTTCCCCATTATAAGTTGGCCTATAAGCACGGGGCATTGATTCAGTTAAGGTAGAGAATGGACTCAGTCCCAGTTCTTTTCTGCTTTTCAGTTGAGGATCTTTTCTGTTCAACAGAGGGGAACTTCAGATTCCCCTAGCCCCACCAAGCTGCCCTTCAAGAAAGCCAAGGGCATGAGATGGGGCATGCTGCACACTGGCAGCTCTCTCCTCACTGCATCTGACCCAGCATCCTTGCACCTTGGCGAGCCTTGTCTGTGCCCCTGTGCCCATGCTCCACATACCTCAGACCCCGTTTCCTCCTCTCATGAGCTCCATGCAGCCCTAGACTCACCACCTGCCGTAGTGCCTCTATGACAAACTTGTCACTGACACCCAGGCATCCCAGAGCCTGCAAGAACAGGGGGTGGAAGAAAGGGAAGAGAGCTCAGATACCACCCCCATGAGTTTCAGCCTCTGGACACAGCTGGAGTTTTGTCTTGGAATGCACCTCCCCCACCCCAAGCATCTTTCTGCTCCCCAGCTCAGCCAACTCCTACCTGTGGCCATGCTCCACCACCCTTGCTGCCTCTCACCTGTGCTGCATAGAACTGCTCATGCTCTCTGGGAGATTCTAGGCTTTTGGTGAGTTCCTGCCCATCCAAGGGAGCCAGTGGAGAGGAAGAAAGGGATAAATACAGTTGTAGAACTTCAAACAGAGAGGAGCTCATCCAATCCCTTTTCCTTTCCTCCCTCCATTTTGTAGGCAGGGACTGAGGGCTGAAGGATAATGTGAGCCCAAGGTAAGGGCACCCACAGAAAGGGAGTCTCCCCAGTCTCCCTCCCACCGTGGTCCCTGACCTTTAATCTTTGCCACTTCAGGGGGTTCCCAGTAGGGTCTGAGGGCTTGGATGCCATCCGAGATTTTATAGTCAACTTGCTCATAGGGAGATGGAATTTTTGGATGGGCGTGCCCTCTTTGAGTTGCCTGTGTGAGAAATTGCACAGGCAGCCTTGGTCCCCTTGTTCCCTCCCTCGTACTTCACAAACTTTCCTCTGCCCTTGGTCCTCAGCCCAGCTCAGAGATGGGACCATCGGAAGACAGATGCACCGCCTCCTACCCCAGGCTCCTCTCTGGGATCTGTAAGCTGGATTTGCCCCACCCCCTACCCCACTCCTTCCTTCTCCTTCCTCTCTTTCCTAGAAGGTATGAAGGGTGTGGAGAATAGGGAGGAGCAAAGCACACCTAGGGTGATCTCTCATTTTCCACAACATTTTCTGGGCATCCCGTTCTTGTCGCTGATCATACAGAGTGTGCCAGTGTGTGTAGATCTCAGGCTTCTTGAAGTAGCAGTAAGGCACTGAATGTGGCTTGCTCGGGTGCTGCCTCCAGCGCTCTGGGCTTGGGGGAAACTCTTCCTTTGGCATCTGGGGGGTGTGAATGGCACAGCAGTGGGAGGGGATATTCCTCAGCCAGGAAAAAGACCAGGATAAGAAGGGACTAGGTGAGAGGGATGCCCTTTAGTCTCTCAGCTAGAGTCAGAGACCTCCTACCCATTGTGTGACTTGGGCAAGTGACTTCACCCACCAAGATCTCAGTCTTCTTCTCATCTGCAGAATGGAGCTAATAATCCTTGTTTTTTTCTGTAGCCCTTGTTGCGAAGAACAAATGAGATCAAGATTGTGAAGCCCTTGTTGATCTGTAAGCCAATCCGAGTACACTGGTTATTTGAGGATTTCGAAGCACTTTGAAAAGGCTCTGGGTGGCTCTGTCGGTTACGCGTCTGCCTTCGACTCAGGTCATGATCCCAGGGTCCTGGGATCGAGTCCCTCATCGGGCTCCTTGCTAGGCAAAGGAGCCTGCTTCTCCCTCTGCCTGCCGCTCCCCCTGCTTGTGCTCTCTCTCTCTCTCTCTCTGACAAAATAAATAAATCTTAAAAAAAAAAAGAAAAGGCAAGGGGTGAGGGAGATGTGAAGAGGGGAAAGACAGGCTATTCATTCAGGCATGCAGCAGATACTCACCGAGCACCTGCTAAGTGCCAAGCACTGTGCTAGGTGCTGGGGAGGCAGTTATCATCCCTGCCCTTCGTGGAACGTCACAGTTTAGTTGGAAAAGCAGAATTTCCTTAAACAACCTATCTCTTAAACGGTCGTGAAACTGCAGCTGTGATTGTAGTGGAGGGTGGTGGGTGGGTCAGGGGACTTTCTCCACAGATTTGGCTAGAATTCCCTCCTATCTCTGCCCCAGCCTTTGTCAGAGTCAGTTCTCTGAGCAACAAGAGGGGCTCCAGCCAGTGTTTTTCCCTGTGGTGATGGAGAAGATCATAGTAAAGGTTGTCAGATGACTGCCATGATTTCAGAAAGTGGAGTATTGACTCGTAATGAGTAGGGATGTCAATGATTTAGTGAGAACCAAGCAAATAAAAAACAAAACAAAACAGGACGCCCAGGTAAATTTAGATTTTAGGTATTGGATACCATATTTGGGACATATTTATACAAGAAGTTACTTATCTGAAATTCAAATTTAGTTGGGCATCCAGTATTCTATCTGGCAACTCTAACTATGAGGATCCCCGCATTAATGAATAAAAATGACTCCTTATTAAGCACTGCCTGCGTTAAGCCCAGGCCTTACAGATAGTAGCTCATAGCATCTCCACGAATGGAGCGGGATGGGGGTTGGCCTGTGACTGAGGAAGCTCCTGAGGCCCCGGGGGCGGGGGGCAAGTGACTTGTCCAAGGTCACACAGAACTAGCGGCAATCCCAAGGATGAGTGTAAGGGTTCTGTGACCTGGCCTTAGAGGAAAGGGGCAGTCTGCTGCCCCTCCCACTTTAACAAAGCTTCCGGGGCGGGGAGGGGCAAAAGTTAGGGGTCTTACCTGGTAGCAGGACAAGGGCAGGTGAACAGGAGCTGTGACTTTTCTGAGTTCTGTGGTACAAATGGTGGGCTAAGAATCATCCAGTCAGGCATTCATTTATTCAGCATTTAGTGAATGCTGCATGTTAGAATTATTTGGGGGAACTTTTAACCTGCCTTGGCCCTACATCAGACTAATTGAATCTGATGCTCTGGGGATAGGGCCTAGGCCTTTCAGAAAGCTCCCCAGAGGATTCTAATGTGCAGCTGATGGTGACAACCAGTGGTCTCGTTCAGTGGTTCTCAGACTTGAGTGTGTTGTAGGATCACCTGGAGAGCTTCCTTTTTTTTTTTGTTATGTTAATCACATTCCCCTGGAGAGCTTCTTAAAACCAATTTCTGGCACTCATCCTGAGTATAGATTCAGCAGATCTGGGGTGGGGGCTGGGGATTTGCCTTTCTAACAAGATACTGATGCTGTTCATCCTGGGACCGCACTCTGAAAACCACAGATCTAGCTGGTGAGACAGAATTGTTTACTAGTGATTAACAAAGGGAGACAAATGTGAGGATACGGGCACAGGTGGTACAAATGAGGCCCCTAACCTGGCTGGGAGGATCAGGGAAGGTTTCCCAGAGGCTCAGTCTTTAATCCACGTTGGGGTTAGCCCGATAGATAAGGGGGAAGAGCGCTAGACACGAGGAATGACTTCTTTCAAAGACCGGGAGGTGGGGAGTTGGGTAGAGAGCAGGGTGCAGATGTGGGAGCGGAAGCTAGAGAGACAGATGTCCCATCTTTGCGGGTCGTGGAGACTTACCTTGAAGGCCTTGGGGAGGCACCAAGTGTCCAGTGGCCTGCCCTGACCCTTCCTGTGGGTTTGCTGCACTCACCAGACCCCTGTCTTGGGAAAGGGAGCCAGGGAGCTTTTCTTTTCAGGCCCCACCCTTGACTTTGTTCCTGTCTGTTCCAGCCTCACCTTTGGTCCTTTCTGGGTATTCCAGCCATGGGTACTTGAACATGGACCTGGAGATGTCAAAGATATCAGTTGATTTTTCATAGGCCATCCTCCTCTTCTTCTGGTGAGGCCAGAGGGAACCTAGGTGGGGCCATGCAGGGCTGTTGGGAGCGTGGGGGCACAGCTGGGGGAGACCTGTCCTCTGTGGCACAAGGGGAACTGGTGAGGGACTGGGGCTTCTGCGGGTAGAATCTTCTGAGTGTTGAGCAACCAGATCTCCTAGGTAAATGGAAGACTCCAGTTCCATTCTTGAGCCCCGCCCCCCCCAGCCCCCACCCCTGGGGTCTCCTGGCCTGTGGCCTTGAGCTAGTCACCTGACCTCCGGGAGCTTCCGTTTCCTCATCTGAAAAGTGGGAAAGTCATGCCTGTCTGGGAGCCAGAGGGGCTGTGGTGAGGCATGCACGGGAAAGAAAGTCAAAGCATTTGGTGAACTGTCGAGCGCACATCAGCCCATGGGAGGGGCAGGGATGGTTCTTAGGATTAGTCATCAGGAAAATGGCAGGAGCGGGAAAACCCCGTTTGTACACACACGTCCCTGCCTGGCTGCAAGAGACTGAGCTCTTCCCTGTGTGGTGAGGGAGCTGCCTTCCGTACCTCCTACTTTTACATATGCTGTTCCCTCTACCTGTCAGGCCTTTCCTACCTGCTAAACTGTTTCTCCAATCTTCCAAACCTCATTTAAATGCTGTCTCATCTCTGACATCTCTTTTCTCCCCCAGGCACCCTGCCTCACCTCCTTCAGTGGTGTCATCCCCCCCCCGCCCCTCCCACTCCCAGTGTGACCACAGCTTTTTGAACCGTTGCTTCCCTTTAGGTGTTTATCATATGTTTAATCTGCCTAAAGTTAAAGATTGTGGCTTGTGGCTCATTCATCTCTCTACCCGCCAACCTCCCATGCCTGACATAGTGCCTGTCACACATCAGCGAGCTCGCTGTGGCAAGAAAATCTGGACCGTCAGGCCATCAGACTCAACATCACCAGTAAACCAACATGTACCCTGATGTGCTGCACTGAGAAACCCAGTGTCACCCATGTGGTGTCCCTGCCAGAAATGTTTAACCCGAATCCAATTATAAGGAAACAACCAGGCAAATCCAAACTTAGGGAACAGTCTACAAAGATTTTATATGAACTCCTAATAAAATACTTGAAGTCACACAAAAAAAGTCTGCTAACGAACACTAAAAAAGGCAAGACAGTTAAATTCAATATGTAGCGAATTGCTTAATGCTCACGAGGAAGGAGAGTTCCCGAGGAGGCAGTCAAATCAGGATCCAGCTTGGTAACTGCATGGAGAATTTTAACGGGAAGCTGATTTCTCACATTTTGCCAGTCAGCCCTTCCCAGTGAGGGGCTGAGAGAGGAGCTGTGGCTGCAGGACTTTACCGAAGGAGCCCAGTCTTCCTCCCTTCTTCGCCTCCAGAGGCAAGCCGACTTCCTTTCTGATTGCAGAGCCGGGGCCAAGAAGCCAAGGGGCCTAAATGAAGCTCAGAGCCGAGAGACTGTGTGCACAAGGCAGAGCCTCAGGAGCCTTGGGAGCTTTAGGCGGAGGAGGCTTTTATAGCTGCTGCTGGCTGGTGGAATCTGTGCCCTCCCAGGAGGGAGCGGGAGCAGGGGTTTGTGGGGAGTCTCCCAAGCTGGTTAGGACAAGAACAAGAAGCACTAGGGAAGTTTGCATGAGTTCAGGTTCAAGACACCCTCCATCCTAACTCATCTCCAAAGAGCTGATGTGGTCCCGCACCCATTTCTTCTGTGGGTTGGCACACACCTGGCGGTGCCTCTGGGTGCTTCTCCTACAGAGAAGAGGACAGGGTGAGACCTGGTCAGCACCCAGACCAGCCAGTTTGGGGGATGAGGCGGACTGAGCCACAACGGCATGAAGACGATGGTACCGGGGTGGGGCATTCTTGGAGCTCCATAAGGTTGGATTTGTAGCTTTTAAGGAAAAGGCTCTTCTCCTCTTCTGTTGGGTCATAGGGCTCCAAACCAAAAGCAGATCTGTGTGCATGTTAACCCCCACACAGACCCATGCAACCTGGAGAGCTAAGGGCACATGGACCCTGAGGAGTCTAGGATCGCGCTGGTCAACCACTAGCTTTCCTCAGCGCATCTCGGTTTCAGACTCTATGCTGGGTGCTCAAGGTACAGAGAAAAAGAGGCGTCTTCTAGGAACTGAGTCAGGGTTGACTAAGTGAGAGATAAGAAGTGGTAAAAAAAAACAAAACAAAAAAATAAACAAAGGCACGATTTGGCTTTAGATCATACAGTGCCTGGCACAGGGTAGACACTCAACAAATGAATACATCTATGCATGTGTGCATCAGTGACAGAAGGACGTGAACTTGAGTCTTGATTTCACTACTCATTAGTGGATTCACCCTGGCAAATCACTTCAGGCCTCTGAATCTAATTTGTTTACCTCTAAAATAGAGATAGAAATAATTCCTACTTTGCACCGTTGTTGTGAGACTCAAATGAGATAGTATTATGGAGGTATGGAAAATACCACACACGTATTGTTAATTGGGATGTTATGGGATTCTTCTTTGGGAGGGATCAGAGCCACATGACAAAGGTCCTGGTACTGGGTATCAGTGCCCAGCGAGGTCGAAGGCCCCGAGGTATAGCTGTTGTCAAAGCACTTCTACCAATGAACCCCGCCAGAACGTGGAGGCCTCTGGGAGGGAGAGGCCTTATTTCCACAGGTGTTGATGGTAGGCATTGGAGGTATAAAAGCCTGCAGGGCACGGCCTCAGTCCAGCTGCCTGCCTCGCCTGTTTGCTAGGAGACTGGCTCTATCTGGGGGAGACCGTGGGTGTAGTGAGCGGTGCTGTGCATTAACATGTTCCTTTTGGGCCAGCCCTGTCTACTTGGACCTATCTCCTTTCAGCTTCTTTAGGATGTTTTCCTGCACCTTTATGAGCCTAAAGTTTTTCAGACAAAGTGAGGACTTAGGTCGTCTGGTGAGAATGAGGGTTTCTCGGTTTCTTTTCAGGTTCTATCCTGGATAGTGTTTGCTCTCGAAGAAGCTGCCTCCCCTTTTCTGAAACTCAGAGCCACTCGACCATCTCTCTTTCTTCCATTCTAGTGTGCAGAGGAGAGAAAGGGAGCAGATGGAGTATTCTGGGCTCTCATGCCTCCTAGTGTTTGTTTGCTTATTTGGGGTGGTGAGGGAGCTTCATACCAAGCCCCTGTCCTTGTTCAGCCACGAGTCAGACAGGAAATCCTACAGACTTGCTATCCTCTCTCCTCGGCCCCCCTCAGCCTGTGGCCAGGAAACCAAAAGGGCAGGAAACGAATATCTAGAGTGAGGGTTTCTCAGGCCTCCATTTCCTCCTGAAGAACGTGAGACTGAGGAACAACCCCTCCTGGCTAAGCTAAGCTTCTCTCCCTGCCCCCATTTTGGGGACCCCCTACTTGCCTGACTCCCCTCCTGCCTCTCTTCCTGCCTGTTCTCTTGGGAGCAACCTCCTCCGCCTGCCCCTTGAGAGCAGGTGTTCTCAGAATTGCTGCCCTTTTCTGTTTTTCTCCCAAGTCTCTGGCCCTCGGTCTGGCACAGTGCGGGGGCTTAATGGGTGTTTATTGAATGAGGTAGTGAATGAACTGCATTCACTCATCAAGTTTTACTTGTCACTTCTGTGTATATAATAGTACATTTGGAGAAGGAGGAGGAGGAGAAGTTAACACTTATCAGGCACCAACTGTGTGCCAGGATATATTCCAATTTCGTTTTTCATTTCCTTGTTCTCCCTTTGAGCCAGTGAGGGAAGTACTTCTTTTTCACTCCACTTCGCAGATGAAGAAATGGAGGCTCAGAGAGGTTAACTGCTGGGTCCAAGCTCCTGCCACTGCCAATTCTAACCAAGGTTGACTAGCTCTGGGGCCGTTGTTCACCAAGACTCTGCTAAAGATTGCCACTCTCATCTCAGAAGACCCTTTCGTCCTATAAAAGAATGTCCTGTCTCTAGCCCCAACGCTCTTTTCTAGCTACCAACACCCCTTCTCACGCTCCCTGCTGGACATTGCCACAGGGTTTTCATGCTGGCACTTTGGCTCTTTCCTCTTTAAACAGCTCTTCCTTGAGACTTGCGGGGCGGAGGTGGGGGGGGGGGGGGTGTCTGTACTTCTCCAGCCGTCTGTGTAGAAACCTGTCATTTAACCCCCCTCTCGTCCTTGCTCCTGACCTCACCTCACCTGCCAGGGCTTGCTGACTCCACCTGTGACTTTTTCCTACCCCATCTCTCCTTCCCTTCCCCTTCAGGTCGTTTAGCCTCAAAACTGCTCACATAGATAACCGTACCAGCCTCTTAACTGGGTCTGATCTTTCTAGGCTTTCCCGGTGCCAGCTCATCTCACTCGCTCTAACGCTTTTTTTTCATTGTGCTGACACTTGAGGCCCTCATTGCTTTTCTACATGGGGACGCTGCATCAACCAAAGGAGAGTCCTGGTGACATTCGCTCTGCCTAGTGTACCCAGTCCCTCAGGCTTTTCTCAAACACCTTTTGCAGCAAACTTCCCCTTACCCCCGAGGCTGGATGTGCTCCCTCTCTCCTTTTGTAATTTTTTTTTTATGCAGTGTTACTCCAGTCATTCTGCATCTGTCTTTTCCTTGTATCAGACTGTGAGTCCCATGAGGGCAGGGATTGTGGTTTATTCATCTCTGCCTGCCCACAACAGGTGCTCAGAGAAGGATTTTTTTCTTTTGAAAAATATTTGTTTTCAGAGATAAAATTAGTAGTGCTAAATATTACCACTATACTTTGAAGGACTCACCAGAACAAAAGGTAATTCTGAATACCTATAGCTTTGCAAGTGTCACAGGAATTTCTGGATTAAAAAAAACTTCAAAGGATGCCTGCGTGGCTCAGTTGGTTAGGTGTCTGCCTTCGGCTCAGGTCACGATCCCAGGGTCCTGGGATCGAGCGCTGCATCGGGCTCCTTGCTCAGTGGGGACCCTGCTTCTCTCTCTGCCTGCTGCTCCCCCTGCTTGTGCTCTCTCTCTCTCTCACAAATAAATAAAATCTTTAAAAAAATTTTAAAAACTTCGTTATATAGGAAACTTCATGATTACCCCATTTTCATTCTTTAAGTCTCTTATCATCTTAAATTTCAACCATCATTGTTGACCTTTCTGTAGTAGAAAGAGGAAGCCCCAAACACAGGCTCTATCCCTCGCTTACTGTGCATCCTTGGGCAAGTCACCAAACCTCTCTGGGTCTCAGGTTCATTATCTGAAACATGGAGAGAATTATGCATACCTGTAAGGGTTGTTATGATGAAATTTAGGGGTAATCCATGTAAGACATTTGATACACAGTAGGCACTTTCTAGGTAGTAGACTTAATTTTTTCAAATATATTAGTTCACATATTTAAAGGAGAATCTCATGTCATTATTTCTTCACCACTTGATAATTTTCTTTTAAATACACTTGACTATAACTAGGGCTCTGGCCTCTGACCTCTTCCCCTTAGATCCTCTGAGGTTGTAAGTGGATTCAATTGGGTGTGGGATATGGGGGAATGTGGGGTTCTTAGTTGGAGAGAGATGACTGTGTTGATCTTTTCTCCATGCAGGAGCATTGTAGGTCACGTTAAAGTAAAAGTCATACTCGTAAAGATCAGAGACCTGACCCAGTTTGACTGAGTGGGGAGAACCGCCCCGGGAGCCCCTTGTCTAATCTACGTGATAGCAGGTGGGGGGGGGTCTGAAGCTACAGAAGGAGGGACTATGGCTAATTGAGCAGCCGGAAGATGGGTAGGAGTGGATAGGGTGCCCTCTTAGAGGGCTCCTGTGGGGGGCTGGCTCTGGGACAAGAGGTGTCCCTTCCTCACTCCCCCTGCCCCCATTAGAAGGTCCACAGGGCTGGGACTCACACGACGGCTGGCATGGAGCACTTGCTGCTGGTGTAGAAATACTGCTGGATGTGGGTGAAGGGCAGTCGGCGGGAGATGTAGGCAAAGCAGCAGGGTGTGGTGTCCGAGGAGAAAACCAGGAGACCCCCGTATTCATTGCTATTGCACACGGGGTATTGGGCTGCGTACGTTATCTTGGATAGACTCTTATCCTCCTTTAGCTGAAACTGAAGCTCAGAGAGGTAAAGTCACTTGGCCGTGGACACACAGTAGCAGAGTGGGGGATTCCAACAGAGGATGGAGACGATCTCTGCAATCCTTCATCTAATCCTCGAGTCTTGCTTGTATCCTTCCCTCTACACTATAACCCTTTGCCTTTGGCTCTACGGATATTCTGGGCTTCCTCCTAGCTCGTCTTGGGCCCCTTGCCCTTATTCTTGCCCTCCCGGAATCCTCAATGGATTCAGAACTTTGTGTCTTTGAGACCTACAGTGGGTTGGGGGAGGCTTCCAAAACTCAGACTTCATGGCTCAGCCTCAACCCTCAAGAGGGGCCTGAAGATGTGTATTGCATCCTGGGAGACTCTGGCTGAGGCATGATAAGGGCTCTGAACAGAGAAGGACTCTTTGTTGCTCAGTTAATTCAGGATGACCCTGGAAAGTGTCAGTTGCCACTTCCCAGTAAAGTAGGAGTGTTAAAAGCCGGATAGAACTGAGTTTGAACACCAGTGTCCCTATACTCCCTGTGTGACCTCCGGCAAGTTACTTAACTCTGCTCTGTTAAGTCAAGCTCAGCAACTCTAAGAGTAGTGGCAAGTATTAATTGACATGGTACATGCAGAGCAGTCAGCATGATACTTGATACACACTAGGCTTTTAAAAATCCTCTCCCGGGGCACCTGGGTGGCTCAGTTGGTTAAGCGTCCCACTGTGGATTTCAGCTCAGGTCATGATCTCCGGGTGGTGGGATCGAGCCCTGAGTCAGGCTCGTTGCTCAGTGGGAGTTGGCTGGAGATTTTCTCTTTCCCTCTCTCTCTCCACCCCTCCCACTCTCTCTCTCTCTCTTCCCAAATATATCTTAAGAAAAATTAAAATAAAAAAAATTAAAATCCTCTCCCAAGCCCCACTTCTTCCATCTATGAAATGGGGAGAATATCACTGTCCCAAACTTAGAAGTTTCTTAGGAACCCTACTGGTGATAGGCATAAGTTAGCTGTGTTTCAAGGTCAGTTCAAGGCTGCCTCTGCCTGCTAATATCCCCAGCATCGGTCCGCACTCAGGACCTGGAGGGCTTGGGTGTACATCTTGAGGACAGAAAACTTGAGCAGAGAGGGTCCCTGCCATGAAGTGGCTCCAGGGACAGCTGGACATCTGGGTAAAGCAATATCTAGAAATATAAATCACTGGGTTCCGACAGCATAAATGCTGCAGCTGGAAAGGAGGGCAAAGTCTGGGCCAGTGTGAGGGTCTGGCCCCAGGCGGCGGTGGTCAGGACCTGACTTACATGGGGAGGCAGAGGCAGGAGCGCAGATGGCGACGGTGGCCAGGAGGATTGCAAAGGTAGCTGCGGGTGGAGGCTCCGGGAGAGCCACCTGCTGTCTTGGGATCCTCTGCAGGGATCCTCTGCTGCCGAGAGGCTGGCTCTTTATAGTCAGGCCAATAGAAGGGGCGCCCCCCCCCAAGGGGAGTTTCCAAAACAGCAGCCACGGACTGCTTGATATCATAAGTGAAATTGCACAAAACGGAAAAGAAAACTGAAATAGCCTCCGGAAATTTGAGTCTCTTTCTCTCTCTCTCTCCTCCTCACCGCCTCTGGTCCAGAGTGAGCTCATCGGTTCCTTCTTTGCCCTCCAGAAGAGCTAATATAGGCACTGGTGGTGGAAAACCTCCTCCTCTGATGGCATCTTCAACTTCCTCTTCTGGGGCAGGGGTGCTCATGAGAGGTCAGGATGCTGCTTCCCTGGGGGCAGAGGAGGGCAGTTAGGATGGATTAGAAATAAACCCAGTGTTTATTTGGTTGCTTTCAACGTTCTTGCTCGTGCATTACAGATCCGTATTTCCCCTCTCATCCATGGAAGGGAGGGTTCTCTGACATATAGCCCCCAAAGGAGGTGAGAACACCCACCCGATGGTACCAACCACTATTCTAAAGGTTTTACAAGCCAAGTCATTTACTGTTATTATGTTCATCCCCCCCCCCATTTTACAGATGAGGAAATTCAGTAAATGCTGGGATCCCCTCTCCTTTCTCAAATCTTCTTGGATACAAAAGTTACAGAATTTGAAAGCTGCAGAGGACCCTAGGAATCATTTCTTCCATGTCCTTCAATTGCAGAGGAGGAAACTGAGGCCCAGAGAGCAGAAATGACTTGCTAAGAACACACAGCAAATGAACGATGGGATCAGAACCTGGGTGCCCTGGTTCCTGCTTCAGTGCCCTGTCCACTCAGTACTACCTACCATGAAAATGTTCGTGGTTGGGGACATCCGTGAACTGAACCCATGTGGGGTCTTGATTAGAGACAAGTTCCTTACTCCATTCCAATGACTTGGGTTCAGTAAATCTTCATCCATTCCTTTTGTTGTTGTTGTTGTTAAAGATTTATTTATTTATTTTTGAGAGAGCAAGCGAGCATGAGCTAGAGGGGAGGGGGGAGAGGGGGCAGAGGGAGAAGCAGACTCCTCGCAGAGCAGGGAGCCCGAGGCGGGGCTCCATCCCAGGACCCTGGGTCATGACCTGAGCCGAAGGCAGATGCCTAACCAACTGAGCCACCCAGGCGCCCTCTTCATCCATTCCAATTCGGATAATTCAGAATAGTGACAGTTTGGCCTGGGCTGGGCTGGACTGAGGTTGAAATCTGAATTATCTAAGAGAAAATTATCTATGGACAGTGACAAGAGCAAACACATTTAAAAAGAAAAGTAACTTTAAAAAAATCTTCTACCACGAATATTTTCTTGCTAGCTCTTGTGACAAACGTAACTTGGGGGCTGAGGGTGACTGAATGACCTAGAATGGGAAGACCTCTCGTTTCTCCTCACAGGGACTTGAGGAAGGGTGGTTATTCTCATTTCACAGAAGAGGTCATTAAGATCCTCAGAGTCATGTGGCTGATCAGTGGGATTGACCCGAAGTGCTTCTGATGACCAGGCTCAAGTCTTTTCCACTGAGTCACATCAGTCAGGCAGTTAGCCGTCACTGTATCCTGTCTAGGTGCCGGTGGCTGTTCTAAGCCTGTCCTTGGAAGACTCTCCTCCCTGCCTCATGACTCATTCACCCATTTACAATAGAAACGCAATTTTGAAAACCATGGCCATCTCATTTAAAGAAACACATGGAAGCACTTTTGAAACATTCATCTATCCACACAAAAATGGTCTGCCTGTTTTAATTGTTCCCCTCACACAGTCAGTCCCCTTAGTTACCAAACATGTGGGAGGCCGTGTAGCCTGGTGGCCAAGAGCAGGGGCTTTGGTGTTTTTCCTGTTTATTAGACAGCCTTTGGCCAGATACTTAATCTCTCTGGCTTTAGTTCCCTCATCTCTAAATCAGGGGTAATAATAATGGTCCTCCCCACAGCTGTTGAGACAGTTAAGTTCCTATGAATGTGTTCGTGTGCCTAATGCATGTTAAGTACTTAATAACGTTAGCTATTGTTATCATGTTATTATAATGGCAGTCCCTTTAGGGATATTCTCTACTTAGGCTTTTCAGCAGTCTAGATCAGACTGCCAATTAATATGGATTAGTGAGCTTTATCACAAAAAGTGTTTGTTTTTAAGCAGACGGGTCGGTTAAGGTGTAGGGTAAGCGACTTGCTGAGGTCGCATAGCCCACAGTGGTAGAGCTCGACCTTGAACCCAAGTCTGTCTGGGTTCATAGACTTCCTACCACACCGCATCGTTTCTAGAGAAATCCTGAAACTTCTGCTAAGATTCAGTTTGTCCATGTGAGCTCTATTTCTGTTTCCTTTCTCTGATCTCAGTTTCCCTCTTTGAGGAAGAAAGCAAAGTATTTTCCTAGATACCAAATATGCTGAGTTGGGACACTAGCTGAGGTAAGAAGTGAGATGGACCAACATGATCCTCATCCTTAAACCCTTTCTGCTGTGTGTGTGTGTGTGTGTGTGTGTGTGTGTGTGTGTGTGTGTGTAGGCGGTAGTGGGAATGGGGTGTAGGTAGGATGGTGGTGTTGCTGAGCAGGAGTAGGCAACGAGTATAGGCAACAGGAGTATATTTCGTCCCTTTTGGTGATTCCAGTGGATTTTGGGAACCAGAGAGAGGGTAGACCCTAACTGTAATTCCATTTCTACCCCTCATTACCTCCTGTGCAAAATCCGGTCCGGACTCATGGAATCAGTATATTCTCTGGTTTTAAGGTACTGATTCCATGAGGAAATCAAAGTGCAGGTTCGATGAATGACAACTATCCTTATGATTCACCCAGCGTTTTATGTCCCTGAAAATGAGGGATGCCTGTCTGTGTGACCCACGCACGGATGGTTGAAAGAATCAAGGAGAGTAATGACTGTGGACGTGCTTAGGGGACTGTAAGGTGAGGTACGAACATCAAGAAGCCCTCTCTGCCCTTCCCCCACCTCCCGCCAGTGCGTTTGGTCTACACCCACTCAGTCCTTGTTCACCTGCAAACTATTCCTGTGGATTGCTGTGAGCCAGGTACTGTTGTGGGTGCTGCAGATGCCATGGTGAGCAAGTCAACCACCTGCCCCCTGGAGCATGCGCTTGTGTGTGTGTGTGTGCATGTGGTGGGCGGAGAACTGGACGGTAACAAGTAAAAATATGCTTCATTGTGAGTCACCTTTGCACTGGTCTTGTCTTAACTACCTGGAAAAAATAACAATGTCCTATGGTTTTTCTTTTCCAGTTGCTTTTTGTATTCTCCCCCTGCTTTCCACCAAAATCTTGGACACGATAGATGCTGAATTCATGCTGGTTTAATCTGAATAACTTTTTTAAAAAAAGATTTTATTTATTTATTTGACAGAAAGACACAGCAAGAGAGGGAACACAGGCAGAGGGAGTGGGAGAGGGAGAACAGGCTTCCCGTGGAGCAGGGAGCCCGATGCGGGGCTCAATCCCAGGACCCTGGCATCATGACCTGAACCGAAGGCAGACTCTTAACGACTGAGCCACCCAGGTGCCCCTAATCTGAATAACTTCTTACAGCATCTTGAGTAAGTACATGGGCTCTTTAGAGTCGGACTCCTAGGTTAGCACATGGCTCTGTTACTTATCAGTGCCAACCTGAGCAGATTGCTCACCTTCTCTGGGCCTCAGTTTTGTCTGTGAAGTGAGAGATTGCTTCCAACCCATTTTGGACAATGGAGCCCTTTAAGAATCTGAAGAGAGCTGTGAACGCTTTCCACAAACACTTGGAGGCCCACACAGACACATGTAATTTTGTGTCAATGAGGTTCACAGACCCAGCAGGCTCATTGACAGGCCTCTTGAGTCCACAGGGCTGGTTGTCATCAGCACCCCCTCCTCCTGGATGTGAGTACATTCCTCGCTAGAGCTAGACGCACTCTTTCCAGCCTAGCTCAGGCCCTCCCTTGCCCTCCTGGCCCAGTCTCCCTTTTCCTCTTTCATTCCTTCCCTGAGCTCAGCTGGCTGCCTGCCCAGCCTCACACTGTGATGTTAGGAAACCAAAGGCCGGCAAAGAAAGCGAAACCTCATTCCCTCTGAGTTCCAAAGCTTTGCTCAGACCCGGAGTTCCCCTCACGATCGTGTGGGGAATAGCTTTGTTTTTTCTGGGTGCTTTAAAAAAAAAAAAAAAATGTCCAAAGCAGGGAAAGTCCCTCCATTCTCTAGGAATGCCAGTCTGGGCCCCAAGAGAAGCCTGAGGCAAAGCTGTTCCTCCTGAGGAGCCTTGATTTTCTCCATCTGCAAATTGGAGAGCTGCTCTCTGGCTGCGTCCCTCCTCTGTCCTCGTTTACAAATATAAGTATTTCTCCCAGGAGCCAGCTAGCTGGTCTCTCACCCCTGTGTCCACAGGGCCCTGCCTGGGGTAGGTGCTCTAGCAGTGCTGTTGGAGGGTCTGAAGGGGTAGCAACATGGAGGAATTGCCCAGCTGGAGGCAGGATTCAAACCCCTATCCGGATAGGACTCTTTCTGCTGCACCTTGTCTTTCCTTTTGGTCTGGTTTGTTCTTTCTCTGCCATTCTATCCTGCGCCTCTGCGTGCACCCCCCACATGCACCTCCTGTGCATTTCACCAGGTCAGGGGGACTAACTGTGACAACTGCTTTATAGTTTCAACCACATTCGGGCTGGAAGGCTGCAGCTCGGCCTGCCCCCACGCTTCTCACCTTCGCCACACGGGACAGTCAGCTGTGTACACCCGCTTGTTTTCTGCAGCCTGTGGTGTGTTTGTTGATACGCTCACCGCCTCAGGTTACTGGAGGAGCCCGCCACAAGATGCCTTGGGGATGGGGCAGCCCTGGGAGTGGGGCCCGGGGAGAAGCATCCGTTCTTACAGATTTGCTGAGTTGACAGCTGATCTCAGATGCGCTCCTCCTGATACTTTGGAGTCTGTTTTTTGTTTTTGTTTCCCTCAGCATGTTTGCCAGAAGCAGCCCTTTTCTTTGCTCCTACTTCCAGAACATAACCGCCCCCTCCTCTGAAACAAATAATGCAATATATGTTAAGAAAAAAAAAGAAGAAGATAGCAGGAGGGGAAGAATGAAGGGAGCGAAATCGGAGGGGGAGATGAACCATGAGAGACGATGGACTCTGAAAAACAAACTGAGGGTTCTAGAGGGGAGGGGGGTGGGGGGATGGGTTAGCCTGGTGATGGGTATTAAAGAGGGCACGGTCTGCGTGGAGCACTGGGTGTTATGCAGAAACAATGAATCATGGAACAGTACATCAAAAACTAATGATGTAATGTATGGTGATTAACATAACAATAAAAAATTTTAAAAAGGCAGTCAACTGCCCAACACCATTCCCTGCACAAACAGAGGCAGGGATAACAGTTCCTTCCCTTTCTTCCTCCAGGGCTTCTCTACTCCATGTCTTCTTCCCCGCCCCCCTCGCCCCCACACTCCTGAGTGGGGTGTTCATCTCAGCTCCGTGTTAAGGATCATGGGGACGGGTGAACCGATTTTAGGGGCAACAGGACACCTATCCTGTTGCCCGTGGGGGAGTTGACTGTGTTTTCCATTAGCTGTTAGGCACCGTGCTGGACACGTTAGGCATTATTTCACTTATTAGGAAGAAAACATGTAGAAAACGGTGATGACTCAGGCCTGCCCTAAGCTTTCCCACCCTCTGTGTCTCGGACTTCAGAGACTCGGCCTCCATGCTCTGTCCTTCACTGGATTTGTCTCTCGCTCCAAGCTTGGCTGTGGAGTGACATGTGGTCCCCCCTTTTCCCTTCCTGGCTGTGCCCGCAGCCAGCATGCAGACCCTTTTACAAAGAGTTTCACAGACAGGCTTACAAAGGAAGTGACACAAGTTTCAGAATCTTACAGGACTCTTGTGGTTGTGGTCTGGATTCTGCCCCTCTTTTGAGCTGGCCTTGGGAAGCCCCTTCTTGCCCTGCATCCATTCTCAGGGATGGGGGTCCCCAGTCTCTTGCTTCTCCTCTATGCTGCTTCCCCAAACCCCTCCACCAACCCCCCTCAGCACAGAGGTCTGCAGAACATTCAGGTTACAGTAGGGGCCTCAGAACTTCCTGAGGCATTGACATTTTTGAGGACCTTCAGCCTGGGTGAGGAAGTCCCCTTGGGGAATTTCATCAAAATGGAATTTGGAAATTCTGCACCTTAGTCATTCCTCATAGAGGCAGCTTTCATGAGGCAGTGAAAACAGCAAGGGACTGGGAATTAGGACCTGAGTTTTAGTCCCAGCCCAGCCTGAAACCTAGTTGTACGATTTTAGGGAATCATTTTCCCTTTGTGGGCCTCAGTTTCCTAATCTAGGAAATGGAGGCATGACAGTATTTCTGAAGGCTTTTCAGTCAAAAGATGCAAGACTAAAGGAGGACATTTGGGGATAGGTGTCCTGTTGTCCCTAAAATCGGTTCACATCACTCCCCCTGCAGGCGAGGTTGAAGGGTCATCATGCCTCCTCTCCCATCCTTCCAAGGCCTGGGACTCAACACTTAGTTCATCAAGTCCTTCCCCAGGCAGTGCTGCATTTATCCACATGCTCACCTCTACCCTTTTACTCCTCCACGTTCTCATCTCTTTCCGTTCCTCCACCCATCCACCCATCTCTTCATCCACTCATTCATCTCTGCAACTGTGCCATTTAAAAGTCATTGTTAAGTGCAGAAAACAACTTTGGCTCATGTAAGCAGGAAGGTAATATACTGGGGGTACGATTGAGTAGCTTGTAGAATGGATAGAGCATTGGAGAGCCTGACTTGGAAAAAGAGTAGTAAGAAACCAGAAAAGCTCTGGGTGTTTGGGCAGCAGGTGCTACCTGACAATCTCATCAGGGTACCACTTCTGAAATAAACATACTCCAGCCATTTTTCCTATCCACATCCCCGTCTACTAAGGATTCATAGTCCTAGGGGAGAGAGGATGTCAAGGTGATATTTGGAAGGGGTAATGGATGCTGTGTAGAAAAATAAAAACATAAATAATCAAAGAAACAAATTCAACCAATACTCCATCCACCCATTCACCCATCCATCCACCGACCCATCTGTCCTTTCAGCCAACAGAGCAATGCACCTTTGTGGAGCACCCGTCATATTCCCTAGGCTGTCCAGACACTTAGATATAGTGCAAATCTGCCCATCAGAAACACCCCAAGAGTCTCCTTAAAAGGATGTATCTATGGAGCCGGAACAAAGATGAGAATCCAGGGAAAGGAATTCATGTATATCCATGCATTGCAGGGTCCCAGACCACATTGCTAGGGGACACAGTGACTCGTTCTGGACGTGGGCAGATAAGGGATGGTTTTTGCAGGTGCTTCATCTGCCAGGAGGTTGCTTATCATGGGGGCAGAATAGTCTGTGGCCAGATTAGACACCAGAAAGCCTGGGTCTGCCTCTAGTCTCTGCTCCTCCAGAGCAGTAGGCAAGTCCTACCCCCTTTTCCTTATCTCTGAAATGGGAGGAATGAATGTAAGAATCCCTGCCTTGCTGAACCCAGAGAACTATGAGTAAATATGAGGTAAAATGAGTAAATAGATGTGGAGGTAAAATGAGTTAATAGATGTGAAGGTTCTTTCTAAGTACAGAGGCGGAGTACTGTTTTCACCATGCTTGCTTCTATTTCCAGAGTGACTGATGATACCACCCTCGACTCATGTGTGACCCTCACTTCCGTCATGCCCTCACTGTCCACCACCAAGCAGGAACCATGGAGAGGGTCTGTTGAGTTTTTTCAGTTCCTTAGGCTGGTGGATGAATGTCCACCCCAGAGAAGTAGAAGTTCAAGGCTCCGTGGGCCCCAAGTAGGCTGGAAACAGCAGCTGGGTGAGTGGGTATGTGTGGGAACAGGTCCTGGTTTCCTGTGGGTGGGAATGAAATGACAAGTGGAAGCCCAAACCATGTGGATGGCCCAATTATTTTCAGCTCACAATAGGAAGGCTTATGTAGTTCAAGTCAACACAGGAGACCACAGCTGCGACCAGAGGGAAGGAAGCATGCGTGGGCTGGGGAAATGGGCCCTGGACTGATGGGGTTCCAGGCCATGACCCTGGGTGAGGCATGTCAGCTCTCCGAGCATGTTTTCTCATCTGTGAAATGGGTGGCTTGCGTGCAGGGAGCAGCCTGTTGGTGGTGCTGGCTCATTTTTGTCACTTGCTGTCCTGGGACAAATATCTGGGCGAGGCGCTGGCTTGCCTGCCTGCTCCTCAGCTCATCTCTTCCAGCTAAAAGTCTTTTCTTCATATAGAAATCACTCCTTGTGCTGCCCTTCATTGGCAGGGGATGACACATTGCTACAACCTTTATGGAGGAAGGGCAGTTTGGCAAGATCTATTAAACACCTAAAAGCACATATTGTATTTAATAAGCTCTATCTAGCAATGCTACATCTAGGGATTTATCTTACACAAATACTCGCATGTATGACATGATAAGTACAAGATATTCATGGTTTGATAATAATGAAGATTAGAGACAATCTCATTGGCCATCAGTAAGGGACTTATTAATTCTGGTACTTCCATATAATAGAATGTCAGGCAGCTGCTAAAAAGAGTGAAGCAACTTCCTACATGCAGGAATGGAATGATCTCTAAGACATACTAAGTAAAAGAAGCAAGGGACAGAATGGCTTATGTAGTATGCTACCCATATGTGTAAAAAAAAAAAAAAGACTCAGCTATGCTTATAAATGCCTAGATGCTCATTTGGAGGTTCATAAGAAACTACTAACAGTTACTTTCCTTTCTGGTTAGGAAGGATAATGGGGGGCCGTGGGGGACAGGGGTAGGAGGCAGACTTCTTTTTCATTGCATATTTTTTGTATCTTTAGCATTTTATATCCTGTGCATTTCTGATCTGTTTATAGAGAGTAATCTGGCAGGCCATGCCCAGATGTTGGGGGACAATCCCCATGGAGTTTCCAGCCCCAGTCTTAGAGCCTCTTTTATCCCTCAGTCCAGTGAGAGTACCAGGCCTCTTCGTGCTATTCTCTGAGGTGGGTTGACTCACCCAAGGGCTCCTCTCTGCACCTGCCTCACCCCAACCCCCACGACACCCTTCACCCCATCAGGGAAGTGGGTTTTAGAATCACATGTTGACACTGAGAATACAGCCTTCCGTGCCTTTCCCCCAAAAGGGGTGACATTTGATCCCTGGAAAAGGAGAGTAGATCATTATCTCCCCTGACTGAGGGTGTCTCCTAGTGGAAACAGCAGGGGCCTTGTTATTGCTCAAGCTTTGGTTCGAATTTCAGCTTCTGCTTCTTGCACTATGGAAGCTCAAGGAACTGCCATGATCTTGCTAGATGGTTCTCTCCTCTGTGAAATGGGCTGACTGCTACTGAACTGAGGGGATGGGGGAGAGGAGATGAGCTCATTGTGTAGAATGCCTGGCATGCAGCGGGTGCTCAGGAAATGGTCAAAGTGAAGTGACCTCACTGTCACTGAGGTCCCTTCAACCAGCTGGGCACCTTACCGTGAAAGAGGGAAGAAACTGTAATGGTTGGAACCAGGCCTAGTTCAGCAAACACTGATGGCCCCTCTGGGGTTGGCCCCTTGCCTAGTAAAGGTGGAAAAGGTACAGTGGTGTCTTCCAGGGGTGCATGTCGATCAGAGAGATGGTCTGGGAGAGTCTCAAGTTTGCAGCTTGGGAGAGAGAGAGCCTGTCTGCAGGTCTGAGGTCTGGAGACAGTGAGGTCTGCCCCAAGGTGACTGTTTACCGGAGGGACTTGGCACTGGGGTTGGCAGTGGGGGCTCTCTCGTCAGGGAAGAGGCTGACTTGGGAAGGAGCAGAGGTCCTGGAGGATGGGACCTCGGACCAGTAGGGACCCTGAGAGCAGCCTCCCCCGCTGTCAAGGGTTCACACCTCCTGGCTCCACAGATGACCTCGCAGCATGGGAATTGTTCGTGCCTGCCACAGAGGAATTGTTCTGAAGATGGGTTCACCTCCCAGCTGTGGAAACATAGCCTTTCTCCCAGGATGAGCAGTGGTGGGGAGCATGGGCCTTTAGAATAAGGCAGGCCCGGGGCTAAATTCTTACCTGGTTATTGATTCACTCAGTCTTGGGAAGAAAATCAGGCTGGGGGAGATGAATTCCTTCTGTCAGAGAATGGCCAGTGGATTTTTGAGGCAGGGATTTTTATGGCTAATAACCTAGTTCAAGTACTCATCTAAATTATTCTGTGCTACATTCATGCTACATCTTCTTCAGAACCAACCCATCCTATGCCCAGATTTCCAGTGAATATCTGTTGACACCCAATAGACTTACATCAGTGTTCTTTTGGGGGAATGAAGGAACCAGGGCCCTGACCTGCATGGGGTGAGGCAGCACGTGAAGAAATGGAGAATCAGCGGAGGTGGACATTGGAGGAAGGGGTACCAGGATAGAACACTGGCCTTCAGTTCTCCTTGTGGATGTGGATAGGGTCTAACTCATAACTGCTTGCACCATCTGAGATGGGGAATGGAGCAAGTGTTTTTGATATTCTGGTGAGGTTCCCGATGACCCCATCACAGAGGCGGCCAAATGGGTGGCTTAAAAAACGTGGAGGACATGCTGAGACTTAGGTCGATGAGGACTGCATGGGGCTGAGGCAGCAAGGGAGGGACCACGGGCCCCACCACCCCCAGAGAACAGACCACCGGTTCCCCTAGCTGTAGCACTGTGGCAGTCAGGAGGGTTCAGGGGCAAGGCGAGATGAGCCACACACACCATTGCACATCAACCGAAGCCAGCAGGATGAGAACCACTCACCCGCAACCGGGGCCACAAGGCAGCTTCAGTGCCCCCTGCATCCTGAAGCCGTCTTGGGAGGTACAAAACAGCCCTGATGAGGAGTCTGAACTTCACACTGGCCGTGACTATTTCCCTGAAGCACACCTGCTCTATTCAGGGGAAATGGTTTCCCTTGATTGTCATTGCTTAAGTGTTTCTTCCACCATGCCAGTGTGATCAGTTACTGAAAATAATGAGAACAACTTTCTTTTTTTAAGGATATGTAAGTTGTAACATGTACATTTTTGACACCACCACATGATTGATACTGAAGAAGCGCCACCACCACCACATAAACACACACCACCTTCCCGCCAAGAAACCACCCTCTCATCTCGCAGACTCTGGCTGATTTCTAGCCTCAGCACTGCAGACACTCAGACCCCCATGATCTCTCTTCAAACCCTGTTCACGCTTCTGAAAACAAGGGGGAATCTCTGACAGCCGTGACTCTCCCTTTGGTGTCCTACGGCTGTCCTTTGATTGCTTCAAACCTCCTGAGGAGGCTTGATTTCTCTCCAGGGACCAGGCAGGAAATGCTCAGAAAGTAGGACGTGGAACTGTTTTCTTAGGGGGAAAAAAAAAAATCAGAAGAAGTGGAACACACAGAAGCTGAGTCACAGTGAGGAAGGGCTGGAGCCCGGTCCATGGGTGGGGGGTCCCACTGGCTGGATTGGCTCTTTGTTGTTCTATAGAACTTGTCCTTCCCCACTTCTGTTAAATGGGCATAACTTCAGACAATCCTTCCCCCAAGGCTTGTGGGAAGTGTAAATGGGATGACCTAAAGAATTTACCAGTGCCCAGCACATTGTCAGCTCAGTACAAAATAGCTCTTATTATTTTGATTATTCTCTCCTGCGCTCTGTACCTTTTCCCCCCCTCTTGCATTCACTTTCTCCATCAGTGAGAAGGTGAATAATAGGGCTATTAAGGGTCTCTACTCTACTGTTAGGAAATGGAAACTTTCCCATTGGAAGTGAGGGGCTGGCACATGGAAGCAGGGATCCTTATGAGTAACACATTTTGGGCAGCCAAATGTCAAAGCAGCATGACCTTTCTACCTCTCCTACCCCCTGCCCCTTGAAAACCAGCTCTGCCACTTTCTAGCTGTCTGACCCCGGGCAAACGGCTTTACTCTTCCGAGTGTGTTTCCTTATTGGTAATATGGGGATGGAGATGGTGGTACGACGTAATGTGGCGGGGAGAATTAATTGGCATACTGTGGGTAATGGGCCCTGCAGAATGCTTGGCCCATGGCAAACACACAATACATGTAGCCACTTCCGCTAAAATAATGAAGCTTGACTGGTCAGGCCAGCAACCTAGGAGTCAGGAGTCATTCTCGACTTTCCTTCCTCTCACACCTTTCTTAGGTCAGGATTCCCCAGAAGTGGCCATGAAATAAGGATGTGAGGGCAAGTAGTTTATTGGGAGGTGATTCCAGGAAGTTCCAGTAGGAAAAGCTGCAGCCAAAGAAGACCCTGAGGCAGAGTTGCATGAGGTTGCAATAGAGGGCTTGGCCAGGAGTTATGTGGCCCTAGATGAAAACGATGACCTGGGCCAATTAGATTCCTCTGTTGGGGCCTTGGAAATCGGCAATCAGAGAGACTGGGCAGTGGGGGCATGGGACCCCTAGACGCTGAGATGGGGGTGTAGATTCTAGGAAGATAGCCCCCAGGGCCCGAGGGGAGGGGTGGATCAGGCACTGGCAGGTCCCATTTGGGGGTTTGGAGTCAGACACAGACTTGAATTCTGGCTTGTTCACTTGCCAGTGGTGTGAGCTGAAGCAAGTTAACAAACTCCCTGAGCAACCCCTGGTTTTCTCCTATGTCTCATATGGCTATAATCCCTGGCCTGCAAGGTGGAAATTAGGGTTAAGGTGACACGTGTAGCCCACTGGACACGTAAAGGATGGCCAGTGAGTGTTTTCTTTTTCATTTCCAACCACCTCACCTCTTGCTCTTTAAAGCTGGACAGTGACAGGGTTACAGGGTCAGAAATGAGTTTGGGAACAGATGTTCTTCAGGAAGTGATAGGGAGAACTCCAGCTAGAAAAAGGGAAGCAGAGGCCCTTCTCTGACTCAGAACGTCCACTTTGGGGTTCCGAGGCAGGATTGGGAGGACAGCTCCCTGCCACTGTGAGATGTAAGCAGACAAGCTCAGAACTTGCACTCAGGAGGGCGGGGGATTTCTGGAGAGCAAAAGTCTCCTCTTCCCCCAGAGGCTGGCAGGGATTCTGTTCTGCAGTTAGGTAAGAAAGGAAGTGAGTAGGCATCCTACCAGTCCTGCGGCCAGCAGCCAGGCGGGAGGCAGCTAGAGGTCCCACTGTGGTTCAGCCTCCGGATGGGGTGTGGGCTGTCTGTAGTCAGACCAGAGTCACAGGGAAGCCACAGTGGGAACACTCTCAGCTGAGTACTGCCTCCCTCCTAGGTTTCCACTCCAGGGACACAGGGTAACAAACACTTAATGAGGATTATGCAAGGAAAACACTAACCTAGAGAAGATTCAAATCATAACAGAGTCAATTAATGCAGAAGTATCCAGAATTGTAGCTGGAATCAAAGTCTACAAACTCAGGTTTATAGGTAAGAAAACTTTACTCCTGTAACTTAATTTAATGTAACTTTGTATCCTGCCCTTTTGCTGGCCTGGTGGGAAACTTTAACCTCAGACTTTCTGGGGTGCACCTGGGTGTTTGGAGAGTGCATGGGTTACTGCTGAGCCTTCCTACCTGGGGTTAGTATGGTCTGTGGGTCTGATGGCATGCTGAAGGTTTGGGGTCACGTTTGAAGACCCGGAGAACTTCCCCAGGGCTGCTGTGGTCCACCTGCCTGGACATTGTCCATAGCCCTTTCTCTTGGGGTCTCCCTGCTTCCTGGCTGTGCTGCTGGGATGCCCATCCCTCCAGACCAAACCAGGACTCTCTTTGGCTGGGAAGAAATCCACAGTCCTTAATAACTCTGGTGAAGACATTTAAAAAAGTTTACTTTGAATCCTCCTTTATCCTTTCTGCAAAGGGCTTAGGCTTTTAGAACACACAAGCCAAAGAGACTCATAGTTTTTTTTTTTTTCCCCCAAAGATTTTATTTATTAGAGAGAGACACAGCGAGAGAGGGAACACAAGCAGGGGGAGTGGGAGAGGGAGAAGCAAGGCTTCTTGCAGAGCAGGGAGCACGATGCGGGGCTCGATCCCAGGACCCTGGGACCACGACCTGAGCTGAAGGCAGATGCTTAACGACTGAGCCACCCAGGCGCCCTGAGACTCATAGACTCACTGTCCTGTGTCATGTGTCCCCTGAGATGGGTGGATGAGCTGCATGGTATGGATGATCTGCCTGAATGAGAAAAGGGAAGAGGAGATGAAAATAGGAAAATACCTCAAAAATGTCCAGAGAATAAAACTTGGAAGCCCGTCTTCCAGCAGTACTCCCTTAGCCAGTGGAAATGTCTATGAGCAATTTGTCCCGCATTCCCATGCATAAATATTTGGTTCTCTGAGTTAGCATCTAAGGTTGTAATGCCCTCTGCACCCAGGGGGATTTCTCTACCTCCTCCCCAATACCCATTTGACCATTTTAAAAATGCCATGCTAGGGAGCAGTAGAGGATAGCCTGACAGGTCTAACCAGCCTAACAGGTCAGCCCCCTCTGCACAACCCTGGCTTTTTCCTGAGAGACATGCAGTTCCCAAGGGAGCAGCATAAAATTACTATCTCTGCTTTGCCACACCCTCAGTCATCCAAACCTCAAGGTCCTTATTAAAACAAAACAAAACAAAACTGGGGTGCCTGGATGGCTCAGTCAGTTAAGCACCTGACTCTCGATCTCAGCTCAGGTCTTGATCTCAGGGTTGTGAGTTCAAGTCCTGCGCTGGGCTGCACACTGGGTGTGGAGCCTACTTAAACAAACAAACAAACAAACAAAAAACTATTAAGGTATAACATATAGAATAAAATGTACACATCTTATAGCTCGATGAGTTTTTTTTTAAAGATTTATTCATTTATTTTAGAGAGAGAGCACGAGGGGGAGGGGCAGAGGGAGAGAGAATCCTAAGCTGACTCTACACTGAGCACAGAGCCCAATGGAAGGCTCAGTCTCATGACCCTGAGACCAGGACCTGAGTGGAAACCCGGAGTTGGACGCTCAGCCGACCGAGCCACCCAGTTGGCCCTAGCTTGATGAGTTTTTAACAGACATGTATATACTCATGTAGCCATCACTCTGATGCAGATAAAGGGCGTGTTCATCTCAGAAGTTTCCTTCATGTTCTCTTGTAGTGAATATCCATCACCCAGAGGTAACCACTGTTTGATGTCTATGACTGTTGTGATTCCCCTGAATTTCATATACAGTATGTACTCTTTTGGGTCTGACTCTTTCGCTCCAAATCATAATTATGAAATTCACTCATATTGTGTTTATTGGTGGTTTGCTCTTTTTCATTGCTGTGTAATATTCCACTGTTTGGGATACACCACAATTACTAAAGCTGAGTGCAATCATCTCTGATTTCAAGTTTCCCTCCAATCTCTTTGTTGAAGAGAGAATTTCATGGCACATTGCTATCTGCTTGTTTGGCCTGAGCCCTGCCCTCTGTCTTCTGCCTACTCCTCTGGGGGTAGAAGGGGCAGGGTTTCATTTCTCTACCTGGCTCTCCATTATATCTTCCTCCTTCTAAGGAGGCACTGGCCCTGCCTTCTTTCCTGGGGCCATCTAACGAGGGGTAGCTTACTGGGGAGGGGCTCCAGCAAAGTGAGGCCTGCTGCTGAATTTGTGTGGGACTCCTGACTGGTCCGGGAGGCTGGAGAGAGAGAGAGAGAGAGAGAGAGAGAGAAAACCGGCCAAAGGAACAGGAGGAAATCTTGGGAGGGGCTCTGGACTTTCACAATGCTGTGGTATTGGGATTGCACCAAGTTTAACCAGATCTCCAGGGTCTGTGGACCTAGAGCTGGAGTCTTGATTATGTCCAAGGATGCCCAAAGACAGGAGTCATTTTGATTCTTAGCTCAGTTCAAAGCAGGGCAAGCAGGATTCACTTGGAAAGGATTTGGAAAGGGCTGGCTGGACTAGCTGGGAAAGCAGACCCTGCTGCTGGACTGGAGAATAGGACTTTACTTGGGAGGTCCCTGTCCCTAGGAGGCCCTAGCCAGAGGGTGCCTGACAAGCTCCATGGCCCTCTGGGGCATTAGGGAGCTTCTGAGGATCCTAGAACAGCAGACCACTATTTGTGGACCCTACTTACCAGTGGGACACACTCTACTGATACCTCCCAGGTGATACTGGGGAGGGAGGAGTTTGTCTGCAGAGGCTGGGATAAGAACTGGATTGTGGCGGGAATGGGTACCTCTCCTCTCCAAAACTTTCTGCTTCCAGGCCTCCTCGTTCAAGTGCCCAATTCAAGCCTAACCTCTCCAGGAAATCGCCCCACAGTCCATAATTACTACTCTCATCTATTTTTCAAAACTTTCCTTCTCTCAGGATGGTGTGAATGAACAACAGAATAAATGTATTAGCTTCCTAAACTTGCTTGCATTTCAAAACATTTAGAGAGAGGAGGCTTGACATTGTACGTAGAGTCGGGCACAAGGTCACGAATGCATCTTAAGGAAACATGCCTATACATGAATTGCATGTTATGTAAATGAGGCTTGTGCTCCTCCCTGGGCAGAGATTTTAGTATTATAATGAGGTGAAGGTAACCATGGGTTGCTTCCAACTTCTGTGTGTAAGTCTTCCTGACAAATTGTACAAACTCTGATATTCGAGCCTGGCCTGACAGGGTCAATGGCTTGGTCTTTGGTTTTCCTGAAAAGGTTTTTAGGGTGAGCAGCTGCGCTTGACATCAAACCTAAACCACAAAAATTAGGAACTCACTCCACGCCTGTAGCCAACTCCAATTTCTAACCTCCAAAACCTGCCGGCTTTTGTACAGTCTCTTGTGCTCTCAACTGTATTTTAAACATTTTGTCTGGAGTTTATAGCTTTTATGATCATAGAATGATCAGTTTACTAGATGTGTTTGGTATGCCGTCCTCTGGGCGGCAAGCAGAGCCTAAGATGCCTAAGTGCCATTTGCACTCCTCACTGTTACTTTTACTCGGCTTTGTTCTTTGTAGAATTTATCACTGCCCGATGTGTATATTTGTGTACGATCTCTCTTTCTCCCCGCTAACATGTAAGCTCTATGACAGTAGGATCTTTATCTGTTCTGCCTAGGTGGGGACCGAGAGCCTCAGCTCCCTGCACAAGGGGAGAAATCAGGGAGGTGGGAAGGCATAGGCACCAGAAGGAGCCATCTCAGCACCTGGGTTTATGCATTATGCATAAGCTGATCTTGCTTCTTGGACACAACCACGTGTGTGAGCCCTTTAAGGAATCAGAGAGTCTAGTCATTGTCGTTCTCAACCACTGGGTGGCACTGCCCACTAATTTTCCTAAGATCAAGTCAGACTAGACCAGCTTCGCAGTGGCTGCAAACCCTCACCCTCCAGGACCCAACTTAACATGCCATCTCCGCGGTGACACTTTCTGACCTGACCCCCTGACTCACAGCCTAAAGGGCTCATCACATTGAGCCCTTTAGGGCTCAGAGTAATTCTGGATTGTGGGGGGATTTCCTGGAGAGGTCAGGCTTGAATTGGGCACTTGAACGAGGAGGCCCAGAAGCAGGTTCTGAACACACCTTCTGTCCAGCCAGCCCGAGGCCTTTGTGTGAATTTCATGCATAGACGTTTAGTGAAGCCTACTAGGTGCAAAGGGTAAATTCAAAGTGTTGGTCCCTGCCTCCAAGGCAGCCTTTTTTTTAACTGAGTTTGTTCAAAGACCTGCATTGGATATAATGGATTGACTTCTCTCCTTTGCATCTAGGATGGTGCTAGGTATGCATCCTTGGGAGAATTGAGAAAATACTCCCTCAAATCGTCTGTGTTCTGTGGTTCAGATGAGAAGCCCCATGTTACAGAGTCTGGAGGGGAAGTCTCCTTTTTGGGGAGAACGCAAGGGGAAGGGAGAGGGAAGTTCTGAGTGTGTGTTTAGGGTGAAAGCCGCTGTGCTCACAAATGACTTCTTGATCCTGCCATTCACGACGTGGTTCCTTTCCCCCCAGCTATTCCTCTGCTGTAAAGGGCCATGTGGAAACTGAGAACCGTCCTCTTTCCTTTACCAGTGAGAACTTGCTGGGTGCAAGCATTCTTTCTCTGGCATGGGAGCCTTAAGTGCTGACCCTGCTGTGAACCAGGCACAGGACTGGACACTTTGCATATGTTAACCGGTGTGATTCTCCTAATAACCTACAGTTGTAGGTGCTTGTTTTGGTCTCTGATTTATAGCACAGGAAACTGAAGCTCAGAGAGGTTGAATACTTTGCACCTTCACACCCAGACACACTCTAAATTCCCACATTAAAAAAAAAAAAAAATCCTCCCTTAAGCCCATTCCTGCTTCTGGCTCCAACCCTAAATTCTGTTTCCCTTCCCAAAATAGCTGTTAGAAGAGTTACCTATGTAGAGTCCTGATCCCCACTTTTATAGCCCCATTCTCTCACCCCCTTTGATTGGGCTTCTGTCCATGCTTGTCCAGGTCACTGGACATTCATGGATCAAATCCAATGGCCATTTCTCTATTCCTCTTTTACTCTTGGCTGCACTCATCACGTTAGACTCCTCCCTCTTTCTTGAATTATTTTCTTCTCTTGGCCAGCAGGTCACCACACTGTCTTGGATTTCCTGCTATCTTACTGGCTACTCCTCCCTCCCATTTCTGTGTGGCTCGTGCTCTGTTCTATCTCTAAGAGTGCTCCAGAGCCCATTGCTCATCCCCTTCCTGCCTGACCCCATCTGGTCCCATGGCTTTACATCTCCAGCCTGACCTTTCTCTGGCATTCCAGATTCACAACCAACTCCCTGCTCAGGATGGCTACATAGACGCCTAACAAGTGGGAGACTTTCAAAATTGTCATGTCCCTATCCTGATTCCATTCCCTAACTTGCTTCCCCCCCCGCCAGGCTTCCCCATTTCTAGAACTTGTGCCAACATCCACCTAGTTGCTCAAGCCCAAATCTTTCTCAGTATTTCTTTTCAATTCTGTCCCCCAAACCGTTCCCTAATCTCCTTTTCATCTACCTTCACCACTTCCTCCCTGGCCCCAGCCACCCTCACCTGTGACCTGGATCGTTGCGGGGTTGTCTGGACGGGTCTCCCTCGCCTCCAGGAATCCATGTCTGCACAGCAGCCAGCTTTCTTTAAACAGGTGGATCAGATGATGCTACTTGGCTGCTTAACACCATCATCCCTAATGGCTTCCCACCTCCCCTGACATAAATCCCACACCCCTCACTCTGGCTTACAAGGTACCCCTGTCCTGCTCATGCCTTCCTGGTTCCTCATCCGCTCTCCCGGCCATATACTCCAGCCACACTGCTCCCGCGCCCCAACCTAGTTCCTGCTCAGCGTTTTGCACTGGTGGTGTCCCCTGCCCCGAAAGTTCTCTTCCTCACGTGGCTGTCACTGAGCTGTTGGGTTGCACGTCCCCTCCTTGGTGAGGCCTTTCCTCGCCACCCAGTCTGAAGTAGCTATGCTGGGCATGTCCCTGGATCTTGAGAACTGCTTGGGAGCCTTTTTAACCGCCCCCCGCCAAGTTCTACCATCTAGGGCAATCCAAAATTTCTGCAAGACTTCTGTGACTTTCCAAGGACTGACTTCACATTTCTCAATCTCTAATTCCCTGTTCTGGGGCACTGGCCCTGTCTCACATCCATATGAACCTCAGCGGGGAGTGATCCCCCTTGTCACTTCCCCCCAAACCACTCACATCAAGTATTCGGGGAGCTGCATAATTGATGGGACTCTTGAGGGCTTCAGGGAAGAGGAAGGTCCCAGTGTTGCCTGCACTGGCTCTAGCCACTCCCCTGCTGCTCTCCGCAGCCATCTCTGGCTCTCAAAGGCAACGCAGTCCTTCCTCTTGGTTCACCCCTTCCCCTGGTCTGGGCCCCAGTTTGTAGGCCTGTCCTGGGGGACTTTCTGGCCTTAACATTTTCTTTTTTTTTTTTTATTAGTAATGTAATTTTCTATTTTATTTTATTTTTTTAAATAATTTTTCATTGTTATGTTAATCACCATACATTACATCATTAGTTTTGGATGTAGTGTTCCATGATTCATTGTTTGTGCATAACACCCAGTGCTCCACGCAGAATGTGCCCTCTTTAATACCCATCACCAGGCTAACCCATCCCCCCACCCCCCTCCCCTCTAGAACCCTCAGTTTGTTTTTCAGAGTCCATCGTCTCCCCCTCCGACTTACTCCCCTTCATTCTTCCCCTCCTGCTATCTTCTTCTTTTTTTTTCTTAACATATATTGCATTATTTGTTTCAGAAGTACAGATCCGTGATTCATCAGTCTTGTACAATTCACAGCGCTCACCATAGCACATACCCTCCCCAATGTCTATCACCCAGCCACCCCATCCTTCCCACCCCCCACCACTTCAGCAACCCTCAGTTTGTTTCCTGAGATTAAGAATTCCTCATATCAGTGAGGTCCTATGATACATGTCTTTCTCTGATTGACTTATTTCACTCAGCATAACACCCTCCAGTTCCATCCACGTCGTTGCAAATGGCAAGATCTCATTCCTTTTGATGGCTGCATAATATTCCACTGTGTATATATACCACTTCTTCTTTATCCATTCATCTGTCGATGGACATCTTGGCTCTTTCCACAGTTTGGCTATTGTGGACATTGCTGCTATAAACATTGGGGTGCACGTACCCCTTCGGATCCCTACATTTGTATCTTTGGGGTAAATACCCAGTAGTGCAATTGCTGGATTGTATGGTAGCTCTATTTTCAACTGTTTGAGGAACCTCCATACTGTTTTCCAGAGGGGTTGCACCAGCTTGCATTCCCACCAACAGTGTAGGAGGGTTTCCCTTTCTCCACATCCCCGCCAACATCTGTCGTTTCCTGACTTGTTAATTTTAGCCATTCTGACGGGTGTGAGGTGGTATCTCATTGAGGTTTTGATTTGGATTTCCCTGATGCCGAGCAATGTTGAGCACTTTTTCATGTGCCTGTTGGCCATTTGGATGTCTTCTTTGGAAAAATGTCTGTTCATGTCTTCTGCCCATTTCTTGATTGGATTATTTGTTCTTTGGGTGTTGAGTTTGATAAATTCTTTCTAGACTTTGGAGACTAGCCCTTTATCTGAGATGTCATTTGCAAATATTTTCTCCCATTCTGTCGGTTGTCTTTTGGTTTTGTGGACTGTTTCTTTTGCTGTGCAAAAGCTTTTCATCTTGATGAAATCCCAATAGTTCATTTTTGCCCTGGCTTCCCTTGCCTTTGGCGATGTTTCTAGGAAGAAGTTGCTGTGGCTGAGGTGGAAGAGGTTGCTGCCTGTGTTCTCCTTTAGGATTGTGATGGACTCCTGTCTCACGTTTAGGTCTTTCAACCATTTGGAGTCTATTTTTGTGTGTGGTGTAAGGAAATGGTCCAGTTTCATTCTTCTGCATGTGCTGTCCAATTTTCCCAGCACCATTTGTTGAAGAGACTGTCTTTTTGCCATTGGACATTCTTTCCTGCTTTGTCAAAGATGAGTTGACCGTAGAGTTGAGGGTCCATTTCTGGGCTCTCGATTCTGTTCCATTGATCTATGTGTCTGTTTTTGTGCGAGTACCATACTGTCTTGATGATGACAGCTTTGTAATAGACCTGGAAGTCCGGAATCGTGATGCCGCCAGCTTTGGTTTGCTTTTTCAACATTCCTCTGGCTATTCGGGGTCTCTTCTGGTTCCATACAAATTTTAGGATGATTTGTTCCATTTCTTTGAAAAAGGTGGATGGTATTTTGATGGGGATTGCATTGAAGGTGTAGATTGCTCTAGGTACCACTGACATCTTCACAATGTTTGTTCTTCCAACCCACGAGCATGGAACGTTTTTCCATTTCTTTGTGTCTTCTTCAATTTCTTT
This sequence comes from Zalophus californianus, assembly GCF_009762305.2. Classification (NCBI taxonomy): domain Eukaryota; kingdom Metazoa; phylum Chordata; class Mammalia; order Carnivora; family Otariidae; genus Zalophus; species Zalophus californianus. Next base: position 23,377,221 of record NC_045610.1, read on the forward strand.
CATGAGTATTTTATAGTTTTCTGAGTACAGATCCTTTGCCTCTTTGGTTAGATTTATTCCTAGGTATCTTATGGTTTTGGGTGCAATTGTAAATGGGATCGACTCCTTGATTTGACTCTCTTCTGTCTTGTTGTTGGTGTATAGGAATGCCACTGATTTCTTTGCATTGATTTTATAGCCTGCCACTTTACTGAATTCCTGTATGAGTTCTAGCAGTTTTGGGGTGGAGTCTTTTGCGTTGTCCACATACAGTATCATATCATCTGTAAGGAGTGAGAGTTTGACTTCCTCTTTGCCGATTTGGATGCCTTTGATTTCTTTTTGTTGTCTGACTGCTGTGGCTAGGACTTCTAATACTATGTTGAATAGCAGTGGTGAGAGTGGACATCCCTGCCGCGTTCCTGACCTAAGGGGAAAAGCTCTCAGCTTTTCCCCATTGAGAATGATATTCGCTGTAGGTTTTTCATAGATGGCTTTTATGATATTGAGGTATGTGCCCTCTATCCCTATACACTGAAGAGTTTTGATCAAGAAAGGATGCTGTACTTTGTCAAATGCTTTTTCTGCATCTATTGAGAGGATCATATGACTCTTGTTCTTTCTTTTGTTAATGTATTGTATCACGTTGATTGATTTGCGGATGTTGAACCAGCCTTGCAGCCCAGGGATAAATCCCACTTGGTCACGGTGAATAATCCTTTTAATGTACTGTTGGATCCTATTGGCTAGTTTTTGGTGAGAATTTTTGCATCCATGTTCATCAAGGATATTGGTCTGTAATTCTCCTTTTTGATGGGGCCTTGTCTGGTTTTGGGATCAAGGTAATGGTGGCCTCATAAAATGAGTTTGGAAGTTTTCCTCCCATTTCTATTTTTTGGAACAGTTTCAGGAGAATAGGTATTAATTCTTCTTTGAATGTCTGATAGAATTCCCCTGGGAAGCCATCTGGCCCTGGGCTTTTGTTTGTTGGGAGATTTTTGATGACTGCTTCAATTTCCTTAGTGGTTATAGTTCTGTTCAGGTTTTCTATTTCTTCCTGGTTCAATTTTGGTAGTTGATACATCTCTAGGAATGCACCCATTTCTTCCAGGTTATCTAATTTGCTGGCATAGAGTTGCTCATAATATGTTCTTATAATTGTTTGTATTTCTTTGGTGTTGGTTGTGATCTCTCCTCTTTCATTCATGATTTTGTTGATTTGGGTCATTTCTTTTCTTTTTGATAAGTCTGGCCAGGGGTTTATCAATCTTGTTAATTCTTTCAAAGAACCAGCTCCTAGTTTCGTTAATCTGTTCTACTGTTCTTTTGGTTTCTATTTCATTGATTTCTGCTCTGATCTTTATTATTTCTCTTTTCCTGCTGGGTTTAGGCTTTATTTGCTGTTCTTTCTCTAGCTCCTTTAGGTGTAGGGTTAGGTTGTATATTTGAGACCTTTCTTGTTTCTTGAGAAAGGCTTGTATTGCTATATATTTTCCTCTCAGGACTGCCTTTGCTGTATCCCAAAGATTTTGAACAGTTGTGTTTTCATTTTTATTGGTTTCCATGAATTTTTTTAATTCTTCTTTAATTTTCTGGTTGACCCATTCATTCTTTAGTAGGATGCTCTTTAGCCTCCATGTATTTGAGTTCTTTCCGACTTTCCTCTTGTGATTGAGTTCTAGTTTCAAAGCATTGTGGTCTGAAAATATGCAGGGAATGATCCCAATCTTTTGGTACCGGTTGAGACCTGATTTGTGACCTAGGATGTGATCAATTCTGGAGAATGTTCCCTGGGCACTAGAGAAGAATGTGTATTCTGTTGCTTTGGAATGGAATGTTCTGAATATGTCTGTAAAGTCCATTTGGTCCAGTGTTTCATTTAAAGTCTTTATTTCCTTGTTGATCTTTTGCTTAGATGATCTGTCCATTTCAGTTAGGAGGGTGTTAAAGTCCCCCACTATTATTGTATTGTTGTCAATGTGTTTCTTTGCTTTTGTTATTAATTGCCTTATATAATTGGCTGCTCCCACGTTAGGGGCATAGATATTTACAATTGTTAGATCTTCTTGTTGGATAGACCCTTTAAGTAGGATATAGTGTCCTTCTTCATCTCTTATTACAGTCTTTGTTTTAAAATCTAATTTGTCTGATATAAGGATTGCCAACCCCAGCTTTCTTTTGGTGTCCATTAGCATGGTAAATCATTTTCCACTGCCTCACTTTCAATCTGGGGGTGTCTTTGGGTCTAAAATGGGTCTCTTGCAGACAGCATATTGATGGGTGTTGTTTTTTAATCCAATCTGATAGCCTGTGTCTTTTGATTGGGGCATTTAGCCCATTTACATTCAGGGTAACTATTGAAAGGTATGAATTTAGTGCCATTGTATTGTCTGTAAGGTGACTGTGACTGTTTATTGTCTGTGTTCCTTTCTGATCTATGCTGCTTTTAGGCTCTCTTTTTGCTTAGAGGACCTCTTTCAATATTTCTTGGAGGGCTGGTTTTGTGTTTGCAAATTCCTTTAGTTTTTGTTTGTCCTGGAAGCTTTTGATCTCTCCTTCTATTTTCAATGACAGCCTAGTTGGATATAGTATTCTTGGCTGCATATTTTTCTTGTTTAGTGCTCTGAAGATATCATGCCAGTCCTTTCTGGCCTGCTAGGTCTCTGTGGATAGGTCTGTTGCCAATCTAATGTTTCTACCATTGTAGGTTACATATCTCTTCTCCCGAGCTGCTTTCAGGATTTTCTCTTTGTCTCTGAGACTTGTAAGTTTTACTATTAGATGTCGGGGTGTTGACCTATTTTTATTGATTTTGAGAGGGGTTCTCTGTGCCTCCTGGATTTTGATGCCTGTTTCCTTCCCCATATTAGGGAAGTTCTCTGCTATTATTTGCTCCAATATACCTTCTGCCCCCCTCTCTCTTTCTTCTTCTTCTGGGATCCCAATTATTCTAATGTTGTTTCATCTTATGGTATCGCTTATCTCTCGAATTCTGCCCTCGTGATCCTGTAGTTGTTTATCTCTCTTTTTCTCAGCCTCTTTATTTTCCATCATTTGGTCTTCTATATTGCTGATTGTTCTGCCTCATTGATCCTAGCAGTTAGTGCCCCCATTTTTGATTGCACCTCATTAATAGCCTTTATGATTTCAACTTGGTTGGATTTTAGTTCTTTAATTTCTCCAGAAACGGTTTCTCTAATAACTTCCACACTTTTTTCAAGCCCAGCTAGTATCTTTAAAGTCATGATTCTGAACTCTAGGTCCGACATCGTACTAATGTCCGTATTGAGTAGGTCCCTGGCCGACGGTACTACCTCTTGTTCTTTTTGCTGAGGTGATTTTTTTCATCTTGTCATTTTGTCCAGAGGAGAACAGATGCATGAGAGAACAGAATGCTAACAGTTTAACAACGTCCCCAGCAAATATACTCTATACAAATCAGAAAAGACCTGAAACCAGGGGACAAGAAAGGGAAAGAAAGAAGAGGAAAAAAAAAGGAAAAAGAAAAAGATAAAAACAAACAAAAACAGAACAAAACAAAAAAAACAGAATATGATCAAATATGATCAGGCTAGTGCATAGATCAGTGCCACACACTAGCTTTTGGGCATATTTTGGTCTGTTAGAAGAAAGTGCCCGCTAAAATTTTAAAGGAAGAAAGACTTATATATGTACAAAAGAAGGGTTGATACAATGAAGGGATGGCAGATGACTGTAAAGATGAAAATTATAAAAGATTTTATAAAAGGAATTGGTAAGATAAGAAGTTGTTTTTAAAAAGAAAGAAGAAGATTTAAAAAGAAAAAGAAAAAAGAAAAAAAAGAAAAAAAAAGGGAGAGAATGTGATCAGGCAGGAGAATAGAACAAAGCCATACACTAGTGATTTAGGGTATATTTTGATCTGTTAGAAGAAATTGTATCTCAAAACTTTAAAGAGAGAACAACTTATATATATATGCCAAAAATAAGGGTAACTACTATGAAGGGATAAAATATGACTCTAAAAATGAAAAATAAAAAATGTTTTTTTTTAAAAAAGGGATTGATAAGATGTTGTTTGAAAAACGGAAAAAGAAAAATTAAAAAAAACAGTTAAAAAATTAACTTTGAAAAACTAATGAATTATGGTAAAAAAGCCATGAATTCTATGTGCAGTATTCCCCTAGCGCTGGAGTTCTCCCGTTCTCCTTGATCGGTAAACTTGGTTTTGGCTTGCTGGCTGTTCGTGCTGATCTTCTGGGGGAGGGGCCTGTTGCCGTGGTTCCCAAATGTCTTTGCCGGAGGCGGAATTGCCCCGCCCTTGTGAGTCCGGGCTAAGCAAGCTGCTCCGGTTTGCTCTCAGGAGTTTTTGTTCCCTGCAAGCTCTCAGTACAGCTTTGGAGGACAAGGGTGAAAATGGTGGCCTCCCAATCTCCGCCCGGAGGAGCTGAGAACTCAGGGCCCCGCTCCTCAGTGTGCCCCCAGAGAAAAGCAGTCACTCCCATCTCCCTGGTCTCTGGCCGCACTCCGTGCTCACCCGGCCTGTGACCGTGCGTTTCTATCTCTGGCACCCGACCCCGTGTGGAGTCTCCAAACCCAGCAGATCCCTGCGGTGCGCTTCCGCGCCGCTCCTCCCACGGGGAGGAAGGGGAGTCTCCCCGGCTCTGCCGCTTGTTGGGTCCCTGCTGGAGGAGCAGTGGCCCGACTGGGCCGCGGATCACAGTTTATGGCAACCCCGAGCTGAGAGCCCGCGCCTCAGCTCCATCTCTGCAGCCGGCTTCCCTGCTCCGATACCTGGGAGCTCTGCCGCACTCAGGCACCCCCAGTCTTTCTGTGACCCCGAGGGTCCTGAGACCACACTGTCCCGCGAGGGTTCCACCCCCCGCTTAGCCACTGGAGCGACGTCCCTCCGCGGAGCCGACTTCTAAAAGTTCCGATTTTGTGCTCCGCGGCTCTATCACTTGCCAGAAGCGGCCGACGGAGGCCCCCTCCCCCGCCGTCTATCCTCCCGAATATCGCCTCGGATTCACTTCTCCGCACGTCCTACCTTCCAGAAAGTGGTCGCTTTTCTGTTCAGAGTGTTGTTACTCTTATCTTCGATCTCCTGTTGAGTTCGTAGGAGTTCAGAATGGTTTGATCCCTATTCAGCTGAATTCCTGAGACCAGACCAAACCCAGGTCTCCTACGCCTCCACCATCTTGCTCTGCAACCCCCCCGCGCCTTAACATTTTCTTAACAGAGGTTGTTTCCTACATGAAAGGGATTCTTTCTCTAGCTGCTAAGAGAATAACAACATTTTCCATTTTATTATAGTGCTTGTTCCAGACCCTGCTGTTGGGGATTGTCACAACAGCCCTGTAAGGGGTCAGCTCCATTTTGCAGACGAGGAAACTTGGCTCAAAGAGGAAAAGGCCATCACTGGTAAACACCAGGCTCTGGAATGATACAGCGTCCCTCCCTGTGTCTGCCCGTTTCTTCCTCAAAATCTCCTTGGCAGCAATCACAGGATAGCCACATGGAGGTCAGGGGCTCGGGAGCCCAGATCACGGGAAAGGAGGCTCTCAGGCCTTGAGCTATTGCTTTCTTTGTGGGGTGGATCCAGTTTTCCCCATACTCACACAATCCTCAGCCTCATGGAGACCAGAAGCTTCTTCTGTTTAAAATATGGCCCCCAGTTCTAATGCCAGATCTGCCGATGACTCATAGGGTGGCCTGGGGCAAGTCACTGTTCCTTCTCTGAACGGTGGTTCCCTTATCTCACAATGAGAGAAAGCTCCTTTCTGTCCCACATTCTACAGTCTTAAAGAAAAGTCAGATGCCGACATAATAAGGCTCATTTACTGAGCACTCGCTCTGTGCTAAGCATTCTCCTACTCCTCTCCACATCTGGAGGTAGGTCCTGTTATTTGACCTATTTTATAAATGTCGAAACCACTAAATCCTTAGAAGGATTTAGTAGTTGCCCAAGGTATCCTAGTAAATGGCAGAGTTGGGATTTGAACCTAGATTTTGCCTTTCTGAATTTGGAGCATTTAAACCATTGCATCAGCCCTGTCCCGCTAATGCTAGATCTGGCTGCTGACGACTCTCCACTGGTCACTCACACACGCGCATGGACATATGTCCTCTCTTGTGGGGAAAAGGCATGTTCACCTGGCCTATCTTCGAAGGCCACCCTGGAGGCCACCCAGCATTTCTTACTGGCCTGCCGAAGCTAGCCTCAGGACATCCATCATCTGGTCCAAATCCTCATGGTGCAGGAAATGACTGCACGGAGAGGGACACGTGGCCAGACCTCTTCCCTGCATGTGAGTTCTCTTTGTACTACACACGGTTGCTTCCCCGTGTTCGTGCCCTCCTGTGCTACCCACTGGTCTCCCCATGTTGCTGTGTGTGGTCTTCACCTGTCCTGAGGCGAAGGCCTTTCTCGGACCTAGCAGTGAAAGTGACCCACTATTCTAGGCCTTATTTTCCACCCCCCACCTCCCAATCAATCCCCCCTGCCCCACCCTGACCCACAAGGCTGACAGTCATGTGAGCTGGTTTGGTTTATGTGGGTGAGGTGTTTGCTTTAGGATGATCAGGGCTGGCAGACCGCTGTGTGTCCCAGGGAGGGGGTCCTGTGTGTGTGTGTGTGTGTGTGTGTGTGTGTGTGTGTGTGTGTGTGTGTGTGTGTGAGAGAGAGAGAGAGAGAGAGAGTTTAAGGCCAGGCATATATCTACTTTGAAAAGACTAGGAATAGCTCTCTTTAAAAACAATTGGAAACTCCAGAGGAAAGTATTTCCAGTGTTAAACCATTGGGAGTTTCTGGCAAGCTTTATACGATGTGCTAGGATGGGACTTTGACTTTGTAGATAGACCTTCAATTAGGTTTTCAGACTGACCTCTCACCTCTGAACTCTGATGGACCCAGAGAAAGAGAGAGAGAGATAACAAACAACATTTCCTGTCCAGCTTGTCAGCATCCTGGCCTTGGCCTCTGTTTCCTGTTTTCAGCCCCATCCCCACCCTGTCCTTTAGGCTTTTAAACTCTGGTTCCCTGATTTTGACCCTGGTGCTGGCTCAGGACTTAGAAACTTCCTGCTGCCTTGGGTGTACATGCTGAACTTGTTTTGGCTCCTGTGTCAGTCTGAGCCCTGCTACCCCTCCGTGTCCGCTCTGGCCTCTGCAAGCAAAGGTCCGGGCCTGACTGTATCGTATTTGTTAGTGACTCTGGCATCCCTGGGCTGTGAGCTACTAGAGGGAGGCGTTTGATCATATTCAGCCGTAACACCTCAGCTCTGATAGCAGGGAGGGTAGAGAGAAACCCCTGGATCAAGGAGCAGGAACTCCCAGTCCAGGAGGTTCTAATGCAAGCTCCCCGTGAAGGGACAGGAGCAGGAAGCATGTGGGTCAGAGCCTCAGACCCTTACCTGCCTCTGAGCCCCTAGCTGGAGACTGATGAGTCACCGTACAAGTTAAAGTGCTTTGGGCACAAGTAATAGAAACCAAGATCCACTAACCCTGGCTAATGTAAAGGAAAAGGGTATGGACACCGGGACGTCCACCAATGGATGAATGGGTAGACAAAATGTGGTACATACACACGATGAACCATTATTCGGCCTTAAGAAGGAATGAAGCCCCTGACAGTGCTGCAACCTGGGTAAGCCCTGGAGACATGACGCTGTGTGACACATACCAGTGGCTCAGCGTGGGAGCTGAGATCCCTACTTCTCTCCGTTCCAGCCCCGCCTGGGGAAGACCACAGAGCTGCATATCGGAGGATCTAGCAAAACCTCTGTGGCAAGGACAAAAACTATTAACATTATTAATAGTTATCATTATTTGCCCACTCTGACCTGCAAAAAAAAAAACCCAACTATGTTTCAAAAGAAAAGAAGAAGAAGAAGAGATCTAGTCAAGGGATAAAGATGGACAAGAAAAGTCAAGAATTCAAAAAGGAAGAAGAAGATAGCAGGAGGGGAAGAATGAAGGGGGGAAATCGGAGGGGGAGACGAACCATGAGAGACGATGGACTCTGAAAAACAAACGGAGGGTTCTAGAGGGGAGGGGGGTGGGGGATGGGTTAGCCTGGTGATGGGTATTCAAGGGGGCACATTCTGCATGGAGCACTGGGTGTTATGCACAAACAATGAATCATGGAACACTACATCAAAAACTAATGATGTAATGTACGGTGATTAACATAACAGTAAAAAATAAGCAAGAAAAAATTATTAGTACAAAATTGATCAAAACAGTGTAACTATAATAATTTTATTCATTATTAAATATACAAAGTAAAGTGTTAAAAAAAAAGTCAAGAATTCTGTGGGGCTTTTAATGAGTCAGAGGCCAGAGATGTTCTGGCTGGTTGGAAGCCGAGCATAATTATCTGGGACGGCTGGTGTGTGGGTGTGCGGTGAGGCACTGAAAGAGCGGGAAAAAGGATGTGAAATATGTATTTCTGTGTATTAAGAATGCATGTATCCCCGTCCCCCTTAACTTTGGCATTTCCTCCAGAGACTGAGAACATGTTTGAAATACATTTAATTAGCATCTCTGATTGCAACTGTCATTCAGACCACACGCCCCCCCCCGCTCCCCTGCATTTTCACAGGGCTGCACCTTTCTTTCCCGAACCTAGACTCCCACCGGGCCTGATGGTCATGGAGAGCTGTGATGTTGTGGCCTTCCTAAGGCCTAATGCTTTTGACCTGGGCCAAGTTCCTGGGAGGCAGCAAAGGTATATTGGGATCCTTGATGTACTCTTGGACCCATTCGTTTTGGGGGTTGGCGCAGATCTCTCGGTTCTTTTTGGTGACAAAGCTGTGGAGGCAGAGTTAGATGGTCAGTGGTCATGGAGTGGGGTGGGGGGTCCAGTCCATGCTTCCCCATTTCTAGCTCACCTGGGGCTCGCCTCATACTCTTCACTGCCTCCCCGGGCCTCCCCCACAGGAGTTCCCTCAGAAGGCCTCCCTGTCTGTGTTGTAGACCTCGTCATCCCGGTTTCAGCCTGTTCCCTGCTCAGCCGAGATGGCTGCCATTTATTGGGCCACACAGCTCTAAGTGGCAAAATCAAGAATTCAACCCAGGCCTTCCCTTTGAGAGTCAAAGCCTGAGTCCTTAATCATGACTCCTTTCCTTCTCCCATGGAGACTTCCTGGTTCTGTGCATCTCATCCCCGCCCCGGGTTCCCCTTCCGCCTCCACAGAAGTATCTGCAGGGAATGCTTACATGATTGCCGGCAGGTAACAGTTGAGGGCCTTTCTGTATCCCACCACCAGTTTCTTTGGAATTACTTTCTCATGGTACTTCAGGCAGCAGGTGTGAGAACTGTTCAACGACTCAGGACTTTCTGAGGGAATCACATTGAAAGCTGAGCCAAGTAGGTGTAGAGGGAGCCCATGGTTGCCTACCTTCATCCCCCATCCCTTGCATTCCCCGCCTCTGATGGCAAAGCCATCTGTTAGCAGGGGCTGATGATAGCTTGATGGGTAACAGAGAAAGTGAAAAAAGTGGGGGAGGACACATTCGTAGAACCTTCAGCCTCTGAACTGAGTTTCATCAAGTGCAAATGTCTCGGTTATTTCATTTGCTGGTGAACCAGGGCTTGGTTTGGCAAACACGTATTGGGCTCCTATTACATGCCACGCTCTAAGGGGGCAAAAAACACGAGGGAGACACAGTTGTTACTTTCGAGTATCTCCCAGTCTAGTCAGGGTGAAAAGGGAGAGTGAAAAATACTACAGTGGAATGTGGTCTGGGATAGAAGAGAATTTGGCACAAGGTGCTTTGGGAACAGCTTTGGGTGGCTGGGGAAGAAGTCCCATAGCACGCATGTGCATGCAAGTGCATGGCTTGATTCTTGAAGGCTGAGCAGAATTGAGACAAAGGGCTTGTAGGGCCTGGAAGAAACGAAGGTATGAAGGCTTAAAGGTGGCGGGAGCTGTCTGTGTTGGGGGAGCACTGAGCAGCTGCAGACGGCTGGAATGCAATGAGAGAAGAAAGATGTAAGAAGAGATGAGATTGGGGCTCCTGGGTGGCTCAGGTTAAGCATCTGCCTTCAGCTCAGGTCATGATCCGGGGTTCCTGGGATCGAGCCCTGAGTCAGGCTCCCTGCTCAGTGAGGAGTCTGCTTCTCCTCTCCCTCTGCCCCTTCTCCCCCCACCGCACTCGTATGCTCTCTCTCTCTCAAATAAATAATAATCTTTAAAAAAAAGAAAATAAAAAAGAAAATGAAAAAAAAAAGATGAAATTGGAGAGCGGGAGGGGGAGGACCAGCACACCTTCCTTGGAGGGGAGTGTGGACTCTATCCTAGAGGCATTAGAGGGGCTAGGGTCAGGGAGGAGGGCGAGATGAGCAATGAGCCAGAGAAGTTAGGGTGGGAAGAAAAGTGTTCTAATTTAGGCTTTAGGTCAGAGATCTTAAATAGGAATATTGACTAAATGATTTGAATCATGGGCAAATTTTAAAAATCTCTCTAGGTCTCCTCATCTATGAAATGAGGGTAAAAAATGCTTATGTCCGAGGATCGGGGTGAGGGTTGGCGGAGAAAATGCTGGTTAAGCCCTCAATTCAGAGCCTGGCCCATAGAAAGGCTCAGTCACCAGTTGTTATCATTAAGAGCAGGTGGTAGGAATGACCATTCTTCTTGCCCAGAAATGCCACTTGCCCGCCTCTCTTTGATGCTGACAGAATGCTGGCCTCGGTTGTTAGCACTGTTTCCCTTGAGCTCCCCTGACTGCTCATCAGTTGGGGATATCACACAGGAGGGCAGGCAGAGACCTCCCCCAGCCCCCAAAACTGCAGAGTGCAAATCCCTCTGCAGCCTGACCCTTACTTCCAGCTGGTGGCCAAGACTGGAATATCTCGAGAGTACAATTTGGCCGATCCATGCTTCGGGTGGGCCATTTTCTCTTTTTGGAAGACTGAACCCACTGCAGTGGTCTGTTTGACCTTCCCTAAGGGCATTGTTGCCTCCTGCCACCCACCAGATGCAGCTCTGCTCATAGTGATGGCCATGACCCCGGTACTCCAAGCAGAGTTTACAAAGTTCAGGGGCATTTTGAGAGTGTGTGGGCAGATTACATGGTGTGTGGGTGGCCCTTGCTCCCCTGAGAGTTTATACAGGCAGAGTCCAGCCAGACCAGGTGCCCGGGGTAGCTTTAGAGAGAAAAGAAGGGCTGGGACACCACACCCTGGGGTGGGTATGTGGTGTCTTTCATAAATGGTGGTTGAGTTGGGGGTAGAAAAAGGGTTAAACCAACCTTTTTCTCCATAGGTCCCAAGCATCCTGTGGCTCCACAACCTTTCAACCCCTTTCCTCTTTTCCTCTTTTCTATGGACTTTTCCTTTTTCTATGTGGACTTTTTCTATGGACTTTATCCCCATTCCCCAGACCTGGGCTGGGGAATGGGGATAGAGGCCATGAAATTCTCATATGCACACCTGGGCATCCCACTGGGCCTTCTTTTGGCTGCCACGATAGTCCCAGCAATCTGTGCCAGACACCACAAGGAAGGGGTGTCTAGGTTTAGAGTCCCCACCCCTGGGCTTAGCCGCCTCCCCAACGCTTTTTGTCCTGCTCTCCCAGAGCATCTGCAGCACCTGTCTTGCTCTCCTTTCATTGCTCATGTTTATTATCATCTCTTCTGTTACTTCCTTGGCTCCCCCTAAATGATCATTCCTGTTCTCCAACCTCGGGACCCCTGACGTGACCTTGACCCAGCTTCCTGAAACTGCCTGATGACCCCAGAAGGGGTTGGGACCCCAGCCCAGCTCTACTTGCGAAGGGGAGAGTTTGCGGACAGCAGGTGTGCCTGCAGGAGGGGAGAGGCCCTGCGGCTGATGACAGAGACCTGACAGGGCTCTTGGTGTCACCCCACTGCCAGCTACCTTGTCCCCCTTCTCTTTCCTGCTCTACAGGGACAGGTGGACTCACTTGACTGGCCGTGCAAAGCAGGAGTGGTGAGGATGAGAATGAGGAGAAAGAGGGCAGCCCCGGAGACCTTCATCCTCTCAGGGGGGCCCTTCAGCTTCAGGGGAAAAGCTGGTTGTCCACTCTGACTTCACGGCCTTCTGGACTCTGACCACTTCGGAGCATGTGGCAGAGAGAGGAGCGGCCTCCCTCAGTGTTTGCTGAAAGGGGGGGCGGGGCCTGGCGCAGGTGAATTAATATGATTTAAGTTCAGGAGGAGGGGAGTGGAGAAGGGAGTGAGTGATTCGTGTGCGCTGGGTGTCCGCCACCTTGTATGCCCTGTTTTACTTAATCCTTGCAGGAGTGAAGCGGAGATTATGACTCTGTTTTATAAATGAGGCCACCGAGGCTTGGAGAGGTTAAAGAAATTCTCCCTAAGGAAGGAGGCAGGCAGTTCTGAAAACCGGATCCGTGTGATTTCACCACCTTACGGGCCAGCCATCTCTATTTTGGGGGAGGTGGAGGGAGGGTGGAACCTCCCCAGTTCCCCCAGGTGATCCGTCATTGGGAAGGTGAACATAAGGCAGGATTAGAGAGTGCACAGACTGGGGCAAGGGGTAGGGTTTAGGCCTCTGAAAACAATGTCCCCCATCCCCCGTCTGACACATGACTGAGCTCAGAATTTTTCCTGTCACAGATTATGTTACTAATACATCGAGAAAAACAATGTGCTGATCCTTGGGTCCTCATTTATTGCTGAGGTGTTTGGCTTGTTTGTTGATTTTTTTTTTTTTTTTTAATATCTTTGGACCTTGGACTCTGAACCAGTTTTAGGTCTAGTTGGCCATCCCTTTTGCGTCCCCGCGGTATGGGTTCCTCCAACCTGCCGCTGTGGCCAATCATGGCCAGCAGAGGGCGCTCCAACCGCACACGCACCTGGCAACCCGCTTCTGTGTCCCACAGTTCCAGGTTCCGGGTCCCCGGCCTTGACCAGGGCTAACCTGTCCCTCAGCATCTTCTCTCTTCAGACTGCCTCAGGACCCCATTCCTGGGGTTGAAGGCAGAGTTCAGAGAAGAGATGGAAGATACGGGATTTTGCTGTGGATGGACTGTGAGCTCTAGAGGCAGAGGGGGGAACGTTTCAGTAAATGAAGAGTAGAGAGAGGCAGGGGCGGATTGAGACCCTTATGGGGCCTGCTGTTCGGCATGACTGCTCATAAATAAGGAAAAGTTGTATAATGTATTTAGTCCTGCTGGGTTCAAGGCAGTTAGTGGTGGGGAAGCTGTGGCTTTTTATGAGGGTAGGAAGGGTATGTCTGTGGGGTACCCCCTTGGCTGCTATTTATGGAGGCAGGGAGGTCTGGAGAAGCCTGGTTGTGCCTTTAGCATACAAGCCTCCTCTTGGCCCTGGTCTTGGGAGGCCTCCGGCCAGGGAAGGATGGCCACAGAGCCTACGCTGGGCATGCTCTTCTTCTGAGTACGCAGAGCTCCCCCTCAAACCCTGAAGATGGGTCTGAGAGCCTTTGGGGGCAGCTGGGTGTTATTCATGGAGCATAGCCTCCTCCTGATTCCTGCCTCATTCCAACCATCCATCCATCCATCCATCCATCCATCCATCCATCCATCCATTTCCTGAGCACCTGCTCTAGGCCAGGCTTTCTGTTAGGCCTTTTGGAGGGCACAGAAATGGCCCTAACAATAGAGTACAACCTGCTGTATGTAAGTGGAGGGGAAGGGTTGGATAAAATATGTCCACAAATCATTCTTACCCCAGATGGCTGGGAACAAGGGCCTTGGGAGCAGCTCGGAACAAAAGATTTTGAAGTATGGCTGCTATGAAAAAGTCTTTATGAAGATTTACCTGCAAAACCAGGTGATAACTCTTAGCTTTACACTTGTGTAGTTTATATAAGATAATACACACAGGCTACTTAGCAGACTGCTTGGAAGGTAGAAAGTGCTAAGACAATGGTATCTGTTCCCATCATGATGATGATTGTGTATCCCCATCACAGGCCCTGACCTGTTTTTTGTACCCAGGGCTGACCACACCTCTGCAGAACAAAGGCTGATGCCGATGGTACCACCCCGGCTGGGCTCCAATGAGTAGATTCAGTAGAAATGAGTGACGGCAGGGAGGGCATGAATTCAAGGTCTTTAATTCAAGGCAAGGCAGCTCCTGAGAGGCGGCTGGGGCTGAGAGTTGGAGCTGAGAGGGGGGGCCCTCTCATCTTCTCTTTAGGATGGTCAGCTGTACCCTTCTCCACTACTTCTGGGTCACTCATTTCTCCCCAGGTCCTTGATGTAGTCCTGGACCCAGTCATCACTGGGGTTGGCACATATGGAATGACCCTTTTTGGTGATGAAGCTGTGGAGCAAAAGGGAGAAGCGTTACCAACTGAGGCATCCAGCAGCTGGGAAGTGAAAGCTGGTCAGCCCTCCCGAGCAAACTCCTCACCCACCTAGGCTGTTTCTCCTTCCTCTGGTAGAGGCAGCCCAAGACCAGTCTCCTCTCTGAGACATACTCTCCAGCCCCTCAGGGCCCCCCTAGACCCATCTAGTCTCCGTGCTTCCCCTGCCCTTGGAAGTGCCCCCCCCCCCGCCCCATCTCCTTCCCTGATGCCTCCCCATCCACAGGGTCTGCTTCCTCCTGGCTTCCTGCAGGCTCAGCCAGGCCAGAAAGCCCCCAGTTTGCCCCTCTGGTTGCTGCACCTGGGAGGTGCTCTGGGAAGTCCCCATTCCAGGTCCTCCCTCCCCCACCCCCAGCCTTGCAGGCTCCCTGCCCCCCAGTAGGGTGTGCGGGTGCCACTTACACAACTCCAGGCCTCGAACACTGGCTGCTGGTATCATAATAATCTGTGATCCGGGGACGTGGAATTGCCTGGGCAATGTAGCTGATGCAACACTCGGTCGGGTGGTAAGGTCCTCCTGAGGAGACAGCAGGGAGCGAAGCTGAGCCTGGGCTCTTTGTTAGAGGCCAGACCTGCTGGCTGCTTCTGCATTACAGAGGGTGGAAGAGGGAAGGAAGGAGGGGGTGGCCCCGCTGAATTCGGACATAGGATTGTGCAGATTCTCTCCTCTTTCCCTCCTCCTGCATCAGCAATCACCTTCCTTCCTGTTCTTCAACCTCTTCTAGAAAGACTGGCTGATGACCTTCAGCTCTGGATTGAAGATTAGCAAAACCCAAGTCTTCTTAGTGAGTACACACCACCCCTGTGGGGCAGGCTCGCACAGATGTTCCACATAGGAGGAATATTTGGAAGAAATCTCCATGAGGGACAGGGACACATGCCAGTTGGCCGTGCAGACCCAGCCCCTCCCAATCCGCCCATTCCGCCTGTGTCCCCATGCAACCCCTGTCCTGCAAAGAGGGAAGGAAGCTGACACCAACGTCCAAGGACAGGGAGTCAGGACACCCAGATCCCAACCTCCCCTCGCCTTTCCTGGCTTTGTGCCCATGGCAACTTTATTCCCCTGTTAGTTTCCTCATCTGTCAATGAGGTTGTTGGACTGGATTGGTGGTTTTTATACTGAGCTTCCTGGGGGTCTTGGGGCTTTGGGGTCTCTTTCAGAGATACTGATGCATTAGGAGTAGAGTTTTGGAGATAGTATCCCTTTTGGCCCTTTTTGCTGTTTTACATATTAGGTTTCTGAGTAAGATTTTGCTTGAAGAAGGGTTCCACTGTCTAAAAAATGTTAAACATCACTGGATTAGGTGAGCTGTCCAGTTATTTTCTGATTCTGCAATTCCACGGCTCTCATTGGAGGTGTGGGAGGGGGACAGTGGAAATCACATGTTCAGTCAAGCTTGACTTATGGAGGTAGCAGGAAGGGCATTTCTGACCAAGGGCCCTGGAGAAACAAGAAGGCACCGTGGTCATGGAGTGGAGGGATGGGGGTGTGCACATTATGTGACCAACCTGGATAGGACTGGGAGTGTCCGGGCAGTGGCCTCCGAGGTCGCCAGGGGCGGCTGCATGCGTGGGTGGGAAGGGAAAGGCCTGGTCTTTTACCCAATTAGCATCCTCCCTCCCCAAAGGATGGGGTAAGGGGTCCGCTGGTCCCTGCCCAGATTCTCATTGACGTTAGACCAGCTTTATTTCAATAACCTCCTCTTTTTCCCTCCCAGTTTCTGAAAAGGAGACAAGGTAAAATTGAAGGGTGAGGCATAGTTTTGGTTGTGTGTGAAGGCAGCTCATCCTAAGGAATAAACTGGGAAAGGGTGGCGAGATGGGACCTGTACTGTCGTGGTTCCCCTCAGCGCACACTGAAGCAAGGCTGCCCTTGCGGGGTGGGTCTGACTCTGGAAGGAAGTGGCCCCAATCTCAGGAGGCAAGCGGACAAATGGCTTTGAGGGTCCCCCCAAACTGCTCCTCTATCTCCCTGCGGATAATGTCCCCCAGATGGGGTGGGCCACTCTTATTTAATGGCAGAGAGAGATGAACTGAGGGAGTGGAGAGGCAGGCCTCACTCCATGGCCTTGGTGGGCAGGCGGACTGGTCCTGGAGGGCGAGGACGAAACCAGTTTCAGAAGACCCCAGACCTCCTTCGAGAGCCCCTCATCCTTATTTCCCCAAAAACCTTACTCCTGGTTCTTTACCCACAGGGGCCAAATTGGAAGGAAGACAAGGTGTTGTACTCACGTGGGGAGAACCCAGCCTTGCGCCCCAGGGTGCAGGTGATGAGGAGGATGACGAAGAGGGAGATGGCTGCCATGGAGACTTTCATCCTCCTGGTGGGGGAGAACTTTATCCTCTTGGTGGGGAGCTGCTGCAGGAGGAGAGCTGCCCTGGTAGCGACTTCGGAGGATCCTGGGCTGAGGAGTTGTTGAGAAATGATCATCAAGGCAAAATATTTTTTTAAAATGAGGGAACTAAGATGACAAACGGAAGTAGGGAGTAACAATGCCTCAGCAATTTCAGATCCTGAACGTTTGTTGAGGGCGGAGCGAGGGAAGCCTGGAGAGCCAAGATTTCAGGGAGGACCTTGCCTTCCATCCCTAGTGGGAATAAATTTAACTCCTTGGATATAAGCCCTTCCTTTGGTGTAGGCCACAGCGCAGGGCCTGGGGGTACTGTTGTGCACTTAGTGCAAGACCTCAAGGCTGGGATGTGGCCTGTGCCCAATTCCAGTTCTGGGCCTGGAACAAGGCCACGTGGGGAGGTTCAGGATCGGTTTGTCTGGAGATCAGAGGGGATTTGGGGTACCAGGATGAGGCCTGGAGCCCCGCAAGTCCGGTCTTACTAATCTGGGGTAGGAACTCCTCACTTAAACACTTAGGCAGAACCTCTAGCTCCCAGCCTTATCACTACCCTCTCACCGTACCCTGGGGTGAAGAAGTGCCACGATGCTCAGTAGATAATTGATTTACCAAACATTACATAATGGTTATATGCCCTAGGCACTGTCCCAAATGTTTAAGGAATATTAGCCCATTTAATCTTTAAATCAGCAGTTGAGGAAACTGAGGCAGAGGGAGTATAAAAAACTCACCCAAGGTTTTTTTTTTTTAAAGATTTTATTTATTTATTTGAGAGAGAGAGAATGAGAGACAGAGAGCACGAGAGGGAAGAGGGTCAGAGGGAGAAGCAGACCCCCCGCTGAGCAGGGAGCCCGATGTGGGACTCGATCCTGGGACTCCAGGATCATGACCTGAGCCGAAGGCAGTCGCTTAACCAACTGAGCCACCCAGGCGCCCCAAACTCACCCAAGCTTTGACAGTTGATAAGTGGAATCAGTGTTCAAACCTGGGCAATCTCGTTTCCAAGTCTGTGTTCTTAACTGCTGTGGCCTGGGGAAACATGGGACCCCCCCGCCCTCCTTGCCCCAACGAAGCTGTCTCTGTAAGTGTCCTGGCTAGTGTGGCTTTTCTGCAAAGCCTTTAGTCTGAGCCCTTTCTGAGCTCAGGTGGATGCCTTTGGGACCCTTTCCTGGTTTCTGACTTTTGTAACAGAGAAGCTTGAGGGGTACCTAGAAAATGCCCTGTTCAGGGATGGTTAGTACACTTCCCTGATTCAGGGTGGACCAGAGTTCTGTGTTGGAGACCATTCTGAGGCCGTGTCCACACACCTCAGAGGGAGTGCTGTGGCTAACATGTGGTTCCTGCTAGGGTGCAGCTCACAGGCTATGTATTGCCATCCTTAGATTAGTCTAAACTGGCCATTTACGGAGGAGGAACTGGGGCTCAGGAAGGGCCAGGGGCTTGCTCATATTTACAGGATGACTAGGATGCAGAACAGATCCGCCTTAGTCCAGTGGCCTTTACCATGCTCTTCTTGGGGGCCCTTCGCCCATTTCGCTTGCTGCTGTGGCTGGAAGGCTGTTCATATCTTCTTTCCTTGACTGGACTCAACAGGGCAGGGAGCTTCTGTTCTTTATCTTTGCCCATTCACACACACCTGGCAGGGAGCAGGTAATTTATAAAGGCATGTTTTAGAAGAAGCATGAATAAATAAATTGAGCAGGTCAAAGTAGGTACATCTCACAGGAAACATGCTGGGGTTCCAAGATAGCCATTTGTTAGACATATTCTGTATTTGTTATCATCGCTAACAGTACTATTTAAACTCTTCAAATCAAATAACAATTGCCATTAGGAGCCATCTAAGGAAATAAGTTTTAGGGTGAACGTGAATTGGAAGGAAACAGTGTTTACTTTGTTTTCCTGGAGACTTAGCCTCCCTGCGAAGTTGTTGTTAGGAGCTTTACAGGAAATCCCTTTATTTTCTAAGAAATTATTAAGTTCCTATCTATGTTAATCTGTATATGCTAATTGCTATAATAAACAACCCCTAAATCTCAGGGGATTAATTAAATGAAGGCTTATTTCTTGCTCACGTCACAGTCCAATGTGTGTGAGCAGTAGGATGAGGGTGTGTGTGTTGGGGAAGGCTGTTCATGCACCTGTTCAGGGACTAAGGCTTCCTCTATCTGTGATTCCTGCAGTTTCAACACAAGGCCTCCAAGTTTGCTACAAATGGGAGAGGCAGAAGAGAGCTGAGAGATTTTCACGTACCAGTCCCAGAAATGATATAGATGACTTTCTTTTTTTTTTTTTTAAAGATTTTATTTATTTATTTGACAGAGAGAGACACAGCGAGAGAGGGAACACAAGCAGGGGGAGTGGGAGTGGGAGAAGCAGGCTTCCCGCCGAGCAGGGAGCCCGATGCGGGGCTCGATCCCAGGACCCTGGGATTATGACCTGAGCCGAAGGCAGACGCTTAACGACTGAGCCACCCAGGCACCCCTGATATAGATGACTTTCACTTAACACTCCATGGCCAGAATGAAGTTACCTGGCTCCAAGTTAATGACAAAATATGGAAAATATAGATCATCTGTGTGCCTAGGAGGAAAATGGAATGGGTTTATTGACTACATCACTTCTTTGCCACAAGACCAAATGCCAGGTACTGGGCTACGCTTGGAGGGTGGGAATGAAGATGACCCTGACCTCAGAGGACTCACAGCTTCAAGAGAGACTCAAAAAAGTAAATGAAAATTACAATACAGTGGGATGAATGGAATTTGTTAGCAACATGGAGACATTAAATATTCTGTTGCCCACCAGTAAGTATGTAGTACCTTTTTAAAAAATATTAAAAATGTTTTCCAAAGCAGCACATACACATGGATTTAAAAAAAATCAGAGAATACAGAAGGAGTGTGTGGGACATACATTTTTCTGAGTTCCTGCTTGTCTGAAGATGTCCTTACTCATCCCTCATGCTTGATGGATATTTTTGCTGGGTGTAGAATTCTACCTTGAGAGTAGAATTTTTGCGAGGGGGGACTCATATTTGTGTTTTTTCCCTGGTTTTTCATCTCTCTAGATATTTTTTTAAAGTTAATCGTCTTTTTATTGGAAAAAAAGACTAGCATTTACAACTTGGCATGGACATAAATTGTAATTTCTTGAACAGCAATGTTGATGGTGTTCCACAGCCTCAGCCTACTCTGCTGGCTCCAAGTCATGGTTCAGAAGGTTTTAAAAATGGAGTCCAAAGATAGTCCCTTCCTTTTTAAAACTTGGTGTGAATGGTGACAGCCACACCCACTTTGCTCTAGTACAACGAGGACAAGGCTAACCCAACACACGCAGCCCGCTACCAGGATGAGTGTCATCATCACCATGGGTCAAGGCACATGGAAGTATGAGAGGGCCATTCTGCTAAGTGGGGCTATGTTTAGACTATCCTTCATCCATTTTTCTGCACAGCATCCTGAGGTAAACCAATTTTAAATGTTTGTTTTCAGTAAACCGGCCATGACAGTTTATACTAACAAGTTGAACTAGAACACATTTGAATATGCTTTCAATCTGTTTTTTTCATTTATCATTTTTAACACAAATGTTTCTTGATCATTAAGATAGTACAAGTATTTATACTATAAAACTGATGGGAGCTTGATCTTTAAAGGACAGGACCACAAACCAATACATGCAGATTTTTGAGTGTGTGGACCTAAGGTAACTTTGACATTCAGTTTTGCTGTAGAGAAACAGAATGAAGAAACGAACTTTTTTTTTTTTTTTTGCAAGCAGGTAAGTAAAAGATTCAGTTGGATTCTTCTGGAGGGGAAAAGGAATTGAAAGTAGGTCTTCATTTTACAATCATCATCTATATGAATTCTTCATAGTCAACTTGTCCATCTCCATCAATATCTGGTTCTCTGACCATTTCATCGACTTCATCTGTTCGTTTTTCTCCCAAGTTTTTTATGACATGGGGTAGTTCTGCCACACTGATGCAACCAGGGCCATCCTTGTCAAAGACTGGGAATGCCTCGCAAATTTCTTCTTCACTGTTTGTATCTTTCATTTTTCCAGCCATCCTAGTCAAAAATTCTGGCTAGTCAATGGTGCCGTTACCATCGGCATCCACCTCGTTGATCATATCCTGCAGTTGGACTTCTGTTTGGTTCTGACCCAGTGACCTCACGACAGTTCCAAGTTCCTTTGTTGTGATGGTGCCATCACTGTGTTTGTCAAATAGGGAGAAAGCTTCCTTAAACTCAGCAATCAGCCATGCTGCGAGCTAAAGGAGGGGGAAGCAGAGGGAGCCAGGGGGGTTGCTCTAGTGCAGGGGCTGTGGTAGTGGGTTGCCCCCGCCACTGCCGCAGCTAAGGCACATTGTGCACTCAGCCTTGTGAGTAATGGCCCCCTGCCTGCGAGGCTCTCAGCACTACTGCCCCATTCTCTAGAAGATTTTAAGATTTCTGATTTATCCTTGTTTTTTTTGCTTTTTGGCAGAAAAAGATGATCCGAGGCTCATCTTATACTTTGCCCCAGCTCTAGAAATCAACCATTTCTCCAATGAGTCCTGGTTCCCATTAGTAAAGGATGGTTTTGAGAAATCTGGGTGCTTAGGGTGCTCACTGCTTATGGGAAGGGCATAGCTCTTAAGACTGAGCTCTTAGTGGACAGAACTAGGAAATATATCGAAGCATGTATGTGTGAATGTGTATGTAAATTTATATCTATTCTATTATATCAATCTTACACATTTATAGCAATTTCTATATCATCAGTCTCACTATATGAAAAACCAAAAGTTTATACCAATACATTCAATTCCAAATCAACACCACAGGGTTTATTTTAACCTTCCCTGTCTATGTGTTTCCCTCTCTACTTTATCAGTGAGAAATCTGGCTCCCATTAACCTCAATATGTTTACCTCTTTGCACTGTCCCCTGTATATACCAAATCCTCTGGCCGTACTGGCTGTATCACAGGTCACACTGGCCTCAACCATGTGGGTCATGCCCTCTGCCCCAGTCCTAGCTGAGTTCTCAGGTGAGCCCCGTGGTTCACAGCAAGAGAATGAATACATGAGGGGTGGGGGAAGGAGAAAAGGGAATGAGTTGTATATTTAAAATCTTCACTGTGGTTCTAAAAGTAGAAGAGTAAAAATGTGAATGTTCCCATTTGCTGTTTTATGTCTTGATGATTTCTGTTGCAGCTCTTTGAGGTTTTTGTTTTATTTTTTAAAGATTTATTTATTTGAGAAAGGGAGAGACCAAGAGAGTGAGCATGGGAGCATGGTGGGGAGGGGCAGAGAGAGAAGGAGAGAGAGAATCTCAAGCAGACTCCCCACCAAGCACAGAGCCCAAGGCAGGCTTGATCCCAGGACCCTGAGATCATGACCTGAGTGGAAATCAAGAGTTGGCTGTTTAGCCAAGTGAGCCACCCAGGTACCCTGTGTTTTTTTTTTTTTTAAAGAACTTTTAAACACAATTTTTCTAGCTATTTTGCACTACTCCCAAGATTTTTACTTCAAAAAAGATAAAATTTTTAAACTAACCTCTATATCCGATGTGAGGCTTGAACTCACAACCCCAAGATCAAGAGTTGCTCACTCTACTGACTGAACCAGACAGTGCCCCCCTAAGATTTTTGCTTTTAAAATTGAAAATTGGTTGCCAGACTTATTTAGCCATGTTTAAACTTTCCCCAATTGCATATTTCTTTTATAATTAAACAGCTCTGATAAGCTTCATCTTAAGAGAAATCAAATATCAACACAAGTCA
This sequence comes from Zalophus californianus, assembly GCF_009762305.2. Taxonomy (NCBI): domain Eukaryota; kingdom Metazoa; phylum Chordata; class Mammalia; order Carnivora; family Otariidae; genus Zalophus; species Zalophus californianus. The sequence continues at coordinate 23,399,616 of NC_045610.1, forward strand.
AGAACTGGCTCATTTTGTTGTTTGTTCTTTTTTTTAAAATTTTTTATTGTTATGTTAATCACCATACATTACATCATTAGTTTTTGATGTAGTCTTCCATGATTCATTGTTTCTGCATAACACCTAGTACTCCACGCAGAACGTGCCCTCTTTAACACCCATCACCAGGCTAACCCATCCCCCCACCTCCCTCCCCTCTAGAACCCTCAGTTTGTTTTTCAGAGTCCATCGTCTCTCATGGTTTGTCTCCCCCTCCGACTTACTCCCTTTCATTCTTCCCCTCCTGCTATCTTTTTTTTTCTTAACATATATTGCATTATTTGTTTCAGAAGTACAGATCTGTGATTCAACAGTCTTGCACAATTCACAGCGCTCACCATAGCACATACCCTCCCCAATGTCTATCACCCAGCCACCCAATCCCTCCCACCCCCACCACTCCAGCAACCCCCAGTTTGTTTCCTGAAGTTAAAAATTCCTCATATCAGCGAGGTCATATGATACATGTCTTTCTCTGATTGACTTATTTCACTCAGCATAACACCCTCCAGTTCCATCCACGTTGCAAATGGCAAGATCTCATTCCCTTTGATGGCTGCATAATGTTCCGTTGTGTATATATACCACATCTTCTTTATCCATTCATCTGTCGATGGACATCTTGGCTCTTTCCACAGTTTGGCTATTGTGGACATTGTTGCTATAAACACTGGGGTGCAAGTACCCCTTCAGATCCCTACATTTGTATCTTTGGGGTAAATACCCAGTAGTGCAATTGCTGGATCGTATGGTAGCTCTATTTTCAACTGTTTGAGGAACCTCCATACTGTTTTCCAGAGTGGCTGCACCAGCTTGCATTCCCACCAACAGTGTGGGAGGGTTCCCCTTTCTCCACATCCCCGCCAACATCTGTCATTTCCTGACTTGTTAATTCTAGCCATTCTGATGGGTGTGAGGTGGTATCTCATTGAGGTTTTGATTTGGATTTCCCTGATGCCGAGCAATGTTGAGCACTTTTTCATGTGCCTGTTGGCCATTTGGATGTCTTCTTTGGAAAAATGTCTGTTCATGTCTTCTGCCCATTTCTTGATTGGATTATTTGTTCTTTGGGTGTTGAGTTTGATAAGTTCTTTCTAGATTTTGGAGACTAGCCCTTTATCTGAGATGTCATTTGCAAATATTTTCTCCCATTCTGTCGGTTGTCTTTTGGTTTTGTGGACTGTTTCTTTTGCTGTGCAAAAGCTTTTCATCTTGATGAAATCCCAATAGTTCATTTTTGCCCTGGCTTCCCTTGCCTTTGGCGATGTTTCTAGGAAGAAGTTGCTGTGGCTGAGGTGGAAGAGGTTGCTGCCTGTGTTCTCCTTTAGGATTGTGATGGACTCCTGTCTCACGTTTAGGTCTTTCAACCATTTGGAGTCTATTTTTGTGTGTGGTGTAAGGAAATGGTCCAGTTTCATTCTTCTGCATGTGCTGTCCAATTTTCCCAACACCATTTGTTGAAGAGACTGTCTTTTTGCCATTGGACATTCTTTCCTGCTTTGTCAAAGATGAGTTGACCGTAGAGTTGAGGGTCCATTTCTGGGCTCTCGATTCTGTTCCATTGATCTATGTGTCTGTTTTTGTGCCAGTACCATACTGTCTTGATGATGACAGCTTTGTAATAGACCTGGAAGTCCAGAATCGTGATGCCGTCAGCTTTGCTTTGCTTTTTCAATATTCCTCTGGCTATTCGGGGTCTCTTCTGGTTCCATACAAATTTTAGGATGATTTGTTCCATTTCTTTGAAAAAGGTGCATGGTATTTTGATGGGGATTGCATGGAATGTGTAGATTGCTCTAGGTACCACTGACATCTTCACAATGTTTGTTCTTCCAGTTCACGAGCATGGAACGTTTTTCCATTTCTTTGTGTCTTCTTCAATTTCTTTCATGAGTATTTTATAGTTTTCTGAGTACAGATCCTTTGCCTCTTTGGTTAGATTTATTCCTAGGTATCTTATGGTTTTGGGTGCAATTGTAAATGGGATCGACTCCTTGATTTGTCTCTCTTCTGTCTTGTTGTTGGTGTATAGGAATGCCACTGATTTCTTTGCATTGATTTTATATCCTGCCACTTTACTGAATTCCTGTATGAGTTCTAGCAGTTTTGGGGTGGAGTCTTTTGCGTTGTCCACATACAGTATCATATCATCTGTAAGGAGTGAGAGTTTGACTTCCTCTTTGCCGATTTGGATGCCTTTGATTTCTTTTTGTTGTCTGATTGCTGTGGCTAGGACTTCTAATACTATGTTGAATAGCAGTGGTGAGAGTGGACATCCCTGACACGTTCCTGACCTTAGGGGGAAAGCTCTCAGCTTTTCCCCATTGAGAATGATATTCGCTGTAGGTTTTTCATAGATGGCTTTTATGATATTGAGGTATGTACCCTCTATCCCTATACTCTGAAGAGTTTTGATCAAGAAAGGATGCTGTACTTTGTCAAATGCTTTTTCTGCATCTATTGAGAGGATCATATGACTCTTGTTCTTTCTTTTGTTAATGTATTGTATCACGTTGATTGATTTGCGGATGTTGAACCAACCTTGCAGCCCAGGGATAAACGAAGCAGCCCACTTGGTCGTGGTGAATAATCCTTTTAATGTACTGTTGGATCTTATTGGCTAGTATTTTGGTGAGAATTTTTGCATCCATGTTCATCAAGGATATTGGTCTGTAATTCTCCTTTTTGATGGGGTCTTTGTCTGGTTTTGGGATCAAGGTAATGCTGGCCTCATAAAATGAGTTTGGAAGTTTTCCTTCCATTTCTATTTTTTGGAACAGTTTCAGGAGAATAGGTATTAATTCTTCTTTGAATGTCTGATAGAATTCCCCTGGGAAGCCATCTGGCCCCGGGCTTTTGTTTGTTGGGAGATTTTTGATGACTGCTTCAATTTCCTTAGTGGTTATAGGTCTGTTCAGGTTTTCTATTTCTTCCTGGTTCAGTTTTGGTAGTTGATACATCTCTAGGAATGCACCCATTTCTTCCAGGTTATCTAATTTGCTGGCATAGAGTTGCTCATAATATGTTCTTATAATTATTTGTATTTCTTTGGTGTTGGTTGTGATCTCTCCTCTTTCATTCATGATTTTGTTGATTTGGATCGTTTCTCTTTTCTTTTTCATAAGTCTGGCCAGGGGTTTATCAATCTTGTTAATTCTTTCAAAGAACCAGCTCCTAGTTTCGTTAATCTGTTCTACTGTTCTTTTGGTTTCTATTTCATTGATTTCTGCTCTGATCTTTATTTTTTCTCTTTTCCTGCTGGGTTTAGGCTTTATTTGCTGTTCTTTCTCCAGCTCCTTTAGGTGTAGGGTTAGGTTGTGTATTTGAGACCTTTCTTGTTTCTTGAGAAAGGCTTGTATTGCTATATACTTTCCTCTCAGGACTGCCTTTGCTGTATCCCAAAGATTTTGAACAGTTGTGTTTTCATTTTCATTGGTTTCCATGAATTTTTTTAATTCTTCTTTAATTTTCTGGTTGACCCATTCATTCTTTAGTAGGATGCTCTTTAGCCTCCATGTATTTGAGGTCTTTCCGACTTTCCTCTTGTGATTGAGTTCTAGTTTCAAAGCATTGTGGTCTGAAAATATGCAGGGAACGATCCCAATCTTTTGGTACCAGGTGAGACCTGATTTGGGACCTAGGATGTGATCAATTCTGGAGAATGTTCGCTGGGCACTAGAGAAGAATGTGTATTCTGTTGCTTTGGGATGGAATGTTCTGAATATGTCTGTAAAGTCCATTTGGTCCAATGTTTCATTTAAAGTCTTTATTTCCTTGTTGATCTTTTGCTTAGATGATCTGTCCATTTCAGTCAGGGGGGTGTTAAAGTCCCCCAGTATTATTGTATTGTTGTCAATGTGTTTCTTCGCTTTTGTTATTAATTGCCTTATATAATTGGCTGCTCCCACGTTAGGGGCATAGATATTTACAATTGTTAGATCTTCTTGTTGGATAGACCCTTTAAGTAGGATATAGTGTCCTTCTTCATCTCTTATTATAATCTTTGTTTTAAAATCTAATTTGTCTGGTATAAGAATTGCCACCCCAGCTTTCTTTTGGTGTCCATTAGCATGGTAAATGGTTTTCCACCCCCTCACTTTCAATCTGGGGGCGTCTTTGGGTCTAAAATGAGTCTCTTGCAGACAGCATATGGATGGGTCTTGTTTTTTAATCCAATCTGATAGCCTGTGTCTTTTGATTGGGGCATTTAGCCCATTTACATTCAGGGTAACTATTGAAAGATATGAATTTAGTGCCATTGTATTTGCCTGTAAGGTGACTGTTACTGTATATTGTCTGTGTTCCTTTCTGATCTATGCTGCTTTTAGGCTCTCTCTTTGCTTAGAGGACCCCTTTTAATATTTCTTTTAGGGCTGGTTTTGTGTTTGCAAATTCCTTTAGTTTTTGTTTGTCCTGGAAGCTTTTTACCTCTCCTTCTATTTTCAATGACAGCCTAGCTGGATATAGTATTCTTGGCTGCATATTTTTCTCGTTTGGTGCTCTGAAGATATCTTGCCAGTCCTTTCTGGCCTGCCAGGTCTCTGTGGATAGGTCTGCTGCCAATCTAATATTTCTACCATTGTAGGTTACATATCTCTTCTCCCGAGCTGCTTTCAGGATTTTCTCTTTGTCTCTGAGACTCGTAAGTTTTACTATTAGATGTCGGGGTGTTGACCTATTTTTATTGATTTTGAGAGGGGTTCTCTGTGCTTCCTGGATTTTGATGCCTGTTTCCTTCCCCACATTAGGGAAGTTCTCTGCTATTATTTGCTCCAATATACCTTCTGCCCCTCTCTCTCTTTCTTCTTCTTCTGGGATCCCAATTATTCTAATGTTGTTTCATCTTATGGTATCGCTTATCTCTCGAATTCTGCCCTCGTGATCCTGTAGTTGTTTATCTCTCTTTTTCTCAGCCTCTTTATTTTCCATCATTCGGTCTTCTATATTGCTGATTCTCTCTTCTGCCTCATTTATGCTCGCAGTTAATGCCCCCATTATTCATTGCACCTCATTAATAGCCTTTTTGATTTCGACTTGGTTAGATTTTAGTTCTTTTATTTCTCCAGAAAGTGTTTCTCTAATAACTTCCACACTTTTTTCAAGCCCAGCTAGTATCTTTAAAGTGTTGATTCTGAACTCTAGGTCCGACATCGTACTAATGTCCGTATTGAGTAGGTCCCTGGCCGACGGTACTACCTCTTGTTCTTTTTGCTGAGGTGATTTTTTTCGTCCTGTCATTTTGTCCAGAGGAGAATAGATGAATGAGAGAACAGAATGCTAACAGGTTAACAACGTCCCCAGCAAATATACTCTATACAAATCAGAAAAGACCTGAAACCAGGGGAAAAGAAAGGGAAAGAAAGAAAAAAGAGGAAAAAAAAAAAAAAGAAAAAGAAAAGGATAAAAACAAAAACAGAGCAAAACAAAAAAAATCAGAATATGATCAAATATGATCAGGCTAGTGCATAGATCAGTGCCACACACTAGATTTTGGGCATATTTTGGTCTGTTAGAAGAAAGTACCTCCTAAAATTTTAAAGGAAGAAAGACATATATGTACAAAATAAGGGTTGATACAATGAAGGGATGGAAGATAACTGGAAAGATGAAAATTATAAAAGGTTTTACAAATGGAATTGATAAGAAGTTGTTTGAAAGAAGAAAGAAGAAGATTTAAAAAGAAAAAAGAAAAAAAAAGAAAAAAGGGAGAGACTGTGATCAGGCAGGAGACTAGAACAAAGCCATACACTAGTGATTTAGGGTATATTTTGATCTATTAGAAGAAACTGTATCTCAAAATTTTAAAGAGAGAACAACTTATATATATATATATGCCAAAAATAAGGGTAACTACTATGAAGGGATAAAATATGACTCTAAAAATGAAAAATAAAAAATGTTTTTTTTAAAAAAGGGATTGATAAGATGTTGGTTGAAAAAGGGAAAAAGAAAAATTCAAAAAAAACCCCCAAAAAACAGTTAAAAAAATTAACTTTGATGAACTAATGAATCATGGTAAAAAAAGCCATGAATTCTATGTGCAGTATTCCCCTAGCGCTGGAGTTCTCCCGTTCTCCTTGATCGGTAAACTTGGTCTTGGCTTGCTAGCTGTTCGTGCTGATCTTCTGGGGGAGGGACCTGTTGCGGTGGTTCCCAAATGTTGTTGCCGGAGGCAGAATTGCCCCGCCCTTGTCGGTCCGGGCTAAGCAAGCTGCTCGGGCTTGCTCTCGGGAGCTTTTGTTCCCTGCAAGCTCTGGTACAGCTTTGGAGGACAAGGGTGAAAATGGTGGCCTCCCAATCTCCGTCCGGAGGAGCTGAGAACTTGGGGCCCCGCTCCTCAGTGTGCCCCCAGAGAAAAGCAGTCAATCACTCCCGTGTCCCCGGTCTCCGGCCGCACTCCGTGCTCACCCGGCCTGTGACCGAGCGTTTCTATCTCTGGCACCCGATCCCGTGTGGAGTCTCCAAACCCAGCAGGTCCCTGCGGTGCGCTTCCGCGCCGCTCCTCCCGGGGGAGGAAGGGGAGTCTCCCCGGCTCTGCCGCTTGTTGGGTCCCTGCTGGAGGAGCAGTGGCCCGACTGGGCCGCGGACCACCGTTTATGGCAACCCCGAGCTGCGAGCCCGTGCCTCGGCTCCATCTCTGCAGCCGGCTTCCCCGCTCTGATACCTGGGATCTCTGCTGCACTCAGGCACCCCCGGTCTTTCTGTGACCCCGAGGGTCCTGAGACCACACTGTCCTGCGAGGGTTCCACCCCCCGCTTAGCCACTGCAGCGACGTCCCTCTGCGGAGCCGACTTCTAAAAGTTGTGATTTTGTGCTCCGCGACTCTAGCACTTGCCAGAAGCGGCCGACGGAGGCTCCTCCCCCGCCGTCTATCCTCCCGAATATCGCCTCGGATTCACTTCTCCGCACGTCCTACCTTCCAGTAAGTGGTTGCTTCTCTGTTCAGAGAGTTGTTGCTACTCTCTTCTTCGATCTCCTGTTGAGTTCGTAGGCATTCAGAATGGTTTGATCCCTATTCAGCTGAATTCCTGAGACCAGACGAAATCCAGGTCTCCTACTCCTCCGCCATCTTGCTCCACCTCTTGTTTGTTCTTAAGAAGACCATAAAGATTTATTTTTTTCAATTCTTTGAAATTGTGTTTTGGTTACTAAAGAAATGTGCTTTTTATAAAAGCTGCAAACAATGCTGAAATTACAAAGTCAAAAGTGAGAGTTCTTCAAATTTCCAGTCCACCCTGTAGCATCAGCATTACCTGGGAACTTGTTAGATATGCTGATTTTGGGGGGCTCCACTCAGTCCTACTGAATTAGAATTTCTGGGGATAGGATCCAGCAATCTGTTTTTAACAAGCCTTCCAGGTGTTTCTTTCTTTCTTTTTTTCACCTGCATGGTTAGTGTTTTATTCCAAGAATGGTTCTGAAACATTACACTAAGTCAGGCTGAAAGGTAAAGTTTAAAATAGTTTTATAAGGATATAACATATGACTGTTCATTCCCCAAATTTTGACCATAGAGCTTATGATACATCTAGCTGGCAGTAGCACCAGGTTTTTCCAAATAGTCATCATTTTTCTCTTGTATGCATAGACTTCTTCTCGCTAGCCGCCTTCTGCTTTTCGTTGCCTTATCTCAGAGTCCCTCTGCTTTCTCCAAGAGGTGGTCAAGCTATCCTCTTTTCTTTTTCCCCTGCTAATTTCCTGGGATCTCTTCATGTTTTTCTGGTGGGCACGTTCTTGCTAATTTCCCTACTCACGGGCCATGCCCACCTGGGACCGAGCCTGGAAGAGTGCCCTCCAGGTGATTCTTATGCATACTAAAGTTTCAGCTTCCTAACTGGTGTGCTTCAATATAGAGTTGACCCTTGAACAACACAGGCTTGAACTGGTGCAGGTCTACTTACATGTGGATTTTTAAAAAATAAATACAGTAAATGCTGTAATGTCTTTTCTATGCCTGATGATTTTTTTTCCTTCTCTTTAAATATTTCATTTGTTTGTTTGTCAGAGAAAGAGAGAGAACAAGCAGGGGGAGCGGCAGGCAGAGGGAGAAGCAGAGTCCCCACTGAGCAGGGAGCCCAATGTGGGGCTCAATCCCAGGACCCTGGGATCATGACCTGAGCTGAAGGCAGACACTTAACCGACTGAGCCACCCAGGTGCCCCTGCCTGATGATTTTACAAAATATGTGTGTTTTATGTTTATGTTATCAATGAGGCTTTGGCGATAGTAGGCTATTGGTAGTTAAGTTTTTAGAGAGTTATACTTGGATTTCTGACTGCGTGGAGGTCAGTGCCCTAAACCCTACGTTGTTCAAAGGGTCAGCTTCAGCCTTTGGGTAGCCGGCATGGGGCCTGGGGAGGTATATGACCCAGGCTGGTTGCCCCTCATATAAACGACCTCATTATTTTAACCCAGTGTTGCATAATAACTTGGAGATTTAGAGATGAATTATACATATGATTCTTGCACACAGAGGTCATATTTTATTCTTATTTTCAATCTTCTCTATATCCTGCCTACCACAATGTAAAACATAAAGTAGCCATTCAGTTGTTTGAGTGACAATAAATACCTGTTTCAGGATTCCAGAGAAAGGGGGGGTGGGTGCTCTGGATGGGATAGCAGGGGAAGGTTTTACAGGGACATCTAAGTTGAACCTTGCAGGCTGGGTTGAGTTTTGCTGAGAAGAGTTGTGAGGAGGAGCATTTGTGGCTGAGGCACCACAGAGAGCAAGGAAGCATAAAAGAACACGCGATTTTTGAGGAATTGTGAAAATAGAGTAATGTATTATGTAATTGACCTAGACATAACAAGCCATTGTCCACTCCAAGAATTCAAAGACCTTCTATGAGTGACCAGATGCTTGGTCAGAAAGGAACGTCTCAGTGTCCATCCCCCTTTCTGTTCAGCTGCCATTGTCATGACCCAAAGCCTTGCTGTGGAGATACCTGGTCCTCTGCTGTCCTGACGGTCCAGTGGTCTGAGCTCTCCATTTCATTCCATTGAGCTAACAACTTGGCCAGCCGGAGAAACCAGTGAAATCACACACCTTCCCCTTGGGTCTAGCACGGTTTCAATCCAACAACTTTTTGAGATTTTCACCGTGGCTCTGAAACAAAATCTCTACAGAGAAGCCAAAATTTGCTGTTTCCATCACTCAGTTCTCAGTGGGCTGGTGTTAACTCGAAGCTGCTGAATTTAACAGAATACAGTGAAGTGGATGAGAGCAACAGGAGAGATCAAAAATGGGTCATATTATAAGCCAGAACCCTGAGCATCTGTATTTGCCTCTTTTACCTCCCCAAATCCCATGGAAATGACTGGAAAAATATGAAAACAAAAATAAATTTGTAGTAGCAGAAGAAATCAGAAAAGATGACATCAGCTGACTGTAAGAAGAGAAATCTCTGTATAAAGGACATGGGTCAGCTTGATGGCAAAATAAGGAGGCTGCAAAACCTGTTTCCTCATATAGGTGAAGGAGAGATCATTGAAAAAATACTTTCTCAGCAGCACCCTAGGTAACACAAAGATCAGAGTCAGTGGTGTTGGGAGAAGAAGCTACGACCTTGCCAGTACCCACTTCAGGGCAGGGGGGTTTGGGGTTTGCCCCAGGATAAAGCTATAAGCACAGTTCTCTATGTAAGAAGTCTATCTGCATGGGAGTCTTCCACAAGGGATGATGGACCGGAGAGAGAGCTGGGCAGTACCCAGGACAACTTCTGGTCAAAGAAAAGAAAGAAGTCCCACCACCTCCGCCCCCTAGAAATGAAGCTCTCCGACAACCTCAGTGAAAGCCGGACCAGTCCCACCCCGCCTTCCTCCTCACCTACCAGAGCCAGTGCCCCCATCCTCGGAATCTGCATTCACAACCAGGGAACTAGGGATTCCCACTTCCGCTGGGAAAAAAGAGAGGAATCCCTGAAGGAATGAAATTTACCAAGGCACAGGTCCACCTGCTAGCCTGCCTACATTTTTCACCCACACCTCCTAAAATGGTGTCTCTAAGTGAGGTCCTTCCTAAGACCACCTGCATAAGAATTACCTGGAATGCTTGGCTAAACTGTGTACATCTGTGCCCTACCTTTTACTCCCCAGTCATCTTCTGTCTACCCCCTACTCCCAAATGATGAAGTGAAAGAAGCTTTTCTACACTGTACCTCCAAAGATGAACTATTCTTTGTGGAGAGAATAAGATGAGACAAAGTGTAAATGTGTATTTGATCCCTTTAGAGTTATAATAGTTCCCAGCTTTAATCATTGTCTCAGCTGTCTTCTAATAGTGTTTATGATTATGATGGATATTTGGTTATCAATCAGTTTTTTCCCTTACAACTCTTTATGGCAAATCACCCAAAAAGCAAGATAGGTTTTTTTTTTTTAAAGACTTTATTTGAGAGAGAGAGAGTGAGCATGAGCTGGGGGAGGGGCAGAGGGAGAGGGAGAAGCAGACTCCCCACCGAGCAGGGACTCGATCCCAGGACCCTGGGATCATGACCTGAGCCGAAGGCAGACGCTTAACCAACTGAGCCACTCAGGTTCCCTGAATGTAAAATTGATATTCACTCCAACTTTATTTTTTTTTAAAGATTTATTTATTTATTTGAGAGAGAGAGCACTCAGTGGGTTGAGGGGCAGAGGGAGAGGGAGAACATCAAGCAGACTTCCCGCTTGCGGGGCTCGATTTCACCACCCATGTTCGGTCCACCTTGACATGTTTTTCTTAATGTTGTTTAACTTTAGCCCCAATGCAGGGCTCGATCTCACCACCCGTGTTCGGTCTAACTTTAAATGTTTTTCTTAATGTCCTTTAACTTTAAAGAGGGGAACTTATGTCTGTTGAGGGAAAATATCCAAAATGTAGAAATAAGGCAGAAGGATGACTGCAGGCAGGTCCTCCAATGTCATTTGGAAGAGTGTCCACAAAGCCCACCCCAGAGTTCCTGTAGGGGAATGTTCTCTCCAGTGGTGGTCTACTTACTACTGATGGGGCCCCTGACTTTGTGAAATTATGTTAACTTGTAAATTTTTATCTAGCACAGATGTAAATGACTTTTGTCCAGTAGAAAAGATAATTACCAGGGGCACCTGGGTGGCTCACTTGGTTAAGTGTCGGACTCTTGATTTTGGCTCAGGTCATGATCTCAGGGTTGTGAGATTGAGTGCTGTGTTGGGCTCTGTACTGGGTGTGAAGTCTGCTTAAGATTCTCTCCCTCTGCCTCTGCCTCTACCTACCCTCTAAAAATGAAAAGAAAAAAAAAAAAGAAAAGATAATCCCCAGTGTTACAATTTTATTTTCCTATAGGATATTAATCTGTTTTTCTCTGATTTAACATTTCAGAATGCCATCCCCAGCTAACTGTATAAATCTCTGTTCCTCAGATGATCTTTGACTCAGTTTTCCCTCATTGAATGGGTTAAGTACATTTTGACACATATTCAATCTATGTTTGAATGAGTTTGAATGTTTTTAGCTTTTAAAAAATTCTATTATGACACATCATTTGGAAAAAAAAACCCACAGAATCCAAATTTCAGCAGTTCCTATAGTTTCTTTTTCCTTTTAAAATTCAAGGAAAGTTACATTGTTACATCAGATACTCTTTATTAATGCATTGCTTTTATGACCAGAACAGAAAGAACAGTAGTTGTTGCTTTTCGAAAAATAATTCAGGCCAAGAAAATCCCAGGAGGGAGTTGGGACAAACCAAGTGGAGGTGGGGTGAGTGGCCCCTGGTATTCCTTCTTCTCAAGCAAGCCTCCTCTTTCTCACATCTGCATTGTTAGGTTCTTCCTCAGGGACCTCATGCAATTCTGAACTTCCAAATCATGGGGGTCAGCACAGACAAGCCTCTCCTTCTTGGTGAGGAAGCTGGGGAGCAAGGCGGAGAAAGATTACAAACTAAGGAGCATTCAGCAAATGGGGATGGGGATCCCCATCCTCCCCGGCCCTGGGATTCCCCCACTTGGACCAGCCTGTTCTTTTCCTTCTCTGCTGCAGGGACTCAGGGCACCTCCTCTCTGAGACCCTGCCTCACTTAGCCTCTGAGACTGCCTAAGTGACTCATGTGTGTTTCCTCAAGCTTTCTTCTCTCTCCATCTGTCCCCAGTGTCCCTCTTCACTGGAACATCTCTTACCTGATGCCCTGCAGGATCCTAATGAGGTCGCAAGCCTCCCGGGACCTGGCAGGATCCAGACTGGTGGGACTTTTCCTAGACACCCCTCCCCAGATACGACACTTACATGACACCTGGCCGGGAGCACCCACTGCTTGTTTCAAAAAAATCTTTCATGTTTGCACATCGAATTTTTCGTTTGTAGTCAAGGCAGCAGTCAGTGGGACGGTGAAAGCCTGCTGCAAGGGGAACGAGACATTTAAGGACTGGGTCTCTTTTTAAGGGAGACTAGATCCTTTCCCCCTTGCCTCCAAAGTCCTGCGTAGGGTGAGCAGGCACAGAATTCCAGAGGGATGTTCTCCTCTGCCTGCACTTGCTTCGCTCTCCTCGGGGCTGAGCTCTATGTCGCAGGGCACCCAGGCAAGGCCACAACAGGGCCACAGCCGTTTCTGATAGAAGAGGGAGCGTCTCATGCCAGCAGGAGGCATCAAAGAGCACCTCTGCCCCCAGGTGAGCCAACTCGAGAGACAGTTGGGTGGAATAGAGGTGCCCTCTAACGGTCCATCCCGATCTTCCTGGGGACATTCGCCACCTTCGGGACCCTCCTCACCTGTCCCGTACCCCCGCCCTATAAATGAGGTGTTTTGAAGCCATTGAACAGATCTGTGCAGCTGCTACTTTCAAGCATATGCTATGATATAACATATAACTTTACCTTCCATCTGTATTAAGGGTTCATGCTGAAGTTTCGCCACCATGGGTTCTATTTGGGAGAAAAAGACAAAGAGGGGAGAGAAATCACTGAGGCAGCCTCGTCTCGCTGTCTCCACCGGTCTCATGCCTCAGCCCCATCCCCTGGTAGGGAGGTGATGATGCTGGACCACTGGACACCAGTCTGGGTTCTAGGTCTGCCTCCAGGCCCCTTTTCTCGTCTCAGGGCCCTGGGATGTTTCAGGGAACTTTGAAACTGTCTGAGACGTGAAACCATCCGATTGACTTTGAAATACAAAAAGCAAACTGTAAATCCGATATGAATAAATCAGTTGAATGGGTACATAATGTGATACATGCCACAATACTTTCTATACATTTCTGCAATCCACAACGGCTCAGGAAACAGAAGAATGTTTCGTTAACTGATTTGGTGGCACAAGGTCACCCAAAGTGAAGTGAGGCTATTCACAATCATTATTTATCCCAGTAGTATGATTATTTGTGGTTGCTGCAGAAATACTGCCCTGTTTGATTGAAGTACACTTCTCAGACTCTTCCAGTGACGTTAAGTAATGTCCAAGTATGTGTTACCTTTTTAAAAATGTCATTTATTTTCTTGAAAATGTAAAATATACATAATAAACACAACTGTAAGCACGTTTAAAAGCATACGGTTCAGTGGGACGAAGCACATTCACCTATTGTGCAACCATCACCACAATCCATCCACAGAACGTTTTTCATCTTGCAAAACTGAAACTCTGTACCTGTTAAGCAATAACTCCCGTTTTCCCTTCCCCCAACCCCCAAGCCACCACCATTCTTCTTTCTGAATTCGGCTAATTTAAGTGCCTCATAGCAGTGGAACCATGCAGAATTTGTCCTTTTGTTACTGGTTTATCTCACCTAACATAATGTCTTCAATGTTCATCCATTTTGTAGCACGTGTCAGAATTTCCTTCCTTTCTGAGGCTGAATAATATATCGTATGTATATGCCCCATTTAAAAAAACTCTATTCATTTGTTAATGGATACTTGGGTTGCTCTCACCTTTTGGCTATTATGAATAATGGTATGATTAGCATGGGTGTAAACATATCTCTTCATGTACCTGCTTTCAGTTCTTTTGGGTATATATCCAGAGTGGAACTGCTGGATCATATTGCATTACCTTTTTAAAAATTGAATACTTCCGCCTTCCAAAACACATCTAGCCCCAGAGTTTTGGATAAGGGATTGTGGACCTGCATTATGCTAATTAGGCAAAGACAACTGAACTTTTAGATCATTTCTTATAGAGTTACACATGAATTCTATTTAAGAAGGCGTGTGTGTATATTTGATATGCTTGCTGTGATGTGTGTGGGGCTTGCAAAATAAAATCTTAAGTGGCTTTGCCTTTCCATTGCAGCTTCCTAACCAGCTCCTACCCTCATTCCACCACTTAATAGCTATATGATCTTTTTTTTTCCTAAACTGAATATTTAATATACTTTGTAAGAACAGAAGAAATGCAACAAGGATTAGGATTTTATAATATACATTAGATATTTCTGTCAAAGGTATTCCATTTTTCAAAGGCGTTTCCCCGACTTCCCTGTCTTTTCTATTTTCCTCAGAGCAATAAGCAGGAATTACGACTCTCAGAAGTAGGCTGCTCCATTGTATCGGACAGTAATTACATCTTTAGGTTTCAAGTCCTCATCATCTCCCCAAACCCCTTTTCCTTTCACCGCACAGTCTCACCGCACTGCTTCACGGTAACATTGTACTCTGCTCAAATTCAAAGAGCCTGAACGAAAGCTAGAGGCCCAAGGATTTTTGAGTACTGGTTTAGTAGCAGTGTCTATTGGCACAAACCTTCTATTTATTCATAACTACGATAATAGAAATGGAAGCGACTTTAATGAAACAGGAACTCAGGAATGAGATCATTAAATATAACTAGACACATTTTAAATAGAAATACCATGTATTTCCTGATTAGTATCAGGTAACTATCTAAGCTATCTATCCCCTATTCTGGTCTCAGAGAAAAAGGTCAGAGACAATTACAAGCAAGGTGCTTCATATTATCAGGTCCATTTTTAAAACAATGAGATCCTTTGGGACAATCACTTTAGTCTTTCTTTTTATCAGAGATTTCCGTTGGTCCTTTTGTTGGTAATCCATTTATGTCTGCGTCCTTACAGTCTACCTTGCCTTTGTTTTTGTTGTGGGATTCTCGAAGAGCTTTTCTAGGCCACATACGACTAACAAAGGGGGAAATCAGAGGATACATGTATGGCTCCAGGAATTTTTTGTAGATCCAGAGCAGAATCGGAATGACGATGCAAGGAAGGCACACCATCTGGGATGCACATCTGCTGGAGTTCCTGAACCGCAACCACGGGTCCGAGTGTCTAGCTATATGATCTTGAACAAGTTGTCCAGGTGTTCTCTCATTTGTAAAATGAAAATAATAATATAATATGCAAAACTATACAAGTTGCTGCTAGTCTACCCCACAAGGTTGTTAGGAGGATCTAATGTATTGAGTCCATAAGACACTTAGAACAGTGCCTGCCTGCACGTAAGAAGTACTAGATATTTATTTGTTAAATAAATGGAATGGTTAGGTAGACTTGGGTGAGGCACTTTCCCGGCTTGTTACATTTCCTCTCCAAAATGATAGTTTTATACTAACATTGTAGAATTCTATGCTTCTTTCTGCAAATTTAGAATTTTACTATAGTTCTTTTGATTTAGCACATGACAGTCCTGTCAGCTAAGAGAAGTCATCAAATAATTCTGGTCATGAAAAGGGAGAGAGTTATTTCCCCAAGGGGGGGGGCAGTCATTTGCATACAGTTTTCCCCAGGGCCCAAGGCCTGCAGAGAGAGAGAGAGGTCTACAGCCTATTGCTGCTGCTTTTTAAACAAGTGCCGAATTCACATCCCTGTCTGAGACAGGGAACAGCCTCAGTAGGACAAAGGTATCCTTCTGCGTTTCCTCCCCAGCTCGCGAGTTACCGTGGACCTCGTCACCAGTGGGAAGGTTCACCGAACTCACCATGAAGGACGTGGACCCGGGATCCAAGGGCGGTAGCAAGAATGAGGAAGGGGAGGGCAGCCACGAAGAACTTCATCTTCCCAGTAGCAGGCAGAGCCGGTCTGAGGACTCCTGGCTTTCGGCTCTCTGACTCTGTGGGATCCCAGCTCTGCCCTCGTATTTATAAGAGAGGAGGATCAGGAAGTCACAGGGCAGAGGTTCAGAGTGCTGTTCTTTGGCTATACGATAGACAGCATGCTATTTCTGAAAGAGGGAACAAGGCTGGGAATGCAACAGGAAGTAGATGGTAAAGGAGACCTCATGCTTTCCCAACTGCCCAATGGATACAGGCAGAGAGGGAGACTATTTCATGAAGAACCCTTCCTCCAGGAGGTTAATTTCATCCCCTGGGTCAGAGTGTTTTCCTCAGGAGCTAAGCACCTTCCACTGCAGGAATAGCCTGTAAACCGTCGTGTGATTCCTCACACAGACTCCTGATCCTGACTACTCCTCCTCGCTTTGTTTCTCACCCCACATCCAATCCATTCATAAATACGGTTGGCTCTACTTGCAAAAATGTATCCAGAGTCTCATTATTCCTCACCATCTCTCTGCTGGGAGTTTTTTTGAAGAGGCTTATGAATGTATCTCAGAATATTTTGCCAGGGGGAAGAGAGGGGAAGCATTTATCTTTGGCTTTTATCCCTGTGGAACTTTTAAAATATCGCCACGGATTTTTTGACACTCCTGTCATCCAGTGGTGGAGTCTATGTTCTCTGCCCTAGAAATGGAGAGGGGCTTGTGGCTGGTTCAATCAATAGCATATGCCATGTGACCTTTGAGGCTAGGTTGTGAAAAGTCATGGACTTCAACGTCGGTCACTGGAACATTTACTCTTGCAGTCCTGAACCACCAGCTGAGAAGACTGACTAGCTTGAGGCTGCTAGGCAGTGAGGAAGCCCAAACCACAGGCAATGTTCTGGTCAGTGGTCCCAAATGAGCCTAGCCCTCAGGTCATCCCAGCCTAGGTGCCAGACATGGGTGTAAGGAAGCCTCCAGATCTGCACTGGTCAACCTAGCAACTACTCTCCACATGTGGCTACTGAGCACTTCAAATGGGGCTAGTCCACATTGGGATGTTCTGAAAGTATAAACTTCACACAAGGTTTTAAAGATTTAATTACATGCCCGCTGCCACGTAAAATATCTGGATAATTTTTTACATTGGTTACATGTTGACATGAAAATAGTTTGGATATATTGTGTTAAAGAAAATATATTATTACAGTTCATTTCATCTGTTGCTTTTTGCTTTCTTAACATGGCAACTAAAAATTTTTTTAGATTATGTATGTGACTTGCGTGGTGTCTCTATTGGACAGCAGTGTTCTAGACTCGAGTCCCTCCTTGCTATTTGTGTCTTCCCAGCTGAGATCTCAGGCATCACGGAGCAGAGACAGTCCATCCCTGCTCTGCCTTGTCTGAATTTCTGACCTGTAGAATTTGTGACTAGAGCAAAATAGTTGTCGTTTTATACCATTAAACCTTGAGTGGTTTGTGGCACAGCAACAGATGATGGGGACAACACTTCATTGGCCAACAGTGGACCACAGAGGTTTCCTTGCGCTTCTTGTTTGCTCTTGCGTGTGTGTTATGTCCTTGCAGGGCCTCCACGCCTCAGGATCAGAGAAGCCCCTGGTCAGGAAGCTAGCGTTCTCAAAGGCAGGCTGAGGCACACCTGCATGAAGCTTATGTAAATCTAGGAAAAGTGAGGGCTGAGCAGCGGCTGAAGTAAGCAGTGGGACAAAAGAACGTGAAGTAGTACAAGGTACAGTCCACCCTGTGCTTCCCTCCACTAGGTTTGTGGCTTTATTGTGTTGAATCCGTCACAAAGCCTCCTTCAAGGTGCTTGTATTTATTAATTCTTTCAGGTTCAGTGGAACCCACCCTGTGTACCCGTGCTAATGCATCTCCACTGCTTCCATCTTCCCCAGGATTCCTGCAAAGCTGAATCCAGTCTAACCCAGCAGAGCCTTATGTTGCAGGGATGGGAACCACGGAGAAATCAATAATCACCGGGAATCATGAAGAGAGGGGCTAATCCTACATCAGCCCCTTGGTTCCTACGTATTCTAGGTGTTGGGAACATACCATCATCTATCAGCATTTGGTTCAGCGGATATACTGCATTCTGGAGAGTCTCAACCCTGAGTTTGTCGTCCCCTTAGCAAAATCATTAACACCCCACCATTCTCCTGGTCTGGCTGCTTCTGCGTGATTATGTCTATGCTATTGCCAGTGGATCTCCTATGCCCACTGACTCACATTACCAGCTATAAAATGGATCCCTTGGCCCAAGGCAATGTTGTATAAATACTATCTCATCAGGCATTCTGTGAATCTTCGAATGTTTGTGATGCAGGCAGGTTGGGTCTGAGGACCCAGTGGGCTTCCTGCAGGACCAGGAAGAGAGTCCTTGGCTTCGCACAAGAGAGAAATCAAATGCAAGCCAAGAGGAAGTGAGAGCAGAGTTTGTTGAACACAGAGAGAGAGAGCAGATACAGAGTTCTTGGAGACTCAGGAAAGATGAATGAGTTTCATTCATCTTGGTGTCCAGGGTTTTTATGGAGGTTAATGGGCTGGTGTATGTGTCCTCTCAGGCATTTGGGAACTAGTCAAAACAAGGAGGAGTGCTCAGGCTTTAGCTCATCATGCCCTGGAGCCTGGGGTCTTGGTGTCAAGGTGTCTGGAGTCTTGGAAAACACACATGATGATCTCTCCCAGTAACTCCTTAGATGTTATCTATCATGCTGGAAGACTCCAACGAAATCATTAACTCCTTGACCTTTACAAGGAGGACATATATTATCTGAACTATAGGCACGTGTAAAGGGCAGGGGTGTAGGTCCTAGCAAAAATAGAAGCAGGACGAGGGATCTCTTGTTTCCATGTCTCAGTTGTGCTGGCAAAGGCGCTACTGGTACAGAAAGAAAATCCATATCTGGAGTCGGTGACGGTTCTGCTAAGGTCGGATTGTTCTGTCTTGCAGGATGGCAGGGGTCCAAGATAATCAACCGACATGTTACCATATGGCTGTATTTTTTCCTGGAGGGTCGGTGCCATATGGAACCTTGACTTCTAGATGTCAGCAGGATGGTAGCTGCTGGTCATGGGGGACTGACACTCACTGTCGAAGCGCCTCTTGCTCTGTCTCTTCTCTACATGAGTAAAGTGTCGTTCCAACTGGTACTGCGTAAATAGTGTTTCTCATGGCAGCCCTGACACCTACAAACCACGCAGGAGGTTGACTTCCTGGAACTGCTGCTCCTGATGGTAGCCAGCAGGTATCACTTGCTGAACATATCTCAACTTTCAAAGCTCCAAGATTGGTACTGCTTTTTAAGATGCAGGCAGGAGGGGACTGGGCCCTGGACCCCATGCTTTTGAGGATGCCTCATTCACAGACACACACAAAAGAAATTTGTCAGAGGACACAAAGATACCTCTGTCTCTTGGGAGGTGGTGCTCAGGGCTGGCCCAACATGGCCTGCCACTCTCCACATCCGTTCTTATGACACACACACACACACTTCATGGCTCAAGGTAAAATGATTCTCCACTTCTCTTGCCCTACATCCTTGAAATGGGACACTCCCGAATCTAAAGGCTACAAAGGCTTGTGGGCGGTGTCACTGCGAGCAAGGACACAGACACTCCCTTGGACTGTGGGAAGATTTCAGCTGTAGGAGCTTAAGGTCAGAGGAAAGATAAACCAATTAGCTTGTCAAAATCTTTCCTTTCAGCAGAAACGCCACCATACGCTTGCATTCCTGGGTTGTTCCCATGTGGTGTCTAGGGTTCATTTTCTTGCATCTTTTTGTGTTCCATCTGACAGATAAATGGCCAGATGAGGGCTGTATATGTAATAGTTTCACATGGTTGCAATATTAAGCAATTCATTTTATTTTTAAATTTTTTGTTAGCTCATTTATAATTTTAAATATTGGCATACCTGATGTGGGACCCTTCTTATGGATTCTTGCCTTGGGCCCTACAAATGTTAGGGGCAGTCCTGACCAGGACCCACAGGGACATGGTGGCTGGTGAGGTGACTGTGGACTACCCACCTTGCCCACGTCCTTACTGTAATTATCCGCGACTGGAAAGAATCTGTGTATGTCTCTTCCTTCCTTGTGTATGATCTTAAACATCCTCACTGTTGCATATGGAAAACCTTTCTCTTCAAGTAATAGGGAGAAAAACGGATCCTACCAACTCGTTTTGTGTCTCCCGCTGTCTGTTTTTAAGTCTGAGCCCAAGCTCTCCTTAGAGAGATAAAAATTTAAACAATAATATCCCTTTAGTGAGTCTCATAGTTAAAGTCTATTCTGTGTTGTAGAATTGAAACTGCTCCATGGTCACAGATGGTTTGATGTCCCTGAGATAGATACCTTCTGACCATTTCCTATATGCCTTGGTGATATCAAGTCAAGTAAAGAGATTTCAGTTGGGGACCAAGCACTTCAACAAATTCTAGCTCAGAGATTAGGTCTTGGTTTAAATATTTGACTTATTCCTTCCTTTAGTAGATTATTTACAAAAGTGGCTGTAATAATTCCTCCCATCCAATATGCATGCACTTGGAGAGTCCCTTTCCATTCTGACTCTGGTCTCGGCTCTGTGACTCACCTTGATAAGTGGAGTGATAGAAAATGTGATGCAGAGACTTGGAAAGTACTGGCACATTGAGGCTTGTGTGCCATTTTACTGCTGAGAGTCTTTATACTGTTGCATGTACCAGCCCATGCTAGCCCTTTGAAGGTTGAAAAACGTCATGGACAGAAGGATCCCCCGATATCACAGCGATCCCAGCTGAGAGGTCATCCTAGACTGCTGAACCCCAGCTAGGTTGGCTCAGGCCAGGAGAATTATCCACTTAACCCATAGAGTTGTGAGAAATAAAAAATGCTTGCTTTTAAAAAATTTTTTCATTTTTGGGGCGCCCGGGTGGCTCAGTCGTTAAGCTCAGTCGTTAAGCGTCTGCCTTCGGCTCAGGTCATGATCCCAGGGTCCTGGGATCGAGCCCCGCATCGGGCTCCCTGCTCTGCGGGAAGCCTGCTTCTCCCTCTCCCACTCCCCCTGCTTGTGTTCCCTCTCTCGCTGTGTCTCTCTCTCTGTCAAATAAATAAATGAAATCTTAAAAAATTTTTTCATTTTTTATTAAGACTTTACTTTTTAAAAGTAGATTTAGGTTCATAGCAAAACTGAGGGGCGTATAGAGATTTCCCATATACCTTCTGCCCCCACACATGCATAGCCTCCTCCATTATCAACACCTGCCACCAAAATGGGATATTTGTTACAATTGATGAACCTACACTGACACATCATCATCACCCACAGACCATCATTTACATTAGGGTTCACTCGTGGTACAGGACGTCCTATGGGTTTGGACAAATGTATAATCATGTATCCATGGTTCACTCTTGGTATAGTACGTTCTATAGGTTTGGACAAATGTATAATCGTATGTATCCACCATTATGGTATCATACAGAGTATTTTCATTGCCCTAAAAATCCCCTGTGCTCTGCCTATTGACCCCCTCTGCCCCCAACCTCTGGCAACTACTGATCATTTTATTGTCTCTTTAGTATTGCCCTTTCCAGAATGTCATACAGTTGGAATCATGCAGTATGTAGCCTTTTCAAATTGGCTTCTTCACTTAGTCATATGCATTTAAGTTTCCTCCTTTTCTTTTTCGTGGCTTGATAGCTCTTTTTTTTTTTTTTTTTTTTTTTTTTTAGTGTTGAATATTTCACTGTCTCGATCTACCACAGCTTATTTATCAATTTACCTACTGAAGGACATCTTGGTTGCTTCCAAGTTTTGGCAATTATGAATAAAGCTGCTATAAACATTTGTGTGCAAGTTTTCGGGTGGACAAAAGTTTTCAACTCCTTAGGTAAATACCAAGGAGAGCAATCGCTGGATCACACAGTAAGGGTATGTGTAGTTTTGTAAGAAACTGCCAAACTGTCTTCTGGAGTGGCTGAACCATTTTGTATTCCCGCTGGCAAATGTATGAGAGTTTCTGTTGCTCCACATCCTTGCTGTGCTTGATGTCAGTGTTCTGGATTTTGGTCCAGTCTCCTATAGGTGTGTGATGGTGTCTCGTTGTTAATGCTTGTTTTAATCTACTCAATTTTAGGGTGATTTGTGATGGAGCAAAAGCTAATTGATAATTTCTCCTTAGGGCTGTAAAGACTGCCTCATCTTCTTCAGACATTTGCCGAAATCAAGAGTAACAGTCCCTCATTCAAAAGGTGGCTTGCTGTTGTTACTGAGGCTAAGATCATGTGACATAATAGTAACCGTGTGCAATTAATTTAGCGGCTTCTAGTACATTCGCAATACGTGTAGCTATTGCCTCTATCTAGTACCAGCACATTTTCATCACCCCAGAAGGAGTCCCTGTACCCACGAAGTAGTCACCTTGATTCTCCCCTCCTCCGACCCCTGGCAACCACTAGTCTGCATTCCTTTCATGGATTTGCCTATTGTGAATGCTCCATATAAATGGAATCATACTGCATGTTACCTTTTGTGTTTGGATCCTTTCACTGAACATAACATTTTCAAGGTTCATCCATGTTGTAACAGGTATCAGTACTTCATTCCTTTCTATGGCTGAATAATATCCCATTTTATGGCTATACCACGTGGCGTTTATCCACTCATTAGCTGATGGACGTTTGGGTTGTTTGCAATTTGTAGATATTACGCACATGCTGCTATGAGCATTCATGTACAAGTTTTTTTGTGAACATATGTTCATATATCAGGGTAATGCTGGCTTCATCGGATAAGTTAGAAAGTACTACTTTCTCTTTTATTTTTTGGAAGAGTTTGTTATATTCATCCTTCCTTAAATATTTGGTACGTTTCATCGGTGAAGCTATCTGGCACAGAGCTTTGTTTTCTTTGTTGGGAGCTTTAGGTTTATTGCTTTTAATTATACTAGTACTTGTTAAGAAGGACTAGTGTAAGCATTAGTAAAGATGCTTTTATTCTAGTTGGGATAGAAATGGAGGGGACTGGAAGGTCCCTGCCATCCCGAGCTGTGGGGCCCTGGTGGCCCATGAGGATTTCAGAGGAAGAAGAGAGTGATCCTTTTGAATTAGGACGATGAGAAAAAGTCACGAAAGAGATAGCATTTGAAGGGGGTCTCAAAAATTTGGACCAAGACTCTATACCATTTTAAAATGCAGAGAAAGGAGGAGGAACATTCTAGTTAGAGGTAACTGCAAATAGTGTTAATAACCAGTAGGTGCAAGACATGAGCCACTTATTGTTTTAACTGTTTTGCAGATATTTTATCATTCTATTCTCCCTACACCAGGGTACAGACGCACAGAGCAGCGAAGTAATTTGTGCACACAGCTAGAAAGAGGCAAAGCTGGAATACAAATCCAGGTCTTCTGATACTAGAGCTCACCCTTTAGACAAAGGCATGGAAATGATAACATTTGGGGCATGTTTTGGGCATGTCCATACTACACGTGTAATGTATAAGTGAGCACAGACATTTACCATGGTAACAAATACTTTAAGACAATTCCTTAAAGTAAATCCATACTTTAAGACCAAGGGTTTTTGTTTTTTTTTTTTTTTAATAAAAAGCAAAGTAGGGGGTCACCTACTTTGATGTCAGTGTTCTGGATTTTGGTCCAGTCTCATAGGTGTGTGATGGTGTCTCGTTGTTAATGCTTGTTTTAATCTACTCAATTTTAGGGTGATTTGTGATGGAGCAAAAGCTAATTGATAATTTCTCCTTAGGTGGCTCAGTCAGTTCAGCATCTGCCTTCAGCAAAGGGTCCTGGGATGGAGCCTCACATTGTCCTCCCTGCTTAGCCAGGAGCCTGCTTCTCCCTCTGCCTCTGCCGTTCTCCCTGTTTGTGCTCTCTCACTCTCTCTCAAATAAATAAATAATAAATAAAATCTTAAAAAAAAGCAAAGTAAGGAGCTTCACATATATTTATTTTTTCCCACACCTTTCTTTCTTCTGCAAACTATGCCCCCCTTCTCTGAGGGAACTTCTCTGCCCATGCAGCTACGAGGTTCTCTGGGCTCAGTACACCCTTTGTCGCAGGTGCGGACCCACCCTCGCAAGCCTGGCAGGCGGGTCCTTCCCCAGTAGTTCTCTGCTTGTAAGGAAGGGGAGAGGCAGCCCCATCCTGCTGCACCTGCGGAAGAGCTGGGGAGTCCTTTGCCCTGGGGCCAGTTTTCCCTGAGCCACGCCCCCGGCATTTGTTCTTTTTAAGTACCTAAACCAAGAAACTATTTTTATTTTCCCATAGGACATTTTAAGTGGGCTCTCTATCACATGGGACTAAAAGTAAAGAAGCTTCCGTTCCCCACTCCTGGACTCTTTCTTGCTTTCTGCTCAAACAGAATTCTGTACAATGAGTAAGAGTGGAAAGAAACCGATATTGGGGTTAAATTTAGGGCAGGACAATTCCCAGGGGCTGGCAGAGGGGAGAGGGATGGGGTAGGAGATGGCCTCGGGCCTCTGCTCTTTGTGCATCCAGAGCTGAAATGCCCCAGCTGCATCGTGGTTATTTCGCTTTGAGCCCTAAGTTGAGGCCTGCTTCATGGGTGTGTGAGTTGTATGGCTGTAGAGCCCCACGCTCAGGGGGCCCTGTGCTTGGTTTTACGTTCTGAAATTGAATGGAAGTTCTTAATTTTTTTTTTAAGATATTACTATTTTTTAAATTAAAAAAAATTTTTTTTTAAGTAGACGCCACACCCACTATGGGGCTCAAATTCACGATCCTGAGATTAAGAGTCACATGCTCTACCAACCAAGTCAGCCAGGTGCCCACTTAATGGTTTTCGACCTGTTCCAGGTCATTGTGTAGTTGTGGATCCAGGCACCATAGGAGTTGGCCCAGATGCACTGGCTCTTTTGGATGATGAAGCTGAGGAATAAGAGGCAGAGGATTCGGAATGAAACTTCCCTTCAGCTATCTTCCTTATGGAATCCTGGAAACTTCTAGATTAGGGCCAGTCTCCTTTCCGGGGAATTGTCTTCTTCCCCAGGACCACCCTCCCGCCCCAAGACAGGGTCTTCCTCAGTGATTCATGTGTCCCTCAGCCAACTCCCCTCTTCCATCTTCTCCCTCCCGGACTCAGGCCCTCTCTACCTGCAACATCACACCATTACCGTGCCCAGGAGCTCAAGGCCCCATTCCCCCCTGCCCTCCCTTCCATCCTTCCTGGGTGGCTTGGGTGATCCAAATCCCAGAAACCACCAGCTGTTCCCCACCTCACATCTGATTCCCGATTTCTGGTTTGGGCCTTTCAAAACCTGTTAGAGCCTTGGTTAGTCATTCACACTTTAGTATGAAAAGAGACTCAGAGAGCTAATTTTAGGTTGCCACCAGAGGAGAATACAATTGAGGACACTGAGCAACTAAGGACTGAGGCTGTGGAGATGCCCCAAAGAGGCCCAAATGGGGAAGCTGAGAGACACAGAGACAGATTCTACTGATTTCCCGATTTTCACCTTTACTAGATTGGTAACTGCCCTCCTCTTTCCAAAAGATGTGAAAAAAAGATGGTAAATACCACTCATCTGGGCATGATGCCACCTTGATGCAGCTTCAACAAAGAAGGTTCATTGTAATTTTTAACCCTTGAACTCACATTGGAAGTATTAAAGTTGGGAGGGAGTGGGAGATTAGGGAAGAAGATTTCAGAGAGGCTGTGGTAATGCTGAAAATTCTACTTCTCATAGGGAAGGCTGGGGATATTTTATCTCTACACCTAATGTTGGAAAGAGGGGCTTCAACCAGATGACTCAGCAATTTGGGGGACACAGTGGACAGCTGCCTGACTCTTGTCTAGAAAATCTAGAGGAAGAGAGATAGAGGGTGGCGCAAGGGAGAGTTGTTACGTTGGACGACTTGTTTGGGGCGAAGAGTGTGCGTTTCCCATGGGCCAGGCGTAAGCCTTGAGCCAGAGGAAGGACCAGTGTGGGGTTTTCTCAGGTCCTGTCCAAGAGGACCACCTGGAAGGAAGAACAGCCCCTTACAAAGAGAAGGAATTAACATGGTATTTTTCAGGGCCGAGAAGGAAAAAGCATCCAGCCTAAACAAAGAAGCACTTGACTTGTGACCGGTCCCAGGGGTAGGTGGTGAGTAGTGGGCATTGTAAGAGAAAGAGTCAGCTTCAAATTCCTGCCGAGGCCAGAGCATCAAGGCTAGATGTCCAGGACAGAGCAGGCAAGTAGGAACCTCCTAGTTCCCCTTACCTTTTATTTCTATTGAGATAAAAAATCACATACCCTAAAATTCACCTTTTTAAATCCGGTGGTTTTTTATATATTCATAAGGTTGCGCAACCATCACCACTATCTATTTCTTGGACATTTTAATCACCTCTGTTGGGAGTAAAAGCTTTTCCTCTACCAACTTATGTCTGGTGATCGGGAGCCTGCGAATTAATTGACAAAAGACAGATTAACAGGGGAAAAATTTATTTCGCCTTTGGAAGTACTCTATATAGAGAGAAGCTCCCCTACACAGTTAGGGTAAAAGTTTACATACCAGCTTAAGGGGTAGGGGCAGGCTAGAGCTTCAGGGGATGGAAGTTCTAGTGATGGTTGTTTTTTTTAAGTGCTCCTGGAGGCGGGTTTTGGGGCCGCTGACTCCGAAAAAGCTCCGCTTTAGTCAGTAAAGGATGCTCAGATAAGATTTCTTTCTGCATCTGTTGTAGCTCAGATGTTTTAACTTTGAAGGAATCTTTTTAAAAAAAGATTTAATTAATTAATTAATTAAGAGTGCAAGTAGGGGGAGGGGCAGAGGGAGAGAGAGAGAATCCCAAGAGACTCCGTGCTAAGTGCAGAACCTGATTCTGGGGCCTGATCCCATGACCCCGGGATCAAGACCTGAGCTGAAATCAAGTCAGACGCCCAACTGACTGAGCCATCCAGGTGCCCCTGAAGTAATCTTTATTCCATTACTGGCAGGTCACTGGTCCTTTCTCCCCCCAAAGAAACCCTGTACTCATCAGCACTCACCTTCATTTCCCTTCCCCATGGCTCTCGGCAACCACTAATCTACTTTCTGTCTCTGTGGATTTGCCTCTTTGGGACATCTGATATAAATGAGACCCTATGAGGCCTCACCTTTCCTATCTTCCAGCGTCCCAACCCAGACAGGGTCGGAAATGCAAAGGCAGGGGACGTCCAAGGACTGGGTGGGGAAAGCCCTCTGTCCCTGACTGCAGGCTTTCTGCCTGCAAGGGGCCCAAGGGTGTCACGGAAGCGAGATCAAAGTGGAACTTTCACACGGGATTGTAAATTTTCTTCATTTATTTATATTGATACTGTGTTTTGTGACTTAAGTGACTGCAGAATGGTTGGTATTATTTGAGAGCCACTAGGAAAATTGTGGGGACTGCTGTGAGTTTTATCCAGGAGCAGAGGACAAACTAGCCCCCAGAATCCAAGACCGAGAAGGAGACTGTTGTGTAATTTGCTCCCCAAAGTTGTCCCCATCCAAGAGATCTGTGACACACAGGGGCTCTGATCTGTGTATATCACGGGACATCTGTCTCTTCCTGGGAGTGGTCAGCAGGTGCCTCCTCAAGGGCTGCTCCTGGGTATGCGCTGGACACAGATGCCCCTTCAACATCCCTGAGACCCTTCTCTGGGGCTTACTCGGGCCTCGGCACCACGTAAAGAGCCTCAAGCAGACCTGTTCGCTTCCCACCAACCTTTTTCTTACTGCCCCCTCCCTTCCCCCCTGATATCTGCCTCAGCACTTTCTGTTTTTGGACCTCTGGAGGCTCAGAGAGGAAGAGAGCAGTGTCCCTGACTCATCCAGCTCCATCCCTGCCCAGGAATTGGTTTTCTCTGAACTTTTGATAACACATCCTTCTACTTAAAAGTAACAAACCTCGCAACACGTAATTGGATCATTGCTTCTGCTTTTTGCAACGCTGTAGAGTAAAAGCCAAACCCCAGGGTCTAGAGAGGAGGGATGAAGTTGGATTTTATGATCCGGCCCCTTTCCCTTGGCAGCCAGGCAGGACTCAGGGGGAGGAGGACCCTGTTATAGAACAGCCACCCCACCCGGCGCTGGAGAGAGTGTGGTGACCATCTGGACACCCAGACGGGAGTCCCTGTGCCTGGTTTAACTTTAGTTGGGGTTAGAATTTACAAAACGTCCCTGAGTCTCCTCCATGTCGTCAGTGAAAGACAGATGACAGAATTACAACCCTTTGAGTCAGGTACCGTCACATTTTATAGGGAAAAGGACTGCAGCTTTGGGAGATTAACTTGCTCCTGATCCAAAAAGGGGAAAAAAAAAAAAAGTAAGTGGCATAGTTAAAACGACAAGCCAGGATGCCTGGCTCCTCAGCTTGTTACTTGAATTTCTCCAGTGCCATTACTAGCTGGGTGGCATGTGGCAAGTCACTTAACCTCTCTGAATCTCAGTTTCCATGCTCATACATGGGATAATAATTCCTGTTTTGGCAAATTGTTGAGGTAATCAAAGTAAAGTAGCCTGCACAGTGCCTTAATATGGTACTTGCTCACTGGAGGCTTTCTTAATACCATCACCGGGTGCCTTCTCCTAAGGCCCTCACTATGTGGTTTCCAGCAGGTAAAGAGCAGCCCAATGTCATGGCCTCTTCTCTTGCTTTCCCCCCAGTCCTTCTTGTGCTCATTCCTTTTCTCCTTGCCACAGACTCAGGGCACCATCCTTCACTCTCTATGTCTTGTCCAGCGTCATGTGACAGCATCAAACATTCCTGGCCGAGTCGGCTCCCGCCGTCACCAGCCTGCCCCTCTGCAGCCCTGGACCCCTCAGCTGGGAGGGATGTGAAGACTAGTACCCGAGGAGCTTGTTCCTTACACTTTATGGGAGGCGGGCAGACAGGGGCTCTCCCGTCGCCACTGCTTTGGAGGTGTCAAAGCAACTTAGGTCAGAGCACTAACAAGAAAAGTAGATATTGAATTTTCTCCCTTTCTTCCTTCTTCCCTCCCTCCCTTCTTCTTTTCCTTCCTTGCCTCCTTAAACATCCAAAGTTAACCCCGAGTTAATCCTGCCCCTGAATTCATGACCCCTCCCCGGCATCAGCTGAGTCCAGATCACTCTAGGATTTTATTGTTTTCCTTCTTTCTCCTACAAGTCTGTGCCCACTCTCCTTCTCCCATGGGCTCTCACTCTGATGTATTCAATGTGTACCTTTGTTTAGATGTGTATTCTTGAACACTCAATAATGCTTTGTGTGATTTTAATGTACGTAGATGGTGGAGTGTGATAAATTGCAATCTTTCTGTTCCCTTTTATTTTTATTTTTTATTTTATTTTTTTAAAGATTTTATTTATTTATTTGTCAGAGAGAGAGAGAGAGAGAGAGCACAAGCAGGGGGAGCGGCAGGCAGAGGGAGAAGCAGGCTCCCCGCTGAGCTAGGAGCCTGATGCGGGGCTCGATCCCAGGACCCCGGGATCATGACCTGAGCCGAAGGCAGACACTTAACCAACTGAGCCACCCAGGCATCCCGCCTCTGTCCCCTTTTAAATAACTCAGCAGCAACTACATAGAAATCTAGGGCATTGATCTGGATTGCTGCCCACTTTCCTTTGGATGCATACACTTTTCTGTTCTGGGTTGTTCCTAATTTCCTACCATCTCAAACCACATTTGATGACTCTCTGGGTGCAAGTGTGCTCTGGGACCTTTGGAAGAGTTTCTCAGGGATTTCGATGCAGAGATGGTCTTCTGGGACATCTAAATCCACTAAATGCCAATATACTTTCCAAAGTTTTCTTTTGTTCACTTTGATATTTTGTTTCAAAATTTCTCTCTAGAGAATTCTATAAAATTTCAATAAAAATACGGGCAAAATCAACTCCCCTTTCGTACTTAGTATTAAGGAAAGATTATATCAAAAAATGTCAAGGAAAATATATACCAAGCATTACTTTATCTGTGTAATTCAGGTTGATCCATTCCTAGAGGCCAATGGCATTAGTGTAAGGTCCAAACAGAAATCCCATTTGTTCAGAAGATTGTCTCTGGTGATGCTGTATTGGGAATGACGAGGCAGTGCATTCATCATCCACTGCCTGATATATTGAATCACTGACTTGTGTACGCTCAGCCATTCAGACATTGAACAGGTAGGTTCTGTGAACCCGCCATGCTGTGGATATGGTGCCCGGCAATGTGAGCCGGGGGGGAGGGGGTTGGTGGTGTTACACAATGCTATCTAACCTGGTGGATTATAAAAGCAGGGGGAGACAGACATTATACATATAACCACACAATCTTGCATGGCAAATTATTATATATGCTATAAAGGAAAATCAGGTCATGCTGCAAGCAGGGCTGGCTTCATGGGCATGCAATCTGTGTAGTTACACAGAGCCCTGTGGTCAGAAGGGCCCTGTGCTTGATTAAAGGCTTCGCTGTTGTCTTCTTAATCACCGTTGGACAAGGAGTGCTGTGTTTTCATTTTCTGCTGGTCCCCGCAAAGTATGTTGCTGGTCCTGGCTGTGAGAGGGTACGAAAGGAGACTTTGATTGGTTGGGGATGTCAGTGAGGGTGCCCTGATAAGCCCTCTCAGGTGGTTTCTGGAGGTGGGTGCAGACCGGAGGGGAGGGAGATTTAGTGGAGAAGTAACGTTCGTGAAGACCCTCAGTCCAGAGAGAACTTGATGTGTTTGAGGAACTCAGAGAAGGGTCCTGTGGTCAGATCACAGAGAGCAAGGAGCAGAGAGGCATCAGAAAGCCCGATGTGGATGGCAGGTGCCAAAATGCATAGGCTCCTGGGGGCTGGGCAAAGATGTTCCGCCCCCCTGTGTCTGTGAACCCTCATTCTTTTGTTCATATTTGGAAGGGTAGGTTGAGGGATCTGGCGTGGGCTTGCATCTGCTCAGATATAGGTAGGTCTACAGTCCTAGTAAGGTTCTCTTCCCAATGGGCGGGCCAACCGAGTGCTGAGTGCACCCAGGTGGGTCATGTTAGCTGGCAGGTGGGGGCAGGATGGGAAGCCTTCCCAAACTGCAGTGTGTGGGGCTTTACTAGGTTCTCAACCCCACTTGGAAGCCCTCACGTGCCCTTCAGTACAATTTAGTATAATTCTTAGGGATAAACTCTGACTGAGGTGACCTTAAATGTTTCCCTCAGCTTTACCAAATCTTGGGTTTCTTTCTGCCTCTAATCCCTGGCCTCCCCTTCTTAGAGCATTTACTTTAGAAAACTTGAAATTGTAAAGTCTTTCTCTGTCCCTTTGAAATACATAAAAATCTCCCAGACTTCTTGCCAGTTTTACAACCCAGGAAGGACCTGGTAGGACCAAGTCTCAAGGACCTGGAAGCCATCCATTTGAAATGTGATCTTCAAGGAAGACAGCACCCTTCTATCCCGGTCTCTGTGGGACAGTGGGAGCCTAACTTTAATAGGTGCCAATTAGCAAACACAGATGGCTTAATCACAGAAAAGCACCTCTACAAACTCAGGAATCACTTGATGTGCTGGGCACATCCTATAGATCCTTTGGTAATTTTCTCTTTTTTTAAAGATTTTATTTATTTATTTGAGAGGGAGAG
This sequence comes from Zalophus californianus, assembly GCF_009762305.2. NCBI lineage: Eukaryota > Metazoa > Chordata > Mammalia > Carnivora > Otariidae > Zalophus > Zalophus californianus. Next base: position 23,431,147 of record NC_045610.1, read on the forward strand.
AGGATGAGAGATAGCATGAGAGGGAAGAGGGTCAGAGGGAGAAGCAGACTCCCCGATGAGCAGGGAGCCCGATGCGGGACTCGATCCCGGGACTCCAGGATCATGACCCGAGCCGAAGGCAGTCGCTTAACCAACTGAGCCACCCAGGCGCCCCCTTTGGTAATTTTCTTAGCTCACCCCAGCCCTTACGGATCCTCCTGCCTGTTGTTGCAGTGGGGTTGAGCTCATTCTCTCTTCCCTATTACGACAGTCTTGAGTAAAGTCTTGCTTGTTTAGCTTTGTCTAGGGCAAGTTTTTACTTTGACACTGCTGGGAATGGGTAGGACAAAGGCATCTGCCTCTAGCTGCTTGTGATGGCATCATCAGAACTCCCACCCACATCTCACTCCAGCTCTCCCCACCTGCCACCCAGAGCCCAGAGCCTCCACTGCTGTTTCCTCCTGCGTGTGTCCTGGGTTCCAGCCTCCTTGGCTATGTTCAATCTGTTCATAGCACTCTGTTCATTTTCCATCTTCCAGAAATTCAGTGAAAACTCTAGACTATTGATCTTCCTGCCACGAACTCTTTCTCTTTGGTTTCTTCAAAATTATTTCAGTGGGGTTTGGACAGGAGGAATTCTAAAATTAGGAGTTCTACCTGCCACCTTGAGCTAAATGTGCCATTAATTTCCAACTTGGCTCCAAGTGTTCTTTCTCTTTGTAAAGAGCTCTTTGAGCCCAAATTCCTGCCCAGAGAATAGAGCCTCTCAAAAATTTCAGAAAAAACAAACAATTACCTACCTCTACAAGTAATGAAATAAACTCATAGCAAAAGAAAAGAACAGTGGGGAATTCAGTTTGCACTGCTCTTCTCAAAAAATGCCAATGTATTAACTTCCATAAAGCAAAAAGTAGTCCAAACCCTCAGTGCAATCCCGTTTGGTCTTCATTTGATGAGTCACTGGTGAAGTACTAGAGCCACCTGCAGGTCATTTACCCACTTATTTCTTCCTTCCTTAGTAGTTGTTAAGAGGGTGGGAAGACATATTGTATAGCAATAGGCTTATGGAGGAGAAACTTACAGCAACCCCCACCGACCTCCTTGTCCTATGGAAAAGCATTATTGGACCAGTCACCACTGGATGCACCATGGGGAGTGCTCCTGGATGGATATTCTGCTGCTGAGTTGCTTCACCAATTTATAGGGAAGTCAGGAGGGGGCAGGGAAAACCAACTGCGCCTGCACAATGGGAGCTGTTTGGACTGGTCTTGCTGGGGAGAAAAGCATCTGGGGCTTAGATACCAGTTGTCCAGGGACATTTGCTTCCTGGCATAGGTATCATCTTCTCCCAGAAAGTAAATGTTTTAAGTTTTGTGGGCCACACAAAGCCTCTGTCACATCTGTCCCAATGTAAATATATGGGCATGGCTGTGTTCCAATAAAACTTAATTTGCAAAAACAGGCAGCAGGCTGGATTTGACCGCTGACCCTTAACCTAGAATCCTGGTAGAATCCAGCTCATGTTTTAGAGTAAGGGTGAGGGTGGAGAGATGCTTCGTAGGACATCAGCAAAGGGTTTGCCACTCCTAATTCACCCAACCAGTGCTACTTGGCCTCATGGAACTGACAGTCTTGTGAGGGAGAAAAGCATTAAAGAAATAATCATGTAGAATAAGTATGTAATTAAAAAGTATGATAAGAGCTAGGAAGGGTGAGTTATAGGATTTTATGAAACAGTATGACTGGAGGCCAAACTTACACTCCGGGTTAATCCAAGTCCACCCTAAGGAAGGACCAGTTAACTGAGACCTGAAGGGTGGGCTGGGAGGGAGTTAGCCAGCTAAGGGTGGGTGAAATGGAAACCCTAGGGAGGGAATAACACATGTGAAAGCCGAGGCAAAAATGAGGCTAGAGCATTTGAGGTAACGAAAGAAAGTCAGTGTGGCTGGAGCACAGAGACCAGTGGGGCAGGGTGAGCCTCAGGAGGAACGCAGGGGCCCCAGTATAGGGACATCTGGCAGGGAGGGTAAGGATTGTGGATTTTATTCCAGTTATCACGGGAAGCTCTTGAAGGGTTTTCAGGTGGCTGCAGTGGAGAATGGAGAGGGGTGGGCGAAGGATGGAAGTGGAGAGCCCAAGGGGAGCCGACTGTGGTCATCAGGGCGAGAGAGGAGGACAACTTCTGTTGGTGTGAGTTTGTTCACATCTGCAACTGAAGTTCTGTGTAGGAAGCCATTCGAAGTTCCTTTGATTTTTATCTCTATCTATCTACCTTTTTTAAAAAAAAGATTTTCTTTATTTATTTGACAGAGAGAGACACAGCGAGAGAGGGAACATAAGCAGGGGGAGAGGGAGAGGGAGAAGCAGACTTCCCGCGGAGCAGGGAGCCCGATGCGGGACTCGATCCCAGGACCCTGGGACCATGACCTGAGCCGAAGGCAGACGCTTCACGACTGAGCCATGCAGGCGCCCCTCTATGTTTAATTATAACCATTCTGCGGCTTACCCACTAGGGTACGGTGTTATTATCTTAAACACATTGTGATTACTAGGCCAGTTATTCGTGGTCTTCACCCGATCACCATCCCAGCAGTGGAGGGTTGCTTATTGGCCAAAAGAGACTTGAGACCTGGGTCTGCACACCTTAGGGGTGATTCCATTCCACCATGACTGGGTACATGGAGCTCTATTTTCAGTCGAGTTGACAACAGGAGGCTTGGAGTTCACTTCCTTTAAAATGGGTTGGTGGCTTCTAGGTTCTAATTATACCCTCAAATGATTCTTCTGTGTTACTTGTGTAGACAGAAGCCAGCACCTCTACGGAGGGTATAGCAAACATTCCTCATGGCTAGGCTACATTTTGTCATTTCTTTCGTTCTTTAGGACATCTATTACCATCTTCTCTGGCACTGAAGATGCTCCGATGCCTGTCCATCAGCCTTTAGATCTTTCATAATTCTTTTCCGTGATCTGTGTGGATGGAATTTTGTACCGTCTGCTAAGGTTATCACTGACTTTCTTTAGCCACTTCTTTCTGTATAATTGAATTCTGAATTTTCATGATCTTCCTGACTAGGCACCATTCTCAGATGCCTGATTGGATTCTGTATACCTGCCAAACCCTCATCTGCTTCTGAGACACATCATGAGGTCATGTGGATGAGGGATTGGATTGCGGTGGTGGTGGAAGAGCCAACGTAGGTGGATTTGAGAGAGATTTTGGCAGAGTGAAGGGATTTGTTGATGGATTGGATGGAGGGGGGGGGTGTAGTGAGGGTGAGGGGTTTTAAGGGTGACTTCCTGTTTTCAGCTTGAGTAGCCTGGAGAGTGAAGATTCTATTTCCTGAGGAGAGAAGCTTGAGGAAGGAGCATATCCCATGGCAATTACAGTTCCACATTCCCAGGACACTCAGTATCCATCTCAGCTCCCCACAGGGCCAAGCATCCCAAATAACTAAGAAGAATGGCAGCGAGAATGAAGTGCCATTGTGCTCTACTTTCCAGAACCTCTCTGTGAAGGTCATTAGTGGTTACCCCCCGCACTGGGAAGAAGTGCTCTTCAAGATGGAGTTGTTCCAAAAATTCTCTCCTGGAAGCCTTCTCCTCTTTAGGTTTGTTTCTGAGCCTAAGTGACTCCATCCATCCATCCATCCATCCATCCGCCCAATAGTGCCTACTCTGTACCAGGTCCTCTCTAGGCACTGAGGGTAGAACAGTGAATAAATATTAAAAAATCTCTGCCCTCATGAAGTTTACATTCTAATTACAAGGAGACAGATAAACATAAATAAGTAAATATATAGTATAATACAAGCTGGCAAGTACTTTGGAGGTAATGGCAACAAGTGGGGAAGGAGGTTAAGGAATTGTGTGTGTGTGTGTGTGTGTGTGTGTGTGTGTGTGTGTGTAGAAAGGCTACATATTACAGGATGTTCAAGGAAGGCTTTCCTGATAAGGCGACATTTGAGCATGACCTAAAGGAAACTGACCAGAGATGGAGGCGGAAGTTTCTAGCAAAGGAACAGGCACAAAACCCTGGGGCTGGATCCTGCCTGTTGTGTTTGGGGAACCACACAGAAGGCACTGAAGTGGAGTGGAGGAAGCTAGGGAGAAGGTAAGAGATGAGGTCAGGTGGTGTGGGGCTGGTGGGCAAATCATGCAGGATTTTGTAGACTTTGGAAGGCAGCTATGCTCACATGACTTTGACTCTGAGATAGGAAATCATTGGGGGTGCAGTTTGAGCAGGAGAATGGAATGATCTGACTTATGTTTGAAAGGATCATTGGCCGTTCTGTTGAGATTACAAGCATGGAGACTCTTACGAGGTTACTTTGGTCATCTTGGGGAGAGATGGTGGGTGGTGGAGTAACAGCAGAGGCGGCCGTGAGTGCTCAGCTTTGGGTGCGGGAAGTACAAGATAGGTGATAGGGGGAAAGAAGGAGCAGAATCACGGATGGCTACAGGATTTTGTTCAGAACAGTTGGAAGGATGTTGCTACCGTTTACTGAGATGGAAAGACAAGGGAGGAGCAGATTTGGGGACATTTCAGGAGTCCAGTTTGGGCCAGCTAATTTTGAGAAGCTCTTAGACACCTGAGTGGAGGCGCCTGGGCTGAAGAAGTATAAATTTGGACCTTGTCAGCATATACGGGAATATGGAAGCTATGAGTCTGGCTGAGGTCACCTAGCGAGAGGGATGGATGAGGGAGGGTTAGGAGGACTGTGCCCTAAAAGGACTTTATAGTAAAACAGGAGTAATGAGCGGGACACCACAGGGAAGTGAAGGTGGTTAAAAGATGTTGTGTACGTACAGCACTTTGCACAATTCTTGACACATAGTAGGTGCCTCCCTAAGCTCCTTCCTTCTCTCCTATAGGCAGACAGGCTCACTTGGCTGGGGGCCAGATGGCTGTGCTAACCTGTAGGACTATGAGTAGCTTGGAGAGTGGAGATTCTATTGACCCCTGCACTCCTTCCCATCCTTCCCAGAGACCCCAGGCCCTCCCACCTCCTCAATGATTCTTTGGCTTTGGGATTTGCGCTCCCTCAAAACTTCGACCATATTTTAGTGTGAATGGAGGTGCGGAGAACTGGTTTCCAGATGGGATTTGAACGAGAGTAAGCCCAGGTGCATTACGGCTCTAAGGGTTGGAATTTGGAAGAGTGAGGAGCAGGAAAGTGAGGAAATGGGCCTCGACGGAGGAATGTGAGGACACTTAAGATAGACTGTTAGTGGGGCACCTGGGTGGCTCAGTTGGTTAAGCGACTGCCTTCGGCTTGGGTCATGATCCTGGAGTCCCGGGATCGAGTCCCGCATCGGGCTCCCTGCTCGGCAGGGAGTCTGCTTCTCCCTCTGGCCCTCTTCCCTCTCGTGCTTTCTATCTCTCATTCTCTCTCTCTCTCTCAAATAAATAAATAAAATCTTTAAAAAAAAAAAGACTGTTAGTTTCCTAACCTTGCCCCAGACAGTAGACGGCCCCTCACACCCCACCACTAAACTCACGGATGTGCAGAGATCTCTGACCTATGGTGCCAAACAGGATCTTTCTTCTGCAGGAGTTAGGACTGAGGCAGAAAGCTGTAGTGTGTCTTCCGCAAGACCTGAGTCTGGGGGTATGGGTTGAACAACCCAGCGTCCCCGAGGCCCTTCTCTGGTCTGTGTCCAAGTGAAGCATGGCCAGGCTGGCGTTAGCCTCAGCATCCCCCAGAGCAGAGCTGAGTACCTCCCACCTACCTCCCTTTTCCTCCTTGTACCCTACGGAGAACTGCCTTGTACCTGGCTCTGTCTTTAATTGGGGCAGTGGTGGGGGCGAGTTCAGATGTCCAAAGTCACTTCCACACCGGGCATCAGGGATGAGGGCCAAGGGAGCAACCGAAGAGACTGCAGGCAGGATCTCAGGGTTTGGGGTGCGTGGCTTTAGGCGCAGAGAACAAGGTGTTACTTACACTAGGTCTTCACGGGTGGTCAGAGAAGTAAATGTTTAAATGGCAGAGGTGCGGGGAAGAGCCTCCAGGGAAGGGGGGGGCTGCAGCCCCCAGTATGGATGATGGGAATGATGTGTTAGGTGTGCACCTCAACCGGCTACTTTCCATGCAAACGAACAGTTTGTCTGGATTTTCACGCTGTTCCTGTGATATAAGGCCCCGAACAAGGGGTCGCTTGTGTTCAGTACTCCTGATTCTAACTCTGCCCCCATCATCCCACTATGTAAATTAGTTCATATGGAAGAGTCTAGAACAGCACCTGATACATAGTTAATACCGTAGAAGTGTCTATAAAAGAAGAGACATAACCAGCTGTCTGTGAGAGAATCAGTTCAAACCACCCAGTTTCCTTTCTGGGGCATGGCTTTATTTCAACAACTGGCTGCCTGCAAAGGGGAGACAGATGCTGTCTGGGGGCCACAGTGTCCTCAGGTCCCAGACGGCAGTGTCAAAGCGAAGCTTCAGGAAAGAGCAGGATTCATTAGAGAATGGGAGCACAGAAAAGCAAGAAAGAGTTTCAATTTGGACCAGGACAACTCCCAGGGACCTTCTGGGGCTGAGAGAGTTGGGGAGGGAAGGGGGCTCCGTGGCGTCTCTTCACACTCCCTTGGCCATGCGGGCCCCAGTGCTCCCAGACAACTTAGACGCGTGGTCTAGGTGTCTGATGTACTCCTGCACCCAGGCAACATTGGGGTTGGCGCAGATCTGTCGGCCCTGTTGCATGAGGAAGCTGTGGAACAAGGAGAAAGGGGAAATTGAGTCAGCAGGCAGAGAGGAGCCCAGCTCCTTCTCTACCCAGCTTGAGCTTCCCCACCTCTCTCTCTGCTGGACGTGGGCCCTTCACACAGAGAAGGACACCCCACTTTCTGTTGCTCCCCAAGGAGTCCGTGAAGACCCTACCACCGGCTCCCATTACCTCCCTGGAGGCCAAGCTCAGGCTGGGAAGTCCCCAGGGTGCTGCTCAGCTGGTTCTTCCTGTGCTCCCCCCACTTCCTAGCTAGTCCTACCCCTCTGCTTCCTTCTCCCAGGCCCTCCTGGTTCTCATATTTATACCCCCTTCCGCCCCCAGCATGGCCGAACTCACATGACCCCTGGTGTGGGGCACTGGTCACTGGTCCTGTCATAACCTTTCACAATCCGGAGTGGGACCTTCCGTGAGATGTAGGTGAAACAGCACAGATGGGAGGTTAATTTATTAACTGGTTCTGCAAGGTAGAGGGCCATGTGATGATGAAAGCTTTTCCACAAGGAAGCGTAAACCTGTATCTCTATCGCGCAGATCATCAGAGGAGGAGACCAGACCAGAGCACCTGGGAGGGAGTAAGGCCTGGCTTCTTGCAGCCCGTCCTCCTCTCCTTCTTTTTTTTTTTTTAAAGAATTTTATTTATTTATTTGAGAGAGAGAGAATGAGAGATAGAGAGCACGAGAGGGAAGAGGGTCGGAGGGAGAAGCAGACTCCCTGCCGAGCAGGGAGCCCGATGTGGGACTCGATCCCGGGACTCCAGGATCATGACCTGAGCCGAAGGCAGTCGCTTAACCAACTGAGCCACCCAGGTGCCCCCTCCTCTCCTTCTTAAATTATCCTTGTCTAGGGGCCCCTGGTTGGCTCGCACAGTAGGGCATGGGACTCTTGATCTCAGGGTCGTGAGTCTGAGCACCACGTTGGGTGTAGAGGTGACTTAAAAAAAATTATCCTCCTCTAAAACCTCTCTTCCCTGCCCACTGCTGGCCCCTGCTGACTTCTCTCTGACCCTTCCCTCGGGCTGGGGTGTGACTCCCGGTTGAAGTGTTTCAAATTTCTGACAGTCGGCAGGATTGGGGAATAAGAAATCAGAATTCCTGGGAATTCTTAACTCATAAATTATTCCGTTTTCTTTTTAAGAATTGAGATGTAATTCCATGATTCATCAAAAACTGATGATATAATGTATGGTGATTAACATAACATAAAAGAAAAGAATTGAGGGGGCGCCTGGGTGGCTCAGTTGTTAAGCGTCTGCCTTCGGCTCAGGTCATGATCCCAGGGTCCTGGGATCGAGCCCCGCATCGGGCTCCCTGCTCCGTGGGAAGCCTGCCTCTCCCTCTCCCACTCCCCCTGCTTGTGTTCCCTCTCTGGCTGCGTCTCTCTGTCAAATAAATAAATAAAATCTTTAACAATAAATAAATAAAAAAAAATTTAAAAAAAGAATTGAGATGTAATTGACAATATAACATTGTATTCGATTTAGGTGTACTGTATATTTTCCATAACACTTTATTTTCATGTTTCTAAATAATAATTCACGACCATATGCTAAACAATGAATTGCTTTTCTGTGATAGGGTTGTACTGAAAGTTTCAGAGGTTTTCTGTAAAAAACAAAAAAAAGGTAAGGTAATAAATGGTCTCTAAGTGTTGTGACAAGATTATATACTCAATAACATGTGGAATGTTCTCTGGCAGATACAGTCGCTAACAGAAAATATGGAAAGAAGGGAACATTGATACAGAATAAATGGCCAAGAAAAAATTATTTAAAAAGTGGGAAAAAAATACTACAGTTGTTTAATATTTAAAATATTTAAAATTTATCATTCAAAAATGAATTTTTAAAACACAGAAGCATTAATTGCCCTATTTGTAGCCTTTATCTTTGTGTTGTAACAAATATTGCAAATGTAGAAACATTTTTTCCATTTTTGCCGTGCGGTGCTGTTGGCCAAATCTTTCAAACTGTGTCCAAGTGCATCTTCCAGTTGGGTGTTAGAATCTATAATCTTTCCTACAAGCTCATTTCCTTTTTTATCAATGGGAGTATCTTGTCCGCTTGTACTGACTGGTTTTCCCATTCAAGTCAATAGTGCTTTTGTTAATTTAGATTTTATGTACGAATTAGCAAACGTTTCTGGTGTCACGTCCCAGTAGTCTACAACATTTATACATTTTCTCTTTGTATTTCTTCTGCAAAAGCATTTATAAAGAACTAGAGCCCTGTAACAATTATTCAAACACTGGGCAACGTCCATGAACATTATTGTTCAAGTAACAGAATATTCACATCTCCTAGCAGGAATCGCAGTTGAAATGGCCCACTGAAGGACGTATTTTGCTTTTAAAACTTGTTCCTCGAAACACCACTTACATGATTTGTGCTAAGTGTATGAGGTAAACACTCAGCGGCAGACAGGGCCATGGACTTATACTTGTGACATGGCTACAGCTCCAAGCTGTCAGGTCCTGGTCACTTCCCCCCTGCATGCTCTTGCTCCGGTTTCCCGAAATGCTGATCTTAACATTACATCCCCCGTGTCACGTGTTTCCTGCTTTTGCTCCACATGTCAGTGGGTTCCTTTAAATCAGTAACACCTCCATATGGATTGTTAAGCTTTAATTCTTGCAAGAATTTTCCACATATTCCCAGTTTCTCAACTGAGTTTTCTTAGGACTTGGGATTTGGAAAAACATAGTTTCCTGACATGCTGAGAAGGAGTTGCCCTATGAATTGCTAGGGAATGTGCAGGGTGGGCTACAGCAGGGCAGGACCGGCCCCTCCATATGAGAGGGTCCTCTTTCACGGGTCTCGAGAGAATGATAGAAGGGGGAGGTTTATGATGTTATAATGAGCAGAGCCTTGGCTACAAAGCAGGAAAGCTACACTTGTCCTTGTCTCTGTTCCTGAAAGCTATGTGACTCCGGACAGGACACCCACCCTTTCCAAACCTGTCTCCTTAAAACGGCAAATATCGATGGGGCAAGTACTGTGTATTGATTTATATGCTGATGACTGTTTAAGTCAGGGCCTCCTTACCCCTGTGTAACAGACGGAGAACCTGAGGCTCAGGAGGCCTGAAAGAGACAAGGAAGGTCCACAAGCTGACCAGGGCAGAGCTTCTAGAATGAGGCTCCCTGGGAGTAGAGACAGTGTCTGCCTCTGTCCCTCACTGTAGCCCAGCATGTTTACTGAAAGGGTGGCAGGAGTAGGCTTTTAATATATATTTGTTGAATGAATGAATGAATTCAACTTGAATCTATGTCTCCCTGACCATAAAGCCAGTTATTTCTCCATTCTGGGTTGCTGTTCTCTGAAGAAGAAAAAAAAAAAGAGTCTCTACCATAGGCCTGGTGTGTGGCTTAGTTCCTGACTCTCCATTCCTCATGCCAGCCTTTTGAGAAAGTATCCCTTATCCCATCTGCAGATGAGAGGCCCCACGATGATCACGGGAATTACGGGGAAGCATTACGGAGGGAGTTCTATAGCTAGTTGCAGTCACAATTCCTGGAAAACCGGCCATCATTCCTTGGACTAGCAGGGATGCCGGATCAGAGTTCTAGGATTGAGTGTATTTCTGTCTCTGATTTTGGTTGAAATTCAGCTCCGGAGAATAGTTTCCTGGGAAATCTCCCTCCACTCCCTGCCACCGCCCCAGGGTCCCACTGTGCCACCTTCTCCCCTGGTTCCCGCTCCCTGAAGAGAGGCAACCATGCCTGTTTAGGGTGGAAAGGGCAGTGAGCTGGGGGTCAGGACACCTGGGGTCTAGCCCTGCCTTTCTCAGTCGCCTGCTGTTGCCTCTGCTTGGAGTATCTCACAGATACTTATTAAGAGCTTACTGCAGGGGGCGGAGCAAGATGGCGGAGGAGTAGGAGACCTAGATTTCATCTGGTCTCAGGAATTCAGCTGAATAGGGATCAAACCATTCTGAACACCTACGAACTCAACAGGAGATCAAAGAGGAGAGTAGCAACAACTCTCTGAACAGAGAAGCGACCACTTTCTGGAAGGTAGGACGTGCGGAGAAGTGAATCCGAGGCGATATTCGGGAGGATAGACGGCGGGGGAGGGGGCCTCCGCCGGCCGCTTCTGGCAAGTGCTAGAGCCGCGGAGCACAAAATCGGACCTTTTAGAAGTCGGCTCCGCTGAGGGACGTCACTCCAGTGGCTAAGCGGGGGGTGGAACCCTCGCGGGACAGTGTGGTCTCAGGACCCTCGGGGTCACAGAAAGACCGGGGGAGCCTGAGTGCGGCAGAGCTCCCAGGTATCGGAGCAGGGAAGCCGGCTGCAGAGACGGAGCTGAGGCGCGGGCTCTCAGCTTGGGGTGGCCATAAACTGTGATCCGCGGCACAGTCGGGCCACTGCTCCTGCAGCAGGGACCCAACAGGTGGCAGATCCGGGGAGACTCCCCTTCCTCCCCCAGGAGGACCGGTGCGGGAACGCACTGCAGGGATCTGCTGGGTTTGGGGACTCCACACGGGGTCGGGTGCCACAGATACAAATGCTCGGTCACAGGCCGGGTGAGCACGGAGTGCTGCCGGAGACCAGGGACAAGGGAGTGACTGCTTTTCTCTGGGGGCGCACTGAGGAGCGGGGCCCCGAGTTCTCAGCTCCTTCGGGCGGAGTTTGGGAGGCCACCATTTTGCTCTGGTCCTCCAAGGCTGTACGGAGAGCTTGCAGGGAACAAAAGCTCCTGAGATCAAACCCGAGCAGCTTGCTTAGCCCGGACCGACAAGGGCGGGGCAATTCAGCCTCCGGCAAAGACATTTGGAAACCACAGCAACAGGCCCCTCCCCCCAGAAGATCAGCACGAACAGCCAGCAAGCCAAGACCAAGTTTACCAATCAAGGAGAACCGGAGAACTCCAGCGCTAGGGGAATACTGCACATAGACTTCATGGCTTTTTTTTTCCATGATTCATTAGTTCATCAAAGTTAATTTTTGTTAACTGTTTTTTTTTCTTTTTCTTTTTCCCTTTTTCAACCAACATCTTATCAATCTCTTTTAAAAAAAAACATTTTTTATTTTTCATTTTTGGAGTCATATTTTATCCCTTCATAGTAGTTAGCCTTATTTTTGGCATATATATATAAGTTGTTCTCTCTTTAAAATTTTGAGATACAGTTTCTTCTAACAGATCAAAATATACCCTAAATCACTAGTGTATGGCTCTGTTCTAGTCTCCTGCCTGATCACATTCTCTCCCTTTTTTCTTTCTTTTTTTTTTAAATCTTCTTTCTTTTTTCAAACAACTTCTTATCAAGTCCTTTTATAAAATCTATTATAATTTTCATCCTTACAGTCATCTTCTATCCCTTCATTGTATCAACCCTTATTTTGTACATATATGTCTTTCTTCCTTTAAAATTTTAGGAGGCACTTTTTTCTAACAGAACAAAATACGCCCAAAATCTAGTGTGTGGCACTGATCTATGCACTAGCCTGATCATATTTGATCACATTCTGCTTTTTTTGTATTGTTCTGTTTTTGTTTTTACCTTTTTTTTTTTCTCTATTTCTTTTTTCTTTCTTTCCCTTTCTTTTCCCCTGGTTTCAGGTCTTTTCGGATTTGTATACAGTATATTTGCTGGGGACGTTGTAAACCTGTTAGCATTTTGTTCTCTCATTCATCTATTCTCCTCTGGACAAAATGACAAGACGAAAAAAATCACCTCAGCAAAAAGAACAAGAGGTAGTACCGTCAGCCAGGGACCTACTCAATACGGACATTAGTACGATGTCGGACCTAGAGTTCAGAATCATGACTTTAAAGATACTAGCTGGGCTTGAAAAAAGCGTGGAAGTTATTAGAGAAACCCTTTCTGGAGAAATAAAAGAACTAAAATCTAACCAAGTCGAAATCAAAAAGGCTATTGATGAGGTGCAATCAAAAATGGGGGCACTAACTGCTAGGATAAATGAGGCAGAAGAGAGAATCAGTGATATAGAAGACCAAATGATGGAAAGTAAAGAGGCTGAGAAAAAGAGGGAGAAACAACTACAGGACCACGAAGGCAGAATTCGAGAGATAAGTGATTCGATAAGACGAAACAACATTAGAATAATTGGGATCCCAGAAGAAGAAGAAAGAGAGAGAGGGGCAGAAGGTATATTGGAGCAAATAATAGCAGAGAACTTCCCTAATGTGAGGAAGGAAACAGGCATCAAAATCCAGGAGGCACAGAGAACCCCTCTCAAAATCAATAAAAATAGGTCAACACCCCGACATCTAATAGTAAAACTTACGAGTCTCAGAGACAAAGAGAAAATCCTGAAAGCAGCTCGGGAGAAGAGATATGTAACCTACAATGGTAAAAATATTAGATAGGCAACAGACCTATCCACAGAGACCTGGCAGGCCAGAAAGGACTGGCAAGATATCTTCAGAGCACTAAACGAGAAAAATAGGCAGCCAAGAATACTATATCCAGCTAGGCTGTCATTGAAAATAGAAGGAGAGATAAAAAGCTTCCAGAACAAACAAAAACTAAAGGAATTTGCAAACATGAAACCAGCCCTCCAAGAAATATTGAAAGGGGTCCTCTAAGCAAAGAGAGAGCCTAAAAGCAGCAAAGATCAGAAAGGAACACAGACAACATACAGTAACAGTCACCTTACAGGCAAATACAATGGCACTAAATTCATACCTTTCAATAGTTACCCTGAATGTAAATGGGCTCAATGCCCCAATCAAAAGACACAGGCTATCAGATTGGATTAAAAAACAAGACCCATCCATATGCTGTCTGCAAGAGACTCATTTTAGACCCAAAGACACCCCCAGATTGAAAGTGAGGGGGTGGAAAACCATTTACCATGCTAATGGACACCAAAAGAAAGCTGGGGTGGCAATCCTTATATCAGACAAACTAGATTTTAAAACAAAGACTGTAATAAGAGATGAGGAAGGACACTATATCCTACTTAAAGGGTCTATCCAACAAGAAGATCTAACAATTGTAAATATCTATGCCCCAAACATGGGAGCAGCCAATTATATAAGGCAAATAATAACAAAAGCAAAGAAACACATTGACAACAATACAATAATAGTGGGGGACTTTAACACCCCCCTGACTGAAATGGACAGATCATCTAAGCAAAAGATCAACAAGGATATAAAGACTTTAAATGACACACTGGACCAAATGGACTTCACAGACATATTCAGAACATTCCATCCCAAAGCAACGGAATACACATTCTTCTCTAGTGCCCATGGAACATTCTCCAGAATTGATCACATCCTAGGTCACAAATCAGGTCTCAACCGGTACCAAAAGATTGGGATCATTCCCTGCATATTTTCAGACCACAATGCTTTGAAACTAGAACTCAATCACAAGAGGAAAGTCGGAAAGAACTCAAATACATGGAGGCTAAAGAGCATCCTACTAAAGAATGAATGGGTCAACCAGGAAATTAAAGAAGAATTAAAAAAATTCATGGAAACCAATGAAAATGAAAACACAACTGTTCAGAATCTTTGGGATACAGCAAAGGCAGTCCTGAGAGGAAAGTATATAGCAATACAAGCCTTTCTCAAGAAACAAGAAAGGTCTCAAATACACAATCTAACCCTACACCTAAAGGAGCTGGAGAAAGAACAGCAAAGAAAGCCTAAACCCAGCAGGAGAAGAGAAATAATAATAAAGATCAGAGCAGAAATCAATGAAATAGAAACCAAAAGAACAGTAGAACAGATCAACGAAACTAGGAGCTGGTTCTTTGAAAGAATTAACAAGATTGATAAACCCCTGGCCAGACTTATCAAAAAGAAAAGAGAAATGACCCAAATCAACAAAATCATGAATGAAAGAGGAGAGATCACAACCAACACCAAAGAAATACAAACAATTATAAGAACATATTATGAGCAACTCTATGCCAGCAAATTAGATAACCTGGAAGAAATGGGTGCATTCCTAGAGATGTATCAACTACCAAAACTGAACCAGGAAGAAATAGAAAACCTGAACAGACCTATAACCACTAAGGAAATTGAAGCAGTCATCAAAAATCTCCCAACAAACAAAAGCCCAGGGCCAGATGGCTTCCCAGGGGAATTCTATCAGACATTTAAAGAAGAATTAATACCTATTCTCCTGAAACTGTTCCAAAAAATAGAAATGGAAAGAAAACTTCCAAATTCATTTTATGAGGCCACCATTACCTTGATCCCAAAACCAGACAAAGACCCCATCAAAAAGGAGAATTACAGACCAATATCCTTGATGAACATGGATGCAGAAATTCTCACCAAAATACTAGCCAATAGGATCCAACAGTACATTAAAAGGATTATTCACCGTGACCAAGTGGGATTTATCCCTGGGCTGCAAGGCTGGTTCAACATCCGCAAATCAACCAACGTGATACAATACATTAACAAAAGAAAGAACAAGAATCATATGATCCTCTCAATAGATGCAGAAAAAGCATTTGACAAAGTACAACATCCTTTCTTGATCAAAAAACTTCAGAGTATAGGGATAGAGGGTACATACCTCAATATCATAAAAGCCATCTACGAAAAACTTACAGCAAATATCATTCTCAATGGGGAAAAGCTGAGAGCTTTTCCCCTAAGGTCAGGAACGCGGCAGGGATGTTCACTCTCACCACTGCTATTCAACATAGTATTAGAAGTCCTAGCCACAGCAATCAGACAACAAAAAGAAATCAAAGGCATCCAAATCGGCAAAGAGGAAGTCAAACTCTCACTCTTTGCAGATGATATGATACTTTATGTGGAAAACCCAAAGGACTCCACCCCAAAACTGCTAGAACTCATACAGGAATTCAGTCAAGTAGCAGGCTATAAAATCAATGCACAGAAATCAGTGGCATTCCTATACACCAACAACAAGACAGAAGAGAGACAAATCAAGGAGTCGATCCCATTTACAATTGCACCCAAAACCATAAGATACCTAGGAATAAATTTAACCAAAGAGGCAAAGGATCTGTACTCAGAAAACTATAAAATACTCAGGAAAGAAATTGAAGAAGACACAAAGAAATGGAAAAACGTTCCATGCTCGTGGATTGGAAGAACCAACATTGTGAAGATGTCAGTGCTACCTAGAGCAATCTACACATTCAATGCAATCCCCATCAAAATACCATCCACTTTTTTCAAAGAAATGGAACAAATAATCCTAACATTTGTATGGAACCAGAAGAGACCCCGAATAGCCAGAGGAATGTTGAAAAAGCAAACCAAAGCTGGCGGCATCACAATTCCGGACTTCCAGCTCTATTACAAAGCTGTCATCATCAAGACAGTATGGTACTGGCACAAAAACAGACACAAAGATCAATGGAACAGAACCGAGAGCCCAGAAATGGACCCTCAACTCTATGGTCAACTCATCTTTGACAAAGCAGGAAAGAATGTCCAGTGGAAAAATGACAGTCTCTTCAACAAATGGTGTTGGGAAAATTGGACAGCCACATGCAGAAGAATGAAACTGGACCATTTCCTTACACCACACACAAAAATAGACTCCAAATGGTTGAAAGACCTAAACGTGAGACAGGAGTCCATCCAAATCCTAAAGGAGAACACAGGTAGCAACCTCTTCGACCTCAGCCGCAGCAACTTCTTCCTAGAAACATCACCAAAGGCACAGGAAGCCAGGGCAAAAATGAACTATTGGGATTTCCTCAAGATAAAAAGCTTTTGCACAGCAAAAGAAACAGTCCACAAAACCAAAAGACAACCGACAGAATGGGAGAAAATATTTGCAAATGACATATCAGATAAAGGGCTAGTCTCCAAAATCTAGAAAGAACTTATCAAACTCAACACCCAAAGAACAAATAATCCAATCAAGAAATGGGCAGAAGACATGAACAGACATTTTTCCAAAGAAGACATCCAAATGGCCAACAGACACATGAAAAAGTGCTCAACATCGCTCGGCATCAGGGAAATCCAAATCAAAACCTCCATGAGATACCACCTCACACCCGTCAGGAATGGCTAAAATTAACAAGTCAGAAAACGACAGATGTTGGCGGGGATGTGGAGAAAGGGGAACCCTCCTACAGTGTTGGTGGGAATGCAAGCTGGTGCAACCCCTCTGGAAAACAGTATGGAGGTTCCTCAAACAGTTGAAATTAGAGCTACCATTCGATCCAGCAATTGCACTTCTGGGTATTTACCCCAAAGATAGAAATGTAGGGACCCGAAGGGGTACGTGCACCCCAATGTTTATAGCAGCAATGTCCACAATAGCCAAACTGTGGAAAGAGCCAAGATGTCCATCGACAGATGAATGGATAAAGAAGAAGTGGTATATATACACAATGGAATATTATGCAGCCATCAAAAGGAATGAGATCTTGCCATTTGCAACGACGTGGATGGAACTGGAGGGTGTTATGCTGAGTGAAATAAGTCAATCAGAGAAAGACATGTATCATATGACCTCACTGATATGAGGAATTCTTAATCTCAGGAACAAACTGAGGGTTGCTGGAGTGGTCGGGGGTGGGAAGGATGGGGTGGCTGGGTGATGGACATTGGGGAAGATATGTGCTACGGTGAGCACTGTGAATTGTGTCAGACTGTTAAATCACAGATCTGTACTTCTGAAACAAATAACGCAACATATTTTAAGAAAAAAGAAAAAGAAGAAGATAGCAGGAGAGGAAGAATGAAGGGGAGTAAGTCAGAGGGGGAGACGAACCAGGAGAGATGATGGACTCTGAAAAACAAACTGAGGTTTCTGGAGGGGTGGAGGTTGGGGGGATGGGTTAGCCTGGTGATGGGTATTGAGGAGGGCACATTCTGCATGGAGCACTGGGTGTTATGAACAAACAATGAATCATGGAACAGTACACCAAAACAAATTATGTAATATATGGTGATTAACATAACAATAAAAAAAAGAAAAATAAAAAAGAGCTTACTGCATGCCAGGAGCAGCTCTATGCTGTAGACATACGAGACAAATCTTTTTTTTTTTTAATAATTTTTTCTTGTTATGTTAATCACCATACATTACATCATTAGTTTTTGATATAGTGTTCCATGATTCATTGTTTGTGCGTAACACTCAGTGCTCCATGCAGAATGTGCCCTCTTTAATACCCATCACCAGGCTAACCCAAATCCCCACCCCCCTCCCCTCTAGAACCCTCAGTTTTTTCTCAGAGTCCATCGTCTCTCAGGTTCGTCTCCCCCTCCGACTTACTCCCCTTCATTCTTCCCCTCCTGCTATCTTCTTCTTTTTTTTTTCTTAACATATATTGCATTATTTGTTTCAGAAGTACAGATCTGTGATTCATCAGTCTTGTACAATTCACAGCGCTCACCATAGCACATACCCTCCCCAATGTCTATCACCCAGCCACCCCATCCCTCCCACCCCCCACCACTCCAGCAACCCTCAGTTTGTTTCCTGAGATTAAGAATTCCTCCTATCAGTGAGGTCCTATGACACATGTCTTTCTCTGATTGACTTATTTCACTCAGCATAACACCCCCCGGTTCCATCCACATCGTTGCAAATGGCAAGATCTCATTCCTTTTGATGGCTGCATAATATTCCATTGTGTATATATACCACATCTTCTTTATCCATTCATCTGTCGATGGACATCTTGGCTCTTTCCACAGTTTGGCTTGTGGACATTGCTGCTATAAACATTGGGGTGCACGTACCCCTTCGGATCCCTACATTTGTATCTTTGGGTAAAAACCCAGTAGTGCAATTGCTGGATCGTATGGTAGCTCTATTTTCAACTGTTTGAGGAACCTCCATACTGCTTTCCAGAGCGGTTGCACCAGCTTGCGTTCCCACCAACAGTGTAGGAGGGTTCCCCTTTCTCCACATCCCCGCCAACATCTGTCGTTTTCTGACTTGTTAATTTTAGCCATTCCTGACGGGTGTGAGGTGGTATCTCATGGAGGTTTTGATTTGGATTTCCCTGATGCCGAGCGATGTTGAGCACTTTTTCATGTGTCTGTTGGCCATTTGGATGTCTTCTTTGGAAAAATGTCTGTTCATGTCTTCTGCCCATTTTTTGATTGGATTATTTGTTCTTTGGGTGTTGAGTTTGATAAATTCTTTCTAGATTTTGGAGACTAGCCCTTTATCTGATATGTCATTTGCAAATATTTTCTCCCATTCTGTCGGTTGTCTTTTGGTTTTGTGGACTGTTTCTTTTGCTGTGCAAAAGCTTTTTATCTTGAGGAAATCCCAATAGTTCATTTTTGCTCTTGCTTCCCTTGCCTTTGGCGATGTTTCTAGGAAGAAGTTGCTGCGGCTGAGGTGGAAGAGGTTGCTGCCTGTGTTCTCCTTTAGGATTTGGATGGATTCCTGTCTCACGTTTAGGTCTTTCAACCATTTGGAGTCTATTTTTGTGTGTGGTGTAAGGAAATGGTCCAGTTTCATTCTTCTGCATGTGGCTGTCCAATTTTCCCAGCACCATTTGTTGAAGAGACACTCTTTTTGCCATTGGACATTCTTTCCTGCTTTGTCAAAGATGAGTTGACTGTAGAGTTGAGGGTCCATTTCTGGGCTCTCGATTCTGTTCCATTGATCTATGTGTCTGTTTTTGTGCGAGTACCATACTGTCTTGATGATGACAGCTTTGTAATAGAGCTGGAAGTCCGGAATCGTGATGCCGCCAGCTTTGCTTTTCTTTTTCAATATTCCTCTGGCTATTCGGGGTCTCTTCTGGTTCCATACAAATTTTAGGATGATTTGTTCCATTTCTTTGAAAAAGGTGGATGGTATTTTGATGGGGATTGCATTGAAGGTGTAGATTGCTCTAGGTACCACTGACATCTTCACAATGTTGGTTCTTCCAATCCACGGGCATGGAACGTTTTTCCATTTCTTTGTGTCTTCTTCAATTTCTTTCCTGAGTATTTTATAGTTTTCTGAGTACAGATCCTTTGCCTCTTTGGTTAGATTTATTCCTAGGTATCTTATGGTTTTGGGTGCAATTGTAAATGGGATCGACTCCTTGATTTGTCTCTCTTCTGTCTTGTTGTTGGTGTATAGGAATGCCACTGATTTCTGTGCATCGATTTTATAGCCTGCTACTTGACTGAATTCCTGTATGAGTTCTAGATATGAGACAAATCTTAAAGGGAGAGGGGGAAGGCTGATATTGGGGTCTCAGGCTCAATACCCCCACAAGTCAGGCAGACAGGCAGACAGGGTGTACGTGGCCCTGGCAGTGGGGGCCCCTAAGACCTGGGAGCGCACCCCCTGTCTAAAGGGACGGCACCCACCACTTCAGTCCCAGTGAAAGGTTGTGGGAACTCGGGCTCCCGTCTGCTTGGTCTTACATAGTTGCAAAAGAAACAAGAAATACAGATTTTCAAATGTTGGCAACCAATCAACATGTAAAACCACAACATGTAAAATATGTTGCGTTATTTGTTTCAGAAGTACATAAGCCATGAAGACAGTTTGAGCCTTTGCAGATTCCTCTGTCCCAGCCTATGCTTATGCGGGGGCTCCTATATATCTGCAAGAGGGTGCTAAGCAAGTAGCCCAGAGGGTGCTGGATTTGCTTCTCTCTGCTGGGAACCCCAGGGCCAGGGAGGCTGCATTCAGAGGCAGGATTTTCTCTCCCCAAAGGAGGCAGAAATGAGTCCAAACCAGGAACGGGGAGAGACCCTTGGTAAAGATGCTGTCTGTTTTGCAGCCTATTCTGGACCACCCCCATCTCCCTGCAACCCCCTGCTTCCAGCCACTGTACTATCTCTGTTCAGAGGAGTAAGAGAAACCGGCCTCACCTTCATTGGCCTCAGAGTGGAGGACAGCAAGAATGAGGAGGAAGACCAGGGTAGCCAGGATCACCTTCATCCTTCTGGCGGCTGACCAGCTGTAAGAGCAGGATGGGGCTGAAGACTCCTGAGTTCCCTGACTCTTTGAAATCTGGGCTCTGACCTTCCTTTGTAAGAGGGTGCTGGTGAGGAAGTCACGAGATAGAAGAATCCAAGATTGCATGGGAGTTTCGTTTCTTTGGAATTGTGACTGGTGACGTATCTAAAATACGAGAACTGAGTCAATTTATTCAAAGAGAAGTAGAAGACAGAGAATGGTCTCAGAATTCACATTTGGCTTGCATCTTGAGGGTGGTGGTAGGGGAAGGCCAGAGGTGAAGGGCTTTGGGGGAGAAATTGCCCTCCTTTTCTGTTCCTCCCCAGGGAGCCTGGTGAAGCCTCCTTGGGGGTGAGCCCACGTGGACCATGAGTCCAAAGGCCCAGGCAACTGTCTCAGGCTCAGGGATTCTAGGACCCACCAGGATGAAAGTGTGGGGGCCCTGTGCTCTGTCTACCTCCGGCACCAGGCCTGGACTCAAGCCTGATGGGGACTGGGAATGAGGTGCTGGATTTGGAGGGGATTCTGGGGTGGCTGGGCCTCACCGGCCAGGACTGGACTGAAACCCCTCACCTAGGGTGAGCTGGAGGCCCTGCCCTCTGCGCAGCACAGGGAGCTTGAGCGGATCCTTAGCAACCAAGGAAGGTGTACAGGGCTCTCAGCTTAGCCAGGGCTGCCTCCAGGACTGAGGCTGAGGGATGAGTTCCTTCTGGCTCAAGCTAGGGGAGCTGGGGACATGGCAATGTATCCCATAGAATACAATTGTATCTCAACACCCTTGAGTTTGTGCTGCAGGGTCCCTGCACATGAACACCACAGTGGTCCGTCTGGGACTAGGAGGTAGGGTGGCCAACCATCCCGGTTTGCCTGGGACGAGCAGGATCCCTGGGATGTGGCACCTTCGGTGCTAACACAGGGATGAGTTGGTCACCCTACTGAGAGGTCAGACAGATGTGGCTGTCCCCCACCTCTACTCCCACCAAAATCAGATTAAGCACCTGTGGGTTTTTTTTCAAAAATTTTTTGTTGTGGTAAAATATATATAACATAACATTTGCCCTTGTAAACATTTTTAAATGTGCAGGTCAGTGGTATTAGGTACATCTATATATTGTGCAATCATTACCACCATCCAAGTGCAGAACTTTTTTTATCTTGCAAAACCGGAACTCTGCACCCATCAAACAATAACTCCCCTCCCCTCCTCCCCAGCCACAGGCTATTGCCTCTCTACTTTGTCTCTCTGAATTTGACTGCTCTAGGTACCTCATAATATTAGTGGAATCATACAGTATTTATTTTTGGTGACTGGCTTATTTCACCTAGCATGTCCTCAAGGATCATCCATTTTGTAGCATATGCCATAATTTCCTTCTAAGGCCAAATAATATTCCATTGTATGGATATACCACATTTTGTTATCCATTTATCTGTTGATGGATACTTGGACTGCTTCTGTGTTTTAGCTATTGTGAATAATGTTACTGTGGACAGGGGTGTACACATGTCTCTTTGAGACCCTGTTTTCAATTCTTTGGGGTATATACCCAGAAGTGGAGTTGCTGGGTCATATAGTAAATCAATTTTTAATTTTTTGAGGAACCGCCATACTGTTTTCCACAGCCTTTGTACCATTTTATATTCCCAACAACAATACACAAGACTTCCAATTTCTTTATATCTTTGCCAACATTTGTTATTTTCTGGGTTTGTTTGTTTGTTTGGTTTTTTTTTTGGCCGTAGCCATACTAATGGGTGTGGGGTGGTATCTCATTATGGTTTTGATTTAAACATCCGTATTTTTTATCAGTTTTATATAAGGGGGTTCCAGGTAAGTTTGTTTGCAAAGAAAGTGTTTCCCTCCTAAAAAGAAAAATTTAAACCCCTGTTCTAATGGAAAGAATAGGAGCTTGTCCCCTTGGTTAGCACAACATCAGATGCGGGAGGGATGCTGGGGATACACATGGGTGAGAGGAGGGAAGAAGCTGAGGTCTCTATGCCAATTCCTGGACTTCTGAAACTAAGTTATTGGTGACACTGAATCATTTGCCTTTTGTGCTTTGGTAAGCAATGGGCACCCCTCTCCTGGACCTTCAGTCCTGCTTGACTGACGGCTTCCCCTCTTCAAAGGAACAGGGCTAGGGGCGCCTGGGTGGCTCAGTCATTAAGCGACTGCCTTCGGCTCAGGTCATGATCCCAGGGTCCTGGGATTGAGCCCCGCATCGGGCTCCCTGCTCGGTGGGAAGCCTGCTTCTCCCTCTCCCACTCCCCCTGCTTGTGTTCCCTCTCTCGCTGTGTCTCTCTCTGTCAAAATAAATAAATAAAATCTTAAAAAACAACAACAACAACAACAACACAAAAAAACCCCCAAAGGAGCAGGGCTGGACTGGGGGAGGAGGACTTGGGAAGGATTAAGTCTCCAAGGTTTTTATCTTTTTGGTAAAGTTGTTTTTGTTTTACCCATGGCAGCGTACAACAATGGTGGGGCCCACGATAGACTGTATGTTAGTTTCCTGAATTGTACTGTTTTTTCAGCCATTCCCAGGGCACTTTTACTGAATGCTGAAAATCAGAGCCTTTGGTCTGCAGCTCTTTTCAGCCAACCCTTCCTCAGATGTTCATTGCTACCAGAGAAGGAAGTGGGGTAGGTTCAGCTGGATTTGCCCTAGCTGCACCCATGCTGACTTGCAGTGCGCATTTCCTTTTTTAAGTGCTAACGAAGGGTTTCCTACCAAGAATTGCTTAGGTATAGAATCTTGCCCAGTACAGAAGCAGCTGATCACTCTCAAGTTCATCCATCGTTCCCCTTCCTTTTGGGAAAGTTGGTTGCGTTTGCTGGTCTTTAATATTCTACAAACTCCCTGCCTTCCAAGAATCCACAAAGGTTATCAGTCTCTACTGTATGTTGTCTCAGCTGCTAGAAAGGAATTCATGCAAGCCAAGGAATGAAATGTCATGCAATCTAACTACCCATCTAGGACTTCTTATCTATGGGAATTATATACTTTCTAGACTGTAATGTGCAGAGAAGGGACAAATAAAAACCAGAGACCAAGAGTTCTGCTTTATCTCTTCCACCTGCTCCGTTAACACTCTTTGTTCATTCATTAATTCATTTACTCATTCATGTATTCTGTAAATAATTACTGAATGCATACTATGAGCTGAGCACTGCCCAGGAACCAGAGATTTAGCCATGAACAATTTGCATAGGGTCTTCTGCAAATGTAAACAAGCAATAGGCCTTTGGCCCTTTTTTCTTAAAACAAAACAGGGGCGCTTGGGTGGCTCAGTGGATTGAGCATCCAACTCTTGGTTTTGGTTTGGGTCATGATCTCCGGGTCATGGGATCGAGCCCCGTGTCACACTCTGTGCTCAGCATAGAGTCTGCTTGAGATTCTCTCCCTCTCCCTCTGCCCTCCCTGCTCACACTCTCTCTCAAATAAATAAATAAATCTTTAAAAACAAAACAAAAGCTTTCATTGTGATTCATCATTTAAAAAGCAACAATATGAAGTTATTTAGAAAATAACTAAGCAAAACTAAGTAAGCAGAAATCCCCTGTGATCCCACAGTCACATTTTTTAAAAAAGATTTATTTATTTTGAGAGAGAGAGCGTGAGTGCGTGTGTGGGGGTTGGGGGGAAGGGCAGAGGGAGAGAGTCCCAAGGAGACTCCCCACTGAGTGCTGAGCTCGACGTGGGGCTTGATCCCACAACCCTGAGATCACAACCCCAGTGGAAATCAAGAGCCAGTTGCTTAAGTGACTGAGCCGCCCAGGTGCCCCATCCCAGTCACATTTTTAGATGTCTCTTCATCTTTTCCCTCTGCTTGCTTTCTCCCTAGCTGAGATCACACTAAACAAACCAATTTCATAACCCATGCTTTGACATATGGTGAACAGTTTCATTTCATTATAGAATTCTATGTGTAGCTTAAAATAATTTTTTAAAAAAGATTTTATTTATTTGACACAGAGAGAGCGACAGTGAGAGAGGGAACACAAGCAGGGGGAGTGGGAGAGGGAGAAGCAGGCTTCCCGCTGAGCAGGGGCCCGATGTGGGGTTCAATCCCAGGACCCCGGGATCATGACCTGAGCCACCCAGGTGCCCCTAGCTTAAAAGAATTTTTAACAAAAATGGTGCATGCTTTTTATAGAATCTTGAAGAAAATAAGAAAGTGGAAAAAACTCCATTTACCACTATTAATATTTTAATGTGTAACTTTCCAGTCATTTTTCTATACATGATCATTATACATATTGTATACATATATAATGAAAAAATGGGGTCATACTTAAATGCTCTTTTTTTTTTTAAGATTTTATTTATTTATTTGAGAGAGAGAGAATGAGAGATAGAGAGCACAAGAGGGAAGAGGGTCAGAGGGAGAAGCAGACTCCCTGCTGAGCAGGGAGCCCGATGTGGGACTCGATCCCTGGACTCTAGGATCATGACCTGAGCCGAAGGCAGTCGCTTAACCAACTGAGCCACCCAGGCGCCCCTTAAATGCTCTTTTCTATAACTGGATTTTTATAATTATTTTTACTTATTACTGAGTAGCATAAAATATGGATTGAGAATAAAGAGACACACTACAACAAACATCGCGGGACCTGGCATCCTGTGGGCCCCTGGGCAATTCCATCCCCTGCCTCTCCTCCTCCGAGCGATTCTCTCCCAAATATTGTCTATACTGCACTCTGGCTCGTCTTATAGTTTCACCACGCATATTTGAATCTTCAACAACATATTTTTAGTTTTGTCTGTTTTTGAACCCTATATAAATAGAATCATTATATGCATGGCTTTTTTTCTCTCCACATTGCACTTCTGAGGTTCACCCGCGCTGCTGGGTGTAGCTGCCCTGCATTTACTTTCATTCCTGGGGACATTTCAGTGTATGGGTATACGCCGTGTATCCATGTTTTCATTTGCCTCCTTTCCTGTTTGCTAAAGCCAACAGCGTTGCCGCGGGTCCTGGCGTTCGAGTGCAAGGGTGTTTGTGGGAGGCATCCAGGAGCCGGGCGCTGGGTCTTTGGTTGTGCACACCTTTACTGTACCCGATGGC
The DNA here is from genome assembly GCF_009762305.2 of Zalophus californianus. Classification (NCBI taxonomy): domain Eukaryota; kingdom Metazoa; phylum Chordata; class Mammalia; order Carnivora; family Otariidae; genus Zalophus; species Zalophus californianus. Next base: position 23,456,781 of record NC_045610.1, read on the forward strand.
AACAGTACTTTTCAAAATGATGGGACCAGTTCACACTTGCAGGAGCCCTGGGACGTGCCGGATGTTCCATAGCCTCTCCAATATTGATACCTCTCAAATTTAATATTTAATGGAATTTGGAGGGAAGGACACAGGAGGAAGGAAGGAACACTTTATTCGTTCCAAACTTAGAATCTAGAACTGGGTACCCTTCGTCAATACGTATTGCTGGTTTGATGAATTCCTTATAATGTTTGCCTAGACCCTGCTCGCGGCAGCCACTGAAATCCTCTGAGTGACCGAAGGGGGAAGGGGGAGGGGGAGTAAGATCGAGCCACGTGACCTCTCGAAACATTTAGTAAGTAACAGAATTCGAAATTGAAGAGGAATTTACAACCATAACACAGCACACCTAAGCTGAAAATAAATGTCAAACAGAGCCCTAGGGTATGTCTGGAAGCAGCTTCTGATGTTTCCTGGCTCAGGTCCCTGTGCTCCAATCTGTTCACATCTGTGGCGCTTTCCTGGCTGGTTCCAGACTCCTCTGCGATCGAATTCCAGTTGCGGATGGATTCCTGGACCCACACATTGCTGGGGTCAGCACAGACCTTTCCAGCCTCTCAGACGGAGGAAGCCACGGTGAGAGGGAGAAGTATATTAAAAAGGAACAATTTTATAGCAGAATGCTTGCGGGATTCTCTCTCTGTTCTGGGGATCTCAGAGCCAGTCTCCTTCAGAGCCACGCATACCCCCCAGCCCTCAAGGTCCCTAGACCTTTTTTCATTGCTCTGGAAGCTGAGTTCCCCTCCTCTCTCTTCTCTGCATGGAGGTAGCTCGTCCTTGATTCCCTGGGGGCCCTGGGTCAATGCAGAAACACCCCAAGGATCCATGTTCTGCACACCTGGCCGGGCCCACCTGTCTGTGTCTCTGTCCACTCCTCCTCCAGCAGGCTCTCTCTCTCTCCCCAGGATGGCAGGAGGACCGGCCCAAACATAGCACCAGGCTGGGAGCATGAGTGGCTGGTCTCTAACAGGACATTTGTGAGGGGCCCAGGGAAAAATGTACAAGAGGCAGCAAGGGTTTATCAATAATCTTTCCAAATGACCAATGTTTTATTTTCCTGACTTTTTTCTTTTGCCTGTTTTCTGTTTCATTGCTTACCATTCTTATTATTTTCTTCCTTCTACCTACTTTGGGTTTAATCTGCTCAGTTTTTCCTACCTTCTGGAGGTGGAGGCGTTATTCATTATTTCACACCTTTCTTCTTTTCGCTCGGAAACATTTAAAGCTGTAAATCCTCTTCTCCGTCCTGCTTCAGCTTCACAATGCCAATTTTTTTATGTATGTTTTCATTACCATTTAGTTCAAAATGTTTTCTTATTTCCCTTGTGATTTCATCTTTGGCGCATGAGCAGTTTGGAACTGCATTCTTTATTTCCAAATATTTGGGCATTTTCTATATATCTTGTTGTTATAGATTTTTTTTAAGATTTTATTTATTTATTTGAGAGAGAGAGAGAGCACAAGCAGGGGAAGCGGCAGGCAGAGAGAGAAGCAGATTCCCCGCTGAGCAAGGAGCCCGACGTGGGACTCGATCCCAGCATCCTTGGATCATGACCTGAGCTGAAGGCAGACACTTAACCAACTGAGCCACCCAGGTGACCCTTGTTATAGATTTCTAATTAAATTCCACTATGCTCAGAGAATATACTCCCACTTCTGTAAACAAACTTCAGGCTTTTTTTTTTTTAATTAGTTTTAGAGGTAGAATTTAGTGATTCATCAGTTGCAGCTAACACCCAGTGCCCATTACATCATGTGCTCTCCTTAATGTCTATCACCCAGTTACCCCAACCCTCCACCCCTCTCCCCTCCAGCAACCCTCAGTTTGTTTCCTAGAGTTCAGCATCTCTTACGGTTTGCCGCCCTCTCAATTTTCATCTTGTTTTATTTTTCCTTCCCTTCCCTTATGTTCATCTGTTTTGTTTCTTATTTTCCACATATGAGTGAAATCATATGGTATTTGTCTTCCTCTGACTGAGTTCACTTAGCATAATACCCTCTGGTTCCATCCACGTCATTGCAAATGGCAAGATTTCATTTTTTTTGATGGCTAATATTCCATTGTGTGTGTGTGTGTGTGTGTGTGTGTGTGTGTGTGTATGACATTTTCTTTATCCATTCATCTGTCAGCAGACATTTAGGCTCTTTCCAAAGTTTGGCTATTGTGGACTTTGCTGCTATAAACAGTGGGGTGCAAGTGTCCCTTTGAATCACTATGTATGTATCCTTTGGGTAAATGCCTAGTAGTGCAATTGCTGGGTTGTAGGGTAGCTCTATTTTTAACATCTTGAGGAACCTCCATACTGTTTTCCAGAGTGGCTGCACCAGCTTGCATTCCCACCAACAGTGTAGGAGGGTTCCCCTTTCTCCGCATCCTTGCCAACATCTGTCGTTTCCTGACTTGTTAGTGTTAGCCATTCTGACCGGTGTGAGGTGGTATCTCATTGTGGCTTTGATTTGGATTTCCTTGATTCAGGCCTTTTTCAAAGTCAAGTGCCATATGTATTGTATTTATGTTAACTATTTAACATGTGTAAAACTGTGCTTTTACTCTGTTCCTATTTCTTTTTTGTGTGTGTTTCAGTGGTGTGCCCCAACTCCATCTTCCCCAAGCCCTGTGGTTTTTATTGCATGATTTTGCAGCGTGCAATTGTTTTCTAAGAATGCACACATCATGGTCTTGCAGAACTAACCGTACCACAATTTGTTTATCCACTCACCACTTGATGGACATTTGTGTACTATTTTGAATGAAGTTTGGGATATATGTGTGTGTGTGTGTGTGTGTGTGTGTGTGTATACATCTGATGTATATATCTATGTATATACATGAAAAATATATATATATTTATTTTTATTTATTTTATTTATTTCTTTCTTTTAGGCTCCTTGCCCAACCTGGTGCTTGAACTCAGGACCCTGAGATCAAGAGTCACATGCTCTATCAAACTGAGCCAGCCAGGTGCCCCCGTTTGGGGATATTTTAAATAAAACTGTTATAAAGACTGTGTACAAGTCTTTGGACATAGAGATGAAAATTGTGGGAAATCAGAGGGAGCAAATGTAAAGGTCCTGAGCCTTGTGGGTAGAGCCTTGACCATGTCTTCATAGAGGAGAACTTGGTGAGGAGCTCACTTTTCATTTGCACGCCAAGCTCCCTGGCTACCTGTTGTATTCAGTGCCACCAAGACCTGCTCTTAACTCTTTTTAATTCTAATAGAGTCATCAGGAAAGATAATGGGGAAAAGGAAAATTTTAATTTCTTTTAGAAGCAAAATTATAGAGTTCAATACACTTAGGTATGTAATATGTCTGTTATTTTCTTACCAATTTGTTCTTGATATATGATGAATATTAATCCTTATATAAATCGTGTGTATTTTTTCTAAAATTGAAGAAATAGAGATGTTTGGGTGGCTCAGTCAGTTAAGTGTCTGACTTTTGATTTCGGCTCAGGTCATGATCTCAGGGTCATGAGATCAAGCCCCGTGTCAGGTTCTGCGTTCAGCTGAGAGTCTGCTTGAAGATTCACTCTCGCTCTCTAAAATAAATAGATATATCTTTAGAAATAAATCAGTAGATAAAATGGAAAAAGTAGTTGTGGATTCCCCGTGTAAATTGTGGAGTTCTGGTCCCATCCTCTGAGTAATTGTCCTCTTTTATTTTCCAGCATTAGGCAGTCTCACTGCCCTATGTTGTCTTGGAATTTTCTGTGTCATTTAACAAGGTGTTGGCTGGGATTTATCTTCTTGCAAAGTTTTTGTCTCGTTCAAAAAAAGACAATGCCATAGACCCCTTCAGCTAAGATACCCCCTGATGATGGCAGGACTAGCCCTCTACCTCTCCCCATCACTCCCTTCTATTGAGGCAGGAGACTGAAGAGAGGGGACAGGAGAGAATCATTGCCCAGAGCAGGAAGTATTATAGTTTCACTGGTCCCCTAAAGGTGGATGAGACAACTCCAAAGGAAATATTTGTAGAAACTGGGGTGCCATCCGGGAAAGAGGGAGTCTTCTCACTATTTAGCTAGGGTCTACCTAGACAGCATATTTGTTGCCGTGCCCTGAGTATATATCTGAGTAGGGGAAGGGAGACAGATGGCAAGCAGAGAGACTGCCTACACTCTGACTTTTGGCTTGTTAAGCATAAGCAAAGTGAAGATGCAGTAACAGGTAGAGGGACTCAAATCGTCTTCCTTTTGCACACCATGACAATGATCTCCTGGTTAGCTGGGCCCAGAGTGCCCACATCATAGAACAGGGAATGCCAGGTTAAGTCTGTTCCAGGTACAACCACACCTTGAGAGACAGGGGTCTGGTGGTTAAGGGCGTGGGACATGAACATCCCAGCACGGCTAACTGATAGCCATGTAGAAGTTAACCTAACCTCCCTGAACTTCTGCTTCCTCATCTGTCAACTGGCACAAGAACAGAATAGGCATCACGGTAGTTATCTGAGGACAAAACGAGCCAATGCCTGAAAGTTCTTAATTCAAATTAAATTCAATAAATGTAAGTTACTATTCTTAAGAAAGCTTGATTTATTTAAAAAATGCAAAGATGCATATGAAAGAATGTCTTGCTCTTTTGTTCATGTCAAGTGCTGATTTTATTTTAGAGAACATAGATTATGGTTTAATCTAAACATACATTTCAGCTCTGGCTTTTCCGGTTGATAATCTCCATTGTAAGGTGAGCTGTCATTACAGATTACAGTGGGATGTTCTCTTTCTCTCTTTTTTTTTTATTAACATATAATGTATTATTTGTTTCAGGGGTACAAGTCTGTGTTTCATCAGTCTTACACAATTCACAGCGCTCACCATAGCCCATACCCTTCCCATTTCTTTTTCTGTCTTTTCTCACTTCTCTGATTTTCTTCAACTTCCCCTTTCATCCCAAGAAAACAAGCAACACAATGGCTAGCAGGTCTAGGCTTTCTTTTAAACCAATGAAAGCATCTTTGTTATTCACAAGGTTAAAACATAGTGCATAGACCAAATTCTTTTTTTTTTTTTTTTTTTTTTTTTTTTTAAAGATTTTATTTATTTATTAGAGAGAGAGAATGAGAGATAGAGAGCATGAGAGGGAAGAGGGTCAGAGGGAGAAGCAGACTCCCCGCCAAACAGGGAGCCCGATGTGGGACTCGATCCCGGGACTCCAGGATCATGACCTGAGCCGAAGGCAGTCGCTTAACCAACTGAGCCACCCAGGCGCCCGCATAGACCAAATTCTTGTTGAAAAAATAGGTATTTAAAAATTCTTGTTTGTTGATGGATTTGGTCAAATATCTATTTTTTAAAATTTTTTATTGTTATTTTTTTATTTTTTATCGTTATGTTAATCACCATACATTACATCATTAGTTTTTGATGTTGTGTTCCATGATTCATTGTTTGTGCATAACACCCAGTGCTCCACGCAGAACGTGCCCTCTTTAATACCCATCACCAGGCTAACCCATCCCCCCCACCCCCTCCCCTCTAGAACCCTCAGTTTGTTTTTCAGAGTCCATCGTCTCTCATGGTTCGTCTCCCCCTCCGACTTACTCCCCTTCATTCTTCCCCTCCTGCTATCTTCTTCTTCTTCTTCTTTTTTTCTTAACATATATTACATTATTTGTTGCAGAGGTACAGATCTGTCATTCAACAGGCTTGCACAATTCACAGCACTCACCATAGCACATACCCTCCCCAATGTCTATCACCCAGCCACCCCATCCCTCCCACCCCCCACCACTCCAGCAACCCTCAGTTTGTTTCCTGAGATTAAGAATTCCTCCTATCAGTGAGGTCATACCATACATGTCTTTCTCTGATTGACTTATTTCACTCAGCATAATACCCTCCGGTTCCATCCATGTCATTGCAAATGGCAAGATCTCATTCCTTTTGATGGCTGCATAATATTCCATTGTGTATATATAGATTTGGTCAAATATCTAAAGAGAAAATTTAGTACAATCATTCAATATCACCTTGAATGCCATGCGCTATGGGATTTCTTAGAGAGACCATTCAATGAAAACGTAATTCAAAATAAAAATAAAGATGAAATAATTAAAATAAATTAAAATTTAAGTATGGAAGGCTCCAGAGTTTGGTTAGTGGGAGGTGGGGTTTAAACCCATAGAAGAGGTAGCTCCTGGGGTTCCAAGTGCTGTTCTTCTGGCTTAGGTCCCTGCTCCTCAATCTACTGATTGATTTGGCTCTTTCTTTCTAGACCCCTCAGATTCAACTCCAGGTTCATGATGGACCCAGGCATCACTGGGGTTGGCATAGACCAGTTGGTCTCTTTTAGTCAAGCTAAATGGATGGAGAAGACAGAAGGATTCAGGAGGACATAGACAGCAGGGAAATTTCTGGGCCCACAGTGGCCCTTCCTTCCCTCTTTCTGACTTGACATCTCAGGGTCTATCACTTGCTTAGCTATCAGCTCTCATACTTGAGGGCCCCCAATTTCCTTGACAGTTTCATGGGGATCTCCTCCTAACAGTTTCTCTTCTGCTGTCACTTCCTCCCCCCTCTTCTGTACTTGGCGAGCTGCTTCTGGCTCCTTCCTGGCCCCGGAGTAGCTCAGAAAAGAGCTGAGGGTCTCTTCTGTACTTGTAATGGGCCAGAGATCTGGGTAGTCCCAGGATGGTGTCCCGTCTACCTCCCTATACCAATGGGGACTGCTTTTTCCCCCAGGGCTTCCCCAGTTTCTCACCAGGAGTGAGTAGGAGGAGTGCCCTTACATGTCATTGAGCTTAGAGCACCGGCTGTCAGTTTCTTAAGAGTCTGCTACAAAATCTTGAGGGATCCTCTGGTGGGTGTAAGGGAAGTAGCAGGAGGCTGGAGAGTTAACACCAACTGTAGGAGAAGGCACAGCATGAGACTGAGTCATTTAAAAGCCAAAGAAGATCAACTTCTTCTCCCTTATGCTAATCCCAAAAAAAGGTCAAAAGGAACTAGAAAGTCGTAGCATTTCTTAAAGTTGGGGAACGCAGATGAACTGGGGCATGTGCTTTTTTTTCCCTAGAAATTTCCTCGTCTACCTCACCATTTTGGTTTTTATTCTTTAAGAAACTTAAAATGTCTTATCTGGCCTTCTGCCTTTTTTAGGAGGAAAATTCATCTAGCCCAAGATGTCACAATAGAACAGAGATCAAACTGGGATATCTCTTATGTCACCAAAACAGCTGGGCTTTTGAGAATAGCTGACATGCATCTAAACTTACCTACACCGATGGGAAGTGAACAGACCTGGAGTATGCCCCTTGCCAACTGTTATTCAGTGAATTTGGCCTCAATTATTTTATCTATAAAGTGGAGCTTACCTCCTCTGTTCTCTATCCTCTCTCTCTGAACTACTTGATAGAATATGATAGCCTGGACCCTTTTGAAAGAGACCAGGGTGGTTCAAATCCCCATGTTGAGTACTCTATTTTCACTCTAGTGATCTTTGTCATCAGGACATTTTTGATATAGTCTCACCTGGGACCAGAGAGGGTGACATCTGAAAAAGACAGAAGGGATGATAGACTGACATGGTATTGAGAAGGTCATCATGGTGAGTGTTGAGTGCCTCCATGATGCTGGGTGGGTAGGAGATTCTGAGATCAAGCATTGGCACAGCTAGGACAAGGCTTGGGTACTTGCAGCTGGCACCAGGTTCAAGCCATTACCCCTTCTCTTTATAGAAAGCCCCATGGCACTGGAGGATGGAAACTGGGGGTGATGGGCAGGGAAGATTTTAATAATAATGTTGGTGTCATGCTGTGAGTTGCCCAACTCGGTTTGTCAACACCCTTTGCTTAACACAGCTCTTCAAATGTAGCTCGATTTCTCCATCAGTTGGGGGCACATCTCAGAAAATTGTTTGCTAATTCACTGAGATTGTTCTAAAGAAATTATTTCTGTAGTTAGTACATGGCCAGGAGTTGGTATCACCACAGGCCCCCTTGCAAGGACAGATATATCTGTGAACTGTGGGCTGACTGTTTCTCTCCCATAGAGCAGAAGGTGCTGATGCTATTTTACAACTGCTCTGACCACACCAATGTGATATAAATTATGATGTCACAAGCCATCCTATCATAAATAACCCTCACCTCTGCACTGGAAGGTCCGTTTCTGGGATGGCTTCCTCAGTCACATGTCTGGTACCTGGGCTGGGGTAGTTGAAAGATAGTCAACTTGGACTGTCAACGGGAGCTGTCTACATGTGGCCCTTCCAGACTGGCAGTCTTAGGGCTCCAAGATGACTGTTCCCGGTGAGCAAGGGGGAAGGTGCGTGGCTCTCCACGACCTAGCCACAGAAGTCATGTTGCATCTCCTCCACTGTAATGGAAGCAGTCACAAGCCTGTCCAGACTCAGGGAGGGGGGAACTAGAGCCCACCTCTCCTGAGAGGAATGTCAGAGAAATTGTGGCTACGTTTTAAAACCTCTATGATATCATTTTATCTGTAAATATTTATATTAGTTTCTTACTGCTGCTGTAACAAATTACCACAAGCTCAGTCACTCAAAACAACACATTTATTTTTGTATAGTTCTGGAGGTCAGAAGTCCTGAAATGGGTCTCAATGGGTTAAAACTAAGGTGTCTGCAGGGCTGCATTCCTTTTTGGGGGCTCTACGGGAAAATCCATTTTCTTGTCTTTTTTGGCTTCTAGAAGCTGCCCACATTCCTTGAATATAGCCAACAATGGCTGCTCAAGTCTTTCTCACACTGCGTCACTCTGACCCTGACCTTCCTGCCTCCCTTATAAGGATCCCTGGGATTACGTTGGGCCCACTCAGATAATCCAGGGTAATCTCCCCATCTCAGAGTCAGTGGGTAGCAATCTTGATTCCTCCAGACTTCGTAACATAACATGTTCACAGCTTCCAAGGATTAAGACATGGACATCTTTGTGGGGGCGGGAGGGGAAGGTGACAGTATTTTACCTACCTCATTATTTCAGTCTGTATCTTTAAAAATAAGGATTAAAAAACCCACAGTCAACAATACCACTGCTTATTTGTGGTCTGTGTATCCTCTTCATTGAAATGTTCCTTCGTGCCTCTTGCCCATTTTCTAATTGGACTGTTTGTTTGTTACTGTTGAGTTTTGAGAGTTCTTTATATATTCCAAATACAAGTCCCTTGCCAAATCTGTGGTTTGCAAATATTTTCTCTCATTCTGTAGCCTGTCTTTCACCTTGTTGACAGGGTCTTTGGAAGAGCAAAACTATAAAGTTTCAAGGAAGTCCAATTTATGAGAATTTCCTTTTATGGATTGTACTTTTGGTGTCAAATGTAAAAACTCTTTGCCTAGTCTTAAGTCCTGAAGATTTTCTCTTATTTTTTTTTTCCTAAAAGCTTTATGGCTTTATGTTTTACATTTAGGTCCATGATCCATTTTGAGTTAATTTTTTGCATAAGGTGTTAGTTGAGGTCAAGGTCATGTTCTTTGGTCTATAGATGTTCAGTTGTTCCAGCACCATTTGTTAAAAGGCTATACTTCCTCTATTATTTCTTCCATAAATATTTGACAGAGCTTGCTTATGGAACCAGCTAGGTAGGAAGATCTTTTTCCCCCAAAGGATTTTAATTACTGATTTAATTCATTAATACAAATAGGACCATTCATATTTTCCATATCTCCTTGTTTCATAGTCTTCTTATATCAGTCAATTGTATATCTGAGAAGGGTGGAAAGGAACAGGAAAATTTAGCAAGCATGTGCCAGCCTGAGCTGGGGAAGTACCCTGGGTTTGGAATCCGAGGGTGCTTGAGGAAGCAACCTGAAACACGAGACTGGATAAGGGGGAGCTTATTGACTTGGGAGCACTTTTTCTGGGTACAGGTTATAACTACCTGGCAAGGATCCCAAGGGTCGGTAAAAATTTGCTGCCAGGAAAGCTCCAGAAGCCTGGAGAAAGCAATGGATCACACTGGGTGAAGTTAAAATACCTGGCTTGCCATGACAGATGGAGGAGAAAGGGATAAAGAAGTTCATGGAAGTGAGCATGCTGGAAAGGATATATTGTGCGAGGTTGGAAGACCCACCAGATTATGTTCCATGGGAAATCCCAGAGAACATACTATCTACCAAAGCTATCAGGACTCACTACTGAGAGGGACACCAGCATCTCTAAAAAGTCCAGTGGTATCTCTCCTCTGTAGGTTAGGGCTGATGGTGGGAGTGGCTGGCCTTACACTTGGCCCTTTGACAGCAACAGGGATGATGTCTTCCCTCTTTGAATCTTCAAAATCATACCTTTCATCAGTTTTGTAAAAATGTTAGCCATTTATCTCTTCAGATGCATCTGCTGTCTTCTCTCTCTCTCCTCTCATTTTGGGACTCCGGTTAAGCAGATGACAGACACATTTTCATGTTCTCTCTTTTGTATTTTTCTATTCTTCTGTTTCTCCTTGCTTCATTTTGATATGTTTTAACTTTACTAACATTTCTTCCGTTGTGTTTAATCTGCTCTGAATTTTTATTTCAATTATTGCATTTTTCAGTTCTGAATTTATTTCTGACTTTTACAAATCTGCATTGATACTCATTGCAGTTTTTAGTGCCTTGCCAAAAAGTTCAAGCTTTGTTTGTCAAACATTTGTTGCATTAACTGGGATCATGTTTTAAAAAATGTCAGAGTTTGAGGGGCGCCTGGGTGGCTCAGTCAGTTGGGCGTCTGCCTTCGGCTTGGGTCGTGGTCCCAGGGTCCTGGGATCGAGCCCTGCATCGGGCTCTCTGCTCCACAGGCAGCCTGCTTCTCTCTCTCTCTCTCTCTCTCTCTCTGCCTGTCACTCCCCCTGCTTAGGCCCTCTCTCTGTGTCAAATGAATGAATAAAATCTTTAAAAAAAAATTCAGTGTTTGAGATATTTTAAACCATGCAGGTGTCTGAAGCTGGCCCCCAGTCTGTTCAGGGGCTGGTTCATTTCTAATTTACTTTTATTTCTAAGGCATCGACCCAAAAAGAGGATGGTTTCCTAAGACCCCTTCCTTGGGACTGTCAGCCCTGGACTTTCAGTTTTCCTCCAGCCCATCCATGCTGTGAAAAGTTCAGATTACCTCCCCAGCAGCCTCTTCTTAATTGCAAACATCTTTAGTCTAGAAGAGGTCTCAAATGCCAGGCTCACATCCATGGATTTCTTTTTTCTTTTTTTTAAAGATTTTTATTTATTTATTTGACAGAGAGAGAGAGAGAGAGAGAGGGAACACAAGCGGGGTAGGGGGGTGGGGGAGGGAGGAGCAGGCTTCCTGTGGAGCAGGGAGCTGGATGCGGGGCTCGATCCCAGGACCCTGGGATCATGACCTGAGCCGAAGGCAGACACTTAACGACTGAGCCACCCAGGCGCACCCCCCCCCTTTTTTTTCCACATCCATGGATTTCTGTTTTTCTGGGATCTTAGACCAAAAATTCCTTACTTCTTGCTTGCCTAGTGTAGACTCTCGTATCAGGGAATTGTGTATTCCTAGTAAATCTGTTTCGGGTAGAACATGGGCACATTGAGAGACTGTTCCCTAGTGGTTAATTAAGAGTGTGGGACTTGCTCTGGTCTGCAGGTTTGACTCCAACATTACTAGCTGTGCGACCTCAGGCGAGTTTCTTAACCATACTGAGACTCTGTTTCCTCTTGTCAAAGGGAGATAAGCAGTATATACAACACAATGATATTTTGAAGGCTAGGCAATGCACATAAATTCCTTGGTACAGGCTGTGGCTCATAGTAAATCCTGGAAAACTGTTAGCCTTTATTCTTAAAAAAGCTGAACTCATGAAAATGCACAAACATGCATGATAGAATGCCTTGCTTTATAGTTCATTTAAGTGGTGGATTTCCCGGGTGCATATAAATTTGCATTGTTTTGAATACTTTGCTTATTCTTCAGCCTATGAGGACTGTATCACCAGCATAAAGCCTGGTATCATTAGAATGACACTCACCCTTCTTTTCTCGTCTTCCCTTCCTACTCAGATGCCCCTAATCATTCCCTCTCTTTCTTTCCAGCCAATGAAATCTGCTTTGTCAGGGAAACCAAAGCAAACCAAAGAATAGGCAAAACTCCCAAGTTTCACTCAAGAGAACAAAAAGAGTCTTTATTACTCTGACATGCATAACAAAATGAAGGGCTCATAAAAACTCAATATGCGTCTGTTGATGGATTTGGCCCAATGTCTACCCAGAGAGAGGAGCAGTCTTTCACTATCACCCTCAAATATGGCAACTGCTGTATGGTTGACTGGGAAGGGGCTTACAGATAAGAGGGCGTCACATAAGAGAAGAACACCAAATAATAAAACAATTTATAATATTTAAAGAGCTTAACTAAATTAGTTTTCAGTATGTGGTTAAGAGAAGAGAGAGGGAATTTCTGGAGTTGTAGAGACAGTTCTCTGGTTCAGGTCCCTGCTACTCAATCTACCCATACCTCTAATGGGTTCCTTCTGGACCACTTGGATTCTCTCCAGGTCCCTGATGTATTCCTGGACCCAGGCACTGCTGGGGTTGGCACAGAAATACTGGCCCTGTTTGGTGACAAAGCTGTGGAGAAGGCAGAAGTATTATATAGGGACTGAGTAAGGATATTCTTGACTGCCTGTGGCCCCTTCATCTTCGTCCCTGTGGACAGCTTAGGGCTGGTCCACCTTTTCAAGGCATCATTTCCCAAACCTCAGGGACTCCTGGTTCTTCCCTGAGTGATTTATGGCGATAACCTCAGGCCTCTTCCTTTCTGCTGTCTCTTTCTTCCTTCTCTTCCCTCTACTTCTGGGCACGTGCTCCCTGGCTCCCTGCGCGCCCATCCCATGTCAGGAAAGAGCTCAGGGGTCTCTCCCTGTGTCCTGCATGCACAGAAGGCCCCCCGAGGGCCAGGACTTCTCAGGACAGCTCCTTATCCACCAGCTGGAGCATCCCTGCTCTGACTCCTAGGGACAGTCCCAACCCCCATGTCCTGTGTCTTCCCAGGGTTGGGCAGGAAGAATGACACCTGACACCGTGTTTGGGGAACTGGCCACTGGTCTTTAAATAGGCGACCACAAGGTTGTGGGGGATCTGCAGGAATGTGTAGGCAAAGCAGCAGGGAGATGTGGTGTAAACCTTATCTGTGAGGGAGCAAGAACAGCAGAAGTTGCTCAGGAGCATAGGCAAGCCCGAGGGGGTCTGGAAGAAGTGGAGAGAGGTAGCATAGCTCAGAGTTGAGGCTTAGGAGGAAAAGGAAACTGGAAATAATTTGGCGTTTTTATTTATTTGTTTGTTTCTTGTGATTTCCCTCGTCTTGTCTCTGGTTTTGTCTATTTTGGGCTCTGTCTTACTCTACAAGGAACCAGCCTATAGAGAGTTCTACTCTCTTCTCCTAACTTCCTTTGGGGACTTTTTTTTCGAATCCATTAGATCATACAGATACTGAGTGAGTGTAGGAACAATTTTATAACTCTTCTAAAACTTACCAGCAGCAATAGGATCCAAATAGAAGACCTAGATTCTACCGCATATTAATAACCCAATAAACTAGGCTGCAGTGATCTCATCTGAAAAATAAGATCAAACCTCTCCTAATTCCCATTCCACAGCCCAGATCAATAAGCTCCTTTTGAACCCTCTTGAAGAAAACAGTTGTGTCACTTTGAAAGCCCACTCGAGACTCTCTAATTTCACATCGGGGTTCTCAGGCCATAGCAGTAGGAAGATGGGGACTGACTTCTGGCCAGAGTGTGGGAGCAACTGTTGAAGGCATGTGGACAACAGACTCACCTTGTGCATAGGAGCAGAGGGTCATGGTGCAGAGGAGGGCAAAGATGGCAGCCACAAGGCCCCTCATGATACTGGACAGGTGGACGAGTGTGGGCAGAGCTGAGGTGGGGCTTGGGAACTCACTACTGCTGGACTCCTGAGATCTGAGCTGTCTCATGTCCTTTTATTAGGCAGCCCTGTGGCCATGGGAACATAGAAACTAGAGGTGCCTAGCAAGAAATTTAAGTGTGGTGGTGTTGTCATGTGAGTTGTACAACCCAAGGTTGCCTGTAGTTACAAGAGAAGTTCAGGGTGCACACCAGAAAGTTTCAATTGTTAATTTGATTGGGGTGCTTGAGAAGAAGTCATTTCTCCAGATGGGTGATGAGCCTCCTTCCACAAAGCAGAGTGCTCTGATGGACTTCCACAGTAATTCTGACCGTATAAACGTGAGGTTTATACGAGGGGTAATCATGTCATTCGGTCTCAAGCAGAGTAGAAGCCAAGCTTATACTACATATATACATGTACATATGTACAACTACATCCTAAGGAAAGAACAGAATTGGAAAGCCTGGAGGCACAAGAATGGTAAAAATAAGGATTAGCTTTCCAGGAATTGGTCTATTTATCAAATATTCATCATAGACCTATAATGAAGTCCCGATCTAATCCTGGATGAAGGTCGGGAGCCTTACAAATGTCCATACTCTTTCAACCAGAGGTCACTTCTCAGAATCTACTCTATGGAAATGAACTCACAAATGGGAAAAACTTTAGGGACCATGTTATTTGGCGCAGCTTATCTATAATCAAATAATTGACCCCAAACTACATACTCTACAGTGTTGGAATAATAAAGTTAATCCAGGGATGGACCGCTTAAACACATAGAATGACATGAAAATACTTGATTTTTACTATTTAATATTAAAAGGATAGATGCAAAATGTCAAGTGTAGTTTTATTTCAAAAATCCTAGGAAGGAAAAAAATATCCAGAAAGAAAACCCTCTGCCTCTGCCTATCTGCTGCTCAGCCCACGTCCCATGGGTTGTCTCTCTTCTACATGACCCACTTCTCTCTGGGAAGGAGGAATGATTCTGATGTTAAACAAGGAGAGGGACGCTGGCTGCTGGTGTCACCGTGAATATCAACAAATCCGGGACCGATCTGAAGGGAAAGAAGAGAAACAGTAGGAGCAGTGTGGTGTCTACCCTCACTGTGAGGAAGCAGCAAACAAGCGTCTGAGAAAACCTGAGTCAACTTCTTCCATCCTCTGAGAGGCCTGGGGGGCAGTTGACAGAGCTGTCACTGCTCAGAGCTGCAGAGTAAGGCACACAAGGAACCAAGGGAGCCAACCATTCCTGTTTATCTTAAATTTTTGTTCTGAATCTCTGTCTTATTCTCAGTCTCCAGCTCCCTCTTGAGGAAGTCTTGACTATTGGAACCATGGGCCCTCTTTCCGCCTCTTTCAGGGAAACTTCGTCTGGTCTACAGAGATATTTCCCAGAAGACCTCATCTTCTGTAAGTCACCCAAAACGTGGAGCTCCTTGGGAGAATTGAGGGAAATCTGCCATTTGGCTCATCCTAGGAGCCAAATAGACCGGGCATCTGCATCTTTTTTTTTTTTTTAAGATTTTATTTATTCATTTGAGACACAGAGATACAGAGAGAGAGCGAGCATGAGCAGGGGGGGAGACAGAGGGAGAGGGAGAAGCAGGCTCCCCGCTGAGCCAGGAGCCCGACGTGGGGCTCGATCCCAGGACCCTGGAATCATGACCTGAGCCGAAGGCAGATGCCCAACCATCTGAGCCACCCAGGCGCCCCTGGGCATCTGCATCTTGTTAGAGACCGAGTTAGGCCTCAGTTTTCTCAGCTACACGTGGGTCCTGGTTTTCCTCTGCTGCCTAGACCCAGAGACCAGGACAGATAAAACTCCTTGGGAAACAGCCTAGAACATTTTGAAACCTTCTGTGAAGTTCTTTGCTTTCATTTAGGGATGCTCCAGCTATAGGAAAGTGATATGGTTTAGGCATCTATC
This sequence comes from Zalophus californianus, assembly GCF_009762305.2. Classification (NCBI taxonomy): domain Eukaryota; kingdom Metazoa; phylum Chordata; class Mammalia; order Carnivora; family Otariidae; genus Zalophus; species Zalophus californianus. Next base: position 23,472,576 of record NC_045610.1, read on the forward strand.
CAGAGCATTGGGACACAACTTTAACAGCAAGAAAAGATAAGGGTTGAGAGTCTTGTGGTGTGGACAAGACGGTGAACCGAGAGCCGTGTGAGGAGACGGTCAACCAGGGCAGCTGTGGAGATCTTAACAATGTTGCACTTGGAGGAGCGTGGGCAAAGCCAAGTCAGGACCGGACACTCACTGCTGCCTATATCCTTCTGGGGTCCAAGCCATGTCCTTGTCCCTTTATAGGCAACTCTGGAGCATGGGGAGCCCACAGCTGGGGATGGCCAGAGGAGAAGCTGTTGTGTGGTGTCATGTTATGAGTCACATATGTTGGGGTACCTGAGGTCGCACATGGAGGTGCAGGGTGCACAAGAATAGCCCAGTTGCTTACTTGTTGGGACCGACTGTGGGGGAACACTTTGGACAGTGACAGGAGGTGAGATGATGTTTGTGTTAGAGCTCTAAGGGCATGGCGAGATCTACAGATTAATGATTCCTCACACAGAGCAGATCTATGTTCTGCTACAGCTCTTCCGACCGCGTAGGCTGACATCTGTGGTGATGTTTCAGCATCCTGGGCACCCGAGTCACACGTAAACCACACCAAGACATCATGTTGATCAGAGTGTTTCTAAGGAAATGATTAACCAGTGAGGGGGAAACCAGGAGTTGTCACCAGGGGACCAGGCTTAGCTGGTTCCTTCTACCAAAACCAATCTATGAACTGCACCATTCTCTCTCCCATCCGCAAAGCAGACACGTCTAATGTTCTTCACTGGTGTTTTGGCTACACCGATGTGATGTACATAATGATGCCGCTGAGGCTTGAGTAGCCCGATCTATGTTGGATCTAGACCCAGATGGACAGAATCGAATTGGGGAACCCCAGACCCCAAGCATGACAAGAGTGACAAAACCTGCTTTTTAATCACTGTTTCATTCACCGAACACTCACAAATCTCTATCATATGCCATCACTGGGTTTGACAATAGGGAATGAAAACACATATTGCATATGGGGTATCTATATAAACTTATCTAGATAAAGCTTAAGTGTCCCTACTTTTCGGCCCTGAAAGTCAACAGCTAGGAAAGTACCCAATAGAAATAACCTCACTTATGGAGTACATTTTATGGATGTAGATGTTTGGTACAGTTTATTTATAAAATAATTAAAAACTAAATTAAAAACTGGAACTAGTCCAAATGTAATAGCGTAATGGTCTGTAATCATTGAGCTGTAATCAGTGAGTTGTAATAGTGCATGATCATCTTGATGCACTAGGCTTATGATTGAGTAAATTAGGCAGCTCTTAAAAATACTGGAACGATCTGGGAAAGTCTTACAATATTAAGTATAAATAATAAAAATACAAAATTACATTCATATCATGATTACAATAATGCCCCTCACCCCCCAGACATACAGTAAAAAGAAGTAAGAAAGCAAGTAAGCAAACAGAACTATCATAAGCCTAGAAAAAAAAGGACTTGAGAGAAATAAACCAAAATGTTAATAGTGGCTAGCTTTGGGTAATAGCATTTTTCCTACCTTCCAGGAAGGAAATTTTACTCAAATTATGCCTCAGAATTCATATATGCCACAATAAGACAGGAAGAATGTAGAGGTAAACCACCCACATCCTTATACTGACATTTGCCCTGCTGTTTACCTAGCTTTCAGAAATAAAATAAGTTTTAATCTTTTCTATTTTATATATTTTTTAAATTAGCTTTTGCTGGGGCGCCTGGCTGGCTCAGTTGGAAGAGTATGAGACTCTTGATCTCAGGATCATGAGTTCAAACTCCACGTTGGGTGTGGAGATTACTTAAAAATAAAATCTTTAAAATAAAACTAGCTTTTGCTACTTTTGGGGGGTGATCTACAGTTCACATTACAAATCAAGTAAAAAAAAAAGCCCCAATTTGAATTAAAAACACTAGTAATGTTGCTTTTTCTCTACTCCTATGAGACTCCCTTCTAAGCCTGTGGAGAAGACTTTGTGAAGACCTGATGCCTGAGCAGTAGCAACCATTTTGTAACCATGAAGTGACAACCTCCTTTCCCCCAAAGAAAAGCCAACAAAATGTTGGGGGAAAGGGAAACATTTTAAGAAAAGAGTCCCTGATGATGTCATTGAACTGCCAGACAAACTTTGGAAATGCCATCTTGACTTTGTCATAAGAACACAGGAAATGTTCTAGGGTTTTTGAGGAACAAGGACTTCCTTTGAACATTTCTTCACTTTCTCAGTTTTTAAGGGCTAATTATTATCATAAGAGGTGAATATATCATAAATGATTTAATTGTATTAATTTTAATTTATTACTTTTTTTGCTTTTTAAAAAAATTACTTATTTCTTTTTAAAAAATATTATTATTATTATTATTTTTTAAAGTAGGCTCCATGCGCAGTGTGGAGCCCAACACAGGGCTGGAACTCACGGTCCTGAGATCATGACCTGAGCTGAGATCAAGTCTAACACTTGACCGACCGAGCCACCCAGACACCCTATAGGTCCCTTTTAAATTGTTACAAATAAGCTGTGACAAACACCATTATGCATACAGTTTTCTTCTGTCTTATGCATAGAAATAGAATATTTCTATTTTTATTCAGTTTTATTCTGTCTTATGCATAGAAATAGAATATTTCTATTTCTATGCATAAGACAGATCCTTGGCAGAGTATTTTGCTGGTCAAAGGGTAACAACAGTTTAAGGCTCATCATTCACATTAGCCGCCTCCCCCCTGCCCCGTTAGCCCAACTAACCCAGGGACCAGCTCTTTTGTGGGGGTCTTAGCCTCTTGATAGTGATGCTATGTGCTCAAAATGCTGGGCTATGTAGTTAGTGCTGGTGGTGAGCTCCCCAGACATTTCCCCGAAGAGAGCCAAGGTTGTGGCCCGACGGGCCTTTGTGGTTCTTACTATGATTGTGAGGCTCACACCTCAGCAGCAACCGTCAGGGAAATTTTAAAATACAAGGTTTATTACTCACAGGGGTACACAGCATGCCCGCGCCCCCCCCCCCCCAGTGAGGTCACTGGTAAAGAGAGAGGGAGAGCATAGACCTGGGGTTCTGCCTTTATTGGGGTTAAGGGTGGGGTGCCTGGGGCTTTGTGGGTTCCCTGTTGGTAAATGTAAAGCCTAAGTGCAGGAATTAGAGTGCAGGAAGGGAAAAGCAGGGTTGCTCAAGTGGCCAGCTGTATAACTTATGGACGGGGCAGCCTAGCTCTTTAAATGGCAATATGTCTTTGACACGGAGGCCTCGGCAATCCAAAGCTGACATTACAATCAGTAGGGCTCATTGCCAGGCACTGCCACTCCCCGGCAGACTGCACGGACCCGTGCGTGTTTGATGATGGAGCGGAAGTCTGCAAGGCCAGCCTCCACCTTGCCCCTTGAGGAGCTGAGGCTTCCCCAGTTCTGCTGTCTCCATCTGGGGTGTGTTCTAGCTTGGGGTGTGCTCCTCCAGACTCCATGGCATTATCATCTGTGTCACCTCGATGCTATCTGAACAGCTGGGGCACATAGCAGGAGGCTCTGGGGCAGAAATGCTTGATCTCCGGATCTGCTCTTGTGAGAAGTCACCTGCTAACCGGGTCACACCAGCATCTCACCTCCTCTCGCTATAGAAACCATTTCCCCCTCAAGAGGCAACCGAGCCATGGCTGCAAATAGCCTGAACTTTTGTGGCGACCAGAGCTCCCTTGCCTTATGCAACTCACAGCATGACACCAACACCAGCGATTTTAAATATCCCCCCTTGGTTTCCTCAACTTTCTGTCTTCTAATGCCCCGCGGCTGCCTATAAAGAGAAAGACAGGGTTTAGACCCCAGAAGGAGGCAGCAGCTGCAGGTCTCCGGTCCCAGCTCCACTTGGCCACCGCTGGAGCTCACACCCTCTGCTGCCCAGACCCCGGGAGGTCCCCGAAGCTGTCCTGCCCGTCCTGCTTCTCACCGCGACACTCTGTTCCCAGACCTCCTGTTCCTCTTGTGCGTCTGTCCTCCCTTCCTCCTTTTGCCGCTGCCCTCCCCCTCTCTGGCCCTAGCTTGGACCCCAGGGCCAAAGTCTTGTGCCTGAGCCCCTCTAAGTAGAGAACTTCAGAGGGATTTCCAAGACTATTTCCCGAGGAGGAGTTTCTTTCCCACAGTGCTTTAGCCATTCTGTTGTCCAGCTCCGCGAGAGAGTGGGAGGGAGTCCCATTCTAAGGATGGAAAAATGGGCGCCCAACTGGGACTTCGAGAAGAGGTAGAATCTGTGTCCGACTGGCTCCCAGGGCTGTGGCTTTTGCTCTCCTCATGAATTCCAGATGAACTGCCCCGGGAGAGCCAGAAAGGGCGCAGTTTGTCCAGAAAGTTCAGTTCCCGAACTTCAGTGGAGAGACACGGAGACGCCAACCCAAGACAGGCAGAGAATGAGAAACATGGAAGGAGACACAGAAATAAAAATGGCAAGGAAAAGAAGAAACACCAGCTTCCTTCTGGATGTGTTTGTCCCCACATCCCCACATCTGCGCAGGGCTGCCTCCTTCCAGTTCTTCCTGACCCTCAGGGATTGGCCGGCTCACCCCATCTTCTGAAGAGTGACTTAGGATCTCTCTGTCGGTGCTGACACCCCGACCTCCTGCTGCTTCTTCTATATCTCCCGGCAGATTCCTTGGAAATTTGTGGTCGACTATTATGAGACCAGCAGCCAGTGCTCCAAGCCCGGTGTCATGTAAGGCCTAGTCTTCTTGCGCAAGGAGATGAGAGGGCTGGGATGAGCCCCCCGCCCTTGGAGGACTCAGCCTTCTGAGGCCCATTGGAGCACAGGGCACCAGGGGAGGCCACTGCCATGTTTTCTGACCTGGTCTGGTGCCTGTGGGGAGTCCTGAAGGAATTGCCTCTGCTGTTGAGGTGACAGCAGGAAGTTGGCTTTCCGAGCGGACCCCTGTATGAGACCCAGAGGAGGTCATGAACCCTAACATGGAGGGTGCATTTTATGAGCATGTGGACAGGCCCTGAGAGGTCTGAAGTAGAGAAGGATGGAGGGGGTCACAGTGGGCCCAGGATTCCCCTGCTAGATTCCTCAGCGTGTAGCCCTTTCACACCTCTCCACAGCTTCCAAACCAAAAGAGGCCGGGCAGATCTGTGCTGACCCCAGGGAAGCCTGGGTCCAGAAGTACATCAGCGACCTGGAGCTGAATGCCTGAGTGGCCCGGAAGCTACAAGGAAGGTGTTAACGTCTATGTGCAGACTGGAGAGAAGGCACCTGAGCTGGGGCAATGACCTTGGAACTCTGGAGGGCATCTCTTCGACGGGTCCCACCCCCACCCCCAGCCACACTCTGCAGCCCTCTTTAACTTTAATTTTAGCTTATTTAACTTTTGTAATTTATTTCCCTTCTTGAATTGTGTGAATGTAATAAGTATTTTCTCGGACTTCTCATGACATTCTCTTCACCCGCTCCCCTCTTCAGTTCTCCTCACACTCAATCTGTGGGTGATCCATCAGCAGGATTAGCTCTCTCTTGTAGCAGTCTTTTCATACATATCAAACAACAAATGCTCACGGGACAGTTTACCCAGCACTGCGTTTCAAGATATTGAAGGTACTTCGATAAAAGGTAAACCAGCCTTTTCCTTGCGATGACTCCATTGATTTTGTTTTCCCGACTAATCAGAACCACGGGCTGAGAAGGATACTGGGGGAAGAGGAGAGACATCTGAAGAGGGGCAGAAACCACCAGAAAGGAACAGAGTGCTAGCACAGGGGTGCCAGACTCTCGCTGGAGACACTTTCCTGGAAAGCTGAAACTGGCGCATTCTTTTATCACCAAGTCATGACTGATACTCTCTCAGGCATTTTTCTGCTTAAATGGGTCCTGAGATGATGCATCCTGTGATGCATATTTGTGCGCACACGTTCATTTTCGTAAGTGAAGCTTTCCTCAGAATGATGGCTAACATTTGTCGAGTGTTTAGCAAATGCTGGGTGCTTGGGTACTTCTGTTAGTGACGGTCTAGCGAACCTGCCTGCAGTCTAGCAAGGACTCCTGTTGGCTGAGAGGCCTGGTCAGCGTCTCAGGGCTTCTGTGCTCTGCTTTCTGGGAGAATGTTCTCCATAGCTATATCTGAGGTGAGGGTTGGAGGCTTAACAGTGGCCAGAGTTAACAAATAAAAGCACAGAATGAATGATTTTTTAATATAAGTGTGTACCAGGCAATATTTGGGATAAACTTACAAAAAAATCATTTGGTGTGTGTCCGAAATTCAAATTTAACTGGGAATCCTGTATTTTATCCGGGAATCCCACTTAGGGTGAAGACTTTTATAGAGGCTGGCTATTGCCTGTTGGAGTGGGTGCCTAAGGATTTGCTTTTCAACCTTGAAATCACGTTAGAATCCCTTGGGAAAGTTTTTAGAAACTCCAGTACCTAGACCTCACCTCCAAAGTTATGAAGTTAGTTCAGGTTTAGTTAGGTGGGGACTGGGCGTCAGCAATTTTGAAACTCCCAAGGTGATGTAATGCAGAGGCAGTTTGAAAACCACCGTTGGGTGTAGTCAGGCTATTTTGGCTAGCCTTCGGGTTTCAGTGCAGCTCCCTTCTCATTTTTCAAGGCTTCTGATCTGTTTTTGGTCGCTTCCACTGGATGGTTAATTAGAAGCAATCTGTCGGCTAATGTCACTTCTAGAAGTGGGTTCAGAACGCCTCTCTCGCAGCACAGTGCTGGAGCCCTGGTCGCGCTGGTCATCCATTTCACAGTCACATCCCCTCCCCCAGGCCACTGACTGCTGTCCCCACAGTGCCCTCTGCTGCTGAAACAATGCCATGGGCGCGGGGGTCACTAGGATCAGCTCCCAGCCTCTGGCTGCATCCCAGCTGTGATGCAAGAACGTGGTTTTGTCCACAGGATAAATATTTAAAATGGGGCGGGGGGAGGTCTGAGGAGAGGGTGGATCTGGCTGTTTCTGGACCCCACTTTTTCATCCTTCCTCGTCTCCCATCTTCCCATTTCTGCTCATTCTAACATCACCTTGCCATGGAGAGTTCTGCTTTTCTAGTCTGCAAGCTCCAGGTCACTGGTGTGCAAACCAGCTTGGTGCACGGGCAGCAAGTAAAAAAGGGCTTTTTTTTAAAAAAAAAAAAACTTTTTATTTATTTATTCATGAGAGACAGAGAGAGAGAGAGAGGCAGAGGGAGAAGCAGGCTCCCAAGGAGCAGGGAGCCTGATGCGGGACTTGATCCCAGAACCCTGGGATCATGACCTGAGCCGAAGGCAGACGCTTAACCATCTGAGCCACCCAGGCGCCCAAAAAGGGCTTTTCTTAAGGAAACTGTTTTTCCCCTCTCTGCTATCAGACAAGCCAATTTCAAAGTGAGCTAGTCTCTTTCTTAATGGGCCTTACTGATTTGTGCAAGAATTAGTCAGTTTCCAACATCTTGAATTTTCCTTTTTGATGCAACCGTGCTAGGCAGATGGCCATACTAAGGATACAGGACAGGCCAGGAAGGGGACCAGCTGTTGTACTAGGAGGAGGTGTCCTCACTGACTGTGACCTCAGCTTCTGCCCTCAGTCAGTTACACTTGGTGGGGTGTGCTATTTACAGCACTGCAGGGAGATTTTGAGCTATAGTACCAGAAAACCTGACTCAAGCTGACTTAATGGAAAAAGGGAACCTGTTAGCTCACGTGACTGAAGCTTCAAGAAGTAGATTAGCTTCAAGCAAAGCTTGATCCAAAGCTTTGGATCTTTGGTCCTCAAGTATGATGATAAACCATGGTTCCTTCTGAATTTCTGATTTCCCTTCAGTTTGAGAGCTTCATCCTAGGACATCCCACTGTAAAGTGAGTCACTTTGCTAGTAGGCACTTTCCAGGTTTTACAAGTTACCCCCTTGAGACCCCTTCACTGGGCTTCAAGAGGAGGACCTTACCTCCTCTTGAGGTAATGACCTTACCTCCACAAAGGTGGAGCCCACTAGGCTGGCCTCTCTCCTTCCTCTCTCTCTTTTTCTCTTTCACTCTCTCCTGAGAGTTAGTAACTAATATTGTTCATCAGGGAACTTTGCAGACAGAGGACCTGAGAGAGAGACAGAGAGTAAGACAGAGAGAGAGACATTGAGAGAGAGAGAGAGAGAGGAGGGAAGGGGTTGGGGAGAAAAAGGAGGCAGATGTGTTCCCACCACATGGACTGGGTTTCCCACTGGATTCCTAGAAATAAGATAGCTGGCTTGAAGAGTATGTACATTTAAAATTTTGATGGGAACTGTGTTATTGCTCTTTACAAACCCAGCTATCAAAATTCCACTTTTTGATACTAAAAAATAGTTTTAAACAAAAGGAAATATGCCTTATCAAAAATTTAATAAACATTTTCGTTTCTCCTAAGTATGTTGAATTTCTCCCTCTTGAATTTTACAACAAAGACCCTGGCTAAGTCTGCCATTCTTGTACTTAAAACATGACCTAGGCCAGAAGTCAGCAAGTTTTTCTATACAGGGTCAGATAGTAAATGTTTTTGGCTTTGTAGACATATAGTCTCAGTTGTAACTATCAACTCAGCCACAGTGGTAGGAAAGCAGCGGACACTATGTAATAGAATAAAACTTTATTTACAGAGACTGCATCATAATGGATTTACTCTGAGAACTATAGCTTGCTAACCCTGATCTCAGTAATTGGTCTGATAAATAACTTGGCATTCATGGTAGAAGTCTTGTTGCAAATATTGGCTGATTATTTTTTCCCTCTCTAATGTTAGCCATGGCTTCCGTGGAGCACAGATTCTAGGAAACTAATATCCAGGTAACATGTCTATTGCTATATGCACCTTATTAAGAAACGAGTGGTAAATCCTTATTGACAAAGTCACCTTATTGACAAAGACCTTATTGGTCTTCCGTCTGCATGTAAATCACTTGAGGGTTTGGCAAAAGTCTGGGTCTCCAGATCCAGACCCAAGAAATTCTATTGCCAGCATTTTAAACAATCATCCCTGATGGTTCTGGGATGCTCTGAGACACATAGGCATAGGCTTGCATCTTCGTTATATTATTTATTAGCTGCCTGATCATGGGCAAGTTGTTTTACCTCTTTGAGCCAACATTTCCTCTTCTGTCAAATGGAAACCTTGGTGAAGTTGTTAGGCTTAAAAGGACAATGCATAATTTTTAGGAAAGTTTGATTCACAAGAAAAATAAACGCATGAATATATATGAAGAATGAATATACCTCGTGCATATACATTATTATATGCTAGGTACATAATACTTTATCATCATTGTTTTCTAAACTAATGTTTTGTTTTTTTAACTCTCGGGAATGTGTAGATACAGGTATTACTGTCATTTCCTTTCTGCTGACTTCTCTTCAGGTTTTCTTACTCTTTGCCCGCCCCCATCATTTTTCCAACTGGAGATCCTGACTTCATCACAAAACAAAACCCTTAGAAGCACCCAAAAGATGGGTTTGCTTTTGAGAAATTCCATTATTTCATGCCTCTGAACACAGAAGTGGTAAATAGCATTCTACACATATTTGTTGGTTGATGGTTTTGAAATAATTTCCCCTAGAAAATGCTAAACATAAGCCCTCACCTACACACTTGAGTATGTGTCAACCACTGTGTGATTGGAGGGGCGCTGGGGCATGGTGAAGAGAGTGTTGTAGGATCTCTCCCTGCAGGCAGTCAAGAATGCATGGAAATACATTACAAATAGGAGTCTAAGTAAGTTTAAATTTACATCCAAAAGAGGCCCAGAGTGTAGTTGCTTGACAACGGGCACATAGCACAGGTAGCTTCAGGAGTTGAAGGAACATTCCCTGGGCTCAGGTCCCTGCTCCCCCATCTGCCCACAGATAGAATTGGTTTCTTCCTTCTGCCCAATGAGAAAGTCAGAAGGAAGAAGATGGAGATAGCATTGTTCAATAGTAAGAATCTTCTAGCTCTTAGTTTTTTCTGAGCTTTTATCTTGTTCTTTTGTTTTGGGCATGTTCCTCTGTCTCCTTACTTTGCTTGACTCCATGTTTCTACATTTTGGATGAAACAGCTACCTCTCTCAGTTTTGAGGGAAAACCTTAGAGTTCAACTTCATCCCAGCTCTCCCTATCTCTTGAACCGTGGTGATTGTCCAAGCAGCCTGTTTTATTTTTGATAGCTCCTGGTTGTTGAGGGTGTGCCAAGACCTGTCAGTGTCCCGAGGGAGAAGATCTCAGTCAGCCCCTAGGTTCAGGCTGGCGGGAAGCCAGGGCCAGGAAACAGGCATTCCGCGGAGAGAGGGGGTGCGTGTCAGCCACTGTTTGTGCAGTGCCCTGGGGTGGTAGGCTGCTCTCCCTGATTACTAGTCTCTGATCTTACAGAGACTGGACCTGTAACTGGAGACTGGACCCAGAAATGCACCACAAAAACAGGGGCACCAGACATGTGAAAAAGCTCCCCTCCTGGAGGTACTGCTGCTGTGGAGCGAGGCAGAGGGAGAGCACAAAAATGGTCCTCCATCTGGGAGAGAATCCCGAGAGGCCCTGCAATCTGGGCGCTTCATCAGGTTTCCCAGTTCGCTCAGTGCTTTGGGTCTCCGGGACTCGAGCCCCATTGGTTTTCAAAGCCAAGTGTTTGGGGCTTGTCTCTCAGGTGCAGTTCTTAACGGAGGGTGGGGAGTGGGGAGTGGGGCGTGCGTGATATGGGTTAGGGTCCCTTGGCTCCTCAGGGAGAAGCTCCTCACTGAGCATTGCAGTGTGGGGGTGAGAGGGGGATGCAGGGAGTTATTGTGAGGCTGCCCCTCAGTCTCTCCAACCCACTTCCATGGGGCTCTTTTCTCACTTGCTCATGTGAAGTGGCTGCTCAGCTAGTTTTCTGGTCTTTTTCAGAAGAAATTGTCCCCCATCTAGCTGTAGACTCCATGTATCTGTGGGAGGAGGGGAGTTCAGGATTTTCCTATGGCGCCATCTTGGATGGACCACTTCCTCTATCTCATGTTCTTGCTCTAGACTTAAGTTTGGTCTCTATTTCCCCTCTGCAGGAAATGCAGCTAATGGAACAGTCTCGTGCTTGTTCCAGTTCTATTGGGGGAAAAGAAGAGATTTTTCCAGCAAGAGACCATCTCTGTAAATCACCTATAAGGTGGCACTGGGATGAGTTTGTTACTCAGTTGATCACTGGGAAGCAAGTGAAGCTGGATTCTGCCCCCTGTTGAAAACCTACTCAGTGTCCCCCTTCCCAAAATAAGACAAGTCCCCATCCTACCCTCCAGGTACATAGACCAGAATGCTAAAACTCCTTTGGAAAGAATAGCTGCCTTAACAGGTAGTGCAGGGCATTTTGAAAACCCCTTGGGAAGCTCTCTATTTCATTTGGGTACCCATAGGACTTTGGCGTTGTGGTCTGACCCCACAGAGAGCAGGAGAACAACAGGAAATGGTAGCAGGAGATTCATGAAAGGCAGCCTGGGAACAGAGAGCCATGGTGAGGAGGATATTCGGGGCCCAAAGATTGTGGGCCAGAATGAGACTCACCATTGCCAGCCTTCTTCTGGGGTCCCCTATTCTTTTTCAGGTAGGTTCTGGACCTTGGGGAGATGGAAACTTAGGGTGATGAGAGAGGAAGTTTTTAAGCACAGTGGCACCTTGTTGACTTGTAAATACAAGAGGGGTCTTGGGTAACCACAAGGCACAGGGTATCTGCAAGAATGGTTCAAGTGCTCAATTGACTAGGGCTGTTTATGGGGAAGTGGTTTCCACAGTGAGAGAAGGTGAGATGTTGGTGTCATCCTGGGACCACACGTAGCTGGGTCCTTCTCATTAGAGCTCTGTAGTCACAGTTTCCCCTAGCAGAGCAGAAACTTCTGTGTGATTCCATAGCTGTTCTCACTAATAGACATGACATGCAATGATGCCATGAGTCCTGACCAGCACACCCAGTTTAAGTCGCACCCAAGTGGACAGAGCTGTATTAGCAAAGCCTGGGCTTCAGGAGTGATTGAACATGCAGGCAACCTTTCAGACACCGCTCATTCTAGAGAGATTCATCAAGGGCTCAAAACGTACAAGGCAGACAGCCTAAAGATGTGTTGGATATGGGCACTAATGCACCTAAGGAATCTTAAAGTGACCTTTGACTTTGACCTTGATAATCCATGACTAGGAATCTATTTCCTATGTAGATGAATTCAAATATGGAAAAAATATTTATACATTAGAACATTTGGTCTCCAGCGTATTGATAGCAATTTAAACTTGGACCCATTTAAATAACATATAGTATGAAAATAATGAAAAAAGTTATGGTATCTTCACTCGATTTGCTGTTAGGAAAGCTTTACAAATAATGCAATGTCATGGGAAATGCTTATGTTATGGTAAGTTAAAAAAAACAAAATGCAAATTGCTTTATCTTAATCAGGACCCACTCAGTGTGTTGGAATGTGGTCAATTTCACATATTTTTTTTTTTCGCAAATGCTATTCCCAGAAAGGAAGGGGAATAGAAGTAAGTATGAGGTGTCCCCTGTCATCTACCCCTTTGTTCGTCCAATATTAAAGGACTCTCCTCTTCTCTTCACTACGGGCAAGGTCAGTAATGTTGGCTCATTATTCTGGGAGTTTGTTCATTTTCTCGTTCCCAGTCTTCTGCTTCAGGGTCAGCGGTGCTCGTGGTAGGACTAGTTCTACCCCTCTTAGTATGTCCTGGGGTGGATATGCAGCCTTAGTTTTGGGTGGTTGTTTTGGCACATGAAGAGCTTCATGTCTCTTTAGCCTCAGATTTGAGGAATAGTCATTTATAAGGCAACAGGAAGTATACAAGTCAGCATGTTCTTAAAAATAAAGTAATTCAGGAAGATGGAAGACTAACAGTTTCTAACTCAGAGAGAGAGTTAGTGCCTTTCTGATAGTAGGAAAAGGAGTTAGTGCCTTTCGGATAGTAGGAAAAAAGTCCGCTGCAAAAGGACATATTATAGTGAACGTGTTTTTGCTGACCAACATTGCTCCTGATACCAGAAACCCACATTTCCCTTGGGAAGCCTCTCTTCCCCATAATTCTCAGGCTTTAAGATTATGTGACATTCATCCACTTCACAGATCCAGGTATGTGCCTTGATTGGCTTAAGCAAATCCATGGAACGCATCTCCATAGCCACAGTGATTGGTTAGAAATTGGGTTTCTGACTTAAGGGTCAGTCAAATCCAAAAGAACCTAGAGATTTTCTTCAATGGGGACACAGGCTCTCTGCACTGCAGACAATGAGCAAGGATTCATGTGACTCTGGAAGGTACCAGCAGCCATCCCAGGACTCTGACATGGACGGAGGTCAGGGAAGAAAACAGGATGTGGGGTCTACCATGGGCTCCTTGCCTGGAGCCAGCACCCTTCAGTCTTGGGGCCACAAGGCTCATTTATTTAGGCCTCTTTGAGTTAGGTTGGTTTGTTTGCTTTCTCCCCCTCCAAACTACCAGCATCCTGAGAAATGCAGAGACCTGTGTCTGGGCAGAGATAGAGGGTCTGTGAACAGTAACAGCCCCCGACTGAAGCATGGGATCGTCTGACCTGAAGAAGTAGGAGGAAATTTGCCAACGACCTCATTAAATAGAAGTGATATTTAAACATCAGAATTACCTGGAGCCTTGTGAAAACAGATGGCTGCGCTCCACCCCCTAAAGGGAGGAGAAGGGGGTGCTTAGGATTTGCATTTTTAATATGTTCCCAGGTGATATTCATGCTGTTGTCTCAGCACACCGCATTTGAGAACCACCCTTAGGTGGTATTGCTGCTGGTTGAACTGAGCCCTATCGTCTCTTGGTGCTAAAGGCCCTGTGCCAAGTACTAAGTCTGCAACATTGAGGAATTTGGTAGGGAAGAGTCTAAATATTGGAATATAATAGCTACTTCTTGCATTCATCAGTGAGATCCTCTAGGAGAGTTTAGCCTTACCTGAAATCGGAAACTTGGAAACAGCCTTACCTGAAATCGGAAAAGGAAACAATTCATCTTTGCTAAGAAAGCATTTTCCAACCTGCCAACTGAGAGCCAGACCTCTGGAGTCTCTAAGGGCTGTAAATGCAGAATTTTCTACTTGAAGCTAAAGTTAGTGGAAGCAGAGGCAGGGAGGTGAGAAAATGCACAGGAGAGGAAGCTGGGGTCTAACTGCACTCCTCACCCCCCACTCCCCACCTTCTGCTATGAAATGTTTATCTCTCTTACTTAACGAGGACAGTCAGCTCTGTGTGAGGGTGCAGGGAGGACGTGGCTTGGGGCGAGGATCAGTTATTCATCACTTCCCCACATTGCCCCACCTCTGCGGGGGCGATGTGGAGGCAGAGGTCTGTCATCAGCCAGCTGGGAGGTAGAGGTGGAGGGGTGGCTGCAGGACCGAGGCCTGTGCTGTGGAGCTCACATTCTCACCCCCCCAGTTAACGTGCAAAATATACGACTGGACCAGCTCTCTGCTCTCTGCTTTTAGATAACCCATGGAATTGCTCAGAAGCAGAGAGATCATAAACCTCCTATCGTGAGAAGGGTGTTGCATTGCCAAAGAAACCGTAAGACCATCCAGAAATGACCGCTGATTGCTCAACACCTAAGGCAAAGCTCGGGCTCTTAGTTCACACGGACAGGAGTAGGCAGCCCCCAGAGAAGGGCTCCTCCCCCGTGCATATCTCAGACGAGTCCAGGGAGGACATTCGCCAGGGAGGTCGACCAGAGAGCCTGACCAAGGATCTCAGCCACGTCTCGGACTCTGTAGTGCCCCATAAGCTGGCTAGCAATGCTATTTCCATGCTCTCTTTTCCAGCGCAGGGGTCCTCGTTCTATTTATGCTGTTGACAATGCTTGTGTTTAGGGAAAGCTGAACCTGGTTAAGCTTCTCCTTTGGCTTTGGGTCGCTGGACCTTGAGAAATCATTCAGTGTAAATAAGCAGATTTTCATTGTCTCAAGATGCTGGACACCAATAGAGAAGAAATGGTGACAATTTCACTGCTTCTTTGGGGACAAGGGCTGTTCCTCTCATTCTCCTTTTTTTTTTTGTTAAAGATTTTTTATTTTATTATTTATTTGACAGAGAGAGAGAGACAGCGAGAGAGGGAACACAAGCAGGGGGGAAGTGGGAGAGGGAGAAGCCGGCTTCCCGCCGAGCAGGGAGCCCGATTCAGGGCTCGATCCCAGGACCCTGGGATCATGACTTGAGCCAAAGGCAGATGCTTAATGACTGAACCACCCAGGCGCCCCTCATTCTTCTGATAGTACCTACACACTTATCATGGGTGTGAGTGGTAATGGTGTTAGGGGAATGGGGCTCCTCATAGTGGAAGGGGATTGTAAAATGTTGCCTGAGAGGAGCTGTGTGTGTGTGTGTGTGTGTGTGTGTGTGCGTGTGTGTGAGATATGAAAGTCTTGGGCAAATGACTTGTTTGTCTCATTGCCCTCCCTATATAAAAGCCACGATGGCATCAAGATTGTTATGACTGGCCATGATGAGCTCTATCTTCTGTGTCAACTCAGAATCACCAGAGAGTTATTCCAATGGATGAAGTATCACCAATCAAAGGATAGGGTCAAATAAGAAAGGCGAGGTAAGCAATGTGTCCTCGTTGAAAAACAAAAGAGAACTACAGGAAATAAATAGAAGTATCCATTACTAAAAAATAATAATCTTCATTTCCTCTAAGAAACCACAGTTAGCTACTTGACATGTATCTTGCCAAATATTTGCCCTCATAAATATATATGTATATATGGCTTTAAACAATAAAACAAAAGTAACATTATTCTATATATACAGTTCTGTAGCATGCATGTCGAGTAGATATGCTTATATTAGATGTAAGCACATACACCTTTTGCACATGATAGGATGCATAATTTCCATAGATATGTTATTCTTTTTACTGATTGCAGAATTTTCCACTGATGGGGATCTCAATCCTCTACTGACTTAATCCTTTGCTGATGGTTGTTTCTATTAGTTTGCTGTTTACAAGCCGTGCTGCAAAGAATGTCCTTGTGCCTACATATTCCTGTCCTTTAGTAGTGTTGCTACAAAATGCATTCCTAGACATGAAATCAGGGCCAGTGCTATCTAGGTCAAATACTATGTACCTTTTAATGTTTGCTTCATAGTAGCACTTTAATTGTACTCTAAAGAGTTTTATCACTACAATTCTAAACCGATTTTGGATACAAAAATTAGATTATTTTACACTAAACGAAATAATCATGGATCACAAAAATGAATACATGTTTGGTTTTGCATGAGTCTTTTGAATTTCTCTTCTGCAGAAAGGGCTCTGGCTCAGTGTACATTTCTTATAGTTAAAACTATGACTTAGCAACCCATTTATTAAGTAGCTCAGCTTTCACTGTTAACCTAGAAACAGGCTGATAGTATAAACCTACATGCTCCACACGTGAGCTGGTTGTCTTTTCCTCCTCTAACATTAGTCATTTACTTTGTGGAGCACGGATTCTACAGAAATATGGTACAATATCCCTGTTACTCTATGCAGAAAAACACTGAATTTGGAGGGGAGTGGAGAATTGTAGTATTTCCATGGTTCTCAGCTGTTAACGTGCATGGGGAACACCTGATGAGGTTGGTAGAGGTATCAATTCCCAGGTCCACACCTGAAGATTCTGATATGAGTGTCTTTTTTTTAATGATTTTATTTATTTGAGAGACAGTGAGCAAGAGGGAGCAGGGGCAGGGGCAGAGGGAGAGGAAGCAGACTCCCCAATGAGTGGGGAGCCTAACATGGGGCTCGATCCCAGGACCCTGAGATCATGACCTGAGCCGAAGGCAGATGCTTAACCGACTGAGCCACCCAGGTGCCCCTCTGATGTGAATGTCTTAAACAATCCTGGCTTGTGATTTGGGGACAGCTGGATGGTGTTTTGGGACATAACTTTGCTAGTGTTTATGAGTGAGTCTGTAGTTATATCAAAGTCTAGTTTTGCAACTCAGCCGTACCATGTACTTGCTGTGTGCTCTTGGCCAAGTTGCTTAACCTCTCTGAGCCCGGTTAAAGTTTACTCTTGTATCACATGAGGATATTAATAGTATTTAAACTGTACTGTTTCATTGTGAGGATCAAAGGACCCTGCTTAAAAAGCACTCAACCTGGAGTAGGTCTCGAGTATCTTAGTGATTGTTATTAAGAAATCATGATTTATGGTAAATATGCACTATGAATACTCTTCTTAAATATCCATTGGCATAGTGAATTTTCCTACAGCATGTATATTATGATTTGATTTATGAAACATTCATAATTTCAGTGATCCAGAAATCCGAATTTCCCTCCATTTCACATCTGCCTATTTTTTGCCCATTAGTCCTTTCGGCCAGCGATTCTGACTTTCTGGACAAACAAAACCAAACTCAAAGCCAGTTCCCTTTTGAAAAGACCATCTTTATTATTTCTCGGGGCTGGACACGGCACTGAACAGAAACATCCGATACACATATGTCAGTCTGGTAGCTCGGGTGCCACTTCTGCTTAGAATAAACTAAGACTAAATAAACTAGGTCACGCAATTGTCATCAATCACAGTGCAAGTGAAGGGAGAAGGGGAGGGTGGTGAGGAAGGTATTTTGGGGTCTCTCGGAGCGAACGGTCCCAGAACATGACATTGAAAATAAATAAGAAAAATTAAATAGCATAAATAAGTTGGAATTTAAGTTAGAGTCCCAGAGTGTGGCTGTTTGGCAACAACCCGCACGCAGGAGAGGTAGCTGTGGAGGTTGCAGAGGTGTTTCCAAGGCTGGGACCTCTGCTCCCCAGGCAGCCCACTGAGGTCACTGGGTTCTCAAAGCCTCCAGGCCACTCAGGCGTTCAGCTCCAGGTCGGTCACGTACTCCTGGACCCAGGCCTCACTGGGGTTGGCACAGGCCTGGCGGCCTTTTCTGGTCTGGAAGCTGCCGAGAGGGGTGGAAAAATTATATACTGAGGGATCCAGCAAGAGAATTCTGGACCCACGCACCCCACTCTCTGTCCTGGGCAGCTGAGGGCATGAGCACGTTCTCAGGGACCCTCTGCCCATCTCAGTCTAGAGAACGGCTCTCACTGGCTCAGGCCCCCCTCTCCCGCCCCGCCCGAGGGGATCCTGCTGCCACCTCCTTTCTCCCTCCCTTCCCTCTGCGCTGGGCCAATCCTTCCTGACTTTGCAAGCCCCCAGCCAGGTCAGGTTAGACCTCAGAGACGGAGGGCTGTGCCGTTCCAGGATGGTGCCCCTGGCCACTCTATGCCCCCGCTCCAGACCCTCCCTGTCTCCCCCAGAGGTGGGCAAGAAGACTGGCACTTACATCACACCAGGCTTGGAGCACTGGCTGCTGGTCTCAAAGTAGTCGACTATGAACTTGCGTGTAATCTGCTTGGAGACATAGGAGAAGCAGCAGGCTGTTGGGGTGTCAGCACCAACTGTGGAGGAAGAGCGAGAATGAGCCCGAGTCACAGTTCAGAAGGAAAAGTGAGATCTGAGATTGGATCCCTGGGAGGGTGAGGAAGCCTCGGAGGAAAACAGCTTTGCTCCGGGTGCGGGCTGGGGGACAGGGTCACTGGAAGGCCCTGGGCGTCTTTGCCTAGAAATATGCCTGTCTCTGTTCTGGCTTTTGTCTGTGTCCTTCTTTCTCCTTGACTCTTTGTGGTGGGCTGTCTTTCTTGATATGATCCAAACATCCAAGCAGACTGCTCTTACCTCTCTCTGGAAAATTTGCGTGGTTCAAGAAGTCATACCCCAGCAAAAGAGAAACCTTGGACATCTCTCTGACGACATCCAAGGCACAGAGTGCTGGGGGGACCTCGGGTGAGTGAGGGGGAGAATGACCCCATCGGGAAGTCACCAGGCTTGGATCCTGCCTCTTGCAAACTCATTTGCTTAGGGTCTCTATTTTGCCATCTGTAAAATGGAACTCCAACTCCCCTACCTCCCCCTGGCTCTCAGATCTGGGGACAGGGATAGCGAAGACTCCTTTATAAAGACCAAAGTAGGAGTCTTGAAGAGAAAAGCCATGATGTTTTCGAGCCCTTTGAGAAGCACCCCATTTTCTCTTGGGGGCTCCCAAGGCCACAAGACAGAAATAGGTGTGGTCCACAGACTGCAGAGGACAGGGAGTGGGGACAGCTGTGGCGACAACAGAGACTCACATGGTGCAGAGAAGACCTGGCTGCAGAGGGCCATGGCGCAGAGGAGGACGGCGAGGGCAGCCCCGGGGACCTTCATGATGCTGAGCAGTGCACGGCGTGTGGGCTCGTTTGTCCGCAGAGGTGGGCCTGGGCTCTCACTGCTGCCTGCGTCCTTCTGGAGGGCGAACAGATCTCCCCTGCTCTTTATAGGCAGCCCGGGTGGAAAGGGAAATGGAAAGGGGGTGTGGAGGGAAATTTTTAAGCACAGTGGTGTCATCACGCTGAGTGTTGCACAACTCGGGGTCCTAGGGGACCACAAAGGGTTCAGGATATCCAAGAATAGCTTCTCTGAGCTCTAAGTTTCAGCCCGAAACTCATGACTTGTTCTGGTTTCTTGTGAGGAAATGGTTTCCCCCGTGAGCAGGAGGAGAGGGGTATGTGTTGACACAAGTCTATTCTTAGCCAGGCTCTTCCCATAAGAACTGATGTATACATGAACTTGCCAGCCCTGTCCTTCCCACAGAGCTGCGACTTCTGTGCTTCCTGAGCTGTTCCAGCCATGCGGACGGGGTAGATGGCGTGATGCAGAGGGTGCCGCACACCTGCCTTGGACGCGAGGAACTGAACTGGTGAATTCTCGCTGGGGGACTTGGAAGCATGAGATCACAGTTCCATTGTTCTTCCTGTCGTCAGACAGTCACCGGGTGACTAGAGGCTCTGGGTTAACACTAGATGAGGATCTGAAAGATACATTCGATGTGGGTCTTAATATGTCAGGAGCCTAAAAATATTTATATTTTTTCTAGGAAGAAGTTCTAAAGAAACTTTTCTAGGAAGACGTTCAAAAGAAACAAACCCAAACACGGAGGCATCTTTAAATATAAAGATATCTGACTCAGCATCATTTACGATTCTAAAATAAGAAAACCTAAATTCTCCTCTATTAGGGAAGGATAAAGGAAATGCTAGATTGTTCACTTCATTCGTTAGACTGAATGAAGTGAAATAGCATAAATATATCATAACATCAGTTATAAAAAGGTAAGATGAAAAATTGTACAAGATGAAGAATTATACAAATATATGTATGTATATGTATCCACACATGTATGGCAAATATTATAACCATATATATATATATATATATATGGGATATATATATGCAAACACTAGGCACGGAGAAATAAAAAGCACTGGGAATAAATGTCCCAAAGCATCAATAGTAGCTGCATTTGTGTCTATGGTCTTTGGGTGATTAATTTTTTTGTTTTCCCCTTTTTCTCAATTTTTTTTCTTAAGTGAGAATGTATTACCTTCCTGGTCAGCCTACCAATTTATGAACACATTTGTTTTAAAACATTTACAACATCACCATTTGGAAAGTAGTTGTTATCAATTGTCTAGTTTGAAAGAAATTTTTGATATGCTAAAAGTTCTGTCCAATGGCCTTTGTTAACATGAAGCTTTGATTTCCATTTCTCTGAACTCTTTTAAGGAACCTGTGTGATATTTACATAAATAGTGACAAATTCAAAGCCGTTTTCTTGTTCTTTTCAATTCATAATTTCAGTGGTGTGAAAGGGTCTCCTTTTAGCCAGATTTACATATTTCTTCTCTTCTATCTTTTATTATTTTATTATCACATAACTAATAAACCTAATCACACTTGGCCTTTGTCCTCCAGATGCTCTCAGTCTGATAGGGGCAGGTAGAGTATATAAACAGGTAACCACAGAACTTAGCAGAAAGTCCCCAAGGTTCCTAGGAGAAAAATTAATGGAGGCTCACGGCACCAGGAGGAGGCAGAAATGACCTGCCTCAGGAGGATCTGGGGAAGGCTTCACGGAAGGGATGGAACTTTTCTTGGGTCTTGAAAGGTACACGGGATTCGAACACATATAAATGGCGGGGGGCGGGGGTTGGCAGTAGAGGTCCCAGCTGGTGCAGTCACGGGTGTGGACTTGCCAGTTCAGAGGGAGGAGCGAGTAATTCAATGTAGCTGCACTGTGGTGGAGCAAACAGGGATGAGGAAGCTAAACTGGGGCCAAACCAGAAGGGGCTAGAACAATGGTGGAAATAAGACTTGAGCAAAGTGAGGTCACACCTTAGGAATTCTGTCCTTCCTATGTCTGTAGGGTTCCTGCCTAAAACGCATGGGCTCTCAGCATGCCTGGGTGGCTCAGTGGCTTAAGCGTCTGCCTTCAGCTCAGGTCATGATCCCAGGGTCCTGGGATGGAGCCCCCCTCATCAGGATCCCTGTTCAGAGGGGAGCCTGCTTCACCCTCTGCCTGCAGCTCCCCCTGCTTGTGCTCTCTCTCTGACAAACAAATACATAAAATCTTGGCGAAACAAACAAACAAAACAACCACATGGGCTCTCTTTACATCTCTCTTTACATGAGATCACAGTTCCATTGTTCTTCCTGTCGTCAGACAGTCACCGGGTGACTAGAGGCTCTGGGTTAACACTAGATGAGGATCTGAAAGATACATTCGATGTGGGTGTTAATATGTCAGGAACCTAAAATTATTTATACCCTGTAGCCTAGAAAATGCATTTCTAGGAAGGATTGCTAATCACAGGATTGCTAATGCTGGTCCTGAGAGAGGCAAAGGCAAGATCAAGGACAATGGCAGGTTACGCTGAGGCTTCAGCATCTAAGTGTCTTGCCTTGTTACTGTTAACTCCAAAAAAGGAGTCTATCACTTGTTTCAGTGGAAACTCTAGATCACATAGAGTGCCTCCTCTGCCCGCCCCCTCTTCCCCAGCCTGCAGCTGACACCCTGAACTGCACTCTCTCATTCACTTCTTGGGGAACCCCCTTCAAACTTGTGATTCAGTTTTTGAGAGTTGGATGCTATGAGTTGGGAGGGCCAGAAGAAGGAACTGGAAACTGCTGAGTCAACCCCTTTCCTGATATTGGACCTTCCTATCCATCTCTATAATTACAGTACCGGCCACATTGCGTTGTAATTAGTCACTTATGCAATTTTCTCTCCAAAAATTTAGACCATGTCCTGATAATTTTAAATCAAATTCATATCATGTGTTATTGGTTAATTTAAACCAAACGCTAGCACATGATGACTGTAACATGATGAATTGTCTGATGTCGTATCTATTCCTTATATTTTTGTTCTTTTTATTAAAGGTGCTTTACTGAATATAAAATTTTATCTTAGTGCTTATATATTTGTAAGTCTTTCCATGTCAACCCCCAAATCAGAAAATAGCCCTTTGTCATATGTGCTTTTACTGGATCGGAAAATAACATACTTGTATACAAAGTATGTGCTTAATGTGTGTATGTTGAATGAATAACATAAGGGGGCCTTCAGATGGTTGAGTTGGTTGAGTGGGTCTTAGAAATTTCCTAGGTGGTAAATTGATGTTCCCAGGAAAAGTGACTTTCCCGGGATCACACAGATGTCGTTTTATGTTTCACTGTCTGTTATTTGGCAGGTTATCTCCAATGATAACCCTAATGCCTGACACATAGTTGAA
Source organism: Zalophus californianus (assembly GCF_009762305.2). NCBI lineage: Eukaryota > Metazoa > Chordata > Mammalia > Carnivora > Otariidae > Zalophus > Zalophus californianus. The sequence continues at coordinate 23,495,163 of NC_045610.1, forward strand.
CTTAATAAATACTTGGTGAAGGAATGAATGAATAAATCACTGACTTGACTAACAGTGTGTGTTATGCCCAAAGTCTCACTATGGAGTTGACATACTAACAGGAAGGAAAGAATCAGAAAGATGCTGGTGTCGAGGTCTTGATCTTTGGTGGAGCACCCAAAACCTCTTGGATGGTGATGACAGAAAGTAGCTAACAGACTGCATGGTGGATCTTTCAGTTTGGAGGGGCTTAATTTGTGTCCTCGCTTCCTGGCTCATTCCAGCCTCTTTGAGGTCCCACCCCAGCCCAATAGAGCATCCTAGTGATGAGTGCAGGGAATTTTGGCTGAACAATTCATGTTCTGCAACATCACTGCCTTGTCCTGCGCTGCTCACCTCCTCACTGCTTCCCATGCTCTAGGCCTGCTGGATTGGTTTCCTCCCAGTTTCTGGCTCTGTGGCTCTGCTTCCCGGGGCATCATCGGTCCTAGCTCACTCCCTTCAGCAGCAGGGGCTCCATGGACAGGCTCGCTGGTAATGACAACCTGTTTGACCCAAGACCCTTTTTTCAGGCATGGTCCCATCTTTCAGGTAGGCAGAAACTGTATCCCGGAGGCCCCTTTCTAGCATCCTAGAGAGACAATGTCTCACTGATGCAGCCCCTTCTTCCTACAGCCAGGCCCTTTGCGATCTTGGATTCTTCTTGTCATTCTCCTCTGGACATATTAAATGTGTAATACATTAGGGAATACCTTTGGTATTGGATTAGATCCATCCCTTTGCCCCTGCTCCCCCTTCTATGTTCTCCGCTCAATAAAAAGCATCCCCACCTATGAAGCTTCCAAGCCAGAAATCTGGGAATCACCCTTGACTCCTCCCTCCCCCTCATCTGCATCTATTGTATATTTGAAATGAAGTATATCTACTTCTCACTGTTCCCACTGCCACGGTCTTAGGTCAGGCCCTCATCATTTCTTGCCAGGACGGCTGTAGAAGAGTGTCCTGTCAACTGTTTTTCCTTCCAGTTTTGCTCTCTTCAATCTGCCGCATCGCATGGCAACCGAAGTGATTTTGCTAAAGCTCAAATCAGTCTCTCTCTCTCTCTCTCTCTCTCTCTCTGTTTAAAATATTTCAAATACCCTGCATGGTTTCCAGCATGAAATGGAAGCTTCCCCTCTGTGACCTGACTCCCGGCTCCCTCCTTGGTCTGTTTCTTGCCACTTTCAGACTTCCTGGAAACTTAGACTCAGCCCTCTGAACGACATGTAATTCCTTGAAAGTGCAGGCGTCTCCTCTGCTTTCTATGAATGAGGTGTCAGCTCATCCTTCCTGGAGATCACAGGGCAGAGTGAATTCCTATAAGCACAGGTACGTCCCATGATACCTGTGGAGATTTAGGACCAATAAGGAAAGCCACTCTTTAATTAATTCCCTTCATTTTCTAAGGAAAAGGGAAACCCATGGATTCTACTGTTCAAAGACATGCAGAATGCTGGGCGCCTGGGTGGCTCAGTTGGTTAAGCGCCTGCCTTCGGCTCAGGTCATGATCCTGGAGTCCTGGGATCGAGTTCTGCATCAGGCTCCCTGCTCAGTGGGGAGTCTGCTCCTCCCTCTCCCGCTTCCCCCTCTTGTGCTCTCTCTCTCTCAAATAAATAAATAAAATCTTAAAAAAAAAAAAAGACATGCAGAATGCAAAACTGAAAGACATTTTACATCATAATAACAGAACTTTGGTTTTTAAGCTTTTTTTAACATAAATTTGTAGTAAGCACATTTCCCTTTTCTGATTTACTTGTGCTCTGGAGCCAGACCTCCTTGATGTCATTTCCAAATCTAACATGTAATAGCTGTGTGTTCTTCTGTAGGTTACTTACCTCTCTGTGCTTCAGTTTCCTTGTGTGTGAAAGGGGATAATAGTATCTGCCTCAGAACACCCCCAGGAGGATAAAATACATTAGCATCTATGAAAGGCTTTGGATATTACTGGCTCCTGTAAGAGCTATGTTAGTGTTAGTTACTATTGTCATTATTACTGAAATATTCCAGTTAATCTATTTCGTGTATTAAAAAAAGCACAGGTCTCTTGTTCTTTGCCTGATTAATCCCAGCCCTATACTCTTCACCTGGCTAATCATTCTTCAGATCTCAGCTAAATTTATAATAGAGAAAAGTTAGAACAACTCAAATGGGCTGACCTCAGCAACAGAATGGTTAATGATAAAATTTTTAACAAAATTTTGGTATATCCATGCAATGAAATACCATGCATGCTAATTTCGAGTAACTTCTATGTTTTGAATGACATGAAAGAATATAAAGTAACAAAAATAAGATATACTAGTTCAAGAAAGAAGAGTAAGTGACAATAGTAAAATACAAAACCACGTACAGAAACCTGGGTCATTTTTATTTTCTTATTTATGCTTTCCTATGTTTTCTAATTTTTGTAGAGTGGTGATGTCTATTTTCTATGAAAAAAAAAAAAACAAACCCAGAACTCAGGCATTACTTTTTTTGACATTTCACCACCACCTTCCAAAGCAGGTATCCCCAATGCCTGAAACAGTGCCCAGAATATAGTAGACACTCAATAAAGTTTTATTGAATTATTTTTCTTCTCTTGTTGGATATTCTCTGTGACCAAACAGGAAAGAGCTTGAAACAGGTATAAAAGCACTAAAAAGCACTGTTGGAAGGCAGAAAGATGCTTCCTAAAGAATACTGAAAGTTTTCCAAACACTGGTGAGGCTTTAACCTTCTCTCAGGAATTTAACATCCCTAAAGTCACTGACCTCCACCCTTGACCGCAAAGAGCAGGCTGTGGTGAGTGATGAAGACCCATTTCCTCTTTAAGAAGAGTGAGGCTGCTGGCTTGAGGAGTGGAGTGATTGTCTCTGATGAACTGCTTCACTCACATCCCTGTCCTACAGACTCCATCCTGAACCCCGACACTTTGGATAATGATGTACTTTTTCTTCAATCTATAATCCAGTTTCTGCTCCCATTTCCCCCAAGTGACTTGGCTATCACATTGGCAAGACCAAAGGATTTATCTGTATTGGTTTCTTATCTTGGCGAGGTGACCATCCACCTAGCTTACTTGGGCTTTCCAATCTCAATATTTGCTCACAAGGACTTCTCTACTTTTGGGCATTCCACATCCTAGAGGCTAGTGCTCTTGGCCCTGACACCCAGTGGTCTCCCCAATGCCCATGCATCTCAGTACTCTCCTTCTAGGGGCTCACAGAATGTCAGGATTGATGACGTCTGTTTCCTGCCCCTCCGCAGCTTTGTACTCTCTTTGGAAAGTCTGGTACCTTCTGAGACTTCCTACATGCGCAATCTCAGAGGGTCACACCTGTAAAGGAAGTTTGGTTATCTCTGACCCAGGAGTTGGAAGATTTTGGTTATTGACCCACATCCTGTGTGACCTTGATGAAGTCTTTGAACTTCTCTGAGTTTGTATTCCTAATCTGTATAATGGCAAAACAGATCAGGATCAAATAAAACCATGGATGAGGAGATGCTGGGGGAAATCAAAAGTATCAGGACCTTTGCAAGGTCCTATTACTGCTGTGGCTAGTGGTCCCGCTTGCAGCCCTGGGAAGTGGGAGCACAAAATGAGAAAAGAGATGTGAAAGCGCCCAAAATGGAATTATGAGCACAGTGCTAGTCAAGGGTATAAAAGGGGAAACCTCTATGTTACCACGAGTGAGGGGAAGTGACGGGCTTCCCTGCTCAGGAGTGAGGAGGTGACCACAGAGACCTGTGGGACCATGGTTGACTCTTGCTGCCACTTCTCACAACCCTGAGCTGGAAAGAGTTGAGTCTAGAATAGTATCCTTGATGATAAAACTACTGGGTATGTGGGTGGAGGGCAGAAGAAAGAAGAGAATTGGTCATCGAGGGTGGGGAATCACATTTTGGATAGAGTTTTTCAAAATGATCAGTTTATTCTTACTTCATTTAGCTAAATGGAGTTCACACCCTGAGTCCATGTTACCCGTCACCTCCCCTCCCATTAAAACTGGTAGTTGGGCTGCCTCTGCACACCTATTAAGCAAGTGTTTATTAGATACCTACTGTGTACACAGAGATAAGCATAATATGGTTTCTGCATCAAGGAGCTCCTTTTTTAGTGAAAGAGACAACCAAATATGTTATAGGTGATACGATGGAGGGAGCTCTGGGGGGGGGGGGGGCTGTAGGAGCATAGAGGGAGATACAGAATTCAGTTGGAAGAGAGGTTGGGGAAGGTTTTTAAAGATGAACGATTTTTTTTTTGTTGTGTCTTCAAAAGGAATTTGTTCTCATTCTCTATCGACTATTACTTAGAAATAGCCTCAGTGTATAAATCTCAGAGGCCACTGACTCAGCTTAACATATTGATATAAGCCTTTATACTTTTGGTGTGGAATTTCACTGGTGTGAACACAGCATTTTTGCTGGGACCTTCACAAACAAAACATTTTACCTCCATGAGCCAAAGATCAAATCAAGGCTAGGAAGCCAAAGTCAACAGTCAAACTTATTGTGTGGCTCAATGCAGACTAATTATCCATTCTTATCTATCATCATTGTCCCATTGTTCCAGAGCAGACACATTCATAATCTCTCCACAGCTTGAAGATCAGCACACCCCACTCATTTAGACAGAGGACTCCATGTCACGTGTTCCTTATTAGTGAACAGTGGAGTTTAGACTTGACTGGGGACCATTCATTGACAGCTAAGAGATGGACTTCTCCACCCTTTGGGCTCTCTGACATTTTGTTTCTACCTCTAATGTGACACTTATCTTATTCCATCTCATGGCATTGTTATTTCTGTTACCGTCAACACCATCACTAGACTAAGAACTCTTTGAGTGCAAATTTGGGGCTTCATTCAGCTCTGTCTGCCCTGACAAACAGCAGATGATTACTCAATTGAGTTGAATGGAAATGCCATGAATAACAAAGTCCGTAGATTTGGGGGAATGTAAGACATATCCTCCTTCCCTTAAAGCAAGGTGCTTGATGCATGAACATGAAACTTCCTCAACCAGGAGAGACCATGAGAGATACTAGCATATGTGATACAAGGGATTGCAGAAATTTAGAGCTGGAGATAGAGGTCCATGTAAAGATTGGAACATTTGAAGCAAGACTTGCACAAAAAAAAAAAAAAAAAAAGGACAAAGAGAGGATGGAGGAGAGAAGTAGAGTTTGTGCGTATGTAGGTGGTGGTGGTTGGGGAGTGACGAGGTAGGATAACATTGAACTTTATTTAGTAGCCCCAAAGTACTCCAAAATGCTGCCCTGATTCCTCCTAGCCCACATTTCTATAGCACCCAGGGGGCCTGGCTCTCCCCTTTCTCCTCTTCATTCTTCTTTCTCGGGGCAGAGGCAGGTAACCATGTGAGGCTGGGGGTGAGCAGATGGGTCAGCGTGGGTGAGCTGACAGTGGCTAGAGATCTTGATCCAACCACTCTAACTGCCCCACGTGTCCCACTCTATGCACTACTGTATTCCTGGTCTTTGTAAACTTCAGGTGGTCACCCACAGGTCAACAGCAGCTTCCCAACCAGGCAGAGCTTTCCATGAATGCAAGGAATTCCCTACGGATGGCTGGGCAACTACCATGTGCTCAGATTACACATTTTATCCATAACGTGGATAAGCTCATTGCTAGGTATATCCCATCCCATTTTTACACTAGAGGAACATTCTTTATTTGGGTCTTCCAAACTTGATTCTTCCTGAGCTTTTTCTCCTTTTCTATTATGAGTCAAGTAAACATACTGAAATCTTTATTTCTTTTCTGTTCCCTTCTTGTTTGAGAACAGACTGACCCAAACTCCTTTCCTGATTTCAGCCCTAATAAGATGGGTCTTTGTGTGTGTTATTGGCCCTAGTGGCCAACATTTTCTCTCTTTGTGGTCACATTCTCTATTTGTACTGGAGGCAATGGGGTGGGAAAAAAAAACAGATTTTAGCATCAGATGAATCTCAGTTCAAATCTTGGCACTGCCACCTAACAGCCGTGTGGCCTGGAGATAGTGAATCTTGCTGTGTGATCCTCATGGCCCCAGGGGAAGAATCCCAGTCCTGCTCAGGGGTATGGTAGGGTTCAATGCCATGTGTATGTGGCAGCTTGCCCAGTGCCTGGCCCCTCATAAATCTCCAAGAGGTAGAAGTTGTAAATGTTCCTGAGCTGCCCTGCTGGGTCCTCTGCACATGCAATGCTGGACTCTCTCTTTACGTCCAAGAAAATGTACGGGGCACCAAGGTCACTCAGTTCAGCAGAAGGAGTCCCAGAAATGGGACATGGAGTCCTGGCCACCCCTTCCTGCTTAAGGCCAGGCAGCCCTGGAAAGACTGATGCGAAGCCCCCAGCTTCTGGAGGCGCCAACCACCGAGAGCAGCACAGTCCTCATCTACAAGCCTCTCTGGCAGGTGTGAATGTTTCATCCTTCCTCTTGGGTTTGCAACTCTCTCCACAGTCTTGATCACTGCCTTTGGTGTACCACTTCCCTCTATGGTGCGGCCCACTTCTCCACTGCCCCCCTCCTCTGTGATGACATGGCCCTGAGGAAGAGAAGCTGTGAAGGGCTTCTCACTGTCAGCTAGCTTTAGTTTCCGTATTGGCACCATGACATCATCTCTACCCTGGAAATTCCATTTGCCCTCCTGTGCCTCCAACTCTGTCCGAGGCCTCAGGGTTCCTATAAAGAGGGGTTCCCAAATCAGTTTCAGCACAGAACACAGTCGGGTTCTGAAGCTTCTGGGCTCTGCAGTCTCAGCTCCAGGAAAGCCTCTCCACTGCCAAGACCATGAAGCTGTGTGTGACTGTCCTTCCTCTCCTTGTGCTCATGGCTGCCTTCTGCTCCCCGGCGCTCTCAGCACCAAGTAAGTCCGCTCTTCCAGCCGCTAACTTCTAGAGTCATGGTGTAGGCAGTGCTGACTTTTCTAGTTGGGGCTGATCTAACAGTGAATCTAGGGATTGGACAGAAGGGAGACAGGAAGATTTCCAAGTAGCCTGCTCTTAAATGTAGAATCTAGTAGACATTCAGTAATGACTAGTCAAGTTCCTGTTTTCTTAAGAAATGGCAACCAGTAGACTCATTTAAGCCAGTTCCTGACTCTTTCTGTGCCTTGGTTTCCCCATCTGTAAAATGGAGGGAGTTAGACACATGCCCTGAGACTCAGTCCAGCTCCAATCTTCTAGAATTCTTTCATGGCTTTCTCTTATGGTCTTCTATTCAGAATAATACTCCTACTTAGGGTGAGTGGGATTGGATACAAGGGACCATATTTTGGGATCTGGTCGTCCTACAGAAATGGTCACTGAATATCTATGATTAGAAGCCAAAATTAACAGGTTGTAGAGCTTCTATCTCACCCCTGCCTTTCTTTCCAGTGGGCTCAGACCCTCCCACCGCCTGCTGCTTTTCTTACACCCTGAGGCAGCTCCCTCGCAACTTTGTGACCGATTACTTCGAGACCAGCAGCCTCTGCTCCCAGCCAGCCGTGGTGTGAGTATCAAGCCTGGGGCTGCTCTATGAGGCAAGGGTGAGGGCAGGATTAGAAAAGGGGCCCTCTGGGGGAAGATGGAACCAAGCAGTAGGGAGGCAAGTCTCAGGGCTGAAGCCCTTCCAGAAGTCAGTGAGGATCAAGTCATGAAGTCACCTGGAGTCCAGAGGGGGCTGGGTAGGATCCAAGGGAGAGGAAGGGGGTTTCTGGGAGAGGAAGTTAGCCAGAAGCCAGGAAACCAGGGAAAGTAAAAAGGATGACAGGAGATGTGGGCTGATTTCCTAAACCATGCTTAGAAACACACACAGAAACGTCATTGCTAGGGGCAACAGAGAATGAGTAGGGTGATGTACCCATATTGATTGCAAAACTCATTTGTTCCTAATCTGGGCAACACAGGAGGTGGAGCTAAATCCAGAGTAGATGTTATAAGGAGTCCTGTTCTAGCACCAGCCCAGGAAGGGTTTCCCCATCTATTAGAGCTGTCCAACGTGAACCATGGTCAAGCAGAGGAAGATACATAGCTTCCACAGGCAAGGTTCCATGGGATTCTAATCTGTCCATTCCTTGTCCCACAGATTCCAAACCAAAAGGGGCAGACAAGTGTGTGCTAACCCCAGTGAGCCCTGGGTCCAGGAATACATGAATGATCTGGAACTGAACTGAGCTGCTCCAGCTCCAGGTGCAGGAGGTCTCCAGGGAACGTCACCTGAGCCCGACGCTTCTCACGAGACGCACCTTCTCCACACTCGTGACTCTTCTTAGTAGCCCATTCCTTCTCTTAATTTAATCTTATTTTGTGCTGTGTTATTGTATTTGGAGTTATTTCTATTATTTGTTTTGTCAAAGCACACTTGTCCCCCATGGGGATAGTCGACCATCACTGTTTCTCTGCTACTGTAGATGTATGGATGATGCAACTGATTCCATATGTTTTCAAAATAAAACTTCTTAAAAGTTGTAGACAATTTCTTTGCATTTTAATTTGATTGGGGTTGAAGGGGATTGCCTTGTATTATGACTGGGACAAACTACCGTTTCCAAACACAATAAGAACGAGCAATTATGGAGTGCTTACTATGGGCTAATATGTCTAAAGACATGATCTCACTTAACATTTTCAATGGGATTTTAACACCCTTCTAAAGTCCCTACTGGTTATCTCCAATTTTACAGAGGAGGAAACAGAGGCAGAGATGTGACATGCCTTGCTAAGGCTTGTAGGTCTGCTGGGGGAGCATCATGAAAGGATGGCCCTATCATCACTATCTGATGGCCCCTCTCTGGGGCCAACAGACAATTCTGTCCCTTGTCCTGCACTTAGCCACCCCCATTATCCCAGAGCCTGACTAGGCTTGGCTTTTGCTTTTCATCTGCCTACATCTGGGCTGTCCAATATATTAATCACTAGCCACAAGTGGCTATTTAAATTTTTATTAAATTTAATGAAAATTAAATAAAATTTACAATTCATTTCCTCAGTTGCACTAGTCACAGTTCAAGTGCTCATTAGCTACATGTGTTTCATGACCGCCATGTTGGACAGTGCAGATATAAAGCATTTCCATCATCGTGGAAAGTTCCATTGGATGGCACTGTCCTAAAGGCACAGAGGCTAAAGTAGTGAAGGGAGGGGGCGTTGGAAGTAGGGTGGAAGGTAGGGTGTGGTCTTGGATGAAAGATACACATACTCGATTCTGAGGGGAGGGGTTGAGAGAGAAAATGGATAATCCCCGGGCCTGAGACAAGGTATACATCACCATGGTAGACAGAATAATGGCCCCCAAGATGTCCACATCCTAATCCCCAGAAGCTGTGAAGATTTCCTTGTATAGCAAAAAGGACTTCGCAGATGTGATCAAGTAAAGGATCTTGAGGTGGAGAGATTTTCCTGGATTATCTGACCGGACCTTAAATGTAGTCGTAAGTATCCTTATAAGAGGGGGCAGTGGGAGATTTGGCTACAGAGAAAAGAAGGCAATCTGACAGCCGATACTATGCTGCCGGCTTTGAAGATGGAGGAAGAGCCCGCGAGCCAAGGAATGCAAGAGTGCCGTTCTAGAAGCTGGAAAAAAAAACAAGGAAATGGCTTTCCCCCTAGAGCCTCCAGGTGGAGTGCAGCCCCGTTGATACCCTTGATTTCCGGATTTGGATTTCTGAACTCCAGAACTTTAAGAGAACAAATGAGTGTGTGGCGCGAGCCAAGCTACTCATGCTGTTTGACAAAGTCCAAGTATGGGGGACAATCCTGAAAATCAGGAGACTCCACAGCTGGCTCCTGCTACTTCCTTTCATTTTATTTGTGGCAACCTTTATAATCATGGGATTTTTTCTGGGGTTTCATGATAAAATGATTTATAAATTTAGTTATGCCTATGTAAGCAATCACAATGAAACTGATTCCAAAAAGGCTGATGATGGGCCAAGAAGTAAAAATACCCAATGTCCTCCAGTCCGTAATTCATCTGACATGAGCAATGCGGAGCTCTTTAATAAGTTTCACTTAAGGGAGCTGTTGGATCCAGGCCTAGTAAAAGTCCCTATTGATGAGATTCCTCAGGCACCTCTGAAACATCAGAGTTCTAGGAAAGGAAAATCTCATGTCATTCCCACAGTACAGGGACCTCCCCATGTTACTTTGATAGGATAGGGTGCACACACTGTAAGTTGCCTTGGGAGCAAGAATAAACTTTAGATAATCTTTAAGCAAGAGTAAAAATATAACTTTTTCCGCATTAGCACACAATAGCAGAGAGGTTACGCTTCGTCTCGCACGGTCACGCTCTGTCTAGTACCTTTGTTTTTAAATCCAAAATGATTTAAGATGATTGTGATAAGATGTAAAAAATAAAATCATATGTAATGAAAGAATGGAAAAAACAAGGAAATATTCTAATGTGTGAATAAAGTCCCTCCGAGGCTATCGGGAGGAGATGCTCGCAACCTGATCCTATGTCTGTGTCTCCTCACTCGTCGACGCCGTCCTTTTCTTCAAGGACCCTTTCCCTGCTGGAGCTGGACTCCGGCAAGTGTGGTTTTAGGGCATCAAGTTTGTATTAATTTGTTACAGCAGCAATAGAAAACTGATACAATCACCAGCTGAAGAGTCACCCCCTCCTCAGTGTGGAAGGGAATGGAACATTCTAGAAGATGAGACCAATTTCTCTGCAGGAGAAACTCAAGGTGCAGTGGACACATTCCAAGGCAATGCACTATAATGAAGTGAGGCATCTCAAGAGGAGGGTCTGCTCCCACAGCTAAGTATGAAGGCTGAAGCTTCACGAAGGGTACACCGCCCCCAGCTCGTTTACGAGGAAGCCTGACTCTTCTTGAGACACTCTGGCCTTCTGCGGGGTGGGGATGGGGGTCTTGGGTTCCTATCTGGAGGAGTCCATCCTCTCATTTGTCAAATGAAGCCCAGAGCAGAGCCACAATTTGTCTCTGGTTTCACCATTAGAGAGGCAGAGTTAGGGCCAGAATCTGGGTCTCCTCGCTCACACGGAGCCCTTTGCCCCACACCTCCTTGCCCCTGCGCAAATTGCAAGGGAAGAATTATGCTCCTCAGAGGCCAGAGCTCCAGGGAAGGCTGCCAGAGACCCGAGTACTCTAGTGAAGAAGCGCTTCAGCCTGGAATTCCCAAGGACAGCGTGAAATCCTCTCCATAAGGTAATGTGGGACTTCACCTGTTGCGAAATAAGAGACTTGTTCTTCCCGTCTCCTTTCTTCATGAAACTTCCTTTTCTTAGCCTGAGGCCAGGGAGTTGGTATCTGACTTTCCACTTATTTTGCCCGGTTTCTGGGTAGAGACCAGAACTGGAACAGATGAAGGACAGGAGACAAGAGCTACCGTTTGTGGAGCAACTTCTGGAAAAATGCAGCCCCGTGTGTTTCTCTCTTGCACTGTCTGCGTCCCCCATGTCCCTCTCCAGATGGGGGTAGAGGGGTATGTTCCTGCATGTTCTGGTTCATGCAAATTCTATGTTCTCTCCCCATCCCACTCCAACCCAGAGTCTTCGGTTATGCTCCCATGACATAGGCATTTTCCTCCTAGGAGGCCAGGAGCTGACCCAGCAGAAACAGTGACCGAGGATATAAAATGAGCCACAGATGGTGGAAGAAACCACAGTTCTTCCTGATGGCTGAGCCCAGCCGCCCCATGGTGGTTCTGAGCTGCTTTCCACACACACCTTTCACAGACCTGAGGACCTTGTCCTCTCTCTTTTCCAGTTGTCTCCCCCCGTCCTCCCTTCTAAACGCTTCTCCTCTTGGGTTCCCATTGAGTCCAGGCAGACAGGAAAATGGAAAAAGATGTAGGAATTGAGACACGAATTTGTGAATGCATTTTTCTATATTTTAAGTAGTTTCATTTTTAGATATATGAAAATTGTGTGAAATATATACATTCAGAAGAAAAGAGAAAATCACATTTTTTTTTAGGGGAAGACAGGTTTGATCCCAATAGGATGGTCTGGGGACTCCCCACTTAGCCAACTGAGCCATCCAGGCACCCCTACACTTCTGGCTTTACAAAGTTCTTGCCAGCTGGACAAATTTAATTCCAACATAAAACACTTCCTTGAGCTTTGCAAATGCTATCTTCTCCTCCCCATTACTCAGTTCCCTATACAAAGGGTTTCTAGAAACATCCTTGGTAAATTCCATAAGCCTGCCTGGTGACTGCGATGCTTGTAAATTTCAAAGTCACAGACTTTGAGGTACAAAAGTGTAACTTTATTTTTTCCATAATTGAACCCAACCCCTCAGCGCCTGTTTCTTTTGATGGTAGAAAGTTTAATCTGGCCACAAGGTAAGCACAATTACTTCCTGATGTTTTTTCCAGTTGAGAGTCTTCCATGAGCCATACTTCTTCCCGTTCTCCCCTCCCATTCTTCCCAGGGTCCATCGTCATTCTGGAACACTGGTGTGGTTAGGCTCATCACACTGGAGGGTGCAGGAATCTAGCTCCCTGTTGTCCCTTGGCCTCTGCTGACATCTGCAGAGGTGTGTCTCAGGCCTCTGGCCACTGGGCATCAGACCCTCTGCGGGGTCCCTTGTCTTGTCATGGCCTCTGGGGTCAGGTCCATGACTCTGTCCTTTCTGTCTCACCCTAAGCTCCTCTGAGCCCACAGGGCTTGGGACTTCTTGGGAAGGCTGCCAGCCATCTTGGACTATGCCTCCCTCCCCTACTCCTCTTCCCAGTCCAGCTCCCCTCCCCCTCCCCTACAGTCCAGCCTCTTCCTGGGCAGTGCTGGGCCCTATTAGGATCATTCTCAGATGGCTAACTCTTAGTCTCATGCCTTTCACTTTATTCTGCTAATAGTGTCTATCTTGTTTTCTCTCCCAGGATGTGGGAAACTAGCTCTTAAATCATGAACTTTAAAAATACATCTATCATTTATGATAGTAACCCAGTTTCCTTTGGGGCTTGGCCTTGCAAACACACTCCCCCCCCCCACATACACACTCAAACCCCTTTCTCTCAGAAAGCCCAGATCTTGAAATGGAAAGTCTGTGCTTTCAGAACTATTATGTCAATTAGAGTTTTAAGAAAAACCCACTGAGGAACTCAATGGGCTTGTCTCTCTAAGCGGTGTCCACTCTCCCCCGAAGGCAGTGAGTCTAGGTTATAATTCACTGCTTTCCCTACAGGGGAATGGGAGTGAGTGTAAGGAAGTGAGGAAGGGAGGGAAGACACCTGGTAATTCCTCAAAATATTATGTGTCATACACTTAAAGTGATGTGGACAGGCAAACAGGCCCGCCTGTATTAAAGAGACGTCCTTGGCTGAATCTGTGCTGGATCTGTGCCATTTGACTTTAAGTGTCATCATCTCTGAGTTAGCCAAGTCTTGTGCTCTGTAACAAAATGTCTTGCTGTTCACCCTCGGGCTGTCATGCCGAAGGACAAAACTGCACCATGAACAAGGCCTGGGACTGGTGGGCTGAGTGTGCAGTTAGGTGTTTGAAGGATTTGGCAGGGATGAGAAATGACCCTTTGGGATATGGAATTCTAGGACAAATGGAATTCCAGCCAATTTAGGAGTCTAGACATAGAAGCTGCTGTACCCCAGGATCTCACATGCCATCCTGGAAAAAAAAAAACAAAACAACACACCAAGGAATAAAACTGATGGTTACAGGTATAAAGGATGGGTTTTGCAGACTGAGGACATCTGAGAATTCCCAATGTCTAGACTCAGTCTTTTCCTTTAATTTTTTATGGATGTCTGACAGCTGATGCAGGCACCTGGCCCTTTCAAGTGATAGTACGTCATGAGGACCTGCCAAATTCCCAGATTTGTGATCGTCACTAGAGCAGTAGAAAGCAGCTTTTCATAGGGACATTGTTTTGTTTTTCACAAAGGAATCGGGTTTTATGAGGTGGGTGATGTGTTCCTCACTTCCATGTGCATGAAAGACATCTGGGGAGCTTTTCTGGACCCCACCATTGGAGATTACACAGCCGTGGGTCTGAAGTGGGTTTGGAGTGTTTGCAAGGCACGGATTTTCTTTGAGTCTCAGACTCTTCATTTGTGACATGGGGCTGCCAATGGAAGTAACCCCACAGGCTTTGGAGAGATGGCTGAGAGGATGGATGTGAAGACAAACACAGGGCCTGACAAACAGTCCTGCTTAACCAAGGTCAAGTACTCCCATTATTATGGAAGAGGCCCTCCTTAGCAACCTCACAGCTGCCAATATTGACATGCATGCTTGTGCAAAACTGTCTCAGGCCATCATTACCCTTTGCTTCTTACTGGAAACTCGAAGTAATCAACACCAGAGATTATATTGTCTTATGTAATTTCCATTAATTAAATTTTTCTGCGTGACTGTGGTGAGACTTCCCTGCTCCACATTCCCAATTGGGATGCATGCAATGGGGATTATGAGAACACACAGCTTGAAATAGTCCATTAAACGTTTAACTTGAGGGGGCACCTGGGTTGTTCGGTTGGTTAAGCTTCTGACTCTGGATTTTGGCTCAGGTCATGATCTCAGGGTCGTGAGATCGAGCCCCACTTTGGGCTCTGTGCTCAGTGTGGAGTCTGCTTGAGGTTCTCTCTCTCCCTCACCCGCTGCCCCCTGTTCATGCTCTCTCTCTTAAATAAATAAATAAAATCTTTAAAAAAAATTTTAACTTGAGGAAGCAAGATTACAAATGTATTGGGTCAGTTTGGGAGGAATCGATGTCTCTTTCACTGTGGGAGGAAGTGTAAGTTGTATAGTCTCTTTGGAGGACAATCTGGCAATATCTTCCAATGCTGCAGTAGATACATCCTTTGTATTTCCATCCTTAGGCATCTAATCTGGGGGAAATACTGACATATATAAACAAAGAAGTATATACAAAGTATATGATGTATATACACAGCAAATTGTTTATAATAACCAGAAAAAAAAAAAAACCCAACCCCACCAAAAAACCACCTAAATGTTCGACAATTGAATCTTGGTTAAATTAATTATGAACCATTCAATAATGGAATTTTAGATAGTAGTTATTTTTAGAAAAAGAAAAAAGATACCTGGAAAGCTAAGATATCATGTTAAGTGAATAAAGCAAAATAATACATATAACTTTATTTCTGCAAAAAAATGATATATTTGTATATACACATATGTGTGTAGATAAAAACACAGAAAAAGACCTTAGAAAAATACACAACAAACTGCTAACATTTCAGTACCTCCCTTGGAACGTTACTCTGGATATTTCTATATTGTTTGAATTATTGATCACAAGAGTTAATACATGAGTTGGGTTCTGTAAAAAATGAACTTTCAAAGATTATGGGGGTAGATGATAAGAGTCATGTCCGGGTCCCTTTTAGAGGAGGAAAAGAGAGTCCTCCCCTTGCCAACAGCATACTGGAGGCTTCCACTGCAAGTTCTTTGGGGCTGTCTGACCTGGCTCCTTGCACTCACCCAGGTCACACTACTCAGCAGCCTGGGATCCGGCCAGCCACCTTGGGGCTGGATCGGGGTTTGCCATTTCTGTACTCTGTGTGCCCGGGTCCATTGATCTGTGATCAGGGTTTGCCCTTTCTGTGCTCTGTGTGCCCGGGTCCATTGATCTGTGCCCTGTACTGAGCTGCCCTGTCCTCTCCAGGTTCCCTAGTCCCTCCTCCAGACTGAAGAGTCATTCCTGGTGCTTGTACCCATTATGCATTGAAATATTCTGAGATGCTGGGTGTGAACTAACTACCTGGGTTAGTCGGAGCCCTCCTCTCCTGGGCTTGCTTAGTATTTCTCTGCTCATAGGGTAGCTTGTCCAGGCCTCCCCAGAGGCGGTCCTGAGGTGCTTGCCCCAGCTCTGACCACCAAGGACAAAGCAGGATTTGTCTTCACTCCCATGGTCATTGGGGTTTTACCCCTATGCTCCTTTCTCTGAGATCCTGTAACTGGGATAGGAAAGAGAGTGGACCTCTTACTCAGGCCCCTACAAACACTTAGTACTCTCCTGTAGCTCAGCTCACCCTGCTCACCCACACAGCCCTCTCTCCAGGAACCTCTGCTTCCAGAGCAGCGGGGTCAGAGACCACCAACCATCAGGATGGATCCTCTCTCAACCCCCAAGGTCCTGTCCAGTTGGGATCTTTGAACATTGATTCCCTTGAAGGACTGACTTCACAGCCACCTGTCACTGCCTTTGGGTTAAGGGGTAGCTCTGGGATGAACACGGGGTAGGTGTGCGGTAGGGAGGTGGCTGTCTGTGATCAGAGATTTTGTAATGAGGTGGAATAAAGAGGGTTATGGCAGTGCAGGTTTCTTGCCTGCTGGCGCTGAGCAGCCTTTGGAGCAGGGAGAACATTCTCCGTAGGGCCAAGCTGTAAAATGGGGGCCTAAGAGTGAGCATGTAGCCACCGAGGTTGAAGGGGGCATCAGAACATGAAGGAAGAACTGGAAGAGGTGGGAGTCCCACCAGCCATGAGAGCTCCAGACCTCCAGCATCAGTTCACTGTCTTAGTAACCACTCCAGACCCCACAGAAACCCTTGTATGTTGCAGGGCAAAAAAGACCCGGCGTCTGCCCAGAGGTGCCGAAAGGAATCCTTGGGATTTGTGCTGAAATGTGCTCGGGAGATCTATCATGTCCCCGGGCGATGAAATGCTGCAGCAATGGATGTGGTCATGTCTGCAAGTATCCTGTTCCCCAGGTGGGTATGTATCAGTCAAGAGCTGTCCAAGGGGGTGGACAACTCCCCAGTGGACTTTGCTGGGGCAGACAGACACTCACATGTCCATAGCACACAGATGTCTGGATAACTCCAAAAGAAAGGGGCCGGAAGCAAATGGCAGAACCCCTGGCTGCATTATCTAAGGCTCTCTCCTAGAAGAGAAGCCCTACCCCAGGACAGCCCTGAGGGGCTCAAGTGGGACAAGTCACCATGACCCTACACAATCATAGGTCATTATTAACCAAGGGTTCCTCCTCCTACCTCCCCTTCCCCGCCAAAGAGGCTTAACTCTTCCTGGAAAATGGGTGATCTTGGTAGGGAAGAGGGAAAGGAAAGGGTACCCCAATTTATTGAGTATCTTCTGTGTCAGGCAGGAATTATGCTGGAGTTGAGATAAAAAGGTAAGCACAACCAGGTCAGGAAGACACACCTATATAAAGGATTATAACCCAGCATGACTAGTGCTTTGTACAGATTTTCTACTAAGTTCCATGGGAGCAAAGGGAGGAGTTATTGCCTTTGCCTGGGGAGTTGGACAAGTTGTCAGAGAATGGAGAACATCTACAGGAGAGCTTCAAAGGATGAATGAGGTTTTCCAGAGGAAGGAAGAGCAGTTCAGATGATGGGAAAAGTGTGGGCCCTCTGTTGGGGATGGGAAGGTGATGTGATAGGTAGAAGTTGTAGCATCTGGGCGGGGTGGGGGGGGGGTGGCTGGTAGAAGGTCATTTGAGCCAGAGTCTAAAGAGGAATGAGCAGCTTGCTGAAGAGTTTAGAAAACTGGTGGTAGCTGCTAAGAAGAGGAAATGTCATGATCAAATTTGTATTTTAGGAGGGTAGCCCCAGTGGCTGTGTGAAAGATGGACAGGACGTTTCTTAAGCATGCCTGGATACCAGCCCCCAGAAGATTTCTCATGAATCCATGAATCTGATGCTTGGCATTAACAAGACTCTTCCACAATCCATTCCTGGCTATTACCTATCCCTGGAATTGTAGCCCTAGAAGAAGACTATCTAAAGTGGTGGAGTGACTGCTTTCTGAAGAGCTTGTGTCCAAAATAAACTGTATCTTTGACATTATCCAGGCTCCATTATTCTTCCTTTCTGGGCATTGTGGCAGACTCCCTGTGGGTTAGCAGGACCTAAGTACGCATGGGCAGTGAGTCCTTGAATACGAGGCAGGAAGAGGCGGGAGGGTCAGGGGAAGGTCCTCCCAGCTACTTCCTTTCCTCCTTCCATGTCTGTGACTTCAGACGGAGCAAATGGCACAAGAATATTTTCTGCAGCATCCTGTGAATATGAATTTGGTCAAGCATAAAAATTAATGACCAGGTAGCACATAGCAGGCCTATTGGAACAGCCTCTATTAGGGCAAGACTCAGAAGGAGCCGGGGCAGGAGCAAGTGTGGAAATACTCCATTCTAAGGCAACACACTGATACCTAGCAGGACTGGATGCCTAAACCCAGCAGAGTGACCCTGACCCTTGAGAAGTGGGACTTTGAGTGGCATAAGTTGGGAAGTGCCCGTTCCTGCCTGGAGTGATGAAGAGTAACGATACAGTTAGGAGGTAGGCTCTGGGGGTGGAGCTTTTGATTCAGACATTACCTAAGTAGAGGATAAACCTAGATCTTCCAGAGGAGTCCTAACAAAAATAAGATGTTTTGAGCTGACTGCTCCATCCCCCAGAGTTTACTTCCTTCCACCTAGATTCCACAATGTAGCCTGCTGAGTTTGGTTTCCCATATCTGCTTGTCTCTTGTCTCTCTTGCTTCTCATATAATACATCTTATAACTCCCATGTCTAATGGCCTCATCAGCCTGTGCATCGGAATGAGGGTGTATTAGCATTGGTATCTTCTTTTATTGGTTGGTCAGCCCTGCCCCAAACGCCTCCATGCTCCAGTCTCATTTGGCCATTTATGGAGGTTCATGAGAATACCCTTAAAATATTCTCAACAGTCTCACCTCTATCTGTCATTCTGAATGCCAAGGTATGACCCTCCCCTGCAAAGATACTTGAGAATAGCCTCCTACAACTTCCACAGATGTTTCCAGATAGTTCTGAAGACCTTAGAAAGTTGTTGGTGTTCTTTTGTGAACTTCTCATTTTTCTCATCTGCATTCAACCCCCTCTTATATTTAGGGGAAAACTGCATTTTCTCCCTATGGAAATTGATATGAGCTAGACACTCTCTCCCTACTTCCTGGAAGGTAGGGCTTCGGATTACGACGTTTTTTTCTGACCATGTGGATTTATAGGGAGTGACACTAAGACTTAGGGGTAGTCGAAAACAATTCGCGACAGCAGATGTGCCAGCGACAGCTCCCAGCCAGACTGTTGCTGTGACCCGTGCTTGGCTCTGTTGTTGCTACTTGCTTCATTTTGGCTCCTGATACTTACCTGAGCCTGGTTCACTAGTCTTTCCTGCTGTTTCTGTGAGCTGGGTAAAAATATCTTTCCAAAATTCCTGCTCTCTCAAGTTGGTCAGAATTGGTTCTTTGGCTTGCATTCACAAGGATTAATTTGTGTGAAAATTGGTGTCAGGAGTGGACCCAGGCCAAATATGCCCAGGGAATTGGCAACAGTCTGGGTTTCATGAACAGGTCTAGTTAGAAGCTGAAGGCAACAATGGCTCTAGAATGTGGATGTGATCCCCCTCTTTACTCCTGACAAGGATTCTGACTGGCCCTGCTAGGACTTGGGGTCTCCTCCTGGGGCTTTCCTTTCTGACTCTGGCCTTTGCCACACAGACTGGATTTTCACATTACATCTAGGCTTCCAGGGCATCTAACTCTGAACAGATCTTGGTTTGGACTTGCTGCCCCTGACTGAGCAGCCCGCAAGGATTCAGCTATTGCCAAGGCCATGGGGAAGTCTCAGGGAAGGAAGAGAGGCAGACAAATGAAATACTATCTGAAAGTAAGTTTGGAGTTTTTCCCTGAAAACACATTTTCAAACTCTTATTTACTTATTTATTGAGAGAGAGAGAGAGAGAGAGAGCATGAGCAGGGGGGAGAGGCAGAGGGAGAAGCAGACTCCCCGCTGAGCAGGGAGCCTGATGTGGGGCTCGATCCCAGGACCCTGGGATCATGACCCGAGCTGAAGGCAGACACTTAACCGACTGAGTCACCCAGGTGCCCCCATTTTTGAACTCTATTCAAAATATATTTATTTTTAAACTCCTAAAATATTGAGAGAAGATGACAACTTTGATTTTTTATTTGTTTTCAGATAGTCTGGATCAGGGATCCATCAACTACAGCCCACAGGCCAAGTCTAGCCCCCATCTGGTTCTGTATATAGCCCATGAGCTATGACTGGTCTTTACACTTCACATGAATGATATTTAGTGACAAGTGAAATTATATGGAATTAAATCTTAGTGTCTGTAAAGTTTTATTTTAATCTCGCCACAATCTCGCCACACTTAACCAGTTTATACATTGTTTCTGGTTGCTTTTACCCTACAGCATTAGAGTTGAGTAGCTGGGACAGAGAAAATGACCTGTAAAGCCTAAAGTACTTACTATCTGCCCTTTACAGAAAACATCTGTTGACCCTTAGTCGAGATGCAAAAAAATGAAGAAAGACATGATTTCAGAAAACTATGGTTTATGATATAACACAAATGAGTGCACAGATTTTCTAGCTCTTATAGCGTGTTCTAATCCTTCCCTTCCCCTTGCAAAAGTATTTAAGTGTGTGTGTGTGTGTGTGTGTGTGTGTGTGTGTGTGTGTGTGTGTGACCTTCTCATCCATTCATCTGTAGACAGACATTTTGGCTGTTTCCCTATCTTGGCTATTGTGAATAATGCTGCAATGAACATAGAAGTGCAGATAGTTCTTCGAGATACTGTTTCCCTTTCTTCTGGCTATATACTCAGAAGTTGGATCGCTGGATCATATGGTAATTCTACTTTTAATTTTTTGAGGAACCTCCATACTGTTTTCCACAGTGGCCATACCAGTTTACATTCCCACCAGCAATTCTCAAGGATTTCTTTTTTCCACATCCTCTCCAACACTTGTCTTCTTTTTTCATTTATTTCTTTTTTGATAATAGACCCTCTAATGGGTGTGAGACTATATCTCATTGTGGTTTCAATCTGTATTTCCCTGATGACTAGTGATATTGGTCCCCTTTTCAAGTATGTGTTAGGCATCTGTATGTCTTCCTCTGAGAAACATCTATTCAGGTCAGATGATTTTCATTTTCCTCCTTATACATTTCCAAATTTTTCAAAGTTTATACAATGATTATTTGTAAAATAAAAAATATTTAAAAAGTTACATTTATATCAACCTCATATTTGCTTATTTCATTCTAGTTAACACCAACAAAATAAAGACTGCTGTACAAAAGAAATCCCTTCCATGGATAATGAAACAAATGTAAAACAAGACCAGGGAGCTCTTGACATAATTGTATCCCTTTAGACTGAATACTAATGTTCACAACACTAAGGGAATGAAATCAGATGACATGAATATTATATTATCTGTACCAATCAATGCTACCATGTTACAAGCTGATAGGAAATAAGTGCCCAGAATAAACAAGAGTGAGAAATTTCAAATGCAAGTACAATATAGTAATCCATCTACTATTTCTGGAGGACTAAGTTACCGGAGAATGATTGCAACTCTCCTGAGAGAATGCAAAATCTACAACTGTTGCTTTCTACCCCCCAAACTGTGTTCTACCAACGTGTATCAGAAGAAGGACATGCAGATGACTGTGACTAAGGGTAAATTCCTGATGAATAGACATGTGTATTCATGGAACTATGTGTACCCCAGGTGCCTGAGGCACCAGGCTGGCTCAGTTGGTGGAGCGTAGGACTCTTGATCTCTGGGTTGTGAGTTCCAGCCCCACATCGGATGTGGAGCCTACTTAAAATCAAAAAAACAAAACAAAACAAACAAACAAAAAAACGACTCCCGATGTTAGGAAATGCAAGCTTTTAATTGCCCATCTCTGCAATTAGCATAAGATTATATGCCACATGGTAAAACAAGGAACAGAAATAAAGGGGATAGAAAAAAATTGTATAATCAGAAGATCAGAAAACAGCTCAGGTGTGTATCTTGAATTTAACCAAATACATATCAGCCCAAATATGCATTCCAAATGACCTTGACATTAATGCAAGCATTAAATTAAAATATTTTCAGAATATTATTGGGTACGGGTGGGGGAGAGACTATTTCTAGAGGGAAACCCAAGAAATTACAATAGGGGTCCCTCTAGAGAGGGAACAGGGTAGAAGAGCTTGAAAGTCAGGGATGGGGAGGAAAATTACTTTTCATTGTAAACCCTTATGTTTACATTAATGCATTTACATTCTTTCTTAAACCACAAATACAACCTAGAGAGATCCAACTCCACTTACATCAGAAAGGAGATTATCAAGACAGAATATGTACTCTGACCCTCCTTCTTCTTCCTGAGAGCAGGAGATAAAACTCCCAGATGAAAGGTGCCTTCCCTATACCAGTAGGAAGGAAGACATTCCCATCATCAGAGACTGGAAAAATCTGGGAAATCTGTGCAAACAAACTTCGTGAACTAACCCTTGTCATCGTAGTCACCTCACCATGTACTACCCCAGCCCAACTCCTTTGTCTTGTCAATTCTAGACAGATTTATTGTTTCTTTGTCTAAATTGTATAAAAGTGTCCTTTTCTGGTCACTTTGGATCTTCATTCTCTTGTAAACGCTCCCATCTATATGTAAACATTTGAATAAAGTTTGTATACTTTTCTCCTGTGAATCTGTCTTATGTCAGTTTAATTCTTAGGCCCAGCCAGGGACCCAAAAGGATAGAGGAGAATATTTCCTCTCCTGCACACCCCATATCTAGCCTCCCATGATCAGGGTTGACATGACCTAAGCTTCATGGCCATACATCCCACAAAGTCAGCCTCCCAAGATAGGAGTATTCCCACCAACAGCTATGTGGGAGACAACGCAAGTCCATAGGTGAGAGCTGCGTGAACAAGATCATAAAGACCATAGTGTAATTGTGAAGTATGGACTTTTAATTCATTTTATGTATGTCTTATAAAAGCTGGTAAGCGGGGAAGAAAATAATCCTATCTAGGCATGGTTTCCCTTGCCCCCCTATATAGAATAGCAGGAGACTGATTCACCAGAAACAAGTGTTGACCGGTGGTCTCTCGGATGGTATGGCAAGTGAAGAACTTCAACAGGTGAGTCAAGTTAAGGAATTTGGGAGGCCGTGGTAGGGAATGTCAGCTCCTCCTTACCCCAGACCCCCTGCAACATGACAGGTGCCCCTGAGCCCTGGTGGGGACCAGCAGTAGAGGAAAAGGCAAGGAGGGGGTGTGGAGGAAAGAGCATGCCCTGAGAAGTTAGACAGAACTAGTGTATCTCCTACCCAGCCTTGCAACTAAGTTCCTCAGTAATTATGAACAAGTTGAGCTGGGACCGAGTCCTGATCTGTGAATTGGAGGTGCTCAATATGATGTCACGGTTGGGCTGGCACAGTGAGGTGAAGCCCATGAAGTTCTGGGTGTGGATAAGGTGCTCCCTAGAGGTTAGTTCTGCTCACCCTACTCCGTGTTCTTTCATTTGCTCACGTGGCGGCCCTTAATCTTTAGTGGCCTCGTCTGCTGAATGGGGAGGGCTCTTGCTGTTGGCCCAAAGAGCTTGTTTGGGAAGGCGGCACACACAGGTGTGTGTTATCTTTGGCAGCTGCTGGAGGGCTTCAGCTTCCAGAGACACACTCTGGCCCAGCTCTGTAGGCGTGAGGGAGGTCAGCCTCCTTCAGCCCTGCTTCACCTTCACAGAACCTAGGCTTTAAAAAACAGCTTGGACAGGGTGTCTTCTCTAAGCATGGAACTAGAGTTTCCCTGAGGCCCGAGGGATCACAGGTAACAGCTGCCCCTTAACCTCAGGACAGAAGTGAGAACAGAGAAACCAGAGGCTTAGTGTTTCCTGTTGTTTTTTTCTTACAGTCCTGTGGCCCCACGGGCGCAGGCATAATCTATAAGGACTGGGGACAAATCCAGGTTATGGTCCCCAAGCCAGATGGATTGCCATCCCCTCCGGCAACCACAACCTAATTTTACTGTGCTGAATTCTACTCCAGTCCCTTCTCTCCCTCAGGGTGAGCCTGTCCCAGGACGCTCCTCACTCCCTCAAGGCTAGACGACACCCAGCGGAGCCCCCGACTGCCTGGTCTGACAAGCCCCAGCCATGCTCTCCTGGGAGGTGGTCTCCATGAATCAGGTGGGAGAACCTGCTAGCAAGTCTGGGGTGGCCATGTTAGAGACAGGCAGGAGAGATGCAGGAACTGGCTTTCTACCTATCCTCTCTACTCAGTATGTCACAGGACTTCTGAGCCTGGGAAGTGAGAGGCAGTCTCCCCACTGCCATCCAGAACATGGTGTGACCATGTGAAGACTAATGGAAACAAGGCACCATTTGGCACTTGGGGAGATTGCTAGCTTTGGAATTACCTGGAGAGAGTGGCCTGTTGCACAGAGTGGCATGCCTGCAAGGATCCTGACAATGGGGGCAGGCTCAAGTGGCTTTGTGGAGACCAGAGCATACCACAGAGGCCATATGAGAAGGTCATGAGTGGGCTTGTTGGTGAGCACATGCGGACACCTCGGGAACTCCTGGAAATACGTGGGCAAGACTAGGGAGATGGGGTGGGGGTAAATGGGTGTGAAATAGGGGCAGCCAGGCAGCCAGATGTGGGTCTAAATAAGATATGACCCCTTTCCTCTCTCCAGGACGGGTAAATCTTGGAATGTTGAGCTTAAAGATACGTGGCCTATTAGGAGTAGCAGAGGAAAAGAGAGATCTTTTAAAAAAAGCGTGGTTGGTCACTATAGGGGCTGGAGGCAGTATGGATAGAATCCAGATGTGCCCCTGGAATCCTTTTCAGATCACCACAGGTGGAGGTAGAAGTAAATGGAAGACCAGAGCAACTCCCCACAGGCAGTCCTCTGGTGCCCAGGTTCCTCCACTGAAGGGCTGCCTCCTTGACATTAGCTGAATGAACCAGATAGAGACTTTTGATAAAGCTGATGTTTTTCCCCTCCTGGGAATTTGAAATATGGAATGGAGAGACACAGAGACTGGACAGCATTGAGGTTGAGTCACATCAGTGGCAGCACTCTCGAGAGGACTTCCACAGAGTTAAAATACCTGTTACTTATTCACTCTATAGACAAGGCTGTGCATAAAGGCTTAGCAGACTCTGCGGTCACCCAGATTTGGGGAGCCATATAAACGAGGGGAAGATAATTAACACTCAACCTCACACAGGCCTGTATACAAAGTACCATCTCACTTTACACTCACTTCCAGCTTTAGAATATCTTTATTTATTTATTTATTTATTTTTAGATTTTTATTTATTTATCTGACAGAGAGAGACACAGCGAGAGAGGGAACGCAAGCAGGGGGAGCGGGAGAGGGAGAAGCAGGCTTCCCGCCGAGCAGGGAGCCCGATGCGGGGCTCGATCCCAGGACCCTGGGATCGTGACCTGAGCCGAAGGCAGTCGCTTAACCAACTGAGCCACCTTTACAGTATCTTTATAAACTATATCTTTATAAACTTGCTTCATTTTTTGGTCTCAAGGTGCCCTCCCAGTTTGGAGGATACTTCACTGTCCCTCCTCCGCCTCCTAAAAACTTATTTCTTGTGTTTTTGATTTTAGCCATTCTGACAGTTCTGAGGTACCAATCTCATTGTGGTGGTGATTTGCATTTCCCTGATGATGAGCGTCTTTTCTTGTGTTTGCTGGCCAAATCTGTATGTTTTCTTTGGAAAACTGTCTACTCAGGTCCTCTGCCTATTTTTTTAATTGGGTGATTTGGGGTTATTTTTGGTGTTGAGTTGTGTAAGTTCTTTATGTATTTTGGATATTAACCCCATATCAGATATATCATTTGCAAATATCTTCTCTTAGCCAGTAGGTTGCCTTAGTTTTGTTGATGGTTTTCTACACCGCTCAGAAGCTTTTTATTTTGCTTTTTTTCTCCCCCTTCGCCAGATGAGACATATCTAGAAAAATGTTTCTATTGCCAATGTCAAAGAAATTACTGCCTATGTTTTCTTCTAGGAATTTTATGGTTTTAGGTCTCACATTTAAGTCTTTAATCTATTTTGAGTTTATTTTTGTATATGGCATAAGAAAGTGGTCTGGTTTCATTCTTTTGCACGTAGCTGGCCAGTTTTCCCAATACCATTTGTTGAAGAGATTGCCTTTTTTTCCATTATAGAGTCTTGCCTTTTTTAGGTTAATTGGCCATAAAATCATGGGTTTATTTCTGGACTCTATTTCATTGATCTATGTGTCTATTTTTGTGCCAGTACCATACTGTTTTGATTATTAGAGTTTTGTCAGTATATTTTGAAATCTGGGATTGTGATACCTCCAGCACTTTTTAATTGGCCTAAGCTATTCACCACCATTGGGGTGGCTGTCTCTCCCCACAGCCTATACGTGTCACCTCCTGACCACCCATCACTCCCCAACTCTGTGTATGAAGTATGGTTGACTCCACCTAATAGAGCAGAAACGTGTTACAGGTTCACAGGATTCTGAGGCTCGGATTCCAGTCTGGCTGGGTAGCTATGACTCTCTCCCCTCACCTTCTGCCCATACATCCTTCAGAAAAGAAAGTCATCTAAAAAAAAAAAAAAAAACCCATGCTGGAAAAGATTTTTTCCAAGTACTCCTTATTGTGTAATTATTTGATTTGCCTCTTTGGAATGCCAAGTTTCTGAGCATATTCAAGGCAGAACATTCCATAGCCCTGGTGCAAATTGTAGGGTGTAAAAATTAGGATGCTCCCCTTGCTCTGGTTTTGGCTATTGGGAAGTCTGTGAACAGGTTGTTGTAGGAAGGTATCATCTGGGAGGCAGAATCTTTCAAAGTTTGTTTTTTTAATCCCAAACGAGCCCTTGACTTCGAGGAGGGAAAAAATCACGGATCCTGAAAGAGCCTTTCTCTCGGTGGAATGAACCAAAAGCCTTATTCTCTCGGAAGCTATAACCACTCATTGCAAAGTGATTGAGAAAAAGAAAAACAATGCCCATAGAACCAATAAACCAATAAAAACCTGTCCACCCCTACACTTAATAGCTCCCCTCAGTTTACACAGAAGATTGGCTTGTTTCCAGCCTCCTTCCCCCTACGCCCAAATAATCATTTCACCAAACCTCCATGTGTAAGGTGTATGTGGGGCATGAGCTGTCTGGAGAGGCATGTGGAGATGGTGAGTGGCTCAGGTTGGGAGTGCTAGACACAGAATTGGAAAACACATTTCATTTCAGGACAACTTTCTCGGTGAGGTAGACACTCTGAGCACAGACCCCACAGGACCTGTGAGAAAGTCCACACTTTGTGTTTTAATCCTAGATTGTTTACACAGAGCTCTGTTTTTAAGGACAAATAAAACCTCCAATTAATTAGCTTTTAGGTTTGGTTAGCTTCTGCTGAAAAAGTATCCTTCAAATGTGCAAAGGTAAGCTAAGGACCAAGGCTGTATCCCTACTTATGTAAGTACATTAATTATGGCAAGGGGAATGGTGGATGAGCCTTCCCGGGAACTTGAAATGGAAAATCTGAACGTGGTATGTTTTATTTATCAAATGCCGAAACAGGCTCGAATGCTATATAGCTTGGACCTTCACTTCTTTTAATTTTATTTTTTTATTATGTTCAGTTATCCAACATATAGTACATCATTAGTTTTTGAGGTAATGTTCAACGATTCATTAGTTGCATATAACACCCAGTGCTCATCACAACATGTGCGCTCCTTAATATTCATCCCCCACCCCCTCTCCCTTCTGTAACCCTCAGTTTGTTTTCCGGAGCCCATAGTCTCATGGTTTGTCTCCCTCTCTGATTTCTTCCTCTTCAGTTTTCCCTCCCTTCCCTTATGGTCCCCCGTGCTATCCCTTATGTGCCACATAAAAGTGAAACCATATGATAATTGTCTTTCTCTGCTTGACGTATTTCACTTAGCATAATCCCCTCCAGTCCCATCCATGTTGATGCAAAAGTTGGGTATTCATCCTTTCTGATGGCTGAGTAATATTCCATTGTATATATGGACCACATCTTGATAGACCTTCACTTTTGACCCTCATGAGAAATTCCTTGAACATAATTCTCAAAGGTACCAGGAAACCTTTTGTGAGACGACAGTAAACTGATAAGGAAATTGGCTGACAAGTTTTCCAGCTATAAATCGATTTGCATTTTTATCTCTCTGAAGAGGCATCTGAACCAGACAGAAAATTCTCCCTCTGTAGTGAGACAGAATAAAGGAGCCAGATTACTATGTGGATATGAGATGTTACTCAGTACCACTCATATATCCAGCACAGCCCAGCTGCATTCCCTCAAAATGGAAGTTATAAACTGGGCTGGATTCTGTGTGTGTACCACACTGCCTATTGATGTGAGGCTAAGCACCACCTTCATCCTGGGGGCTTTCCTTTTTGGGAGGGTGGAGGTGCCTGGGCTTACAGACTTGGTACAGCAGGTCAGTCTGCTGAGGGCTTTCCAGCAGCCAGCCTTGGGGGAGATTAAGAAAGGTAACCCAACGTTTGACCTGAGACTGGTTTTCCTATGTGAATCTCACAGAATTAGGCATGAGTTTCCATTCATCGTATCCATATGGATGTTCTCTTTCCAAGCCTCCCTGTAGGTTGAATGAATTTTGTTGCAGTTGTGGTCATGAGGGACAGAATATGTATCTCCTCTGAGGAGGTATAGGTTTCTTTTGAGCCTTGACTCTAGAAGGATCATCATTTATTCCAGGGACACCACCATCTGAAAGGGTAAGAAATACTACAGTAAACTGTGGACTGATCTACAGGGTTGCTGTCCACCGAGAAATGAATGTAAGGAAACTGGAGATCTGCTTGTGGGTGAAGGATGGGCCCCTAGTCAGCATCTCAGGCAAAAGGAACACCCACCCACCCTCTACACACAGAAGTCTGCAGAAGTCTTGAGGAAGAGCAGCTGGTTGCAAAGGCGGGAGAACTGGAATTGTCCGACCTAACAAAGGTCATGGGAAGGAATAAAGAACCCTCCTCCTAGGGAGGGAGGTAGCTGTGCCCAATTGCTCAACTGAGACACACAACCATGCTCCTGGGTTCCCAGGACACTGATTAAAAATCCTTGAGATTGGTTCCTTCTGCCTTATTGATTGCTGGCGGCCACTAAGACACTGTGCTTGGTGTTGGAATAAGAACACATACAAGGCAAGTTCGGCAAGACAGACCCATGTAAGTAATTATAATATAACCTGCCTGATGCTATGGCAGAGGTTTGTGCAAAGTTCTGCAGGAGCAGAAAGGGGAATTATGAGCTTCTTGTTTCCCAAGAAGTTGGGAAAATGTTTAGGTGGTGCGAAGTATGTGAGCTGGAAGCTGAGGGATGAGGTGGAGGTCCCCAGGTAGAGGGGGAGCCAGGTGAACTATCCAGGCAGCAGGACCAGTGTGCAGTGGCCTTGGGGATGGGGAGCGCGGGGGGTTGAAGCACTGGGAGAGGCAGGGTACCGGCACAGGGGGACTGGAGGAGGCTTTAACGGGGGCTCCAGACCAAATCTGGAGGGCCTTCATTGCCATGCCAAGCAAGGTGGATAGGAATCCACTGGGCATAGTTAAGCCAGCAAAGTGTAATGACCAAGTTTGTAGTCCTTTCCTGACTGGTCCTTTCTCTGCATCTGGAACCACAGCACTGGATGTCTCTTCAGACAATAAATGTTTGATTTCTGAAGATTTCAGTAGTATTGCCCGGTGGTTCCTTTTGTAGAATATTTATTCTGAATACACTCTTGCTTAACCCTATCCATCTTGGGTCATTGTGACTAATTAAGGTTTGTGCAGGAGTTCCTATAATCAGCAGGATCTCAGCAAGGATATACTGAGTACCATGTGGGAGGGTTCTTCCTCTAGATGATGGAGATGTCAACAGGGCAAAGAAGATATCCTGCCTTCCAGTCCCTTCTTACTGACATCTTCTAAGCCCAGCTACCTGCACTCATTTGGGTCTACTTTCTCAGCCAAGGGCAAAGAGAACCTGTCTCCCTGCACGGGTGTTATTAATGCAACTCCTTCTAGGCTGTGACACTGTAGACTGCCTTATGTAACTCACCTGAGCAGGTAAATCAGAAGACTTTGAGTAAAGCAGATATAATAATGTGGGTGGGTCTTATCCAACCAGTTGAAGACCATCAAAGAAAAAGACAGAGGTACCCTGAGAAACAAGGAGTTCTGCCTTCAGACTGCCTTTGGACTCAAGCTGTGACATCAGTTCTCCTTTATGCCAGATTCTTTCCTCTTGAGCCCAAGAAGAGAGCCTCTCAACTCCAACATGGGTGACTGTTGGGTCTACAGATCAGTAGGCCATATAATTACTTGGAGTTCTGTAGGGTCAATGCTCTGGAGGAGAAGAGAGTCAATAGGGCATGGCAGAGATAGTTAAGACTACTTTAACTGAGAATGCAGTTTCATTTAGAGTGAAAAGGAAACAATACCTGGCCAGGCACTCATAAGGTATAACTTTGCGTGGACACACAGCACTAAGAGCCTTAGCTAAGACCTGAAATTGGACCTCTCTACTACTCTGCCGTGGCTCCGGCATCCCATTGCAGGACACAGAATTGACTTCAAGTCAATGCTTGGAAGGCAGTTCTGGTCACGGCTCTTCCACCAGGGAAGCCCCAAGAATGCCAGAGGCTTAGGGACTGACCCCCAAACTGTGGGTCATGAGTCCTCTCTTGTTCTAGGGTTGGACGTTTTATAAGGTCATGTCAAGAAAGCCACAGGGGTCGGTAACGAATGACCTGCATCAGCTCACCGACTCTCATTTATATTTGCGACTTTCTGAAAACTTAAGAACTATACAGGGAACTTTAAGCAAGATCTCTAAGAATCTGGTTCTTGTGGCCTTTCAGATGCTGGTTTCAGAGTGGCCAGGACATCTCAGAAGTGTAAACCACACAGAGCCCTTGGGGTCCTCCTCATTCTCAGCACAGAGCTCCAGGCAGTGGATAAGTCCAGGCAAAGACCAGCCCCACCCGTCTTAGAACAAGAGAGCCACAAAGTGGGAAATATAGGGCTGGCCGTGTGCAGTATAAAAGAGGGGATGGAAGTGAAGATGGGTAAACGTGGAGAACAGTCCACATCAGTAGATACCAGGGCATGTTTTAACTGTCACCACCCATACTCAGGCTGGTATCTCTGTGCCTGCCTACCTTCTCCCTCCCTTTCTGCCACGGTCAGCCTCTCCAACTGCACTCTGTGGGCCTTCAAGCTCCTGCTCTTGACCCTGCACCAACAGCTACTGTGTGTCCCCACAATCTCTCCATTTATTCTACCTACAAACAGATATATCTGCTCATTCTTTTTTAGATTTTATTTAAATTCAAGTGAGTTTATTCTTCCAATTCATGAGCATGGAATGTTTTTCCATCTTTCTGTGTCTTCCTCAATTTCTTTCATGAGTGTTCTGTAGTTCCTAGAGTATAGATCCTTTACCTCTTTGGTTAGATTTATTCCAAGGTATCTTATGGTTTTTGGTGCTATTATAAATGGAATCGATTCTCTAATTTCTCTTTCTACAGTTGCATTGTTAGCATATAAGAAAGCAATTGACTTCTGTGCATTGATTTTGTATCCTGCCACATTACTGAATTGCTGTATGAGTTCTAATAATTTGGCAGTGGAGTCTTTAGGGTTTCCACATAAAGTATCATGTCGTCTGTGAAGAGAGAGAGTTTGACTTCTTCTTTGCCGATTGAATACCTTTTATTTAAAAATAAATAAATAAATTCAAGTGAGTTAACCTAGAAAGCATTATTGGTTTCAGGGGTAGAATGTAGTGACTCATCATTTGCATAGAACACCCAGTGCTCATTCCATCAAGTGCCCTCCTTACTCCCCATCACCTGATACATCGTCTCATTCCTGAGAAATCATTTTTCTGAACCCTGCTTCTATCTTTTGTGTCTTTCTTCCTCACCACCCGTCACTCCTGAGCCCTTACAGGATAACTTCAGCCACTGCCACCAGCACCATCACAATCGCCACCAATACCTCCCCCCACCACACATACACTGCTACCCTCCAAGGGCACCGATACCTTCCTGGTGGACAATCTAATAATTTTCCACAATTGTCAACTTCCTTGATATCTCTGCAGTATCTGACATTGTTCAGGACCCTTTCATTCCTGAAACGCTGCTGAGGCTTCTCTAATACGATTTCTACTTTTCCTCTTCTCTGCCTTCTTTCTCTTCTTCCTCCCTGTACCGTCTGAAATGTCTGGCTGCATTGCCACACCCCACCTCTACCATGCAATCAATTACCAGACTTTGTCAGCTCTTCTTTCAACATTTCCTTTACATCTTTCCATACCTACTGCTACCGCCCTGATTACATACCTGGACCATTGCCATCCTCCCCTTATTCCCTCTCCCATAAAATATGTGTTGTGTATATTGAATTCCAGGCAGTTCTCCGCGTGAATGGGAGGTTGTTCTTCCTACGGCGCAGCCCCAATCAGGCCACTGTTTTCCTCAAAATGCAAATGTATCATCTGACAATTTCCCTCCCCACTTCTGCCTCTAACCCTTGAAAACCTGTTTACATGGTTATTTCTACCACAAGTGTAATTGACATACTCAGTTGTCCTGACTAGAGCAGTATTTCTCAAACTTTAGTATGACAAGGATCATGCAAGTTTCAGCTGAATCTTTTTTGATAACGAAAGTATTTGTGTGGAGCAGTGCCCCAAAGACCAGGACCGTGGATCAGGAGGACGGGCATCAGCAGTGGGAGTGGCCAGGTCTGCTCACCAGCCCTTGAAAGAGGTAAGGGTAAGAGCTCTGCCTGATTTCCTCAGTCCAGCAGGAACACGTGCTTGGTCCTGCTCCATCTTTCCAAAAACGTGTTAAATAGTAATGAACTCTTGAGCAGGGAGCCCGACTCAGGGATTGATCCCAGGACCTGGGGATCACGACCTGAGCCGAAGGCAGATGCTTAACCGACTGAGTCACCCAGGCGCCCCAAGTTATAACTTTTTGGGTGCCTGGGTGGCTCAGTCAGTTAAGCGCCCGACTCTTGATTCTTAATTTTGGCTCAAGGCATGATCTCAGAGTTATGAGACTGAGCTGAGCATTGGGCTCCATGCTCAGCTGGGAGTCTGCCTGAGATTCTCACTCTCCCTCTGCCCCACCCCACCACCCATGCACATGCCTGCATGTGCACGGGCTCTCGCTCTGTAAATAAATAAATATCTAAAACAAGAATAACTTTCACCACCCCAAATACATATTTATGGTTGAAAAACAAGACTCTATAGCCAAAACTATATAAACAAATACATAAATGGCACCCACAATATCATTGCCCAGAGAAACATTGTTCATTTCTCAATGTATTTTTTTCCATACTTATTGTGTCTGTGAATACAAACACGTTGCTCATTAAAATGTTTTGAACATTCCCTCAACATATCTTATTTTTAAACTTTTAACTATGGGAGATATTAAGCACAAAGCAGACAGAACAGTCTTCTGTTCCCTAGTTTTGGGATAGTTTTAATTTCCCTAGTTTTAGGCTAGAACCCAAACCCCTCACCCAGCTTCAACCATTATCAATGTGTGATCATTTTCTCATCTCTGATCCTGCCTGCTTCCCTTCATTCTGTGTTATTGTAAAGCAAATTCCAGACGTTATTTCTTTACATATTATTTCTGTATCTATCTCTAAAAGATAGGAACTCCTTTTAATTGTATGGCTTATCCTACCCTTTTGTTATTATTTACTGGTATAGTTTTATTCCCTCTTTGTTAGATATATGGTCTTTTACTATTTTATTTCACTCTTTTATTTGTATGATCTCTCCCTCTGTCCCTTTCTCTCTCTTTTACTATATGTCTTGTATTTAGAAAGGTTTATATTTTTGTTGTAATGGTAACCTTATACCAAGATTTTTAATACTACTCTCAGTCCCTACTTTTTTGGAGGCTATTATCTACAGGTGTCCTACTCTGAGTAATAGTAATAATAAACTTTCCTTGTTTCCCTCTCCCCCACTCCGCTACCTCCAGCAGCTGATTTGAAGTAACATCTTTTCATTCCCATTTAATCTTTCTAACATACTCATCACATTTACTCTACTTTTTATATGTTCCTTCCATCCCCCTCCCCAATTTTTGATAGGTATATTGTGTTTACATTGTCAGAGCATATAGCTAGTTCATAGACTTTCTCCGCAGGACCATTATTCAGTAGAATTCTGTAAATGCATAGTCTATGGTTTAACTGGTCCCCATTTTGATATCTCTCCAGTCATGTTGGTCCATTGAAGATCAATCTCTAGTAGGTTCCTCAGAAAGTCTGAGGGGAACAGGACCCCTCTCCCCACCTTGTTGCTTCCTCCGGATTTCTGCATAGATACCAACACCTTACTGGTCTGATAGATGGTAGTTGTTTTTTCCCTACTGTCTACTCATATTTTGAAGTTTGAGGGGATACCTTGTTCCCTAGTTTTGTTGTCTCTGTGCTTTGAATTTTGCTATTTTGTTTCGTGTGTTTTTATGGGGACATTTTAGAAGATTCAGAAATTGTGTCAGCCTACACAATTAAAAACTACCTTCCTGGAATTTGACATTATTTTTTAACAAATGGCCACTTTCTCTTCTGTGAAGTGTCTGTTCAACACTTTTGCCCATTTTTCTGTTGATTTGTAAGGGATTCTGGACACAAGCTGTTTGTCGTGTGTATATGTGTTCACATTTTTTTCCAATGTGACTTTCCTTTTCACTCTCTTAATGGTGTCATTCAATGAAGAAAAGTGTCTAATTTTAATGAGATCCCATTTATCTATCTATTTGTATGGTCAGTAATGTTTCTATAATATCTAAGAAATATTTGCCTCTCCCAAGACCTTGAAGCTATTTACTATATTGTCTTCAAGAAGCTTTATTGCTTTACCTTTCACTTAGGTCCATGATCCAACTGAAACAGGGATTTTTGTGTGTGAGGTGTGAGGTAGGAGACAAGGTTCTGTTCTTTCATGTGAATAATCCATTCAATCCAGTTTTATTTACTGAAAAGATTTTTTCCCACTTTGTATTATAGTGGCTCCTTTGCCATAAATTAGGAGATTGTGTGTATACATCTTCACATTGGTCTGTTTGTCTTGCGCCAATACCACACTGTCTCATTTACTGCCACACATAATAATAGTAAGTCTTGATAAATAGTAGCTCAAGTCCTGCAACTCTGTTTAGGATTGTCTTGATTATTCTTGATTTTTTTTTTGAAGCTTTCATATAAGTTTTAGAATCAGTTTATCATGAATCAGTTTTTCATGCATTTTTATGAAAAATCCTCTTAAGATTTTGACCGGGATTGTATTAAATTTCAGTTTGAGGAAAACTGACATCTTTTTTTTAGATTTTATTTATTTATTCATGAGAGATAGACAGAGAGAGAGAGAGAGGCAGAGGGAGAAGCAGGCTCCCCACTGAGCAGGGAGCCCGATGCGGAACTCGATCCCAGGACCCTGGGATCATGACCTGAGCTGAAGGCAGACGCTTAACCATCTGAGCCACCCAGGTGCCCCGAAAACTGACATCTTTAGCATAGGAAGTCTTCTAACTCATAAACATGGCATGTCCCTCCGTTTATGAACACATTTTCAATTTTTTCCTTAGTAATATATAATTTTCCGCACATAGCTGATTAGATTTATTCCTAAGTAATTGATATGATATCAATTATAAGTTTTTGAATGATATTGTAAAGGCACTTAAAATCATTATTTCGGAATTATAAGACTTCAAAGCTTCTAAATGGGTCTTTCCTCTTATCAGGCATCTGTGAACACCCATTCAGAGAAGTCAGGGGCCGTGGAAAGGGAAAACAGCGCATCAGGAGTAGCCGGGGTCACATCTGCCCCGCCCCCCCATCGTTCAAATAGGTAAGTCCTGACTTCTTCTTCCAGCCTGCCTGTCCCGGGAGAATTAGAAGTTTGGTGCGATCTGAACTTTCGCAGTTGTGTGGTCACCCAGAAATGTGGGAGAAATACACCTGAATGCTGAGGTCTCTCTGCATTCTTGCCCTTCAGTGGGAAAGATTAGTCATGAGGTCCTTCATCCCAACATTTTCAAGTATAAGAATCCTGAAATTTTTTTCATTTTTCTCAAAGAATGTATACCAGAAACTACAGAACAAATTGATGGCAAAATGTGCCTGTAATCTCATTACCAGGAAATAAACATAGTTATATGTTTGTTCATACACACACACACACACACACACACACACACACACACACATTCAAGGGGTGTGGTGCCCAATGATCATGGCATCATAGTCTACAAACATTTTTAAACTTTCTTTTTTTTTCGTTGCTTTTATGCTCAATAATATGTGGTGAACAGTTTCCCATTGACTGTGGAAGTATTTCCATAACTCTCTTTCTCCAAAGACTTTAAAACATTTTCATTGTGAATACAGCACATTTTGCTTACTAATTCTTGACCAATGGACTTGTAGGCTTATATTTCGCTATCAAAGTATTCTCCTGGAACTAAACCTTTCTGTGTATATGTGATTATTTCTTTAGGAAATGTTCCTAAAGTTTTTTTGCTGGCTCAAAGGGCATACATTTTTTTTAAGCCAAAGATGCATTGACAATTTGATTTTGTGAGGATGCATTGTCTTTTTCAACAACTTCAGTAAACTTCAAAATGTTGGATATATTTTAAATTTTCTCTACTTGGCAATAATCCTTTCATGGAATTTGTGATTTTAAACCAAATGCAATTTAAAAAGAGTTTCAATTATGTTCATGAAATATTTACTTGTTTTTAGGGAATGTTTCAATAATCCTTTGCAATGAATTGGCATCCCCCAGAGTGGGAAAGGAGTGAAAAAAAATGCATGTTTGGCAACCTCTCCGTGGCAGGTCTTTTCAGTATATTATTTTGTTTAATCTTGAGAGCTTTAGGTGTGGGAGATGTAAGTATTCATCTCACTTCCAGTTTACAGATGAGGAAATTGAGGAATGAACCAAATGCTTTTTCCTTTTGCTCACCTTGCCGTGATTTCTCTTTACCCTCTTCCTTAAGTCACTTGGATCACACTGCAAACGGTGACACCAGGAGGCAATCATACCTCACAGTGTCCCCATTTGCACTAATGACTGGTGTCCTTCTACCCCTCCAAGCAGAGCAGAACCTGAGTGCCTGGCTCAGGAACAAAGCCTGGGATGGTGCCAGCCCCCATGGTGCCATCTGCCAGCTATCACTGTCCTGTGCATGACCTGCCCAATCACACATGGCAGTACTGGTTGGAGCCGATGAGGTGGAAATACCTGTACATCTCACACTTTTGCATTTAATCTTTTAACACTTTTCCAAAGTAAATCTTATTACCCATATTTCAAGTGCATTGAAACTGGATCTCAGATTGTGTGCTTGTCTTGTATCAGGCAGTTCATAAATGACAAAGCTGGTCTCTTCACCTCTGAAGCACATGACGCTGCCTCCCGAATGAAGTAATAATGAGGGGACATGGTTCTGCATTTTCCTCCAAACCAGTGAAACCATAAGAAAAAATACCCAGTATCTTTGCATAGAGTGGCCACAAGTGTGTGTCCCAGTGTCTCGGTGGCTGGCCCCACCCTGACTCACTCTCATGGCCAAGCTCCCCACTTAGGACCACTCCTTCCTGCTCAGACCTTTTCCCTTTCTCTGCAAAGCACTAGGGCAAGCAGTATCTGTCCCTGTGGGGTTTCCCCTCTCTGCCTGGCAGACTGGGCTTCTCCCCTACTCCTCTATCTTCCCCAAGGCAAGACCCATACAGCCCCATCCTAAGGAGCTACAACAGAAGGCCATGGGGCTTCTGTCTGGGGGCAACTATTCCTGGGGCTGCCAGCATGTTCTGGTTCATGGCAGGACACGGCTGCCAGCACCACAGAACCTTGGCAGCAGTATAGTGAAGTGAGGAGGTTTGGAGTCACACAGACCCCATTGTGACCCAGCTGCCTCCTTTTTCTAGCTCTGTGGTTTTGTGCAAGTTACCATCTGAAAATGGGAATAATAGTTCATACCCCTCAGAGTTATTCTAAGGATGAAACAAGATTGTGCTATTAAAGCAGCCCAGTGCCTGGCAGGTGCAAGTACTCAGTAAAAATGGTAGCCAAGAAACAGGTGAGGGGTTGATGCTAAATATGCCCCTTCCCTGAGGTTCTCTTGGTCAGTAGGGACAATTAGCATCATGTGGAGGTAAAGATCCAGAAGCCTGGAGTCAGACAGACATCCTTTTGGCTTTAGGCTCTGCCATTTATTGGCTATGGGACCATTTGGTGACCTTGTGTCTCCTCTCTGCTGGCCCATAGACAAGTCTTTATTAAAGCTCAGGGCCTTGCCTATGTTTAACGCTTTAGGTACCTATTTCCAATTGCACATAAGGACCTGTTTAAAATGCCAGAAATGTTAAGACACTCATAAGATTGCTGACCTTTTCATATCCAACATGCCTACGACATCATGACTAATGGAATCCATAAGGCCACTAAATGGCAGCTTGAATTATTATTTACAGCAGTCCGTACTTATATTTGAGCGGAGTATCATAATATTTATTCATTTTATGGACAAGATAGGGGGTACATAAAAGCTTGCTAAGCCCACGCATTCCCCTGTTGCCTGGTTCTGCATGATATGTACAAGGCTTGGAAACCTGGTCCCCAAGAGCTGGGGCTGCCACCTCTCTCCCTGGCTCTGGGTGCCAACTCTGGCTTTCCTGGGTGCTTGTGATGGAACTGGAGTTTGACGGTCGGCCTGGGTCTTGGACCTCCCAAATCCTGTTATACTTTGAAATT
Source organism: Zalophus californianus (assembly GCF_009762305.2). NCBI lineage: Eukaryota > Metazoa > Chordata > Mammalia > Carnivora > Otariidae > Zalophus > Zalophus californianus. The sequence goes on from NC_045610.1 coordinate 23,533,742, forward strand.
CCAGTTGCAGCCAGGGGCTTAGAAAAGACCTAAGCCCCAGGTTGTCAAAGGCCCCTTCTCCTAAAGGGATGAATCAAAGGCTTTTTTCCTTTCCCTTGTCCTTGCCAGGGCTTATGTTCATCCTATTCCCAGAATAAACAGAGTCTCATTAGGTCTTCATGCCTACAATTGTCCCCCAGTTTGTACAAAGGGCTTGGTTCCAGACAGGAAAACCATAGCCTCAAATCTATAGAGGGTGAGAAATTCACGTGCGAACAGCCTGTGTTGGAATACAGAAAGTCATGACAGGCTGGATGGAGACCACAACTAGCTCAAATGACACTTCTGTGAGAATCACTAAAAGGCCCCTTCCAGCAGAGTCTAATGGGTGCTCAGTTTGGTAAACAGATAACACCTTTATCCTAATATGGAAAAAGTACCCCTCCCTCAGGGTGGAGGCTATGTCTGGGAGTAGGACTCCAGGAATGAAGTCAGGGATGGATTACAGTCCCATTCATCCTGTCACCAGACATAATTGTGCAGTGCACCACCTATAAAACCATACATGGCAGCCCTGGCTAGAGTGGATGAGATGGAAGTATGGGTGCCTTCATTCCTCATTACATCTTTTTGAAGTCATAGTGTCATGCTCATTTCATGGACATAGGAATTGGGGCCCAGAAAGGTAATGTGATCCGTTAATAAATGGCAAAGCTGGTCTCTTTAACTCAAAAAACCAGATCATTTTCTATTACACTATACTGCCTCTTTGCATAAAACCTTTAAAGAGCCACCATTTGCCCACTTCTGCATCTTTCTTCACTTTCTCAAGGCACAGCAACTTCAAGAATAGAAAATCCAGCATCTTTACATATGGTGTGTTCTGGTCTTTTCTTTGAGAGGCCCAGCTGAAGTAAGCAAGCCCTGAACCAATGGGGTTTCCCCTCTGCCTGGCTGGCCGGCTGGGCTTCCTCCACAACTCCCCTCCTTTCCTTTGTGGGGACACACACAACCCCATCTTGAGGAGGCCATGGGGGTGCGAGCTAGAGGTCAGCTATCCTGAGGCCGCTTACATTGTTCTGGCTTGTGGGTGAACATGATGGCTAGTTCCACGAAGACTTGGCAGCAGTAGTGAAGAGGCTTCTTGCACATCTTTCTTTGGGAATCAGACTTAGTTCAGATTCTATGTCTGCCTTTTCCTAGCTCTGTGGTCTTGTGTCCATTGCTCAAGCTCCCAGAGCTTCAGTTTATGTAAACTGGGATTAAGAATACCTACCTCCTAGGAATCTTGTGACAAACCAGTGAGATCACAGGCACGATGTCGAGCACTCACAACATGGTGGAAAAAATCCCTGGGAACTTGGGAGCCAGATATGCCCCATTTCTGAAGACACCCTTCTCCAAGAGGAAATGTCACCCTCATAAGATGGTGAGAAACCAGAATGTCTGGAGTCCCACAAATCTCAAGTTTCATCCCTGTCCGGCCATGGCCCTCTCCTGTTATTACCTTGGTCTCTGTTTGCAGACCCATTGACAAACGTCCATTCAACTCATGGCCCTGCACACCTGTAAGGGGTTCGATTTGTATTTTCGAATTGCCCCATGAGGACTGTTACATGTAAAAAATGATAGGCAATCTGCATGGTAGTTGTGACATCCCTTTGACCCAGTGATGCTGTTAAACAGCTTTGTATTTTTAAAAAAAAAAAGATTTATTTATTTGTTTGAGAGAGAGAGAGCACAAGTGGAGAGAGGGGCAGAGGATGAGGGAGAAGCAGGTTCTCTGCTGAGCAGGGATCCTGATGGGGGGCTCGATTCCAGGACCCCGGGATCATGACCTGAGCTGAAGGCAGATGTTTAACTAACTGAGCACCCAGGCACCCCTCTTTATCACTTGTTTTATTGAAACATTCCCAAATTGTGGTTAAAATGGCACAACTGGACTTCATCAACATTTTGAACAAACTCCTTGACACCTCGTTTGCACTTGAGTTTCTCAGAATAATATCATCTCCATTATGTCATGGACACGCACATTGCGAAAGTATTCCATAAACTGCAAAATTCTATATAGATAGTGACCTTTTTTGTAGGAGTAGGCACATTATAAATTATGTAATTCATAAGAAGGGCCAATTGCCGACATTGGCTCTTAGGAAGGGTTCTGCTCATTGTTGGCCTCAGCCCCTTCCTAGCGCTGGGTCCAGAGACCGAGGTTTTTTGATGAATCTTTTCTGGCAGGCATCTCTAAGCACCAATGCAGGACCTCAGGGCTGGAAGACGGTACGTTGGGAAGGGCTGTAGCCAGGTCTGCTCCCCCAGCCCCCAGTGCAGGGAAAACCAGGAACCCAGCTCCATTCCCCAAATCAGGTGCGTCCAGGGTTAGCCATGCGTGGGCTTTGGCTCAGAAATGGGACAGTCCCCCTCAGTGTTCCTGGGGCCTCTCCCTCCACTCCTGCCCTTCCAGAAGGAAAACGGACCGCAGAGCCTTGTGCCCAGAGTCTCATTAATAAAGACCCCTTTGAAAGACCTTTCCTCATTTCCCTTTTTTTCCCCACAAGTAATGCTCCTTATATAAAAATCAGAAACTGCCGATGAGGGCTTTTCTATACACACACACACATATATAATCGTCAGCATTTTGGCTACCCAGGAAAAGAATATGTCCACAGTATTGTATGTATTATATATATTTAAATAAGTATTAATAATACTTGTTATTATATTTAACCCCAAAGTCATCAAGTAAGTACTTTTTTGTAACTTAAGTTTTGTTGTGAGCGTCTTCTGCTGTCAACACTTACTTAATATATTTAATTTAATATATTTAATTATTAAACTGAATACAGTTCTGTAGTTGACAGACTTTATTATATGCCATCATACAGAATCCACCACGTCACCTCAATAGACAGCCTTCTAGTGAAGGTTCCAGGTGGGGTTTTGTTTGGTTGGTTGGTTTGTTGCTGCTTTTCTAAGCGATGCCTTAGTGATAGTTCTTGCTAAATTTTGTGGCCCTCTTTATTATGATGCCCACATGAAGAAACGGTGGTTCCTCAGATTTAAGTGACCCATGAATTCCTGGTGGCCGGGAAAACAGTGAGTGGCAGAGTCATGATCTATCCGGGGTCTGCACTTGGCCAAGTGGGAGGCGCCGGGCTCCAGGGCCTTCCCATATCCCACCTCCGCGGCTCACCCACTCGGGGCCTCAGGCCAAGTTACTTCACCTCAGGTTCCTCATCTGCAAAATAGGAAGATGCCCATCTCAGAGGGGTGTGGTGAGAACCACATGAGCTAACGGAATAATGTATTTGGCCCTGACCCTAGCGCATCATTTGTATGGAAAATGAACCATAGGGAAAAGAACAAGGCAACAGAAAACATAACATCACATGGGATTTCAACTTGATTTCAACATGTTGTCCTGACACTGAGGAAGCGTATTTAATTTTTATAATCCTCCGTTGCCTCCTCAGTGAACCCCAGAAAATGATATCTGTGTGATGGCATTTTGGGAAGATTAAATGAAACGTCTGAGTGTGTCTGGAATAAGCATCTAGCAGAGCGTAAGAACTCAGGAAACCCGTGACTGCTACCTTGTGGGCTGGGGGGCTGGGGTGAACAGGAAGTGTCTTGGGGTCCTCTCCTCCTCCCCCTTCTTTTCCCCTAAACGAGGCAAATTTAACTGACATCGCCCGGGAGAAGGAAATGAAACAAAACCTGGAAAGGAGCAGATCAGACTCTCAGGTGATCTGGTATTTGTTTGATATGGCTGAGCCTCTACTGTTAAATTACTGTACTTCCTTTGTGTAAGAAACTCCACATTCCAAACAAGGAAACCACCCTACAGAAGAAACAGACACCTCGGGAAGCTAGTGTCTGTCCACTGGCTCAGCTGACAGAACGGTGGCAGAGATGATTTCTTTCTCTATGGAAATCGTACAGGAGATGAGCTCATTCACCCAACATTCTCCCAGATCAGAGAGTACGTCATGCACGGTTAGACCATCCTCTAGCCATGAGCCTGGAGCGGGAAACCTAGGGACCGAACTCCCCTCTCATCAGGCCTGACCCCAGCCTGAGGCCCTACAGCCAGGCTCACTGGGGGCAAGCTTGCACCCACATTATTAGCCAGGTTTTCTAAAGCCACGATGCCAGTGTCATGGCTGGTGGACAGAGTCAAGGGTGTTGGCTCCCCCTGCAGGCGGACGGGGTTTAACACAGTTTCCCTCTTGCACTTTTCTACTGGGGTGCAAAGCAGGGTGGCCCCCCTCCCAGTCCCCTAGAAACGCTTTGATTGTGCATTCTCTTTAGTTTGGCTCGCTCTTTGGGGGACACCCTACTCCCATTTTCCTAGCCACCTTTCTGCACAATTCTCTGCACAGCTGCATCAGAACATTTTGAGAAGTCCCTTGACAAGCTACAACCCACGTCCCCCCACTTTGCTCTCAACCAGTGCCCCAGACCAAACCTTTGCTCCCCCTGCATGATTTTCTTTCCTGTTCAATATGGTTTCCTTAATCTGGAAGCTGTTAATAATTAAGGTCTGGATCCTGATATGTGACTCTAAAAGCACGAGTAGCAAACTTGGCCAAGTCACTTAAACAGGAGGAGACATTACTTTGAACCCAAAGGATCCTGGTTACAATGGTCACTCGGGCCCCTTGAGCACATGCTTGGCCTTGCTGCCAGGGAAGGGACCTGGTTGTGCTCCGGCTGTGGCTAGGATGGCGGAGGGATCTCGTCCTGTATTAGGTGACTTTAATAGCTTTGTCCCGCACTTGGTTTTACAGCTTTGGTGATACAAGGTGGCTTTTGCTCAAATTAGCCTTTCATCAAGTACTCCTGTGCCATTCTAAGTATTTGGTACATTTTCCCACCGACCCTGAGGAAGGGAAGAGAAGGCAATGAAGTTTGCCATGTATTGGACTTCAGCCACTGGAAAACCCTGGTGTTTGGTTGATGCCAATATATCTGGGATGGTGTCACAAACAGCAAGAGATCTCAGGAGGTGCCTGGGCTCAGGAGGCTGAGCAGCAGCACCATTTCCCTGGTGAGAGAGGCCCTAACTGGAAACCACACCGGGGAGAATGCCACCCTACACACCCAGGAGGGAGGAAGCCATCTTTGTAGGTGCAGTGGTGGGAATCATGAAGAGGAGAGGTGCCTGGGAGGTCAGGGATGTCATGATTCCTCAGCTGTTTATGAGTTTCTGTCCTGAAGGCTCACTATTCCCCTCCCTGCAAAAAAGCCCAGTCACTGTGTCTCCCAAAAGACACACTGGACCCTCAGACATATACAGCCCCGGCAGAACCAATCCGAGAGCGTACCTAAATCCACATGGGTACGTGTGTGTTGGGGAATCACAGAGAAGGTCTCTATTCAATAATGGACTTCAAGGCCAGGACCACCTGGGTTCCAATCCCAGCACCACCGCTCACAAGCCCTGACTGTGGTCAAGTCAGTTATGTTCTCTGAACTCCTATGTCCTTGTTTCTTAAATGGGAATTTTATGCCTCTCGCCACCTCTGTTTTTGTGCAACTGACATGCATAGGAATGGCTTGGTGAGCATGGAATCCTTCTTCTCCTTCTGTTCTCCCGCTAATCAACAGCATCAGCCAAAAATCTGAAGCTCGTTTCTCTGAATTTTCTCCATTTTTAAATTTTTGGGTTTTTTTTCTTTATTGAAGTTACATGATTCTTGCAAAAGCTAAAATGTCAGAGAACTAAACCGAAAGGGATGTCTTGAAATAATCGTCATTCATAGTTGGGTAAACATTATTTCAATCTCTTCTAAAAAGAATATGCCGACTTAGGGGCGCCTGGGTGGCTCAGTCATTAAGCATCTGCCTTCGGCTCAGGTCATGATCCCAGGGTCCTGGGATCGAGCCCCGCATCGGGCTCCCTGCTCCGCGGGAAGCCTGCTTCTCCCTTTCCCACTCCCCCTGCTTGTGTTCCCTCTCTCACTGTGTCTCTTTCTGTCAAATAAATAAATAAAATCTTTTAAAAAAATGCCAATTTAGACTTATTTTCACATTATCTCCTGTTTCATATCGTATTACGTTATGTACTATATACCACATAGAAGTAGGCCTACTCACAGATACCCACCCCTGAGCCTTCTTTGCCTTCAATGGGTCTTTTCTAATGTCAGGAGTCTGTGTGGGTCTCTGCCAAGGCAACCAGGACTGTGAGGGCTGGAGAACAGTACATCAGGAGAGGGTGTCATTGAATCTGCTTCACAGCCCAAGAACCAGGTAAAAGTCCCCAGCCCTGCCCAGGTCCCCAAATCCCACAGAACCCAGGGAGACTTGCTTAGCTCTGCCCACACATCTCTTCCTTGGGTGGTTAATACCCCTGGTCTCTGCTTTCAGGCTTGTCATTCCTGAGGGAAAAGCATGACACGGCACTGTGTGTCTCTGCTTTTTGAGCACAGAAACTTCTTCTCTTATTTTATTATACAAGTAATGCATGCTCATACAGAAATGCTACTAATAAAAAAGAGAAATTATCCATCATCCCATCACCTGGATAACCACGTTAACATTTAAATAAATGTTTCCATAATTCACGTGTACACGCACACACACACACAAACTTTTGCAGATTTCACAATGGATAGAGATTTATTTTGTTGTTACTGCATGCCTCTTACTGTGCTAAGTGTTGGAAGAATAATTAAGGAGAGGTCTGTGTCCTTAAAGATCTTATTGTAATAGAGATAAACATGTAAAACCAAACAAAACCAACAAAATAGAGACAAACATATAAACCAACAAAAACCAACCAAAACCTCTAGAAAATGAGCATGTGTATATGATTTTTACAAATGTGATGTCATATATCAGCCTTAATCAGTAAATACAGTTCTACCACATGTTTTAAATGGCTTTATTGTTTTCCAATATATAGATATGCCTTATTTTCCACACCTTATCTTGTTAACACTAGAAAATCTGTCAGTTGGGGCTAATGTTCAGTAACAAGTACAAGATAAATGTCCTTGAGTGAAATCATATTTCTTTTTTTTAAAGATTATTTATTTGTTTTTTTGAGAGAGAGTGAGATAGAGAGAGAGCATGAAAAGGGGGAAGGGTAGAGAGAGAAGCAGGCTCCTCGCTGAGCAGGGAGCCCGACGCTGGGCTCCATCCCAGGACCACAGGATCATGACCTGAGCCAAAGGCAGACGCTTAACTGACTGAGACACCCAGGTGCCCTGAAATCATATTTCATTAAGATAAATTCCTAAAAGAGGCATGACCAAATGTACATTTGAAAGCTTTTGATGTATATTGTAAACGCCTGATGAAGACATCCTTCAACACCAAAAAAAAAAAAAGTGTAGCCTCACCCCACATATTTGTAATTTAGTAGACAAATGTCTACTAACATTTTATGTGTGTATATATGTATGTTATTGATGGGCTTGTGTTTATATTTATAAAAACACAGAGAAAATCCTGAAAGGAAACATAGGAAGCTACTAGTAGATACCTCCTGGGAAGTGGGCTTGATGGGTTGAGGGGAAGGGAGACTGACTTGTTCTTTATATAGTTGAGTGTTTTTTGCCTTTTATAAATGAAAATATAGGGAAAACTGGGTGGCTCAGTCGATTAAATGTCTGCCGTCAGCTCAGGTCATGATCCCAGGACCCGCATCGGGCTCCTTGCTCAGCGAGGAGCCTGCTTCTCCCTCTGCCTGCCACTCCTCCTGCTTGTGCCCTCTCTCTCTGACAAATAAATAAATAAATAAAATCTTTTCAAAAAAATGAAAATGTATTACTTTTATAATAAGGCAAACTATGTAGATATCTATATATTTTGAATTGAACAAAAGTTTAAAACACATAAGCCCCCTCACAGCGCTCCCCTGGTCTCCTGCCAGGCTTGGCAGTTCTCATTTTCTGGCGGCAGGGCTCCATGTGGAACAGTGCCGAGGACACTGGAAGTGGATGTAGAACAGCCCTGTGTCAGTGGCCAACACAGCCACGTCTGCTCACCAGCCCAAGACCACGGTAAGAGCAAGTCCTGCTTGTGCATCCTAGGCCAACTGGAGGCTTAGCCCTGCCCAGACAATGGCTGTCAGGCCCACCACAGAGAGAGAGAGAGATTGAGAGAGAGAGAGAGAGAGAGAGAGAAAGAAGGCGGCAGCAGGTGGGGCCAGTGTTAGCCTCTGTGAAAATTAGAAAAGATGTCCCTTCTCCCAGGTTTAGAAGACTATGAAGACAGATAAATAAGATCTTGCTTTAGAAGTATCTGCAAACCTTGAACAAGCTGGAAATAGTCTTCAAATGAAAAGGAAAAATTATTAAGTTACAAAATCATTCCTCAGCAAGTGTCAGAAAGAACGTGGGTATGAACGAGTTAGCCCCTATCTCACACCCAAACACACGTCTGTGCTAGTGTGCAGCACACAGGTCTGTTCCTTGGCTTCAACAGTCTTTACACCTGCCCAGGCTGATTCTTGCCTGCCCTGGCTGGCAGTTGCTATTCTGCCAGAGAACCTTCGGGCCACGCATGTAGCCTGAACATCACCTCACGCTGGAGCCCTTGAGCCCCCAAGCAGGACACCAGGAAGAGAAAGCCAGCGCACCCCAAAGTGAATGATCTCAGGAGCTAGTAGAGTGGCTGAGTGACTCGTTAGTAGTCTGGAAGATAATGCCCGAGGTAGTAACAACTGAATTGCAGTTCTATTCACCGTACCACTGCTCCACAGAGATTGTAAAGAATGACCTCTTAGCTTTGGGATTTTGAAACCCAACTGAGGATAAGGAATGTATTTAGAGGAGAAGGAAAATCTTTTATATACTATGTTATTAGGTGTTAGATATTGTCTCTACATTATTTCCTTATCCTTACAAATAGCCCCATGAGTTGAATAGTCTGATCCTCTCATCCGTGATGAAGAAACCTGCTGAGATTAATTGCCAAGGATGTAGTAGATTATTACTAGGATGTAGTAGAGCCCGCCTTTAGGTACAGATCTTAGTGGCCCCCAAACCCCCTCCTTTTTCCTACACTATACTACCTCCACAAATAAAAATTAGGATGTGTATTGTCTGGCAATTTAATTGCAGTCAACCACTTTGAAAGCAGGTGTACTCCCTATTCTCCCAACAGTGGGAAGCACTGATAGTATTGGGGCCTTAGGAATAGACACTGAAGGGTTTCCTAACACTTGGTTAGTGACTTGTTACAGGATCTTGATTAACATTTGGGAGACCAAGAGCTTGAAAGACCTGCATCAAGGTCTTATGCAGTCTCTCTGTGCCAAGTTGATTAGGCAGTCCCTAAAATGTTGGCCATGGGTCTTGGGTCCCTCCTGAAACTGAGAGATGAAGAGGGGACCTGTAAGGTTGGGTTGGGACAATAGTACCATCTCACCTGACAGTGGCTTGCAATGTCCCTGAGGTTTAAATGCCACATGATGCTGCCCAGGGAAGCAGCTGCTGAGATCTATGCTATGGAAAGTCACTGATGGCCCAGAAATCGGTGCATATTTCAAGATGATCCAACTCTAAAATATGTGTCACCCAACCCTTTTTTTCTTCTTCATTGAGCTTCACTTTCTCAGTCTTGTGAAATCCTAGGATTCATAAATACTCCTTCAATGACACCAAAACAATGCACAATAGTATAGCCCCAAAGTCCTCAAGCACCCCCTGCCCCGGCCTCTAGAAAGAAATGAAATTACATCTGAATGGCAGCCAGGGCTGGTACTCCTTAAATGCAGTGAGAACCTAGAATTCCATTAACAGCTGCACCACCAACACTATTCACAAAATGTCAATAGGGACTTCAGGAAATTCGAAATCTCAGAAAGTGGTCAGCTCTCCATTTAGGAGTACGGTGGGGGTGAAGGGGGGAGGAGTTGGGGGCAGGAGGGGATGGACAGAAGAAAGAGATCAAACTGATCTCTCAAAAGGGATGTGACTACATAGAGTTCACATTGCATTAATTAGCTGCTACAACAAATAAACCCCCAAGTCTGACTGGCTTAACTCAGTTGAGGTTTACTCCTTCCTGGTGTGAAATCCAGAATGTGTACTCTGGAACAGCAGATGGCTTTTCTCCAAGCGCTGATTTGGGGACCAGGCACCTTCCATCTTGATTCACCAATTTCAATACTTGGCTTCTAGAATTATTTGTCTATGTGCTCCAGGCTAGCAAGTGGAAGAAAGGAAAGCAGGTTGCACATAGTGGGGAGGGGCATGCCTCACCCCAGAAGTGGTGCGTATCACTTCTTTTGGGTTGCCTAGAACTCAATCACATGGCCATAGCTAACTGCGGGGCAAGCTGGGAACTGTAATGTACTATTCTCAAGAAGGAGGCATGAGTCCACCTGCTGCTTCTATGGCTATTTAAGATATGTATCTCTAATATCCAATTTGCATATGTATATGTTTGTAAAATCTGGCACACAGAGGTGCTCACCCCCTTTGCCTCTGCCATTCAAAGTGGCCTCTGTTCTGGGGCACCTGGCTGGCTCAATGGGAACAGCATGCATGTCACTCTTGATCTTGGGTCATGAGTTCAAGGCCCACGTGGGGTGTAGAGATTACTTAAGTAAATAAAACTTAGAAGAAAAGTGGCCTCTGTTCTTTAGCAATCTTGATTATTAGGCAGAAGAAACTATTTTACTTGGGCTCAGAGAGCTTGTTCGAAGATACACCATTACTCAATATTAAACACGGATCTGTATAATCCAGGAAGGTCAGCTGCCCATATCAAGGCCTAAGCTTCCAAATACCCGTGTTTCCACCCAGGTTCCACACCCTGGCCCAGCTCAGTAGGAGGGAATGTATGAACGTCAGGCCATCTCTGCCCATCTGCATTGTCATCAGAGGAGACTGCACACAGCAAGGTGGCAGGGGGTGTTGTCCTCCTTGCAGCCCTCCCCACTCTCAGCATGGAGCTGTCCTCCAAACCGGGCTGCCCTCCAAACCGGCAAGGCCACTGGCAGGTCCGGTCAGCCACTGCTTGCCTGTGTCAGGACGAGGAACTGGATAGAAGGATGTGTGTACAAAGATGAGCAGGAGGGGGAGAGAGTGAGGAAGCAGGGGCAGAAGACATTGTATCTTTTTTTTTCATTTTATTACTATTGTTATTGTTATGTTAATCACCATACATTACATCATTAGTTTTGGATGTAGTGTTCCATGATTCATTGTTTGTGCATAACGCCCAGTGCTCCACGCAGAACGCGCCCTCTTTAATACCCATCACCAGGCTAACCCATCCCCCCACCTCCCTCCCCTCTAGAACCCTCAGGTTGTTTTTCAGAGCCAATCGTCTCTCATGGTTCGTCTCCCCCTCCGATTTCCCCCCCTTCATTCTTCCCTTCCTGCTATCTTCTTCTTCTTCTTTTTTTTTTTTCTTAACATATGTTGCATTATTTGTTTCAGAGGTACAGGTCTGTGATTCGACAGTCTTGCACAATTCACAGCGCTCACCATAGCACATACCCTCCCCAATGTCTATCACCCAGCCACCCCATCCCTCCCACCCCCCACCACTCCAGCAACCCTCAGTTTGTTTCCTGAGATTAAGAATTCCTCATATCAGTGAGGTCCTATGATACATGTCTTTCTCTGATTGACTTATTTCACTCAGCATAACACCCTCCAGTTCCATCCACATCGTTGCAAATGGCAAGATCTCAATCCTTTTGATGGCTGCATAATATTCCATTGTGTATACATACCACATAGAACACATTGTATCTTAAGAGGAAGCCCAGGGTAGCATCTCAAGTGTCACCTCTGTCTCTGCTCACACACTGTCCTCTTTTCCAGAGCCCCTTCCCAAGGGCCTCCTCTGCTCCCACATTCGCTGGTATTCACCACAGCGTCTTGCTGCACATACAGCAATGCTCAAGAGCACTGGTTATACAGAGTTCACTTCATTTAAAGGAGAAGCATACGCCCATGTCCGCGTAAAGGAGAAGCGCTCACATCAGTGGGGTTTCAAACTGGGGGGGAGGGGAGAGGTACTTATGAGTTTCCTGCTCTAGCAACAGCTCTTAGCCATGAGGACCCTTGCATCCCACAAAGACGGCATGACTTATCCAAGGTCACACAGTCTGGGGCTTAAACCTGGGTTATAAGCAAGAATTCCCTTTTAAATAATACTATCACTGACCCTGAAAACAGCAACCATTATGGGGTGCTTGCGGTCTTCCAGACATGGTGCTGAATTATGAACATAATTATCTCATTGCATTCTCACCTCATCACGGGGAGGAAACCAAGCCTCCCAGGGGTCCACTAACTTGTCCACAGTCACACAGCTACCGAAGGGGAGTTGGGATCTGACCCAGGTAGTCTGGCTCCTGAGCTCAGACTCTTGCCTGCTATGTGATCTAGATTTGACACAGCATAGAGGTCTAGGCGGGAGGACACATGCTTAACATTCTCCTGGGGACCAGATGTTATCCTTGCCGGATCACCTTGACCTCAGTCTCATGCTCTAATTGCAGATCCCAGGGAGAGGAAGAGCTGGTATTTGGAGCAGGTGAATGTTCACTAGGCATTGCTGATAATTAGCTTTCATCTGGAGCAGGGACTCTTGAATGGAGATAGTCCCTTCTAGATGATTGCTACGCTCTTTACGACTTTGAGCAGAAATTATATGACTGTGACTTCCTTGACCCTTGTTAGGCAAAACTTGGTCACATGCTAAGTTTCCTGACCTCCAGTTGAGAATCCTGAACCCACATAAAGTAGTTGAGCTGACAACTTCATGGGGTTGATGGTTCAGCTGGAGTCTCTTCATGGTTCACCTGATAATTTCCAACAGAATAAAATATGGACAGGTTCTGATTCCCCTTTCTTTTGTGATATTTCCTTGGGGAACTGATACATTTTTGCATGGGCCGTCTATACATGCTATCGGGAAGAGAAAGACATACATTCCCTTTCACGGAAATTAATAATGATAGTAGCTGCCAGTTTTAAGGACTCTGCCAGGAATAGATATGTGTACATATCTGTTCCTTTAATCTGCCCAACAGGCCAATGAGGTAGGAATTATAACACCTGCTTTACAGATGAGGAAGTGAGACTCAGAAAGGGAAATTAATTTTCCCAAGGTCGCACAGCTCCCAAGCCGCAGAGCCAGAGGCATACCGGATCTGTCGCACCCGAGTCCTCAGTCTTAAGCGCTGGGCTGTGCTTGCATTGGTCTTAGTGAACAGCCAGAAATAAGGGCCATATTGCTGTTCCTCAACTCTCTTAAAACCACAGTGACGTTATGCGTTTTTTTTTTTTTTAGATTTTATTTATTTATTAGAGAGAGAGAGAGAGAGAGAGAGCACTGAGCTGGGAGGAGAGGGAGAAGCAGGTTCCCCTCGAGCAGGGAGCCCAACACAGGGCTCTATCTTAGGATGCTGGGATCATGACCCGAGCCGAAGGCAGTGCTTAACCAGCTGAGCCACCCAGGCGCCCCTTTTGGATTGATTTTAAACTTAAGGTTCCAGAATGGTCACATTTCCTCCATCGTATGGTTTGAGAAACAGGAAGAACCATGACTGGGGAACACTTTGAAGGTTGCTGATTTTTTTGGAGGGGGGTGGCAGATTGGAAACACAATCAAGTTTAAATGCAAATGGCACTCCCCTTGGTAGACCTGGGGGAGCCAGATGACATTAGCTTAAAATTTGCTTGTATGAACAGAGTATTTTCTTTGTTTCATACCAGCCTGGGTGCTATAGAATGTTTACCTCCTCCTCTGTAAGAGGAAGTCCACCTCGTTCACACCCCATCCCCAGCATTTAGTACAGGGCGTGGTACAGAGTAAGAGATCAATGAGGCTTTTTCCAAAAACTGAATGCAAATTTTTTCATTCACTAATATTAATATTTGCCCACGCACACACCTAGGAAGTAGCCACATGGAAGGATTCAAATGGCAGTTTATCCAGTTCCAACACCGTGTCCTTCCTGCTGTTGGTGCCTTTATGGGGCTTCCATTCTGACAACTAAAGGACACACTATGGGTCCTGTTCACACCCATTCTCAACCGCATGCTCCAAAACCCCTTCTGCTCTCCCCCTCTTCTCTCTGTCCCCCCCCTTTAGTCAAAACTCTCATTCATTTATCACTGTCTCTACTATGTGTTCATCTAATAATTATTGAGCACAGTAAACGCTAATCACTGATGATGGAAGACAAAAGATACCTGAGACCACTCCCCCATCCTTGCCATCAGGATATTCACAGGAGAGAAATGTAAAAATAATAAAAAGTGCTGTGACCAAA